>NC_060143.1:409323329-410523329 GCF_021461385.2 Schistocerca piceifrons | reverse complement strand
ACTAACATTAACCTACACCTTTCACAAATCACTTACCTCACAAAAATCTTCGTTACTCGAACTACTGCAAAACAGGGAGCGCCACTACTGCCAGCTAAATAAAAGATTCGAACTACGGAAGGCACTGACTACTGATAGGCATAGTTAGCAAATGAAAGATTTTAATAGAGAACAAAAATGTATTTACCTTAATAGTCATAATATATATAGCAGTTCATGACATCCATTCTTACAAATCTACTGTTTCTGATGGACACACCTCCAGATTATCCATTCTCAAAAATCCGCCATCTCACTTCCCCACATCCACCACTGCTGGCGGCTCACCTCCAACTGCGCAACGCTACGCGCTGTTAACATCCAGCTGCCCAACACTACAATGGCGAGTATTCCAACAATGCCAACGAGCCACAGACTGCACACAGCACAGCCAGTGATTTTCATACAGAGCGCTACGTGGCGTTACCAATAAGAAAACCTAAACAGCCTACTTACAGGGTGATAATCTCTACATTTAATCTCATCTTCCACAGTGATGGGGTAGCAGATGTCTCAGTGTTTTGTTTTTCGAAGAGACCCTGATCATCGATTCCTCATATTGGTGGTGCATATTGCACCCAGGTATATGAGCGCTGTTTCGGTGTACTAGGTGGTAGTCATCCTGACCTCCAAACCTTTGGACACTGTGTATTTCATTTTTGTGATTTACAGTGCATAACTACATGTGAAACAAGGGGTGTTGTGCAGAAATTAAACATATAGGGCACTGATAGTACGCACCATCAGTTGTCAGTCCCAGCGGTGGAGGAATGGAATAATTTTCGAACACCCAGGCGAGCACGTAAGTACTCTCATTCTTACACATTTTTTGTCATATTTTCATCAATTTTACATACTTTTCTATCAATTTTCGTAATTTTACCAGGTTTTCGGTAATTTCAATGCATTTTACTCAATTACTCGAGGTCCAAACCACCGCTCTCAACGAGTTGTCACTTCAACAAAACGTCTCATTCCGTCGACCTCATGATGCTATCAGCCAGTGACACTGCAGTGCAGTTCTCAGTTTCTGTATCATCGGTAAATCACCACTCCAGTACTTTGCGGGGGTCATATACATGTGGACATGTCGTGAACCCTGTTACACAGCCTACATCACATGACACAAATACTGTTTCTTAATGTAGGAAACAGCCAGCAGCAGAGAGGAGATGCAAAAACTACATTCCTCAGCTGAAACACTTTATAAATTGAGGTAATATTTTGTTACAATTTGCCATCTCTACAATGTGGATGGACTCACAAAGAATTCTCATAATCCTGGGATAAAGTCAGAGAGTCAATTACAGTATTGGAATGAGAAACGGAGTCTATATCACTAGTGCTGTCAGTACAAGTTTGGAACAGGTGTTATACTCTTTGCAAAAGTGAAGGCTGAAGTGTATTGATTACGTCCAAGTCAGAGAGTCAAAGCTCTAGTACTCAACCCTCTACTTCGAAACGAGATACCTCTTCATTGAACCTATATGATTAGGACCCTGGTCTCTCTCTAGGTATTTCGTAGCTTTTCCACTGTCTTTAACCAACTCTCCCTGCAACACTGTATCCAATTTAATTTGAAATTGACCTGCTACAATCGACATCTCGTGAAGGAACAGAATGAGCTGACTTGGACGTAATCGATACACTTCAGCCTTCACTTTTGCAAAGAGTATAACACCTGTTCCAAACTTGTACTGACAGCACTAGTGATATAGACTCCGTTTCTCATTCCAATACTGTAACTGCCGTTCTGTGAAGACTGTCTGTACTAATCTTACCCTTGTCACCTGTCCAGTTACACACGAGTTTCCCCTCAATGTATACATATTTTCCATCAATTTTCGTAATTTTATCGATTTTATAACACTTCTGCACATGCAGTCATGACATCATTTCTGGAAAATCGCAATTTCAGCGCATCGATAGTCCTAAGGGGGGTGAAAGATTTTACGTGAAAAATTATGTCCAGTCATAAGTAGGATACAGATGTTGATATACTCAGAGACACATCTGCCAATGGCCTTGCCAGAGTGGGAACACCGGTTCCCATCAGATCACCGAAGTTAAGCACTGTCGGGCTGGGCTAGCACTTGCATGTGTGACCATTCGGTCTGCCGAGCGCTGTTGGCAAGCAGGGTACACTCAGCCCTTGTGCGGGAAACTAAGGAGCTACTTCCTTGAGAAGTAGCGGCTCCGATCTCGTAAACTGACATACGGCCGGAAGAGCGGTCTGCTGACCACATGCCCCTCCATATCCGCATCCAGTGTCGCCTGTGCGCTGAGGATGACACAGCGGCCGGGCGGTACCGTTGGGTCTTACATGACCTGTTCGGACGGAGAGAGCCACACCTGTCAGGAGGAGGTATTTCCAATACTTCGCTCACTTTCAAATGTCACCAAATTGGGATTGTACTCGTAATATTTAATTTTAGTTACAGTCATAAATAAGAGGCTCGTTTCCTAGGACGACTGTGCTGGCCATCCAAGTGCGTGTCAGAGGTAGTCAGTGACCGGAACGAACTGACATTTCCGTCTTAAGGCTATAGCGAGTGGTAGGTAGAAAGAAAAGTTCTGGTCAGCCAGCTAGTCTGTTCTTCCTCGCACTTATGGGGGGCAAGTCCTGGCAGCAGGCCTCACGACACTCTATGGATAGCTGAATAGTGAATTAATACTCTGCATGCGTTGCACTGTCTCTGCGGTCAAATTTGTTACATGTATTCTACAAGGAAAATTGAGCGATTCAGTATCGATCACTTCCAAGTGCTGGTGCTGGACATATTGATAACATCTGAATTCCTACCACTCCACACATCCCCAGATACCCTCCATGGCTGCCGTGGTGCACTCTGGCAGACATGCACGTCCGTAACTGTGGTTATGATCATGGCGCCAGTTTTCTCTGACCTCTTAACTTTGGCGCTGGCAGTGTAAGAGGTATGGACATGGTGCTTGTGGACATCTGAGGGATAAGTGGGCTATGTGAACGAGTGTTTTATGTGATCTCAGGTATCTAGCTGTGACTAGAACTAGGATCGAGGGATAGTGCTCCTCAATAGATTGTAGTTTATTCTGTCGTGTAGTGGTATTTGTTATTGTTACTATCCTATCACGTAGTAGACCCTTTTCTCCTTCTTTGTTCTGGTGTAGCTGAGAGAACAAACGTAGGAATTCTATAATGCTTTATAAAATTAATTTAGCAGACCTGTAGTGGCAGGGGATTCCTCAGCTGTGACGGTACACATTCACGTCAATATTTGAAATTCTATAATTTTAACAGCACCACTTCCAATCGAGATGTCAGTTAATTGTTTCCAATAGTGGTACTGCGAACACACACATCAATCCAACCCCTCTGTAGATTGTTTAAGGATATAGAATGCAGTAGATCTGAAATTTGAAATTCTCAGCTACCCTCCAACGTAATGGACTTCAAATGGTTCAAATGGCTCTAAGTACTATGGGACTTAACATCTGAGGTCATCAGTCCCCTAGACGTAGAACTACTTAAACCTAACTAACCTAAGGACATCACACACATCCATGCCCGAGGTAGGATTGGAAGCTGCGACCGTAGCAGCAGCGCGGTTCCGGACTGAAGCGCCAGATCCGCTCGGCCACAGCGGCCGGCTAATGGACTTCGTACCAAACGATGTAACTGTGGCAGTATCCACCAATAGGAGGCAACAGAAAAAAATTTCAGAAGGCTTTGAAAATTGGGAAGTCGCAAGACCGAATCCTTCAAATATACTAGTCCTAATATCCACCAATAGGATGTAAGGAAAAACTCGCCCACTCAGTGGGTAATGATATAATTAATTAGTAAATCAAGCTGGTAAGGTGAGGGTATATTTCCAAGATGTCCACAGCTGGTAATTTACCAGGTATCCACTAATTTGTTCAGGACAACAGAGGAGATAATGCGGCACATGACAGACCCTCACTGGGAAGGAAGTAGCCAGTTGTGAGAGCGAGAGCGAGAGAGAGAGAGAAAGAGAGAGAGAGAGAAAGAACATGTGTTTTGACAGAAATTTCTCGGCTATCAATATCAAGGTGTTGCTGACACTTGGTGCTTTGTCCAACAGGAAGTAACCAGAGGGGCAATGGGGGAGGGCACTAGGGATTGGATGGAGGGATTAGGGATGGGGAGGTTCCTTGTCCCAGCATCACAACGACTATGTTACTGCCACCCTGCATAAAAAGCAGCCTTTGTTCTACAGGTACACACAATGCTCGCTGATAGTGTAACGCTTTCTGATAGAAATGTTATCAGGGATTTGGAATGAACTCTCCATTCAGTCACATAGGGGCACTGGATCCTGTTGAAAAATCGTTTAATGATTACAGCTACTGGGAACTAATATTCATGCCACTCTCAAATCTCGAAATGACATTGTCTTATGCGAAGAGATCTTTCAGTCTCTAACTTTATCCTAAGAATGTGAGGATGCCCTGTGCTCCCATCTGCACAGAGAAAGATTGTAAGTTACACACTATGCTCGAAGTGCTAGAAATAGATCACTATCTTGTATACTTTGAGGAACATGTTCGAGAATTAACAACGAATGGATGTAATGCACTGTCATCTACCTACATTAACATTGGTATTCGCAAAGTAGAGGAGGGGCGTTTTGGCGATGATACAGAAATTGGGAAGTTGGGTTCCGCATCATTGGTCAGTGTTGAAATTACGGTAAAGTTGCTAAAATTAATCGCTCTATCGGCTGTGATGCTTATTATAGTACATCGATGGTGTCTTTTCCATCCCTTCTGTTCACTGGTACGCTGTTGATCACCACATAATGATTGACTGAGATATCTTGTATGAGATGGAGAAAGAGTCTTGGTGGAGAGTCAACACCGTCTGGGGATGGCTAGCACTGACACAGTGATAATGTACATGACTCCAATACGAGGAATCAATCGAAATGGAACACTGAGCAATCAGCTATTCCGTCACTGTGAAAGATGATTGTAAATTTAGAGGCCATCAGTCACCTTCAGATAGAAGTTTCGAAGCGCTCCACAACATCGCAAAATTCTTCCAGTTTCCATATGTTGTGACTGTCTTTACTTAAAATCATTCAGTGTGTGTGTTGTGGTAGCAGCAGCAACATGATTTACACCATGAGACGTCTAGTTTTCTGTGAGAGGGAGTGAATGAAAACGTGTTAATGTCAGTTTAGAACGTGACACAAACGTCGAAGTCGTGGCGTAAAAAACAAAATAACAGTGTACAAAGCGTGTTACAGCAGAAAAAATAATGTATCAAACAACAAAACTGGAACCCTCTCTTGTGACTGATATTCTGTGGGACATGGTCCTCCTACAGTACAAGCGATGAGACTTCACTCTGGTTTGTGAAAGCGACATCGATCACTGGCCACCTGCTCCAATGGATCGGTACCTATATATTTAATAGGATCGCCACAAATTCTCCATGTCAGCATGCAGACGGTATTTGTTTTTGATAGAACAGAAGAGAGGGTCGTGGTAATATCTTATTTAGTTCACTAGCACGGATGTCGGAGCAGAGACTGAGGAGCAGTTACTACTCGTAGATGCATAGGGACTGTCTAAACCCATGTTGGAATTTTACTGTAGCTGATAGATTCGGAAGAGGTGACTCGTTTCGAGATATGAGAGTGTGACGAATATGTTTCACTAGTGACTGTAATCATTAAAAAACATCTCCATAGGATCCAATGCAGGTATGTGGCTGAATGGAAAGACGTCATTCCAAATCGCACACAGCATTTCTACCAGAAAGCGTAGCGCCATCAGCGACTCTTGTGTGTACCTGTAGAACCAAGACCGCTTTTTATGGATAGTGAAGATAACGTAGTGGTTGTGAACCTGTTTTTATAATAGCGTGGTCGTTACGCATAGTGTACATTGGTGGTGGTAGAATTCTTCCGCAGTCAGCTTCATTAGAGGAGCTATAATAACGTGTTCCCATTTCCACCGAGTAGCCAAAAGACTGTCCTGTTGCATTAACTCAGCTCAACCTGTTTCTACAAGGGTTGCAGAAGATGGTGGATATAGCGCTCTCCGGCTTCCATTCAGCTCCGACTTAAATTGGGATGATCACATAGACGAAGCTGTAGGGAGAGCGGGGCGAAGACCAAGGAACAGTAACAAGATGGAAAGGAATTGCTTAAAACCACTTTGGATATTTGCTATAGCATTTATAAAGTGATACGTAGTATAAAACTTACATTTATAACTTGTATGTTCTTCTAACTTAAGAGACTTCGTATGTGGCGAGACATTTGGTTGCTTTAAGAATGAATTCGAATGTGAGGGCGGTCCCGTGACATTGGTAGTTCTTAGCACTCCGTCATGAGCCAAAAATGAGTTTAATATTCTGCTCCTGTGACGCAGGACGTGATAGATAAGAAAATATATTTTTCCACTCGATGAAGGAATACTTGGACAGAATATAGCCTATGCCATAGTTCTGTACACGATTTTTACGACAGGTAACGATACTTCAGCAATGTGAAGCGCAACTATTGTCCGATTTCTTCTTTCTTCGAAAGTAACTCATATAAATGGGAGGAATCTATATTTTGCGTGTTACATTCCTGGTGTATGGTCAATAACATCGCTGCCGCGGATTGGGTAAAGTAGGTTTTTTAAACTGGGTGGTCTATGTCGGGGTGGAATTGTTTAGAACTGGTGTGTACGTCCAAGCTGCAGCTGGTTGTTTCGCAGTGCACCACTGCTGCCTGCAAGGGCGGTCACGAAGAGTCGGCAACCGAAAGTAACGCGTGTGCAAAGAATGTGCCTAACTGTCTGATCTTGCCCGCAGCAGCAAGGGATGGTGAAGTGACCAGTGTGCTGGCTGAGCGCGACAGTAGCGGACATGGATCTGTTACGCGAGAGAATATTCAAAATGATCGACTTTTGCGCAGGACATATTGCTAGCATCCGAATTCCTAACATTCCAGTCATCCCTGGATGCCCTCCATGGCCGGGGGTGGTGTACTCTGGGATACACGTGCGTCCACGACTGCGACTGCGGCCGCGCCGGTAATTTTCATTGATCTCTTTACGTCGTCGCTGGCGGTGTTCATGGGGACGGGGCGCGCCGCGTGTGGGCGTCTGGAAGGTGAGTACGTGCGATGTGCGAGTCTTTCCAGTTGTCTCCGACATCTAGACCTGACAGCTCATTGCTAAGGACTGGATCGTAGTTTAAGTGTGCCGTGTTTAGTGCTTCTCAGTACATCGCAGTGGACTCTGCCTTGCAGTGGTATTTACTGTTGTCTCTATTCTATCACACAGTAGAACCTTCCTCTCTCTTTCCGATTGTAGTGTATAGAACCAATTTAGGAATTCGATACTGCTTTAAAAACCCGATCGCGATGTCAGATTCCAGATTGTTAGAGATCTTTGACACCTGGGCTTGACAACTTGTTACTGTGAACTGGATCGTGGTTTCAGTGGGTCGTGTTTAGTTTTTCTCAGTACATTGCAGTGGTCTCTGTTTTGCAGTGATATTTGCTGTTGTCTCTACGCTATCATGCAGTAGGGGCTCTTCCTTCTCCTTCTTCCTAATGTAGCGGAGAGAAGCTGCTTAAGGCTTATATAGTGCTTTAAAAACCCAATCTCGACGTCAGATTCCCGATTGATAGTATCGCTGACATTTAGCCACGAACAGCTTATTACTTCCGATTGGATCGCGCTTTATGTATGTCATATTCAGTTGAAATGTCCAAACGTTTGTGAATTCCTAAGGAACCAAACTGCTGAGGTCATCTGTCCCTGGACTTACACATTACTTAAACTAATTTACACTGACTTATGCTAAGAACAGCACACACACCCAGGCGGCCGCGCAGCTCGTGTTTAGTGCTTCTCAATTCATCGCACTGGACCCTGTCTTGCAGTGGTATTTGTTGTTGTTTGGATTCTATCACGCAGTAGAACATTCCTCCCTCCTTCTGAATGTAGCGGAGAGATCCAATTTAGGATTGCTATAGTACTTTTCAAAACCCCATCGATTGGAGTGTACTGTATTGCGCGCACGTATGGGTTCGAGTATGGGTCGCTCTCCCTGCCGGTGCGGACAAGGTGCTAGGCTGTAGACGGCGAACGGCGCGCGCCTCGCAGTCGCTAGTTTTTGTGATCTGTACGACATTTTTTGTGGAACATTGTGGTGGAGGAGGGTGTTTGTGCTCTCAAACGCCGACGCATACAAGACCTCGGGTATATTTAGCGGTACGATATATTTGTGGTGCAAATTTCATTTATTGCTTTGCATAATGTTTGTGTGTGATATTCAAACTTTGAAAATATGTTTTATTACGAAGAAGGATCATCGTAAGGTCGGAGGTAAGTGTTTTAAGCGATCTATTTGACTGTTGTAAATTGTTAAACAATTAATTTGAAAGGTTAGTGCAAATGGCTTATTTCACTCTATTTTTGATATCGAAATTGTGTCAGCTCTCTCTTTGCCTCCAGAATTAGTCAATGGGGACACTATATTCTGAGGAGAGATGCATGTTTTGGGACATTGGTTCACAGAGTCAATCAGGCAATGGTCTCTGGAGAAAGACAGAGACAGGAAGCGAGTCTGGAATTTCCAGATCAACAGAATGCCGCCACTTCATGCTTCGTTTGGGAGCCGCGAGATCAGAGCAGGCCGAAATGTGGCCTGGGGTCGGTGGTATTTAGTAACGTGATCTGTAATTAGGACATTGGGCGGTATTGACCTTCGTTGCGGTGCCTTGACGTTAGAGACATGCATGGGAGACCCCCAAACGGTGCACTTCATTCCATTCATGATATGTAAACCACTTTCGCAGGCTTTAACTGTCAGTGCCATGTGACTGCTGTATAAAACACTTTGCCGCTGAGATTCTAGTAATTCGTCCGTCTGCAGAAAGTGACTGTGGGTTTCGAAATATGTCATAAACTTTTAGGTATGTAATTTTCCGATTTTTCCGTCAGTGCTTACTCACCAGTGTGCTTCGAAAAGTGAGGAAAATAAATAATAAGAGCCTTAACATCCCTGACTCTGGCAGCAGATATAAACTAAGCCTACTTAGCGTTCCCAAGTGCTATCAGAATAAAAATGCGCCACAGTTGTGCAGATATTCCATACTGCGATCGATTTCTTGACAAATTCTTTAAATCAACTATATTCCATATACCATCCTGTAGCCTGTAAATGGTTGAAATAAAAAGTATGTCATACACTGCAGTCAGTTTCCTGACAAATTATTTAACTAAATAAATAAAATAAACTCCATACGCCGCCTTGAATCACGTACACGATTTAAATAAACGATATTCCACACATTGCCTAAATTGTTTAAACAATATTCCATAGACTGCAATCGATTTCTTGACAAATTCTGTAACTAAATAAATAAGTTATATTCCATACACTGCCTTGATTCGCGTAAATTATTTAAATAAACAATATTCCACACATTGTCTAAATTGTTTAAGCAATATTCCATACACTGTAATCGAATTATCTCAAAGTGACTGATCACCTGAGTTTTTTCCCACCAGTTTCCGGGAGGAGGAGGGGAGGGGGAGGTTTGTAGGGTTTCCCAGAAGGTGGATTTTATGAATTGTTCGCTTTCATTAATTACTCAGTCAAATTGATATCAAAATTGTGCTTGTATCGGCGAGGGGAGTTCCCAAATGGATGTGGGAGCAGAAGGGGAGGGTTGGAGGTTTCTTGAAGGGTTGGGAGGAGGGGGAGGGGTGGGGGGCACCCAATAGGTTAAGGAGCTGTTAATCACAAGGAAAGATTATCCCCAGGGGGTCTTAATCATCTCAGCAGAACAATAGGTTAATGACCTGTCAATCCAAGGTGAACAATAGATTTGCCCATGAGTGCCTACCTGCCCCTGATGTAGGCAATCTGCATTAACAAACTGCACTGATGCCGCCCTTGTACCACTACAATCATTCCTACTAGAAAGAGTAACTTTATAGATATGAAAAGCCAATGTGCATTTCCTATGACCTCAAAGTAGCGTTGCATTTTTTTAAAGTGATTTGTCACATAGCACACCACTTACTGTATGTGATCATTCTCAATCTACCATTGCCTATAGCCCAGTGAGTAAATCACAGAACATGTGACATGGCATTGGGATAGAATGTGTTACAAGTACTGGATAAAGGTGTAGCAGTGGCATGAGGGAGTTACAAACACCGGCCTGGTACCAACTTCCTTAGCCAAATCACTTTCTAAATTAGGTTATTATATTACGAGCTTAAATTACTGGCGATGTGCACCCGCACTTTTGGTCTGTTAATACACACCCCGCTAGCACCGTCTATATTCAATATTGCTGTATTTATGTGGAAAACCACTTCCTTCGGAAGCAATACCATATCTCCATTTATAAAGCTTGTATAGTTTTTAACACGGATATCGTTTGCGATACTTGTCTGCTCCTGTTGAACCAAGACCGGTTGTGACAGTACCATTTCCGTAGCGATCATGTTTTTAACATCTGGTGGCTTGTAAGACGATTACGTCTCTCTTCCGAAGACAATCTGGTACCACATGCAAGAAATAACAAATGAGACATATCCATCCTTCGCGGAATTTCCCTCAATATCGTTTGCTGTCACCAGCATTCAGTTATTGGAGAAGAATTATTGTTAGGAGGGGATGTGTGATAGATTCGTTGCCATCAGCAGGCTTATAAAGTATGTGTCTGTTCCGACATGTGCAAAGAAAATGGTTTTGTCCTGTCGTAAGGTAAGGTATAGATTTGACGTGGCAAATTTCCAAAGCCATAAGGGGAATGAAAGAGTTTTTTACGTGGAAAATTATGTCCAGTCATAAGAATGCTATATATTTTGATGTTTCCAGATCCACTGTCGTCAGGAGGGAGTATTTCCGATACTTCACTCATTGTCAAATGTTGTCAGATTGAGGCTGCAATCGTAATATTTAATTGTAATTACAGTGACAAACTATATGTGGCTGGTTTCCTAGTACGATTCTGCCTGGTGTGCGGAAGCTCCAGGTTGTAGCCTGTGGCTAGAACGATTGACATTTCCGGCTTATGGCGGAGACAGCCGATTGATAAGCCCGGCTGGGGAACAGGAATGCAGCTGACCTAACTGTGTCGCCCTCTAGGTGACTGAATGGCCAACTGATTCTCACCTCCTTTAGTTTGGGGAAAAGGTGATAATAGCTGGGGGCTAAGTCCGGGCTGTACAGGGGATGAGGCATTTCGTCCACCCAAATTTCTTCAAAAACTCCTGTTTTTGACGAGCGACATGGGGTCGAGCGTTGTCGTTAGAAGCACTACTCCCTCTATCAGTCGTCCTCTCTGGCGATTCTGGATTGATCGATGTTTCACAATATCTGTCTGAGTTTATTGTCGTCCCATGTTACATAAAATCGATGAGGAGTACCCCCTTCTGATCCCAAAACACATTCGCCATAACTTTTCCTGCCGACTGCGTTTGTTTGAATTTCTTTGATGGCGGTAAACCGGAGTGACGCCACTGACGAGATTGTTGTTTTGTTTCGGAAGTGTAATGAAACACTCACCTTTGATCTCTTGTGATGATAGAGTCCAACAACTTCTCTTTGTTGCCTCCCCCCTCACACTGTTGAAGAAACTTTCAAGCACAGTCAAGGCGTTGCTCCTTGTGTCCATCAGTCAGCATCCGGGGGACCCAGCGAGCACACACCTTGTGATAACTCAACGTTTCTGTTAAAGTTCTTTCGATTGTGCCATGGGAAGCTTCAGAAATGCGTTCAACAAGTTCACGGACAGTGACCCTCCGATCTTTGAGCAGCTCACTGTTGATCTTCTAGACAATCCCATCCAAAACCGGCGGTCTTCCACTCCGTTCTTCATTGTGCACTTTCATGTGACCCTCAGTAAAAGCTCTGCACCATTTGCGGATGTGCTGAATGGACATGCACTCTTCACCCACCATGAACCTCACGCAGTTGCCAATGAATCTCCACAGGTGGTAACTTCCTTGTGTGGAGAAACTGGATTACTGCTCGAACCTCTCACTTGGTGGGAGAGACGATCAACACTCTCATCTCTGACAGCTGCCAAGTCAACACTTAGCAATGTAGCGAATCGTGGATGGGCGGACTCGAGAGTGGGGGAACCACTGCGCACAATACTGTTGTTGGATTTGGCCTAGCACCTTCCTTCGAGGCTGTAGCTCATTGGGAACCTTAATTTTGGTAAAACCCTCGTAGTTTTGCTGTTGAAAGTCTCGTAGTTTGTCCTTCTGCAGAAGAAAATGGCTGACAGTGCCCCCACACTGGCAGCAGCAGCAGCAGTTTGGCGAGTTTCACAAGGAAAAATTCAAACCTTCCTTGACAGTAGCAGAGCAGTGTAATTGAGGAAATGTCTCTGGCGATAGTTTACGTATTTCATGTTCTGTAGACCACTTTTGCAGGGTTTAACTGTCAGTGCAATATGACTACTGTATGTTTTTTTCGGTCTGTACAAAATAGTTTTGCTATTGAAAGTCTCGACTGCAGAAAATGGCGGACAGTGCGCTCACACCAGCAGCGGCAGCAATTTGGCGGGTAAATTCAGTAAGAGCCAATCAGAATGCTCCATTCACAAGGCATCCTCTTTGCAGGGCATAGGAGCCTTTACAGACTGGGATGAACAAGATTGGGGCAACGTTTCTATGGAAAGTTATGAGAGTCACGTGATGTCTTTTTTGTTCGAGTGTTCAGAGACTCGTCCAAGCAGACCATCCTCCTCAAGCAGGATAGTGTCTCCAACTGCCATTGTGGCTTTCGAGCAGTGTTTTCCAACCTTTTTGAATACGCGACCCCTTTCCAAGTAAAAATATTTTGCCGACCCCCAGTACCATAATAAATGTATGTCAGCGATTTCAAAGGCAACATATTTAATTTTCTTTCTATTGATACTATACTGATCAAGAAATCAAGTGCAATGTGGAAAGAGGTCACAGTGCTCTGCGGGGAGAGATATAATTATATTCTTTGCCGCGGTAGAGGCGTGAGGGTGAGAAGGGGTCAGCGGGGCATACTCGTGGGTTTTCGGTCACCACAATCAGTTGCCCAAGTACGCCACTAAGAACGGACGTGATTATTGTCTTCGAGCTTCGCTCTGAGCGAGCGTAATATTGACATGTTTCTTAAAAGATCTGTGGAGCCCTCCACATCTGCTACAACTGGCAGTGGTGGAAGTGAATCAAAATCGAAAAAAAAAGACTTTATGACGACATTTATCTAAAGTATGGTTTTACTGTCATGAACAATAAACCTCAATGTGTAATTTGCTGCGAAGTATTGTCACATGAAAGTATGAAACCATCAAACTTCTGCGTCACCTCTCGACTAAACATTCCAAGGAAGCTGATAAACCATTGGATTTCTTCGAAAAGAAACTGAAAATACTTAACCAGCAGCAAACTACTATGATTCAGGTAATAAAATAGTAATGTTATTTGTTGATTTAAAATAGTATTAATGTTTCTGGTTTTTATTCGTTTTTCTATTTAACAATATTTTTTATCTGATTTTTGGTATCCAGTGTCAACGAGAAATCGTTACTAGCTAGCTACCGAGTCACATTGCGAGTCGCTAGAGCAGGGCAACCGCATACAGATGAGGAGAATCTATTTTGCCAGCAGCCCTGGATATGGTTGGAATTATGTTAGGTAAGCAAGAGGCAAACAAACTAAAATGCATGCTACTTTCTGATAATTCTACTGAACAAAGAATAAACAGTTAGTCGAAAAATTACAGAAGAGCCCATATTTTGCTTTGCAGTTTGATGACTCTACTGATGTTTCAGATTGTGCTCAATTTATAGTATTTGCGCGCTTTGAAGCAGATGAAAGTATCATGGAAGACATTTTATTTTGCAAAGCTACGTTTTTAGAAAGCACTCGCAACTACGAGATTGATTGGACTAAATATATCGCCATTTGTAGTGATGGTGCTAAACCTATGACTAACAGTGAAAGTGGGCTCGTTGCGAAATTAAAATCAATAATGCCAAATTTTTCGGACGCACTTGCTTTCTTCACCGACAAGCTCTGGCAGCCATGATTTTAACTTCTGATTTAAATGACGTGCTTAAAGAGGTGATCAGAGTTGTAAACTCTATTAAAGGAAAAGCGTTGCAAACTCGACTGTTTAGTATCGTTTGTGAAGTGTCGTCGTAACTGCCGTCCGCTTCACGTCTGTTGTGCAGCGAGCTACCTTAATTTAAGTATTAACTGTATTTTTCTTACTTGTCACTTCTTCTTCCGTGTATTTTTGCTTTTAGGAAACTTTGTCGAGTGCTAGTAATAGTGTTCCATAGATTTCATGTTTGTTTTGAATACAGTCAGATAGAGTCCCTTTAGTCAACCATAGTGCCAGTAGTGCTAGTGTTTGTTTTCAGTACAGTCCAGAGACAGGTAGTGCTATTTTCATTGTTTTCTACAAGAAGTGGCTAGCAACCACAGTTTAGTCAACAATCAGCCGCCTTTAGTGAATTAGCAGTCTAGTTAAAAGTTGATTAATTCTCTACAGTAAATTGATATCTTAGGATGGATAGGATGTGTGACTGCTGTGTATGGACGCAGGAGGAGCTGGCCACTGTTCGCGAACAGCTGAGCGTGTTGATGGCCGCGGTCAGCCGTCTTCAGGCTGCTGCCTCGGAGTGTAGCCGCAGTGGGGAGTCTGGTGCGTCGCACGGTACACCCCAGGCGTTACATGTTTCACCCACTGTCCCTGCTGTCGAGACATCTTCGCGGGTACCGGGCGCGGTTGGGCCACCCTCTCCGCAAGGGGAGTGGCGGGTTCAGCGGCGTTCGCGGCGCACAAGGCGGAGGGTAAATGTAGAGGCTGGTCGTGTGGCATCGCCCGCTCTGCCTGTGAGTGGACATGTGGCCGCTCCTTCAGCAAGGTCCGAGCAGGCACACGGGGAGAGAGGTTTGCTAGTTATTGGGCGCTCCAACGTCAGGCGGGTGATGGAGCCCCTAAGGGAAATAGCGGAAAGGTCGAGGAAGAAGGCCAGTGTTCACTCTGTCTGCTTGCCGGCGGGTCTCATCCGAGATGTGGAGGAGGCCCTGCCAGCGGCGATAGAGAGCACTGGGTGCACCCGACTGCAAATTGTTGCTCATGTCGTCACCAATGACTCCTGCCGTCTGGGTTCAGAGGTCATCCTCAGTTCGTACAGGCGGTTGGCGGAGTTGGTGAAGGCGGAAAGCCTCGCTCGCGGGGTGGAATCAGAGCTAACTATTTGTAGTATCGTTCCCAGAACCGATCGCGGTCCTCTGGTTTGGAGCCGAGTGGAAGGCTTAAACCAGAGGCTCAGACGATTCTGCGGAGATCTGGGGTGCAAATTTCTCGACCTTCGCTATCGGGTGGAGAAATGTAGGGTCCTCCTGAATAGGTCAGGCGTGCACCACACACCGGAAGCGGCTACAAGGGTAGCGGAGTACGTGTGGAGTGCACATGGGGGTTTTTTAGGTTAGAGAATTCCCTCCCTAGGCCCGACAAGACGCCTACTGAGACGCGGCAAGGTAGGAGTAGGCAAAATGCAACAGGGAATAACAATATTAATGTGCTAATAGTAAACTGCAGGAGCGTCTATAGAAAGGTCCCAGAACTGCTCTCATTAATAAACGGTCACAACGCCCATATAGTTCTAGGGACAGAAAGTTGGCTGAAACCAGACGTAAACAGTAATGAAATCCTTAACTCAGATTGGAATGTATACCGCAGAGACAGGCTGGGCAGTGAAGGGGGAGGCGTGTTTATAGCGATAAGAAGTGCAATAGTATCGAAGGAAATTGACGGAGATCCGAAATGTGAAATAATTTGGGTGAAGGTCACTGTCAAAGCAGGCTCAGACATGGTAATTGGATGTCTCTATAGGCCCCCTGGCTCAGCAGCTGTTGTGGCTGAACACCTGAAGGATAATTTGGAAAATATTTCGAGTAGATTTCCCCACCATGTTATAGTTCTGGGTGGAGATTTTAATTTGCCGGATATAGACTGGGAGACTCAAACGTTCATAACCGGTGGCAGGGACAAAGAATCCAGTGAAATTTTTTTAAGTGCTTTATCTGAAAACTACCTTGAGCAGTTAAACAGAGAACCGACTCATGGCGATAACATATTAGACCTTCTGGTGACAAACAGCCCCGAACTATTTGAAACAGTTAACGCAGAACAGGGAATCAGCGATCACAAAACGGTTACTGCATCGATGATTTCAGCCGTAAATAGAAATATTAAAAAAGGTAGGAAGATTTTTCTGTTTAGCAAAAGTGACAAAAAGCAGATTACAGAGTACCTGACGGCTCAAACAGAAAGGTTTTGTCTCAAGTACAGATAGTGTTGAGGATCAGTGGAGAAAGTTCAAAACCATCGTACAATATGCGTTAGATGAGTATGTGCCAAGCAAGATCGTGAGAGATGGAAAAGAGCCACCGTGGTACAACAACTGAGTTAGAAAACTGCCGCGGAAGCAAAGGGAACTTCACAGTAAACATAAACATAGCCAAAGCCTTGCAGACAAACAAAAATTCCGCGAAGCGAAATGTAGTGTGAGGAGGGCTGTGCGAGAGGCGTTCAATGAATTCGAAAGTAAAGTTCTATGTACTGACTTGGCAGAAATTCCTAAGAAATTTTGGTCTTATGTCAAAGCGGTATGGGGATCAAAACAAAATGTCCAGACACTCTGTGACCAAAATGGTACTGAAACAGAGGATGACAGACTAAAGGCCGAAATACTAAATGTCTTTTTCCAAAGCTGTTTCACAGAGGAAGACTGCACTGTAGTTCCTTCTCTAGATTGTCGCACAGATGACAAAATGGTAGATATCGAAATAGACGACAGGGGGATAGAGAAACAATTAAAATCGCTCAAAAGAGGAAAGGCCGCTGGACCTGATGGGATACCAGTTCGATTTTACACAGAGTACGCGAAGGAACTTGCCCCCCTTCTTGCAGCGGTGTACCGTAGGTCTCTAGAAGAGCGTAGCGTTCCAGAGGATTGGAAAAGGGCGCAGGTCATCCCCGTTTTCAAGAAAGGACGTCGAACGGATGTGCAGAACTATAGACCTATATCTCTAACGTCGATCAGTTGTAGAATTTTGGAACATGTATTATGTTCGAGTATAATGACCTTTCTGGAGGCTAGGAATCTACTCTGTGGGAATCAGCATTGGTTTCGAAAAAGACGGTCGTGTGAAGCCCAGCTCGCGCTATTCGTCCACGAGACTCAGAGGGCCATAGACACGGTTTCACAGGTAGATGCCGTGTTTCTTGACTTCCGCAAAGCGTTCGATACAGTTCCCCACAGTCGTTTGATGAACAAAGTAAGAGCATATGGACTATCAGACCAATTGTGTGATTGGATTGAAGAGTTCCTAGAAAACAGAACGCAGCATGTCATTCTCAATGGAGAGAAGTCTTCCGAAGTAAGAGTGATTTCAGGTGTGCCGCAGGGGAGTGTCGTAGGACCGTTGCTTTTCACAATATACATAAATGACCTTGTGGATGACATCGGAAGTTCACTGAGGCTTTTTGCGGAGGATGCTGTGGTATGTTGGGAGGTTGTAACAATGGAAAATTGTACTGAAATACAGGAGGATCTGCAGCGAATTGACGCATGGTGCAGGGACTGGCAATTGAATCTCAATGTAGACAAGTGTAAGGTGCTGCGAATACATAGAAAGATAGATCCCTTATCATTTAGCTACAAAATAGCAGGTCAGCAACTGGAAGCAGTTAATTCCATAAATTATCTGGGAGTACGCATTAGGAGTGATTTAAAATGGAATGATCATATAAAGTTGATCGTCGGTAAAGCAGATGCCAGACTGAGATTCATTGGAAGAATCCTAAGGAAATGCAATCCGAAGACAAAGGAAGTAGGTTACAGTACGCTTGTTCGCCCACTGCTTGAATACTGCTCAGTAGTGTGGGATCCGTACCAGATAGGGTTGATAGAAGAGATAGAAAGGATCCAACGGAGAGCAGCGCGCTTCGTTACAGGATCATTTAGTAATCGCGAAAGCGTTACGGAGATGATAGATAAACTCCAGTGGAAGACTCTGCAGGAGAGACGCTCAGTAGCTCGGTACGGGCTTTTGTTAAAGTTTCGAGAACATACCTTCACCGAAGAGTCAAGCAGTATATTGCTCCCTCCTACGTATATCTCGCGAAGAGACCATGAGGATAAAATCAGAGATTAGAGCCCACACAGAAGCATACCGACAATCCTTCTTTCCACGAACAATACGAGACTGGAATAGAAGGGAGAACCGATAGAGGTACTCAGGGTACCCTCCGCCACACACCGTCAGGTGGCTTGCGGAGCATGGATGTAGATGGATGTAGATGTAGACATGGGTTAGCTCCATCAAAATCTCCTTTATCACACAGAAGTCAGGTGGCTTTCCAAAGGAAAGGTATTGACATGAGTTCTGGAACAAAAAGGTGAATTATTAATGTTCTTACAAGATTATAAATCTTGATACGCATACTTTTGTGACCCTGTTTGGCTATTACAATTAGAATTTATCGCAGATCTTTTTAACCACCTAAACTTTTTAAACAAGAGCCTCCAAGGGTAAGAAGATAACATTATAAGAGCAAAGGATAAAATCAAAGGATTCCTCGCAAAACTTAGTCTGTGATCAACGTTTTTACAAATGATGATGTTTGAGTCTTTCCCTTGTATTCAGACAATTGTCGAAGATATTGTAATGGACTAGTCGGTGGTACTAAGTTCTCACAATCCTTGCATGATACAGTGCTTGCATAATTTGGAAGAGAAACTGTTAAGTTACTTTCCAGAATTGAACTAAATCCTTTTTTAGAAATGTCAGTACAAGTGGCTGATCTGAGCACGATGACGAAAGAAACACTTATAGATTTAGCAGCTGACGGGACGCTTAAAATGGAATTTAATTCGCAAAATATTGACGTCTTCTGGATGAAGAGAAAAGAAGAGTATCCACAGCTGGCAAAGGAAGCTTTGAAAGTATTAGTGCCATTCGCCACTTCCTACCTTTGTGAGTTAGCGTTCCCTTCAATGGTGAACATAAATACTAAAAAGAGAGATAGACTTCAACTAGAAAATGATTTGATGATTTGTGTCTCAAAGACAGAACCACGATTTGACAAATTCGAAAAAAACAGGCACAGCCTTCTCATTGAAACTGTTGTATTTTTATACGTAGTCTAGGACCTATAACAATTACCTTTATCTGACTAAGTGGCACCCATGGCAGATATCGCTGGTGTCGCCCCATGAATAAAAACTTTTAAAAAAATAAAATCTTAATAAGTGTCAAGTATGCTTTTTCATAATACAGATGAGGGACATTAGTCATCAGGCATCAAATTGCAGTTGTGCCGATAAAGCGCTGTGCATT
Source organism: Schistocerca piceifrons (assembly GCF_021461385.2). Lineage (NCBI taxonomy): Eukaryota > Metazoa > Arthropoda > Insecta > Orthoptera > Acrididae > Schistocerca > Schistocerca piceifrons. Next base: position 410,503,910 of record NC_060143.1, on the reverse strand, counting down.
TGCGTATAATCACTGGATCGTACAATTATTGTTATTGACTTTACTCTTGACGGTATGGCTTATGCTCCGCAGGAAAGAAATGACAATGAAATAACAGAAAACGTGGAGGAAAAAAGTGCGTAATGTTTTACATCAGTGTTATTGTTATTATTGTTCTTACTGTTGTGTCCGTCTGCTTATCTGGATGTTAACGTGCTCGCCTCGCATGCAAGTGGGCCCGGGTTCGATTCCCGGCCGGGATGGAGATTTTCTCCGCTCGGGGAGTGGGTGTTGTGCTGTATTCATCACCATTTCATCCTCATCACCGGCGCGCAAGTCCCCCAACGTGGCGTCGAACGAAAAAAGACTTGCACTTGGCGGCCGAACTTCCCCGAACAGGGGCCTCCCGGCCAATGATGCCATACGTCTATTTTTTTATATTATTATTTTTATTATTACGTCGAACAAAGTACATTAGATGCTCCACCAACGACAGCGCCGCCGACATTGCAGTATTCGGCTGTACTGTTAGCGACACTCCTCGCGTTGCAATTGTTGTATACGACACCTCCGCTCGGGTCTCCTTGACGATGTTGCCAAATTCACTGTGACGGTGTTGCAAGCAAGACTCATGTTACTTCATGGCATTAAAATACCTCTATATGAATTCCGTTTTGGATATATCGTCGTTAACCAACACGAATTCAATAAAGCTGCACATTAACCAGTACGTAGGCAGATGTTTCATTCAGCTTGCCGTCTTCTGTGTTTATCACTTATCTTGAAGAGAGGGTAAAGAAAAATATCTTCAGACGACTTCTTGTAAAGAGGGATATACATTTTTATAAACTGTTTAAGCATTTTTTCGGAATTGACTGCATAATCCTTTTTTTACGTAAATTCCAACAGAAAAATACGTTTCGCATAACGAGCTTTTCGCAATGCAGATAAGTCTCAGAAGTGAATTATTCTCGCTAAACGAGATCCCGCTGTTTAATCTATTTGTAAACAAGGAGATTTTTTTTCGAATTTCTCACAGTTTCTTATTGGATCTTCATTTATTTATCGATCGGTTCCTGAAAACTTTTCCAATTTTGCGTTTATTTATCGTTAACACGGTCTTTGTTGTAAAACAATCTACATTATGCTCAATTCACAATTAATGTTAAAACAAGGAATTACGTAATTTCAATAACAAATAATTACCATTTTTCATAGGCCTCTGTTTTTGTATTACAGAGCCCCTAGTTTTGAGACATGTAGCGGGATGGTTATTTCATTTACTTTCATTCAGTTTCAAAAGAAGGAAATACGTAGTATACATTTTTACAAATGATGGTACTAGTTTTTTTGTAAGATATTTTTCCAACTCTCTTATAAAGCACTATCAAAAAAATAATTATTCACTTCACGGCAACCACCACAATTAACTACACGAAAGAAATGAGAAATTAACCAGGTGACCAGCAACGATGATTTAGTGGGACTCCCGATGAAGCCACAGAACTAGGAACATAGAAACAACGCAGTGTGTGAATTAAAGTCTGAGTTGAGCTCAGGTATCCTAGATCCGCTCGGTAGAAATTGCTGTACTTCGTGCCTTGTCTCACTTCTGCCAATCCTAGTAGTCTATTTATTGTTTGGTTCGAAGCTTGTTACTAAATGCATTCTAGTAACCATGGTGCCAAATCATTCACGTAAGCTCTGTGCGTGTTGTTGCAGCCATTTTGTATCACATTTGAACGTGAGCATCTTTTAAATGCGCTTTCATAAATTGTTCTCGTTCCGAGTGGTATTTGGCACGTAAACTAAGTCGTCAGTAATCTACAAGACGCTACCATTGCATCGCCGTTCCAGCCCGGAAGTTGATGTGGTCCTTTCCTCTCCCTGCAAACCTCTCAGGGGTAAATACTATCTGTGCAAGAGTTAGTGACTCTCGTCGCCCTAGTTCAATTCCGAAGAAGTGGGAAGAGATCGATAGACATCGTGTTGCTTCTCACTGCTGCAAGTGTTTGCGTATTTGAGCTCTTCAACAGGTTCAAATTAAATTCGTATTCATTAATATAAATAAGTACCAGATCGGGAGGTGAGAGATCTGGTAAATGCTTTCACAAAACCTTGTCACTTCCGTGCGACATTTACACCATAGCAGATAATCGTCATGGAACATACGATACCAGTTATGCTGCAACTGCTTTCTCCTGCGACCACGATCCCCTAGCAACGCTTTGCGACCCTCCCCCCACGACCCATTGATTGAAAAACTCTGCTTTAGAGCATCTCCAGACCAGTGTCTAAAATTGATCGAAAATTCCAGCCGTTTTTCTCGTCCGTAGGACAGTGCTTCGAATTCTGTTTTTGTAATTGTTCTGATATCCCTGTCTGTGCTTAGATACCATTGTGTGCTTCGAGAAGTGAGGAAAATACGAGGTGTGGCTAGAAAAAAACCGGACTAGTACTGGTGAAACAATAAAACGAATGCAATAAGGCTGAAAGTCGCGTGGCCTGTCACGTGACTCTCGCTCCGCCTACTGCTCGAGTTTCATCTGCCTCCTGCACTCAGTCTGCCCGTGGCGTCTGTTTTAAGTAGTTGACGTTTTGTCTGTGCGTCGGAAAATGTTGAGTGTACAGGAAGAACAGCGTGTTAACATCAAATTTTGTTTCAAACTAGGAAAATCTGCAAGTGAAACGTTTGTAATGTTACAACAAGTGTACGGCGATGATTGTTTATCGCGAACACAAGTGTTTGAGTGGTTTAAACGATTTAAAGATGGCCGCGAAGACACCAGTGATGACACTCGCACTGGCAGACCATTGTCAGCAAAAACTGATGCAAACATTGAAAAAATCGGTAAACTTGTTCGGCAAGATCGCCATTTAACAATCAGAGCAGTGTCTGAGTTAACAGGAGTTGACAAGGAAGTGTTAGGCAGATTCTTCATGAAAATTTCAACATGAACAAAGTGTGTTCAAAAATGGTTCCAAAGTGTCTCACAATTGAACAGAAGGAACGCCGAAGAATGATTTGTTCTGACATCCTGGAAAACATTGAAAGTGATCCCACCTTCTTACAAAATGTTATTACTTGCGATGAATCGTGGTTTTTTACTTACGATCCCGAAACTAAACGCCAATCGATGCATTGGAAAACTCCTGGTTCTCCACGACAAAAAAAAGCACGAATGTCAAAATCGAAATTCAAGGCAATGATGATTGTTTTTTTTTGACATCAAAGGGATTGTGCACATTGATTGGGTACCATAGGGACAAACAGTGAATCAGCATTACTACATTAGCGTCCTGGCTACCCTACGTGAGCGAGTACGGAGAAAACGGAACGATTTGTGGAGAAAAAAGTCATGGATCCTTCACCAAGACAATGCCCCAGCTCACAGTGCGTTGTAAGTGAAGACGTTTTTGGCAAAACACAACATTCCCATCTTAGATCATCCACCCTACTCACCTGATTTGGCCCCCTGTGACTTTTTTCTCTTCCCTAAAGTCAAGTCAGCTTTGAAAGGAACTAGATTTGAGACTGTTGAAGCAGTAAAAGAAAAAGCGACGGAATTAATGTATGGACTTACCGAAAATGATCTACAGCATTGCTATGAACAGTGGAAAATTCGTATGGAGCGGTGTAGAGACCGAGGAGGAGAGTACATTGAAGGAGATAACATGAAATTGTAAATAATTGTAAATAAATGTTTTTTCCAGCATCAGTCCGGTTTTTTTCTGGCCGCACCTCGTAACGTCCCTGATTCCAGCAGCAGCAGAAAATATAAAATTAAGCCGTCTCACCGTTTCAGAAAAGCGATGAACACCACAGCAACTGTAGGACTCAGAAAATTTTCTCTCTCTGCCATTGCTTTCACGTCCGCCTCCGTAAAGCATTGGTAGCGTTACCGCCTACCACGCAAGGTGGCCCGGGTTCGATTCCGGGCATGGGGCTGGGTGTTGTGTGTCCTTCCTCATCATTTACATCATCATTGACACGCAAGTCGCCGAAGTAGCGTCAATTTTAGACTTGCAATACGACGGCCGAACCCCGAAGGGGGTATCCCGGCCAATAAATGCATTCGAACATTTCATTTTACTGCTTTCAAACAAGCAGCTATAAATCGAAAAGAGGTGTGCGTCCTATTTAGAATTACAGAGCTATTTATTTCGACTTCTAAATATCGTAGTTTTAGCGTGTAAAATCAGATATTGCAGTCGATATCGGTTTTGGTTCGTTCAAATGGCTCTGAGCACTATGCGACTTAACTTCCGAGGTCATCAGTCGCCTAGAACTTAGAACTAATTAAACCAAACCAACCTAAGGACATCACACACATCCATGCCCGAGGCAGGATTCGAACCTGCGACCGTAGCGGTCGCTCGGCTCCAGACTGTAGCGCCTAGAACCGCACGGCCACAACGGCCGGCATCGGTTTTGGGATCTGTTTCCCACAAAAGCATGTGAAGTGTCTCCGGGAGTCCGTGTTTGTGTGTGGCGGTATACATCGCAAAATTGACAAAAACAACTGTGCAGCGATCCTGTTTGAAAGTGTGTATTTAGAGGAATGGTCAATTGGATTCTGTAACTCCTGAAGAAGCCCTATTCATAGGCAGAGTATTTACCACAAAAGCGCAAAGTGTCTCTGGGATGGTTTGACAAGTGTGCCACGATCTTTTTTTTAGAGTCTGTGTTCAAGTGCGGCGGTACACACCGCAAAATTGGGGTAAACTGCTGTGTAGCGATCTTTTTGAAAGTGTGTATTTTGAGACATATTCAACTGGATTTAGTCACTCCTGAAGCAGCTTGCGCTCAAAGACAGGAGTATTTCCCACAAAAGCGCCGAAGTGTCTCAGGATGGTTTCACAAGTGTGACGAGATCGTTTTAGAGTCCATGTTCAAGTGTGGCGGTGGTGATATTCCTTGGAATAAAACGTGTAATAGTTTAAATATTCTTGTGCCATTTGCAATCCTGTCTCTCTCTCTCTCTTTGTGCAGTGGTACATTTACTTCCTGTGAAATCTTCAAGTTGTGTATGTGGCAATATTCCGCAACACTAGGCGTAATAACTCCTGAAGCAGTTCATGTTCAACGACAAAGAGTATACGTGCGCAGGGGATGGGAAGGAGGAAGGCCACGAATATTTCCAACATGACAGGAGTTGCTTAGCGTGCGCCCCGTGGCTACTGCATGGCCGTGACATGAGCCGGCGCACTCTGTGTCCGAGTTTCCACGCCCATTGGAACAGGCCACGCGACGGAGTGAGTGAACGTCTTGCCTCCTGCACTTCAGAAGCTTGACTGCCTGGACTCGTACTGAACGATTTACGGTTACAGAAAACGCATCTATCTGTATGAGTTGTGAAGTGTAACTTAGCCCCATCCTGCTGCGTCTTCTGTATTTAATGAAACGTATTCGTCTTCACAAGATATCATTGCTATCGACACAGTCCTCAGATGCATGATTACAGCTAATACACTCCTCCTTCTCCAGCACAGACATCTCATCCATTGAAAACAGACTCCCAGACCAGTAGCTAGATACAGACCGAGTCCTTTTCTGCCATTTATTCCCCAGACCGCCACGTTGGATTACGTCATAGGAGGGGAGAGGGGCAGGGACGACAGCATCCTCTGGTAATTGTGTTGTGAATGTGGTCAGTTGGACTCCGGACCTAACTAAAATAGTTTAAATAAACGATGCATTCTTATGTCCGTCCTATCTGGCAGCTCGACACAGATTGAGTCCTTTTCCTGCCAATTTCCAGATGGGGCGGGGAGGGGAGAGGAGGGGATTAGGGTAGTGGAGGTAATCCAATTGACCTATTTTCCCGACAAAATTTGAACTTCCCATCATGACATCACTGCGTCGTTGCCACATCTATGGCCTCCATGTTGGATCCGCCACCTTGAATAAATTTGGCGACAATTCAGAGAGGGGCCACACCACCTTGCCCTACTTCTACCATCATATCATACATCATTTGGAACACACGATTTGTATCCACATATACGACTGACTGAGGGCCTGTCTGCTGCTTTTACAGGATTCGTAAATATCTTTAGGTAAACTTGTACAATTTCTCTCCTGAATTCAAGCTGAGTAGTCCTAGCCACTTTTCCTTTCTTCAGCTGCAGCACATTATGCAAAAATACGACAATCAGCCGAGAAAGTAAAGCCCAGTGAGGCTGGTCCCGGCAGAGGTTCGAGTTCTCCCTCGGGCATGGGTGTGTGTGTTTGTCCTTAGGATAATTTAGGTTAAGTAGTGTGTAAGCTTAGGGACTGATGACCTTAGCAGTTAAGTCCCATAAGATTTCACACACACACACAAGCCCAATGCTATTTCTTGTTTCGAATATTAATTCCATACATGACAATGTTTTCATCCATCACATCTCCTCCCCCAAGCGTTTATTACAAGCTGCAATAGTCTCAGGATGTTGCGTTTGAACTGTCTTCTCCTTTGGAGAACATCTTTTCATAGACGATATAGGTTCAATTCCTTACAGGTAGAAGCTACAGCAACTGATTTAGTGGCAATAGCGCAATCCATCCTTGCAAAGTGAATATTCAGAACATCTCCTTTCCTTTTTAAGTAGCACTTGCCTTGAAAAAAAAGGGGCGAGGTTTGGGAACTTGTTTTCCCTAATAACACCTATTATTCTATAATCTCTTTTTTCTTAGAGAATGATAGAACAGCAAATCCTGTAAAAAGGTTTTCGAAGAAGAATGGTGCCGTGCATCCAATGTTTGTATCTGCACAGTGAGTGTTCTAATGTGTAAAAACTTAGCTTACCACTTAGCGCACAAATGGTCAAAACATTTGAACTGTCTTCTCAAGCCCAGGGTGTCAAACAGACATTCTAAATAAATATGACCCTGTCCCTGTAAGGCAGCTAATATCAGATGCGGATTGTAACAAAAATAATTAGAAGTGCTTCTGTCACGGAATTAGAATGCATGAATTAATAAAAGTGAAAGTTTGGGGACTATTCTAGAAAGACAACACAATTATTCCCTTTTTTATTCTACATATAATTTATTAACTGTTGCTTTCAGGTGTCAAGTGATAAACAACAATAATGTTCAATTACTTTTGACACTTGATAACAAAATATTTAAGTCTTGGACATATTGAAATGACGATTATTAAAACCGTTACCTCTACACATAAAAAATTTTTATCACAGGAAGGAATTAAAATCCTCATCAGCTCATGTAAATCTACATTATTGTAGCTGGTCAATGCACTGAGTTGGTGGAGAATAAATTTACTTTTTGAACCAATGAAAAAACTTTCATGTACTCAATGTGAGGGGAGGTTAGTATCCTAGCTTTTGATATTCAATGGTCAAAGCGTACGCAAGTTGGAGTGAGTAAAATCTAGACTCAACACTTATTGTGGCCTAATGCACAATGGTACTTTGCCAAGCAGCATCAGCAATGGCGTTGTCTCCATGCTGGATATGAAATGCTAATTGTCTACTGTGGCTTTGACTGAATTCGCTCAGTCGCAACTTTCCTGCGTTCCGTGGAACATTGCTCCAACCCATAGCAAGTGTGCAATAGACATTATTTCGACTGTTGTTGTTGTTGCAACAACAACAACAACAACAACAACAACAACAGTCGAAATAATGTCTATTGCACACTTGCTATGGGTTGGAGCAATGTGCACAATTTCTTTGGTTGCAGAAATTCCCGCAGGAATAATTAACAATCACTTTGCTATCTGTCGCCACGATATATTAAGCATATCGTCCTCACTTCGGAGAAAGCAAAGCTGTCAACGCCCTCGCTTATTTCCACACACTTGTGCAGTCCGCCATGAGACAAGAGTGAAATTGTGATTTTAGGTCTCAAAATACTTTTCTATTATGGGGATCTCCGTACCGTGTCACGTCTGTGTCGCTAAGTATGGATTCAGCCAATCAACATCTCGCAAGACGTGAATACATTTTTATTTTTCTTGCTGGGTCGCAGTGTACCTCTGTTAATGATGTACAGCCACTTACGCTTGGTTCCGGCCTTATTTATGATAAAAGGAATAATGTGCTGTTCTAACCTTATCCCTTTCTGCGCTGAAGCTCGCCATTCTCTTGCTAAACGGGAGTTTTACCATATCACTAACCACCTGCTCGGGTCGTCTCCAAAATGCATTTCACTTTAACTTTTTTGTTCATGCCAGTACATGTATTGGTAGATATTGTTTTGTTAGTTTTCGTTACATGAGATTAACTGCAATGGCCTTTTGTTGATATAATGTAATTATTATTTTCTGAAGATCTCATACTGTATCGTCCTGCATTATGGATCAAGCTCATGTAAGGTCCATAAAATCTAGATGCCTTACACATGCCATCCCTTCCAAATTAATGTTGTGGTGCTGTGATCAATAGTTGAGACATTGCTCATTGAAGTGCAAAATTATAACTTCAAACAATGTAATCATTGTCGAGCTACTTGTCTATCTTAAGCTAGATGATGTCGTTGTAATATTATATTTTGATTTGAAATCTATTGCTTTACAAGGCATTTTCTATTTAGATGATTATTATGTAGCTTTACAGTTCTTTATTATAGACAGTTATTTGACTAAATTTACAACGTTTTTCTCTAGTACTTGTGGTTAAATTCTATTAAAATGGTTCATACATCGTTGGATTCTCTCTTTACAATAACTTCAGGCATTCCACAATTCTCAAACATTCATGATATTGATGATTGTGAAAGATGAGTGAGGTTAAGGAAGCATTCGTTTCTCTTATATCTACTTTCAACACTTAAATGCTACATCACTATTGAAAATTGTCACCATAAACAGACATTTATGTACTTATTTGGACGTTATATATTTAAAATAGTTAATATTTTGGCATCTTTTCATACACATTAATACAAACGTTATATTCATTGATATTATTTATCATTAAAAACATATGTTTCCAAAATATCTACAGTACACAAATTCTTATTAAGATATATTTAGATTGAAAGGACGTTTACAAATTACACATGAAATACAAAATATAAAACATTGTGCATTTATGAATAGACCTTAACAATTTACAAATCGAATTACAAAATACAAATGAAACACATAATTTACAAATTCTCAGTGGTACAGGTGCGACTGAATATTTACAGGCATCTCAACTCCTTGCTGAAGTGATTATCGTGTGCACTCTTTAAAATATTACAATGAATTTGTCACATGCATCCCTTGCTTCCTTAACGCACTTTACACTTTAAAATTTGGGCTAGATTTGCTTCCCAATGCTGCTGTCGACCAGTGGTGGTTTATGCTGCTAGTTAGTTGTAGTCTCTGCACGATGCTGATGAAGATTATCGACGTTTACAGTTCTGAGTGTTCGATCATGAATACCCTTACATGGTCGATTCCACATTGCATTGTTTTGATGACAAACTGCTCGTCCAAGGCAATGCCATGATGTGACAAACGTGGGGGGCATAGTCCTTTATTGGCGTAGTTGCCATCAAGGTTGGTGTGTGTAGCCCCTCATTGGTTGCTGCATTTTGATGTTCCCATTATGTGTACTCTGTCTGATAGTTTAACTGCCTTTGGTTGGTTTGATAGTTAGAATGAAATAAATGCCATGTTTTTGTTGAATATTGTTTTCTGTTGATTCTGCCAAATCTCATACTGGTTTAAGGTATAGGATTTAGAAAGTAATTTTGCTGTCTTCTGCCCTCATCTTGGGACCTTTTCTTCTCTTCGTTACTTACTGTCTCTTCATGTCTTCGTTCTTGGGACTTGCAACTTCTTGGGTATAGGGATAGGATATGTTATTCACTGAAAGTTATTTGTAAGGACTACCAGTTATGTTGTATTGAAATATGGTCAAGTCTGAATAGATAATTTCGGAAGTGATATATCTGGCTGCGCTGAATTAGTCGAGAGGTCTAAGGCGCTGCAGTCATGGACTGTGCGGATGGTCTCGGCGGAGGTTTGAGTCCTCCCTCAGGCATGGGTGTGTGCGTTTGTCCTTAGGATAATTTAGGTTAAGTAGTGTGTAAGCTTAGGGACTGATGACCTTAGCAGTTAAGTCCCATAAGATTTCACACACATCTGAACATTTTTGAACATCTATTTTCAGTTATCAGCTTCTCCATTTGGTATACTAGGAGAAATATTTTTTTTCCAGGCAGTTGTACAAATGAGCTGTTGCAGATGGTTTGCTATCATGAGTCGTTGCTAATGGGTTCGCTTGGCCTTCCTTGCAAGTGTGTGGCCTTCGTGTCCCTTGCTGCTACTGGGTTTTCTCATGCTCTCACTACTGGGGTGAGGTGTGGGACAATATTCTTCAAAATACACCTGGGTTGGTCTCCATACTAATGTGAAGTATGAGGCAGTAAATTTCTTACTTCTGTCTTTAGTTTGTCGCCAGTGCCATATTGTGCAATTGTATAAACTCTCACACTCAGACCGTAGCTACCTGTTGACTTTCTGCTTCTGTCATCAGCTTAGCTCGCTTCCTCATACGATTGTAGTGATGTTGTGTTGTGTGACGTCTTTGCTTCATTTGTTTTACAATAACTTTTGCTTAATGCTACTACTTACAAGTTTCTTTATCTAAATTTATTTTGAGCTCTTCATTTGAACATTTACGTGAATAATACAAAATAAACGTTTAAATAGTTTTTTTACGGTACTTTACATGTTGTTGTTGTTGTGGTCTCAAGAGACTGGTTTGATGCAGCTCTCCATGATACTCTATCCTGTGCAAGCTTCTTCATCTCCCAGTACCTACTGCAACCTACATCCTTCTGAATCTGCTTAATGTATTCATCTCTTGGTCTCCCTCTACGATTTTTACCCTCCACACTGCCCTCCAATGCTAAATTTGTGATCCCTTGATGCATCAGAACATGTCCTACCAACCGGTCCCTTCTTCTGGTCAAGTTGTGCTACAAACTCCTCTTCTCCACAATTCTATTCAATACCTCATCATTAGTTATGTGATCTAGCCATCTAATCTTCAGCATTCTTCTGTAGCACCACTTTTCGAAAGCTTCTATTCTCTTCTTGTCTAAACTATTTATCGTCCACGTTTCACTTCGATACATGGCTACAATCCATACAAATACTTTCAGAAACGACTTCCTGACACTTAAATCTATACTCGATGTTAACAAATTTCTCTTCTTCAGAAACGCTTTCCTTGCCATTGCCAGTTGACAATTTATATCCTCTCTACTTCGACAATCATCAGTTATTTTGCTCCCCACATAACAAAAAACCTTTACTACTATAAGTGTCTCATTTCCTAATCTAATTCCCTCAGCATCACCCGACTTAATTCGACTACATTCAATTATCCTCGTTTTGCTTTTGTTGATGTTCGTCTTATATCCTCCTTTCAAGACCCTGTCCATTCCGTTCAACTGCTCTTCCGAGTCCTTTGCTGTCTCTGTCAGAATTACAATGTCATCGGCGAACCGCAAAGTTTTTATTTCTTCTCCATGGATTTTAATACCTACTCCAAATTTTTCTTTTGTTTCCTTTACTGCTTGCTCAATGTAAAGATTGAATAACATCGGGGAGATGCTACAACCCTGTCTCACTCCCTTCCCAACCGCTGCTTCCCTTTCATGTCCCTCGACTCTTATAACTGCCATCTGGTTTCTGTACAAATTGTAAATAGTCATTCGCTCCCTGTATTTTACCCCTGCCTCCTTTAGAATTTGAAAGAGAGTATTCCACTCAACATTGTCAAAAGCTTTCTCTAAGTCTACAAATGCTAGAAACGTAGGTGTGCCTTTCCTTAACTTTCTTCTAATATAAGTCGTAGGGTCATTATTGCCTCACGTGTTCCAATATTTCTACGGAATCCAAACTGATCTTCCCCAAAGTTGGCTTCTACTACTTTCTCCATTCGTCTGTAAAGAATTCGCGTTAGTATTTTGCAGCTGTGGCTTATTAAACTGATCATTCGGTAACTTTCACATCTGTCAACACCTGCTTTCTTAGGGATTGGAATTATTATATTCTTCTTGAAGTCTGAGGATATTTCGCCTGTCTCATACATCTTGCTCACCAGATGGTAGAGTTTCGTCAAGACTGGCTCTCCCAAGGCTGTCAGTAGTTCTAATGGAATGTTGCCTACTCCCGGGGCCTTGTTTCGACCCAGGTCTTTCAGTGCTCTGTCAAACTCTTCACGCAGTATTATATCTCCCATTTCATCTTCATCTACATCCTCTTCCATTTCCATAATATTGTCCTCAAGTACATCGCCCTTGTATAGACCCTATATATACTCCTTCCGCCTTTCTGCTTTCCATTCTTTGCTTAGAACTGGGTTTCCATCTGAGCTCTTGATATTCATACAAGTAGTTCTCTTTTCTCCAAAGGTCTCTTTAATTTTCCTGTAGGCAGTATCTATCTTACCCCTAGTGAGATAAGCCTCTACATCCTTGCATTTGTCCTCTAGCCATCCCTGCTTAGCCATTTTGCACTTCCTGTCGATCTTATTTTTGAGACGTTTGTATTCCTTTTTGCCTGCTTCATATACTGCATTTTTATATTTTCTCCTTTCATCAATTAAATTCAATATTTCTTCTGTCACCCAAGGATTTCTACTAGCCCTCGTCTTTTTACCTACTTGATCCTCTGCTGCCTTCACTACTTCATCCCTCAGAGCTACGCATTCTTCTTCTACTGTATTTTTCCCCCCATTTCTGTCAATTGTTCCCTTATGCTCTCCCTGAAACTCTGTACAACCTCTGGTTTTATCAGTTTGTCCAGGTCTCATCTCCTTAAATTCCCACATTTTTGCAGTTTCTTCAGTTTTAATCTACAGCTCATAACCAATAGATTATGGTCAGAGTCCACATCTGCCCCTGGAAATGTCTTACAATTTAATACCTGGTTCCTAAATCTCTGTCCTACCATTATATAATATATCTGATATCTTCTAGTATTTCCAGGATTCTTCCATGTATACAGCCTTCTTTTATGATTCTTGAACCAAGTGTTAGCTATGATTAAGTTATGTTCTGTGCAAAATTCTACCGGACGGCTTCCTCTTCATTTCTTTCCCCCAATCCATATTCACCTACTATGTTTCCTTCTCTCCCTTTTCCTACTCTCGAATTCCAGTCATCCATGACTATTAAATTTTCCTCTCCCTTCACTACCTGAATAATTTCTTTTATCTCATCATACATTTCATCAATTTCTTCATCATCTGCAGAGCCAGTTGGCATATAAACTTGTACTACTGTAGTACCTGTGGGCTTCGTGTCTATCTTGGCCACAATAATGCGTTCACTATGCTGTTTGTAGTAGCTTACCCGCTCTCCTATTTTTTTATTCATTATTAAACCTACTCCTGCATTACCCCTATTTGATTTTGTGTTTATAACCCTGTAGTCACCTGACCAGAAGTCTTGTTCCTCCTGCCACCGAACTTCACTAATTCCCACTATATCTAACTTTAACCTGCCCTTTTCCCTTTTTAAATTTTCTAACCTACCTGCCCGATTAAGGGATCTGACATTCCACGCTCCGATCCGTAGAACGCCAGTTTTCTTTCTGCTGATAACGACATCCTCTTGAGTAGTCCCCGCCCGGAGATCCGAATGGGGGACTATTTTACCTCCGGAATATTTTACCCAAGAGGACGCCATCATCATTTAACCATACAGTAAAGCTGCATGCCCGCAGGAAAAATTACGGCTGTAGTTTCCCCTTGCTTTCAACCGTTCGCAGTACCAGCACAGCAAGGCCGTTTTGTTTAGTGTTACAAGGCCAGATCGGTCAATCATCCAGACTGTTGCCCCTGCAACTAATGAAAAGGCTGCTGCCCCTCTTTAGGAACCACACGTTTATCTGGCCTCTCAACAGATACCCCTCCGTTGTGGTTGCACCTACGGTACGACCATCTGTGTTGCTGAGGCACGCAAGCCTCCCCACCAACGGCAAGGTCCATGGTTCATGGGGGAAGTACTTTACATAAGAAATTAAAATATATCTCTGGCACATTAAGTTACTTCATTTTATAATCAGCATGGACTGATGATGAGTTGTGTAGTTAATTAGTACATCATGCAAATTAGTTTTCTTTTATTTTTTTCTAACCTACTTTGATAATTATATGATTAGTATTATTGTACCTATATTGGAATATTTACATGTTTGTAGATCGTCCTGTCTGCCTCTTGAGAGCTGCTGCTACGTGAAACATATATAATTCTTTTACTTATCACCTGTGACCCATTTATATTTTAGTTTTTGTGGCTAATTGTCATATGACCACTGCAATATTTATCATTCATTGTATGCCTTAAGGTGGCTGACGTGATGTAGACCTATACTTTTTCCCGTTCTTGGGTTAACCAATTCTACCACATTTGCATGAACCTCTTTACTAATTAACATGGGTCCCTTATAAACTGGATAAAATTTATGGCAAACCTCTTTTCCTTTATTAGATAATAAGTGAGTTCTAACAAGAACCAACTGTCCTACAGTGAATACCCGTGTGTACACACCTTTGTCTGCTCTGAGCTTCATTTTTGGAGCTGCTCATTCTATGTTCTCGAGTGCTAATTTTATTATCTGCTGGGGTGTTGGCCTTCTGGATGGGGGGAACTGTACAATTTCTCTTATCCTCTCCAAGCGTCTTTTATTTTTGAGCACTGTGACTGTTGGTAATCGTTTAGTACTGTGTGCCATTTCATTAATAATAGTCTGCAAATGACGAAAATTGGCATCCCACATGGTATGTCGTGAGCCACAGTATAGACGACACCATGTTCCAATATCCTTCATCGTTCGTTCTGAACATGTGGCGCTTGGTTTGTACCTGAATATGAAGATGGGTTTAATTTAATGTCTTTGTAAAGTCGCCAACCAAGGTTTAGATCTGTATTGGGGCCCATTATCTGAAATTAATCTTTCTGCATGCCCTACCTGTATGAGGAAATCACATTGTGGCGACTTACTGATCATAACACCAGTTGCACGTTTCAAAGGGGTCAAAGTGACATACTTTGATGTTAACTCTAAAACTACAAAGATTACATGTTCCCATCTCTTGTCCTTGGTAACGGTCCCATGAAATCTGTTGCTGCTAGATGTTTTAGTTTTTTCGGTATTATGGGTGACAATGGTGGTCTAGTCTGAAAAGTAACGTGTTTCGCACGTTGGCAATCCTTACATTTTTTGAGTACTTGCCGAATACGTCTTTCCATGTTGGGTAAATGAGCAGTCTCTTTAAGTTTCATAAAACATTTCTTTGCCCCAAAGTGCCTATTGCTTAAGTGAGCCGGCCGCTGTGGCCGAGAGGTTCTGGTGCTTCAGTCCCGAATCCTGCCTCGGGCATGGATGTGTGTGACGTCCTTAGGTTAGTTAGGTTTAAGTAGTTCTAAGTCTAGGGGACTGATGACCTCCGATGTTAAGTCCCATAGTGCTCAGAGCCATTATTTGAACTTAATTGACTGTACCATGTATACTTGTTCACAAGTTCATCAGGAACACATACTGTCCATAAACTTGTACTTGGGTCCCGTCTGCAGAACAGCACGTCATTGTTCAGGAAATAATGCTGACGAATGTCAACCGAGTTCTTGTCTTTCCACTTATGTTTGACCTTAACACCTCTGGGTCTTTGTTCAGCTCGTTTGAAATATTTGAGAAAATGTGTTGTTATGTAGTTTTCAAAAGGAAATCCTCTTATGTAATATATACCAATGTGGTCTTCATCTGCACCAAACTTCGTGTTACTTGGGGTTGCAGCATGTGGACACAGGGAAAGAAAATCTGCTAAGGTGTTTGCCGGTCTTGAAATATGTTTTACACAGAAATCATACTCTTGCAAGATTAAAATCCACCTTGCTACTTCCTTTAAGTTTGTCTCCTCGTCACAAACCTGTGTAATCGTGTCTAATTTGGATTTTAGAGCCTGGCAAGTATTCTTTAAGGGTGGCAGTACTTCACACTTAGATTCTGGGGAGTCAGATTCTACGTTAAGTGTATGTGTACTCGCAACCTGATTCAGCTCCTTATCATATTTGTTATCTGCCACTGACAGTTGCAGATACAAATTTTCAGTTGTGTCGTTATTTATTACGACACTGTTTTCCGAGTCTGGTGTGATGATTACAAACTCTCGGTAATACTGCCGTACTATGTCCTCGTATGTGCCAAAACTGTGTACATTTGAATCTGAATTATCAGACTGTTCACGCACTTTATAATCTGGTTCGTTTTCCAATCCCGACGGGGTATTTTCCCTGTTATTTTCCTCTCCATTATCAACTTGTTCAAATGTGTGTGAAATCTTATGGGACTTAACTGCTAAGGTCATCAGTCCCTAAGCTTACACACTACTTAACCTAAATTATCCTAAGGACAAACACACACACACACACACACCCATGCCCGAGGGAGGACTCGAATCTCCGCCGAGACCAGCCGCACAGTCCATAACTGCAGCGCCTTAGACCGCTCGGCTATCAACTTGTATTTCCCACTTTTGTTCGATTCCCGCAATCCACAATGCCTCAGACTCTTTCTGCTTCTCTTCTGAAGTTTTGTAGAAGGATTTTAGTAGATCCTGGAGCTTATTGAACTTTTGATAAGGTGTACTTATCCATATTTCTTTTTTCTATGACATGTATGAGCCATATTTTGTCGGTTAATACTATCGTCTTGATAAATCGTAACGTCACAGGTTACAGTAGGATATGTGTTATCCTGTTGAAAATCATTTTTCATCTGTGCAGAATCAAACATCTGCACCATATACATTAATGCTTTGTCATAATCAAATGGTCCATTACTAGGTAATGCTGGGAGTTCATCCTTATCGTCAGTGTCAATCCAACGTATCTCGTCGCATCAATTCAGTTATGACTTCCTCCCTATTTGTAGTATCTGTGCGGACACCTTTGATGATCTTTCTGTCGTTCGTGATCCCAATTCCGACTCTTGTACGTGACATCTTAACCTACTTATTGCTGTGGGCGCCCTGTCATCCGTTTCTGCAGAACTCCTGCGATACCTACCGTCAGTCAGTACTCACGCTTCCCAGGATTTGGTGGTCGTAATTCAACCTCCATCTGTGGCTCGTTTCTCCGGTAATTACCCGAAGTATTTGCCTGTGTCTGCGTTCTCGCACCACCTCCCCATCTGCTTTCTCTCAATGTTCGTGGAGATCGCTGATTAAAGTCAGTCTGTCGGTTATCCCGAGTTCTCCAGTTTCCATTCCTGTTTTCGTCTGTATTCCGTCTGTTCCAACCACTATTAAAACCTTATCCATTACGCTGTGGGCTATTTCCGTAATTATTTCCATTTCGTCCAACATTCAATCCCAATACTGGCCTACCATTGCTACCATTATTGTTATTCTGCTTACTATTTACGTGTTCTTTCAAAGTTACTCTGTCCTGAATCGCGACGCCTTTGAGTGTCGTTTTCATAGATGAATTCTAATTCTATCAAAACACCTTTGAAAATTTCTACATTATCGCCCCCACGTCCTATCAAGGCTTGTTGATACTTCATTGGCATTTTCATTTTGCATATTTGAATCAATTCTCCGTTGCTGTATGGGTTATCTAAGTATTGGTTCCTTTTAGCCATATTCTCAAAGACTCTGACTGCTGTTTTCTCACGCGAATTTTCGAATGAGACATTTTGTAATAATCCGTATCTTTTTCTCATCTGATCCTCAGGAGACGAATATCTTGCTATAAAGGCAGCTCTAAACGAATCATACGAATCGCAAGTTTCTGCTATCTTCTGCATAGTTTCAGCAACAGTTTCCTCCACATGTGCGCCAATAAAATCTAAATTATGTTTTAATGGCCAATGTGTCGGTATTCCTACTTTAAATAAATGTATGGGGGTGGAGAATATTTACGTCTTCCTTATAGCGCTGGTATTTCTGCACTGTAAAAAAGTGGTTATTATCAAAACCTCTCGTTTCTCTCTGTGATGTATCTGCTGGGTTTTGAAGACTGGAATTCTGTTCTTGGTTTGCGTCAAATCTAAGCAGACGTGTGTAACTTGGTTCATTCTGTGACATTTGTGCTGTAGAGTCACTTGCAGGTCTCATTGCGCAATATGCGTGCATAACGCCCGCTACCGGCTCCGTATCTTGACGTGTAAGCAATTCTGGATCGTTACACGCCATACTGTAACCCGTCGGTATTCGTCCTACAGGTTGTGGCGTTGCGTAAGGCGTCCCTATGGTTTGATCAGCGTATATCACGCTTTGTGCTTGACGCACTGAACCTTGCTGCAAACCACGTTCTTATATTCCAGATTGACCTGTTACTCTTTCTTGAACAAGTGGTCACAATCCAAACTGTTCCCTACCGTTACCGTGATGTTCTGGCATATGCTGGTTTGGACTAATTTCCCGTTCGCGGTTCGCGGTTTCGGACTGGCAATCCACATGTGCCTTTCCGTCTTACGTCACACGTAATTTCGCGTACCCTTTCTGTCGTATTATAGGCAACTGCTGATATTGCAGTATTCACAGTAGTATCTACCGACACTAAAGTGGATTCTATCGTCGTCTGCGACTCCTCACTAACGCTTTCTACGTCGCCACGACTTTCAATCGAACATAAAACTTCCGATCTCAGTAGTTGCAATTGGTGTTCGTTTTTCTCATGTATTCTTAAAATACGAGTATCGAATTTCTTCAACGCTGCTTTTGTCGTTCTTTTAATAGACGTCGCCTCAGCAATAACATGTTTCGCCTTCGTCGTCGCTTTGATGGCAAAAGTTTCGACCTGTTGTTTAACCTGTTTGAAACATTGTTGCGTATCGTCACGCAACGTAATCATGTCTGCTGGACAGTGTCAATGTCTGTTCTTAATTGTTTGTACCCTGTAACGAGTATTTGCAGCGTGATTTGCGCTTTATGACTTAGGAAGTCGAGATGAGCGGTACACTTAGCATGGAAGGTCAAGGCCTCTATAATGTCACTCCTTAAACACAACAACTACCAAATCAGTAAATTAACAATTTATTCAAGACAATATTTATAAACGAGCTAAGAGACAATCAACACATGGCGATCTTTAAGACAATACCAAAATTACAGATAGCTTGCTTCTTAAGCAAGGCAGAAAATTATGATTACCGAGACTGACTTAAAGAGATGAGACACAAAGATTGTAATAGTTAAAAGAACAATAAATTACAATCTGGAGGTAATTTAAAGAAAAGTGACACAGATAATTACTTTTTAAGGAGCAGTAATTCGCAATATGAAAGAGATTTATGAAACGCACACTAGTTCATTAAGAACCCAAGTAACACAAACAGCGGAATAAGTCACCAATTAATACTATTCATTCCAAAGCAAATTTTAAAAACGTTTTTTCTTTTTTTAAATATACATGAAACACGTTGAAAGTTTACCAAACAGGCAGTGATGCCAGGCTGCCCTGGGCAAAAGGTGACTTAACTTAAAATACCTGAAGCAGCAGACCAGCCGTCCAAAACAACACCTATACGCCGGGGCCCAACCGGGAGTCACTTCCCATTAGATGTCACATCACAGCTTCTGTGCACTGAAGTGAAATGTGTCGCCACTCTCACATCCCCCAACTCTCAGAAAACTGGAACACAAACAGACTGCAGAAAACATGACAAACGCCAACCAAACATCAATTAATATGAGTTAAGAGATCAATAAATAACAATATAAATGAAGAAGCAATTGCTCTAATACTGAGTGAGTGCATTCAATTAAATGCACGTATATAGAGGAACTATGAATAAATAACTAGCTTTACAAATACGATTCTTTACTACTAACTGAGTGAGTGCTTTCAAATTAACGCACGTATATAAGTGACCCAAATTTTACAGCAATATACAAAGAACATCGACTTGATAGCAATCAAAATACACTGAAAATCTCATACAGACAATACATAAACTTCTGGATATTGTCCCAAAAGGCCAAAAAAATATAACATACGCACCTTCGTGCTAATCAGCTTCCTAATAGTAATCCAACCAGCAGGTTTTTAATAGGTAGTAGTAACTGCTGGTCTCCAAACAATCACACACTTTACCGGCTGCTCTTACTTCAACAACGCATCCATTAGGGCAACCAAGCAACAAGTACACTCACTGGAATGCAAATGGTTCAACGAAATGAAGGCACCAAAATCACTCACACCTTGACATCACGCAGGTCCACCACAAACTCACGACCGTCTTACGAGGTAGGTCTGGTGTGCCACTGCTGGCCGAGCACACGTGTTTTCCTCTTTCGTCCACTCAAGCACGTCCTTGCGCCCCATAGCGAGTCCAACACCAACTGCCGCGAGCGCGAAACACCCGCGAGATCACAACAGGGGCAAAGACCCTAGTACAGCCGGGTAATCGATAGTGTGATGTCAAAGAGCTCGTGTCCAGAACAGGCGCACCACGGCTCATGCTTCCTTAGCTTCAGTTCGCATTTGATCTAATTGGCCTTGAATATTATCACGCGTTTTTTGTATTTTCTTTTTAGTTTCTTTCAGCCCCAGTGTATGCGCCCTTCTAATTCCTTTTGCCCTTGTGTTATGCGCTCCTCTATACGCTTTTCTGATTCCTGATATTGTTAAAATAAAAGCTGCAACATTCCAAATATGTTGGCGTATTCATCTACACCATTTTCACCAGTTGCCATCTGATGCAACCATTCCCTATCTCGTTTTTCGTGAACTGTTTCCATCACTTCCAAACATAGTGTAGGAGCACTAACTATTATCCTTTCATGTAATTGCAAGCCTGACTGATTCAATATGATTTCATTTGGTTCAATCCACTGTAAGTCACTATCTACAGACTCAGCGTCTGATTCATTAGCGACGCCCTTCTCATGCGCATTCTTTGGACCACGTTGAACATCATGTGTTGCATTTTCGGTCTCATTCGGCATTTCTACATGTTATGCCTCGTGTTGTACAAGCTAATGTGTTGCGTGTCCAGCGCGATTCTATCAAGACCTTCCATGACTTCTCTTTTTCTTAGTGGATTATTTTCTGATATTTTTGAGCGTTCCACTATGTGCTGCTGTTCGTGAATTTTACGAACCTGACTACACGGTAACATCTGATCATAAGTCTTGATTCTATCCCAAAATATCATCCACAGTCCTATATTTAATATCTGAACCCGTTTCCTCATCTTTTATATAGCCTTTTGGTTACTGGAGATGAGTCAGAACTCTACGACGTAATTCAACATATGGCGCAGCAGCAAATGAGAAAAACATGAATACAATTCTGTCTCCACTTACTACACAATTGAATCACATTTACAATTACATTTTTTTGCTTATTGTTTGGGATGCTTACATGTTTTGTAGCTATCAAAAGCAGACCCTCAATAAATCAGAACGCTGAAATTTTCCCATCCTGGCCGGGTCGCCATTTTGTTTTATATCCGACCTTTGTATCTGCACAGTGACTGTACTAACGTGTGCTAACTTAGCTTACCACTTAGCGTACAAATGGACAAAACATTTGAACTGTCTTCTCAAGCCCAAGGAGTCAACCAGGCATTCTAAATAAATATGACCCTGTCCCTGTAAGGCAGCTAAAAATCAGATGCAGATTGTAAGAAAAATAATTAGAAATGCTGCTGTCACATAATTCGAATGCATGAATTAATAAAAGTGAAAGTTATTCTCTTTTTTATTCTACATATAATTTATCAACTGTTGCTTTCAGGTGTCAAGTGATAAACAACAATAATGTTCAATTACTTTTGACACTTGATAACAAAATATTTAAGTCTTGGACATATTGAAATGACGATTATTAAAATCGTTACCTCTACAAGTAAAAAATTTTATCACAGGAGGGAACGAAAATCCTCGTCAGCTCATTTAAATCTACATTATTGTAGCTGGTCAATGCACTGAGTTGGTGGAGAATAAATTTACTTTTTGAACCAATGAAAAAACTTTCATGTACTCAATGTGAGGGGAGGTTAGTATCCTAGCTTTTGATATTCAAT
This sequence comes from Schistocerca piceifrons, assembly GCF_021461385.2. Lineage (NCBI taxonomy): Eukaryota > Metazoa > Arthropoda > Insecta > Orthoptera > Acrididae > Schistocerca > Schistocerca piceifrons. Next base: position 410,481,936 of record NC_060143.1, on the reverse strand, counting down.
GGTCAAAGTGTACACAAGTTGGAGTGAGCAAAATCTAGACTCAACATTTATTGTGGCTTAATTCCCAATGGTACTTTACCAAGCAGCATCAGCAATGGCCTTGTCTCCATGCTGGATATGAAATGCTAATTGCCTACTGTGGCTTTGAATGAATTCGCTCGGTCGCAATTTTCCTGCGTTCCGTGAAACGTTAATCTTTCCCTAGTCGAAATAATGTCTATTGCACATTTGCTATGGGTTGGAGCAATGTGTACAATTTCTTTGCTTGCAGAAATTCCCGCAGGAATAATTAACTACCGCTTTGCTATCTGTCGCCACGATACATTAAGCATATCGTCCTCACTTCGGAGAAAGCAAAGCTCTCAACGCCCTCGCTTATTTCCACACACTTGTGCAGTCCGCCATGAGACAAGAGTGAAATTGTGATTTTAGATCTCAAAATGCTTTTATATTATGGGGATCTCCCCACTGTGTCACATCTGCGTCGTCAAGTATGGCTTCAACCTAATCACCGTCTCGGTAGATTTGAATACATTTTTATTTTTCTTGTTGCTCTCAGCCTAGCTCTGTAAATGACGTGCAGCCACTTACCCTCGGTTCTGGCCTTATTTACGTTAAAAGGAATAATGTACTGTTCTGGCCTTATCCCTTTCTGCTCTGAAGACTCGCCATTCTCTTGCTAAATGGGAGTTTTACCATACCATTAACCACCTGCTCGGCTCGCCTCCAAAATGCATTTCACTTTTAACTTCTTTGTTCATGCCAGTCCATATATCGGTAGATGTTGTTTTGTTAGTTTTCGTTACATGAGATTAACTGCAATTGCCTGTTGTTGATATAATGGAATGGCAGTAGGTTTACTTCCAGTGTTAAATCATCTATTCTCCGAACAAGTGGGGCAGTAGCCTTATCAAACTGTTGTTCATATGTGGTACTGGGATGTGGTGATTCTGCCTGATAAGAGGAAAAACTTACGAGATATCCAGAAGCGGTGCATAAACATCACGCTTTTTATCCAGATCATGTGTTTCCTCTGATAAATCGCTTGCAGAGTGTGTCCCAAAATATTTTATCATTGATTCATCGTAAGACAGATGTTGATGAGAAACAAAAAACGTATTATATTGTCTCTTTGAATAAATGATATAATTTTTCACATCTTGTTCTTTTCATCAAATTTATTACTGTTGTTACAGAGCAGACATTTAAGAGTTTGTTCAAAACGATTTCCTCTCATGGCGTTGTATACAAGCTCTTTTCTTGTGCCCAAATTGGAATCTCAGTATAACCTCTTACTGGGGAAAGGTTTATAGCTACTTAGAATGAATGGTTCAAATGGCTCTGAGCACTATGGGACTCAACTTCTGAGGTCATTAGTCCCCTAGAACTTAGAACTAGTTAAACCTAACTAACCTAAGGACATCACACACATCCATGCTCGAGGCAGGATTCGAACCTGCGACCGTAGCGGTCTCGCGGTTCCAGACTGCAGCGCCTAGAACCGCACGGCCACTTCGGCCGGCGCTTAGAATGAGGATGCATAGGAAACATTTCATTTCTTCACAGCTTTGTTTGGATTTGAGAAGTTCCTAAGAAGTGCGTAGTTGTTTGAGTCATCAACTACGACTTATCAACGTATGTGTGAATGCTGGAATTACGAAATGGTTTCAAATTTGAAGTTAGTGCACCATGAACCCAGGTTTTCTGCTTATTTCTGTGTTGCAGTCTTATTTCTCAAATCTGTTGGTACTTACTTACCTCTCAATCTTATTTGAACTTCGGTCCGGAGTTGTCGAGGGTTAAGATTATCTGATATTCCCTTTTCATCCTTATCACTTGAATCCTTATCCGCGAGAACTGCTGGATTGCGGGTACGAATTAATTCCTTCAGTCTGAAGAGTGTTTGTTTCATTAAACAGAATGTCTAATACATCCTGCACAGTCAAACCAAGTTGTAAAGATTCTGAAAGGCCTCTATTACAAAATAAAAGAGAAAAAGAAGCGAATTATTTTTGACTCTGCAGTTGCCCAGGGTATCCATATGAACACGTCTGAAATACTTTATAAAAAGAAAGCGAATCGATTGATAACATGTTATCCAAAATGAAAATCAAAATAAACATATTTAGAGTCACATCAAACATTTTGACTAGGAAAAACGGAGAAGTTCTTTATAAAGATAATTTACTTCACATCAATATGCTCCATTGCTGTTGTCAAAGCAATAGCTACAATACAGGCTGTCACAGTCACAATCATGATGAACGCAAAATTCAGATCCTTTGTGACAAGAATACATGTTTGCCACCGCTAAAATTAACTTTATGTTGATAATGAACAAAGAAGAAAACTATTCAACAATTACGTCCATATGGACAGGCTGGGGAGTTAAGGGTTTAACGAATGTTACCAGGCAGGACTATCTCTGTACAAAAAATTTTACCCAATACAATTAGCCTTAATCCTTTCTTTTCTTTTCAAAATTTAATTTCTAATGACATGGGGGGGGGGGGGGGGGGCAATGTGACCAAAGAGGGACCTTTCCCATTAAGGAAGCCAATTCGTTAACGTATCGGGTGGACTGTTGTCTGCGCGCTGGCAGTTGGACGCACCACGTCTAAGCGGTTGGAGCGGCAGCCAGCTGTCAGTGACTGAAACATCCTCCAGTGGCTTAACTCTTCCTAGGTCGCGACACTGAGAGGCGTACACTTGCCGCCAGCTGTCACCGCTTTGTAGGAAGCCGTCCGGGTTAACAGTCTAAACACCCGGGAGACTCTCTGAGGGGGAAGCCTGATATTGACAAGCTATGGTTGACCAGTTGCGGGCGATCCCTCACACCCTTCAATTGTCACAAATAAACATCTTTTTACTAACATAAACAATATACGTATTAAATCACATAATTTTATTATCTACCGAATTTTCTAGCGGTCATCATTCTTCACTTTGAGTCTACTTCAACCTTCGGGCGGTCAGCACTCACACTATATTTTGAGGTAACATAACTCCATCTGTTTGGATGAACTGTCTGTAGCTGTTTGTTATCTAGCAATTAGCGCTACGTTAATTATTCTACCCTTCAATTACGTTTCAAGTTTGATACTCTAGTACCAGTACTTTCATTGACTTGCTCTTCCCTCCTGTGCTTCACTATCCTTTTAAAACACTATCTCTGGACAAGTGTGACTAGATAGATACTAGTTTCATTATAAGGCAGCCTTTCCCTTCGCAATCAACGGTTTCCATGCTCTCTGTTTTCTAAAATCGATGAACGAACTGTTCGTTGAGACCAGTATAGTAATAACGATACTTTTAGTGTTCATTTCTAGCTATTCCTCGTTCTCAACTAAATGTTTTTTCACATTATACCTTAGCTCTCCTACTGTGCACTTACTGTTGTGTGTTTTTTGAGTTCCCCTCTGCTTGCATGGTTGGACATTCCCTGACATACCGATAAATCCAGGAACTTGACGTTTAATAATAACTTGCCTCACCTGTCTTTACCGTAATTCCCTAGCGTACAGTTAGCATTATCTATTTATGTTTTCACTCTAGACTGTGGTTTTAGTGACAGTTAATGGTATGCGTGTGGGGGGGGGGGGGGGGCGGTTTAGCGCTACAAAAAGGTTCCCAAACCTTAACTGTCTTCGGGAAATACATGGATGGAAAAAAATTCGAAACACCAAAAAATAATTAATATAGAGTAATGAAGTTTCTGGAATATATTTGTCTAGGTAACATACTTGAGTGATGAATATTACAAGATCATAGGTTAATGTAAGCTCGAGATAATCCATTGCACATGTGAAATGCTGGTAGATTAATAACCGGTGTAACCGCCAGAATGTTGAATGCCTGTTGCACGTAGTCGGTCAATACAGGGACGGTTGATGCTGTTTCTGGACGACGCTGGAATTGTCGTCCGATGATGTCCCTTATGTGCTCGACTGGAGACATATCTGGTGACTGAGCAGGTCAAAGCAACATGTTTACACTCTGTAGAGCATGTTGGGTTACATCAGCGGTATGTGGGTGACCGTTTCCTGTTGAAAAACACTCCCTGGAATGCTGTTTATGAACGGGAACACAACAGGTCGACTCACCAGATTGACACACAAATTTGCAGTCAGGGTGCGTGGGATGACCACGACAGTGCTCTTGCTGTCATACAAAATGGCACCCCAGACCATAACTCCAGGTACAGGTCCAGTGTGTCTAGCACTTAGACAGATTGGTTGCAGCATCTCAACTGGCCTGCGCCCAACTGACACACGGCGATCACTGAAACTGAGGCAGAACCAGCATTCCCAGCAGTCCTCAGAATACACAACAGACCTCCACCCTGTCCTCCAGTGAAAAGAGGAAGCCCTTAGTAAAAAAAGATCTTAAAAGCAACACACTACACGCAACGGAAGTACATAAAAATGACGATAGACATCCGTGATACGCTCACGCCCGCCAATAACAAGACCATGACACAGTCGTTAAACACAACACACCACACTTAATAAAAGTAGATAACAATGACGACAGACGTCCAAGATACGGCCAAGCCCATTCAGAACAGGATAATGGCACAGGCGAAACACGAGGACATCTGGACACACCGAAACAACATACACCTAAATTAATTCTTGCCTCACCAGAGGATAGGTTATCGTGTAATGAAACAACAACTTCACAAAAATATGAATATGACACATCATGTAAACCATACATCCAAACTGTACGTTTCGTCTACGGTGGCAGTGCGCACATAAAAACAATGCAAGTGCAAGAAACAATTATCAACGAGAAACAAACGCAAACAGAAATTCAAACAACAAGAAGTGGCCACACACCATATGGATAGTAAAAACAACGTGAAATTACAAAAAGATCATACTGAAAAATCACATCAATCGTGAACCGATGAGACATCATTTCACCCAAAACCGGACACTACATCTAGAGATAAAGACCACGACCCAGTACATCAAACAGAGTTACAAAACCATGAAGTAAGAAACAAAATAAACTACGATGAAGTCGAAGAGATCATGTGCCTAAGTCGACTGTAAAAGAAAGAAGTTTTTCAAACTTCGCTAAGACTGGTAACAAGACTGAATCACCCAATGGCCGACACTATATGTTATCCCACTGCTGAACAAACAGACAGAATGATTCTACGAACCGAAAACCTACCAACAGATAAACTCTTTAATGTTTTATGTAAATCGTATGAACGAAGAAGTGAAGACCGTAACGTTGACAATGTCTACAAGGACCCGGTAATGGCGCATGGACGTGTGTACCTCGATTATACCCAGAACGGGCCGAAGTTCTTTGTTTTTATGAAATTACCTTAATGAAAGTCTTGCAGCTAAACTGTATGGGTAACACGACGGTGGCCACAGAGCTTGGTAGGCTGGTGAACGAGGTATGCGCAGACATATTGTGTCTACAAGATCCGTACACACGAGATGGAAGATTCCAGGCCTTCCGAGGCACTATGTGCAAATCACAGGCACGAACAAGGTCAAGGCTGCAATCATTGTAGTAAACAATAACATTACAGTAAAACAAATAACGCAGATATGCACACAACATGGATAATCTCGTCGCTCTTAGCCCAGTACTCATTTGATATACAGCCTTTTCCTAAAATAATAAAAGAAATTGCTCGATTTCCAAATGACAGACGATTAATTAACAGACATAAACGCTAGGTCAACTCTTCGGCACTCTGACAGAACTGACGCTAGAGGACAAATAATAGTCGACGTTATAAACGAATGTAATCTTTTCGTTTTAAACAAACCAGCCCAGCCGCCATCTTACCACGGAAATAGCGAAGTAGGCAGCAACATGGACATTTCTCTGGCAAACAGCGTATCATTAATACAGGTAGCGAACTGGCAGGTGCTCGATAAGTGAATAATCAGTGATCATAATGCAATAATATATACACTATAACAGACACAGACACAAACGCATTACTTCCCAGGTTGCTGCTACGCAAAGCAACCTGACAAAAACTAACGCACGTGATTGATGAGTTTCCTCCATGTGTCACCTAAGGACGTCTTACAGAGAGCCCAAGTTACAGCAATACCTGCAGTACGCGACGCACCCTAAGGGCACCATGGTAAGCGCTATTAACAAGAGTAAGAAACGACACTCGTGATAAACGACGATATTACCAAAGATCAAAGACAGCACAGGAAAAAGACATTAGACTTCAACATTATCGTGACGCTAAAACACGATACCAAGACGAACTACATAAGACCAGGAAAGATCATTGGAACACTTATGTTCGGACAATCTTACAGAACAACATCTGGGGGAGCCGTTTAAACTGCAATCTGGACGTTTAAAGACTCCTACAGTATTATCAACACTGAAGAAACCAGATAATATCACCACAAGAGGCTGGAGATGAACAGCAACGTATCTCCTCAACAAACTTTTTCCTGACGATGACCACACTCAGGAGAACCAACTTCGCATCCCCCTTCGCAGACTACTTAATGACAAATACGAAAACAAAGGTATTGTCATCCCCTTTGCTCGTGAGGACGTTGCACTGGCAGAACACAAAATAAAGAACAAAAAGGCTCCGGGCCCTGATGGCATCCACCCCGAAACGATCAAACAAGCTCCCACTTATCAATGGTTCAAATGGCTCTGAGCACTATGGGACTTAACATCTTAGGTCATCAGTCCCCTAGAACTTAGAACTACTTAAACCTAACTAACCTAAGGACATCACACACATTCATGCCCGAGGCAGGATTCGAACCTGCGACCGTAGCAGCCCCGCGGTTCCGGACTGCAGCGCTAGAACCGCGCGGCTCCCACTTATCGTACCATACCTGACAGACTTGCTGAAAGATGCTCTACTAGAAGGACGAGTACCGAATATGTGGAAGACGACAAATGCAGTTATAATCAAGAAAGAAGAGGACAAAGACCCGACTGACCTTAAGACATACAGGCCAATACGCCTCATTAATATTCTGGCAGAGGTACAGGAGAGACTGCTGTGTGACAGTTTTTAGTCGCACCGGCAGCTCTTCGGCCTTAGCCCACATCAATTTGGTTTTAGACAATAGAAATCTATGAACGACTTAGTAAATTGGGCCATAGAAATGGTAGCGAAAGATGGACCTGTGGGAAAACCGGAACAGAAGAGACTCGAAGCCTTTGAGATGTGGTGCTTCAGAAGAATGTTGAAAATTAGGTGGACGGAAAAAGGTACGGAATGAGGAGGTTCTGCACAGAATCGGAGAGGAAAGGAATATGGGAAAAACACTGACAAGGAGAAGGGACAGGATGATAGGACATTTGTTAAGACATCGGGGAATGACTTCCGTGGTATTAGAGGGAGCTGTAGAGGGCGAAAACTATAGAGGAAGACAGATATTGGAATACATCCAGCAAATAATTGAGAACGTAGGTTGCAAGTGCTACTCTGAGATGAAGAGGCTGGCACAGAAGAGGAATTCGCGGAGGGCCGCATCATGCCAGTCAGAAAAAAAAGAAGAAATGACACAGACAATACATGATAAATACATAGTAGCAATCCTAATTGACATAGCTGGTGCTTTCGACAGCCTTTGGTGGCCGCCGCTGTTTGCAAGACGCAAAGAGAGATGAATGTTCCACTGGCTCTATACAACAGCCTTAGAGATTATTGTAAAAATAGGGTAGTGGAGTGGAAGACTGATCACCAAAAGGTTATAAAGAGGGTAACAAAGGGTTGGCCGCAAATATCCATATGCGGACCGATTTTCTGGAACATAGTCATAGAACCACTACTGAACGCACTAGAAGATAACGACATGGCAAACGGGATGGTTGCGTGCGCTGATGACCATATTGTCATGGTATCTGCAAACTCCAGGTCCCAATTAGAAAGTAAAGTTACGCGTCTCCTCGCGTTCATTGGTGAATGATGCATGAGCAACAAATTCACAATAGCAACAGATAAAACTGCTTACCTACTTCTAAGAGGCGCACTGAAAAGAATCCAGTTATAAAGTTAAACAACACATTTATAAAAAGCTATGGCAAGATACCTTGGCATTTATATTGACGTACATTTATACTTATACGAACATGCTAGACTTACAATTCACAAAGCGACGAAGCACTTGCATAATTTTGCAAGACTGAACATTATAAGATACGGGCTTCAGACAATAAGGACATATTACACAGCACTGTTTGAGTCATTAACTTGTTTAGCGGTTAGTGCATGGGCAGCTGCCTACTGACTGAAGACGGGAAGACGCGACAAAACAAGAGAAATAATTGGACAAGACATAACCGACAAACGGAAATTAAACAAGTGGAGAACTGATACATGACAGACAGAATGGAACACAACTGATAAGGGAAGTTGAGTGTACTCTTTCTTCCCCAGTATCCGAGAGCGGATGAATTTGAAGTACATAAATCCAACACGCGGCATGATGCACTTTGTCACGGGTCACGGTTCGTATCCTGTGCATCTCCACTGATCTGGCCTAATACAGACTCACACTTGTGCCTGTCGTGAGAATGGCACACTTGGACAATAGTGCTCATCTGCGATGCCCTAGGGCACAGAAGACAGAGTTTAGGAAATCAGGACATAGGTCAGGCAATGCATAGACAAGATTACCGGAACTCTGGAAACAACATCGCAGACGAAGTATCGCGAGCACTACATGTGGTGTACAAACAGGAGAGGCCATACGCTAAAATAACACAAGTTCTACATCTGACAGATCAGTAGTATATAGTAAAAAACAGACACAAACACAGACACGGAATTGGATGCTGTATCACATACAGGAAGTGAAGACGAGATAAACATATAAACATAGCTAAAGTAAGCGAAGGTTCTACAACGCTAAATCGAATCACTCCCTGGGTAGTTGGTTGTTACAAGGTGCATTCAAGTTCTAAGGCCTCCGATTTTTTTGCTCTGGACTGGAAAGAGATAGAAACATGCGCATTGTTTTAAAATGAGGCCGCGTTCATTGTCAATACGTCCCAGAGATGGCAGCACCATACGGCAGATGGAATTTTACCGCCAACAGCGAGAATGTGAACTGTTTTAAATACTTAAAATGGCGACGTTTTCCTTACTTGAACAGCGTGCAGTCATTCGTTTTCTGAATTTGCGTGGTGTGAAACCAACTGAAATTCATCGACAGTTGAAGGAGACATGTGGTGATGGAGTTATGGATGTGTCGAAAGTGCGTTCGTGGGTGCGACAGTTTAATGAAGGCAGAACATTGTGTGACAACAAACCGAAACAACCTCGGGCTCGCACAACCCGGTCTGACGACATGATCGAGAAAGTGGAGAGAATTGTTTTGGGGGATCTCCGAATGACTGTTGAACAGATCGCCTCCAGAGTTGGCATTTCTGTGGGTTCTGTGCACACAATCCTGCATGACGACCTGAAAATGCGAAAAGTGTCATCCAGGTGGGTGCCACGAATGCTGACAGACGACCACCTGGCTGCCCATGTGGCATGTTGCCAAGCAATGTTGATGCGCAACGACAGCATGAATGGGACTTTCTTTTCGTCGGTTGTGACAATGGATGAGACGTGGATGCCATTTTTCAATCCAGAAACAAAGCGCCAGTCAGCTCAATGGAAGCACACAGATTCACCGCCACCAAAAAAATTTCGGGTAACCGCCAGTGCTGAAAAAATGATGGTGTCCATGTTCTGGGACAGCGAGGGCGTAATCCTTACCCATTGCGTTCCAAAGGGCACTACGGTAACAGGTGCATCCTACGAAAATGTTTTGAAAACAAATTCCTTCCCGCACTGCAACAAAAACGTCTGGGAAGGGCTGCGCATGTGCTGTTTCACCAAGACAACGCACCCGCACATCGAGCTAACGTTACGCAACAGTTTCTTCGTGATAACAACTTTGAAGTGATTCCTCATGCTGCCTACTCACCTGACCTGGCTCCTGGTGACTTTTGGCTTTTTCCAACAATGAAAGACACTCTCCGCGCCCGCACATTCACCAGCCGTGCTGCTATTCCCTCAGCGATTTTCCAGTGGTCAAAACAGACTTCTAAAGAAGCCTTCGCCGCTGCCATGGAATCATGGCGTCAGCGTTGTGAAAAATGCGTACGTCTCCAGGGCGATTACGTCGAGAAGTAACGCCAGTTTAATCGATTTCGGGTGAGTAGTTCATTAGAAAAAAAAATCGGAGGCCTTAGAACTTGAATGCACCTCGTATAAGATTTATAGCGTAAGATATATAGCATGTAATACCACCTGAAGATGTGACAGTTCTTCTTCTTTTGCTGCATCAGATGTGACTGGCTCGAAGTTTAACGGAGCCCTCGCAACTGATGCAGCTGATTGTGACATTTTAAATCAACTTCGAATCTCCACTGTTATCTTTCGTTCAGAAACACTTCGTAACCTAACTAATTAATACCTTAAATTAAGTATTACCACTGTCAAGACAACATATGCCACAGATGTAACCATACACTTAGAAGCTTAGAAGATATGAAGGGAAGAAATGTCACATTTTATCTATGTCAAATTGCCGTTTCTTGTTTCTTCCATTAAATACGCTTTTAATTTTAATTTAAAATACACCCACAACCTATTATGTATCTTATTTATTGTAATTATCTAAGTTAACAACAAGTTTAAACAAAATTGTGTAAATATGTACATTTGAACTTATTATGCATTTTTATTTGTTATTTTTGTTATTATTTCATCCTTTTGTAAAATTTTCAAAAAAAAATTCTTGTCACAAAACTGAATTTGTATGATATAAGATGTAAAATCACACAATGTACGACTTGCTGTATAACAACAGGCAGCAGGTCTTTACTTGAGACATTAACAAATAAATAAAATAAATAAATACTCCAGTGAGCGCTTTCGCTTGACACTATTGAAGACGCTAATGGCAGTGGTTTGCAGTCAGTGGAATACTTAGCGGTGGCAAACATGTATTCTTGTCAGAAAGGATCTGAATTCTGTGTTCATACCCTGGGCAACTGCAGAGTCAAAAATAATTTGCTTCTTTTTCTCTTTTATTTTGTAATAGAGGCCTTTCAGAATCTTTACAACTTGGTTTGACTGTGCAGGATGTATTAGACATTCTGTTTAATGAAACAGACGCTTCTCAGACTGAAGGAATTAACTTCGTACCTGCAATCGAGCAGTTCTCGCGGATAAGGATTCAAGTGATAAGGATGAAAAGGGAATATCAGATAATCTTAACCCTCGACAACTCCGGACCGAAGTTCAAATAAGATTGAGAGGTAAGTAAGTACCAACAGATTTGAGACATAAGACTGCAACACAGAAATAAGCAGAAAACCTGGGTTCATGGTGCACTAACTTCAAATTTGAAATCTTTTCGTAATTTCAGCATTCACACATACGCTGATAAGTCGTAGTTGATGACTCAAACAACTACGCACTTCTTAGGAACTCAAATCCTAACAAAGCCTGTGAAGAAATGAAATGTTTCCTATGCATCCTCACTCTAAGTAGCTATAAACCTTTCCCCAATAAGAGGTTATACTGAGATTCCAATTTGGGCACAAGAAAAGAGCTTGTATACAACGCCATGAGAAGAAATCGTTTTGAACAAACTCTTAAATGTCTGCTCTGTAACAACAGTAACAAATTTGATGAAAAGAACAAGATGTGAAAAATTAGATCCTTTATTGAAAGAGACAATATGTAAGTAGACTGTTTAGGTTATATATGTTCATGACATCCAGTCTTACAAATTTACTGTCTCTGTCCAGATCATCCGCTCTCAAAACTCCGCCATCTCACTCCCCACATCCACCACTGCTGGCGGCTCACCTGCAACTGCGCAACGCTACGCGCTGTTAACAGCTGACTCGGACCTTTCCTTGAATTAACCGATTTTTAATAGTTCGTTGTGTCACTATGGTGCCAACTGTTGCTCAAATTGCTGCTGCAGATGCAGTACGATGCTCCATAGGCCCACGCCGAACACGATGGTTGATCCTGTCGGTAGTGTCACGTGGCCCTCCGGAGCTCGATCTTTTTGCGACCATACATTCTCATGATCACCGCTGCCAGCAGTAATGTACAGTGGCTGGAATGACTATATTCTTGCCAAGCATTTTGCAGAAGGAATATCGAACTTCTCGAAGCCCTATTACACGGCTTCTTTCCAACTCAGTTAGGTATTGATAATGGCGTCTTTGTCGCTTTAAAGGCATCCTTGACTAACATCCTCTGACCACGTCCAATCTCAAAGATACGACCTTACAGCGTGTATTTAAAGCAAATATAATTTGCACCCTTATAGCGGCGCTACTAGCGCTAATCGTATGCGACGGGCGCGAAATTTGAGTAGACATCATCTTTTAGATGTAGAAAAACACTACCAACTTTCGTTTATGTCACGCAACTCCTTCTTGGTGTTGCGAACTTTTTCCGTCGGTGTATTGGGGGGCGGGGTGTTGGTTGCACCGGTCATTCCCGTCAAGCCAAGCGGTCCAATCACCTTCCCAGCACCTCCTGCCTCAAGTGGTAAATAATAAATTAGGGAAATAGTTGTTACTCTTCATGAGTTGAGTGTAAGATCCAGCAGTTGTACTAGTACGTCACCGAGTTCTGAAGAAGTAAATTCCTAGGTGGTGCGAGTTCTTTAGATGAGGACTGTGAATTCCTAAAGAGAGATGCCTCACTTTGCGAAATCACTTCAAATATTTTACCACAGATGAAACGTTGACTTGCTGGTGGGATACTTTCAGTTGCTTGGTACATCGACACAAGGAAATGGTAGAGTGGGTCACTGGTAGATTTTTAGTCTTCAACATTTTTACATTCAGTCGCTCTTCCTTTTGCGTACTGTTCGCGCTGCACCATGGAATGTTGTATAAGCTCAGAAACATAAAGTTTCTTCATTTTCTAGGGTCATTTTTTACTACATCGGTGTTTGATTACTGATGAAATGTAAAAGTCTGTAGACCCTCTGTTAGACTGTAGCTTCCTCATAACTAGTTTCCAGTACCTTCACTGTCGTTGTCGACATTCTGAGACACCACACTGCGGGAGCACGTGTAACGCTCGCGCAGTAAACTGTGTCGCGAATACAGTGCGGCGAAGGCGGATCCAAGCCCTGTGCTGCCCTGTCCTGCCCTACCCTGCGCCTCAATTTGCGCTGTTGTATTTACGCCCGTGATGATGATAATCATGTTTGGTTTGTGGGGCGTCCAACTGCGCGGTCATCAGCTTGTTTCCACCCATACCAACCAACATCCACTCCAGTGGTTCTGGTTTCCAATCTATACCAAGTCTTTCAGCCACAGTATCCGCCTTTTGTTGTCACTGAACCCTGTATATTTCTTTCCTGTTTCTTAGTACTTGCTAATCATCACGTAGTTACGTAACTCACAACGCATTACTCTAGGCATTGAGAGAATGAAAGAAAAGGAGATTCTATACCGTCACCCTCTTCTTTAACGCTAATAAAAATGAAATAGATCACGAAATTCACACTCGTGTATGCTAATCGGAAAATTTAAAATAACCTCTGGGCGTAAAGATGCTAGCTTATTATACAACATACAGAACTTGTCTACTTCCTTTTCTTTCTGGCCAGAACCAAATTTCCTTCCTGAACTGAAGGACGCTTGGCTTTGCGATCGCGGTGCACCTTATGTAGAGCTTTCTTTCTGTTTATTCCTTTCAGAGCGTTTGACAATTTTGTTTGTAATTCCTCTTCTGGTGTAAGAGGGAATTGCGCCACAGCTCTCGCGGGCGTAATTACTGGACTCTTGTCTTAAACTGGGCAGGGGAATGGCCTGTAGCATCATGGATTAAACTGTTAATGATCTTCTCGAACTGCGGGATGTACACTACCAATTTCGTATATCGAAGTGAACAAGTCCTCGCTAGTTTCCCGACTTCGTGAAAACACACTTCAATTGGGTTTCTTTAGTATGGTAAACTCTTGTGCGGTGAGTAGTGGTTCCTCGATGCTGCATTTATTTTTCCGAGCCGACTATCGTAGCGGAAGCGGCTGCTGTCAGTTGTGTATTCTCACTGTTGTTTACCTTGCGCTTCTTCCCTCGCGAATTAGAACGCTGTACTGACATAACATTCTTATAGTACCGATTGTTAGCTAGTCCTCGACCTGCCTGACCATGGCTGGCCGGACTTATTCGCACTTAGGTTGGGCATTGTCACAGTCCATTCCTACTCTAGATGCAAGGCGACGATTTATGTCCGCTTGGAAATCTTCTAGTATTTCTAAAGAGTGTTCTATACTGACGACTGGGACGGTTGATAGTTGTCGCCTCTCCGATTCGGGGTCAAGTGGTATGTTAATTGGGTCATTTCTTCGGGATCCTTATATATGTCGAGGTGTAGCACTGCCAAAAACTCACATAGAAAAAAAATCACAGAAACTCCCGCCGTTGGGACTGTAGTCCGGCTCCGTCATCAGAGGGCCTCTAAATCTTTGTTGACATGCCCGGTTCCAGCACTGAGCCAGGAATTCACTGCTCAGCTGCACAAGTCTGCACGGCAGGATCTTGTTGTTTGCCACACAGGTGGTGGTTGGTTCTGAGCACTATGCGACTTAACTGCTGAGGTCATCAGTCGCCTAGAACTTAGAACTAATTAAACCGAACTAACCTAAGGACATCACACACATCCATGCCCGAGGCAGGATTCGAACCTGCAACCGTAGCGGTCACGCGGTTCCAGACTGAAGCGCCTTTAACCGCACGGCCACACGGGCCGGCCCACACAGGTTCGCCTCGGATTTGAGGTATTGTTCAAATGAGTTTAGTAACTGCCATGGACTAATGTTACAGGCTCTTACTATTTTCGGAAATTTTTGGAGGAAGTCCACGGTTTGAATTTTTGAATTCATTCCACAAAAATACTCTCAGTTACGTTGCGTGTTTAAGATACAGTCTGTGGCAAAACTGATGGTTGTGGCCGGCCGAGGTGACCGAACGGTTCTAGGCGCGTCAGTCTGGAACCGCGCGACCGCCACGGGTGCAGGTTCGAATCCTGCCACGGACATGGATGTGTGTGATGTCCTTAGGTTAGTTAGGTTTAAGTAGTTCTAAGTTCTAGGGGACTGATGACCTTAGAAGTTAAGTCCCATAGTACTCAGAGCAATTTGAACCATTTTTTTGATGGTTGTGGGTTCCAAGGCTGTGGGCAACACATCTGAAAGCGAATTCGAAATGCTTGTTTCCACCGGAACAGTAGTGGCTCTTTCGGTGGCAATGAACTATCTAATATTAATTGGTCGATTAATTCCAGCGTAGCTGCTGGAACTGACCTTAGCGCGCCTGTCCCGACGGCTGCCGACAGAGGGACCGTAAGCAGAGCTGAAGCCAGGAGCACATTGGGGGACAGGCGACGAAGAGCAGGGCAGGGCAGGACAGTGTAGCGCAGGTTTTTGTCACTCACGGGCGTTAAGTGTCCGCAGCTCGTGGTCTAGTGGCTAGTGTTCCTGCCTCTGGATCAAGGGGTCCCGGGTTCGATTCCCGGCCGGGTTGGGGATTTTTCTCTGCCCGGGGACTGGGTGTTTGTGTTGCCCTCATCATTTCATCATCATCATTCGTGACAGTGGCTCCATTGGACTGTGTAAAGAATTCAACTGTGTAAAAAATTGGGACTTTGTACGGGCGCTGATGACCGCGCAGTTGGACGCCCCACAAACCAAACATGATTATCATCATCACGGGTGTAAATACAACAGCGCAAATTGAGGCGCAGGGTAGGGCAGGACAGGGCAGCACAGGGCTTGGATCCGCCTTCGCCGCACTGTATTCGCGACACAGTTTACTGCGCGAGCGTTACACGTGCTCCCGCAGTGTGGTGTCTCAGAATGTCGACAACGACAGTGAAGGTACTGGAAACTAGTTATGAGGAAGCTACAGTCTAACAGAGGGTCTACAGACTTTTACATTTCATCAGTAATCAAACACCGATGTAGTAAAAAATGACCCTAGAAAATGAAGAAACTTTATGTTTCTGAGCTTATACAACATTCCATGGTGCAGCGCGAACAGTACGCAAAAGGAAGAGCGACTGAATGTAAAAATGTTGAAGACTAAAAATCTACCAGTGACCCACTCTACCATTTCCTTGTGTCGATGTACCAAGCAACTGAAAGTATTCCACCAGCAAGTCAACGTTTCATCTGTGGTAAAATATTTGAAGTGATTTCGCAAAGTGAGGCATCTCTCCTAGGAATTCACAGTCCTCATCTAAAGAACTCGCACCACCTAGGAATTTACTTCTTCAGAACTCGGTGACGTACTAGTACAACTGCTGGATCTTACATTCAACTCATGAAGAGTAACAACTATTTCGCTAATTTATTTTTGCTGAGTAACTTACTTAACTCTTGCTTATGTCTCTTCTAACATTCTGCGTGGTGTCTGTTTGTTGTATATCGTGTCTCCCTACCACTTTCGCGCAACGACGCTCTGAGCGTGTTTTTTAGGGAATTGACTAGTTTGAATCTGGGACCTGTTGCTAAAACTTGCGGCTGGGGTGGTCCTAGCGGTTAGCTGGCGACGTGGGTGTCCGTCCCTTATCGTAGGGCCTTCCAGCTTAACACGGTTCTGCTCTCGGCTTCTGTTCTCGTTTCTCCCCTCGGAACTGCGTCTGTCTCACGGTGGGAAGGTATGACATGCATTTAGGCATTCTTGTGTTAGTCTGTGGTATTCCATTTGCTCACTCGTTACTCGTATTACTTTGGTTAATTTAATGTCACGATTTATTCGGAGCTATGTGACATACTACTGGATTTGCTTATCATGTCAGGGTTTTCATGGAAGATGTTGGATTTGCCTGACACCTTATACTCTACTTCGTAAGATATTTCGGTAAAACTTACAAGAACATAACAAGTTTTTCCTGACTTCCAATTGGTTTTCGGGCATTGGCGAATTGTTTATCAAGAAACTCTAATGTCAGAGCGAATTCATCATGAGTATTTCTCTTGTTCGTGTACCCGCTTAAAGATTCTGATTTGTGGCATTTCAGAGTGTTAGATAATAACATTAGCATCTCCTTTTCATTATCAGAATACTCTGAAGTAAGAGTCATGAGTTCAGCTATACGTTCACAAGGAAAGAATGTACACTGGATCATCAAGGAAAGACTGCGCAACAATGGTTAATCTGCCTCCCAGTATACGCATACACTGTGTCGTCAAGTGCAGTGCCGGAAAAAAAATCAGTACACCCTTTAAGAGGTTTCCAATTCACTCAAGATTTATTGTTGCAATAATGCATCTGGAGGAAATGAAATGATTATGTTTACAGATCAGTAGCGCAAGTGGTTCTGAGGTACCAGGAACCGACCCATGCTGAAACACCCATATTAATATGTGGTGTAGCCTCCAACAGCGGCAATGCAGGCGCTGACTCTGCCATCTCGTCGATGGTACAGATGGCGAATACTGTCTTGCGATGTGTTCTTCCACGCGTGCTCCACCTTGTCGCGTAGTTCTGTAAAGAGTTGTTGGTTGAAGAATTGCAAGAGTAACTTCTCATCCCATCATATCCTACAAGTGCTCTATTAGAGACAAGTCCGAAGATCGTGCTGGTCAGGGAAGTTGCTGTGCGTCTTGCAGAGCACGTAGAACTTCACGGGCAGTGTGTGGGCGAGCATAATCCAGCTTGAACAACACATCACCTTCCTGTTGCAAGAATGGCAAAACTGCAAGTTTAACAACTTTCTGCATGTACCGGGCGCTGGTTAGGGTCCTCTCCGGAAATACCAAAAGTGAATGAGAGTTGCTTATCGCACTTTAGACCATAAGGCCTGTAGTGGAGACGTTGTGTCTTGTACGAATGCACTCTTTGGGACACTGTTCATCAGGTCTACGTCGTATGCATAAACGACCATCACTTACTTACATGCAGGCAGAATCTGCTTTTATTGCTGAAGTTCACGGTGCGCCGTTACATCTCACAAGTGATCCGCTGACGGTACCAGTCGGCTCGTGCACTTTGATGCTGTGGCGTGAAGGAAAGACAGGCGAGAGGTGTGCACGCTCATAGTCTCACCGCTAATAAACGGTTCGCACTAGTTCGTGTTGGCACGTATAGGCTCACAGGCCCTCTTTTCTGTGCAGTGGTAGCTGTACAATTTTGCACTGTTGCTCTTCGAATACGACGACACTTGCGGGCGTCTGTGCTGCGAGGACATCCAGATCTTCAACTACGGATGTGAGAGTAATCACGTGACCACTGATAGCAGCATCGTTGCAACTGACGCAGCAGGTAAAACTTGTGTGGCAGTGCTCTGAAAGCACATTCCACCACTCAGAAGGCCACAATTTGACCTCTCTCAAACTCGCTCTGTTGGCCGTAGGAAGCACGAGTCCCTCTCTCGTGGCATGGTTATCTGCTTGCTTCGCTCGTCTGCACTATACTGAGCCTTCTGACTGTGAGCATTCTCTGCTGACGGATGACTTTTAAACCATTATCAGTAATACCTACTATCCTGCAGGTGGCGTATACCGTCATTGGATCAAAACGTCGTCTTTCTAAGTGTACTCATTTTCTTTCCCGATTATTTCCTTCGCTGCGTTGCCCCGATTTGCCCTACGTCGGCTGTGTCCCAATGCGCGCCTGGCTTAACCCTACTAACGGGTCGCAGCGCTCTGTCTGTTGTTCCCTCTACCTCTGCCTCGTGCGAAAGCAGCTATTCCAGGCGGCCATTGTGGCCGAGCTGTTCTAGGCGCTTCAGTCCGGAACCGCGCTGCTGCTACGGTCGCAGGTTAGAATCCTGCCTCGGGCATGGATGTGTGTGATATCCTTAGATTAGTTGGGTTTACGTAGTTCTAGGTTCTAGGGGCCCGATGACCTCAGATTTTAAGTCTCATAGTGCTTAGAGCCATTTGAACCATTTGAGTAGCTATTTCGTCCCAGGTTCAGAACTTGCTGGACAGGCACTACACTGACAGTCTTATTAGCTACACTCCTGGAAATTGAAATAAGAACACCGTGAATTCATTGTCCCAGGAAGGGGAAACTTTATTGACACATTCCTGGGGTCAGATACATCACATGATCACACTGACAGAACCACAGGCACGTAGACACAGGCAACAGAGCATGCACAATGTTGGCACTAGTACAGTGTATATCCACCTTTCGCAGCAATGCAGGCTGTTATTCTCCCATGGAGACGATCGTAGAGATGCTGGATGTAGTCCTGTGGAACGGCTTGCCATGCCATTTCCACCTGGCGCCTCAGTTGGACCAGCGTTCGTGCTGGACGTGCAGACCGCGTGAGACGACGCTTCATCCAGTCCCAAACATGCTCAATGGGGGACAGATCCGGAGATCTTGCTGGCCAGGGTAGTTGACTTACACCTTCTAGAGCACGTTGGGTGGCACGGGATACATGCGGACGTGCATTGTCCTGTTGGAACAGCAAGTTCCCTTGCCGGTCTAGGAATGGTAGAACGATGGGTCGATGACGGTTTGGATGTACCGTGCACTATTCAGTGTCCCCTCGACGATCACCAGTGGTGTACGGCCAGTGTAGGAGATCGCTCCCCACACCATGATGCCGAGTGTTGGCCCTGTGTCCCTCGGTCGTATGCAGTCCTGATTGTGGCGCTCACCTGCACGGCGCCAAACACGCATGCGACCATCATTGGCACCAAGGCAGAAGCGACTCTCATCGCTAAAGACGACACGTCTCCATTCGTCCCTCCATTCACGCCTGTCGCGACACCACTGGAGACGGGCTGCACGATGTTGGGGCGTGAGCGGAAGACGGCCTAACGGTGTGCGGGACCGTAGCCCAGCTTCATGGAGACGGTTGCGAATGGTCCTCGCCAATACCCCAGGAGCAACAGTGTCCCTAATTTGCTGGGAAGTGGCGGTGAGGTCCCCTACGGCACTGCGTAGGATCCTACGGCCTTGGCGTGCATCCGTGCGTCGCTGCGGTCCGGTCCCAGGTCGACGGGCACGTGCACCTTCCGCCGACCACTGGCGACAACATCGATGTACTGTGGAGACCTCACGCCCCACGTGTTGAGCAATTCGGTGGTACGTCCACCCGGCCTCTCGCATGCCCACTATACGTCCTCGCTCAAAGTCCGTCAACTGCACATACGGTTCACGTCCACGCTGTCGCGGCATGCTACCAGTGTTAAAGACTGCGATGGAGCTCCGTATGCCACGGCAAACTGGCTGACACTGACGGCGGCGGTGCACAAATGCTGCGCAGCTAGCGCCATTCGACGGCCAACACCGCGGTTCCTGGTGTGTCCGCTGTGCCGTGCGTGTGATCATTGCTTGTACAGCCCTCTCGCAGTGTCCGGAGCAAGTATGGTGGGTCTGACACACCGGTGTCAATGTGTTCTTTTTTCCATTTCCAGGAGTGTATTTTGGACTCTAATTTTAACTCAAAGTCTCCGTATTGTGCGGCGACTCTGACCACAATTCTTGTTTCAAATTCTTCTAATTTTCCCTCTGCTGACTCAAAACGGGATTCCAGTGTACTGAATATTTCGATTGACAAGAAATGACCGTACCGGACTCTCCTACCCGTTCGCTCAGCGTCTCGAGCTTAGTTTTTTGACCCCAGGTTTGGCAAGCGGAATTTACTACTTGCTGGACAACACCTTTGAAATTCACATCTCTCGAACCGAGTACCCTTACATGTTATCCTTTGCTATCTTATTTTCAGCCATAAACGTGGTGTAGCAACTCGTCCTGCTTCTGAAAATCAACCGCCTACACATCAAGACGGCTCGAAAACTACTCGCTCTAGGCCTGTTGGGCCTCAGCAAATGATTTTTTAACTTCGTCTGTGGCGAGTGATTGTTACTCAAACCTAGCAGTCAACTCCGAACTTAGTTTTTTATTTTATAGACATAGTTCCGCACTTTCGAGGAAGTGCGCAATTCTGCACTTTGTGCGTCTAACTTCTGCTTTAATTGTGCACTTTGTGTGCGCAGTTCTGCGCTTTGAGCTGCAATCGCTGCCAGGAACTGGCTCAACATAGCTTGCGTCGCGTCTGCGGCAACAACTGATCGCAAAGCGGCAAAGCTAGTTGTGATTTGAATCTGTAATTGGCAGTGCTGGCGGCGGCGCGACGGTCTCCTCGATGTCAGTGTGCTGATGGGCAGCGGTGTCGGCGTCGATGTTGGCGTCAACGTCATCGGCGGAGTTATGGGCCACATCGGCGTCGCTCGGCGCTGCGGTGAGCAGCTCTCGGTCGCGAGCCAGGTCCCCAGCGTCGTCGGCTCATCCATCCCCGGGTTCGCTGACTATTGGCAGGTAGCCGAGCTTGGCTCTGCATAAAGGCTATATTCCGCTAATTCTGAGAGAAGGAACTGCGTACCTGGCGGGGCGTACGGCTTTTGTCCTTCTACATCTGGTGGACTGCTTGTTCTGTTCCCCAAGTGTTCCCTCATGGAAAAAGTGTTGCTACTTGCAACGAGAGAAAGAATGATAAAAACCCATTAGCTCTCTGAATTTAGAAATGAGTTTTCGATCGCCACCTACAGAGTAAAGCTAGCATAAAACATGTCACGTCTCTGTAACTCCTATGAATCAGCCAAGGGCAACCAGCAACGGTTGCTGAGGTGAGCGACTGAAAACTCACTACCAGAACATTCAGTGGCTGTGTAGTCCATCTTGTCACGGTCACCACATCTGTAGGTGAGTGTTGACTGATTGAGTCAATAGTTGTAGTCATGGCCGGGATCTCTTTCATCTCTCCTGTTGCTGGCCGCTGTGGCTGAGCAGTTCTAGGTGCTTCAGTCCGGACCGGCGCTGCTGCTACGGTCGCAGGTTCGAATCCTGCCTCGGGCATGGATGTGTATGATGTCCTTAGGTTAAGTAGGTTTAAGCAGTTCTATGTCTAGGGGACTGATGGGCTCAGATGTTAAGTCCCATAGAGCTTAGAGCCATTTGAACCACCTCTCCTGTTAAGAGCCTGAATTAATTGTACCAACTATCATTTTTACTCAGTTGCTGATTTTCTGTCCCAGGCGTCGGACTTCATTTCTTACAGCATGTGTTTTGCTGCCTACTAAAAAGTTGATTAAAGGGAAGAAGGGAAGCTATAAACCAATAAAAGTCAGTGTCGTCTGGCAATGCGTCTATTCAGAAATGGACAGATAAATGAGAGGTAGCCCTTTCACAAGTTTCCTGACGTATCATTCACAATAAAGCAGCCGCTAGAGGAGCAGTGGACTTGCATTAGGACAAGTCAAAAGAACAAAACTTCAAACAAACAATAATGTTTTCAGTATAAAGAACAATCTCTAGAAAGAGCAGAAAAAAGGGATTAACATGCATCATTCTGACAAAGAAGATAGTCATGGATGAAGAATGCGGTCACAGGAGGAGGGGTCGGACAAGAGAGCTTACCACGCTACACGTCAATTTGCAGCGCTGCTACCTTGCGATGCAAATTTACCGGAGGCACGGACGCCACCAGCGTAGCTGCAGTATGGTCCGTAACTGTATACATCACGAGCACCTTGCGGATGGTTAACGCAAGGCTGCTCTCAAGGTCATAGAAGAAAACACTTATCACAAAACGGCGGTAAATGCTGCACGATGAACCTCGTGATGTCGACACCTTTAGTAACTGCAACAGATTTTACTGGAGAGCTACTCTCCGGACTATTTAAAAACAGAGTCGACGAACTGTAGTGCACCTCCGCGGTATACGAGAAGCTCACTGTAGCAAATTTAACAGAAGTCAGAGGTGGAACCGTTTTTGGCGTTCTAACCAACTGGAGGGGACTTAGAGTTGGGTGGCCCGAACTGCCGTGGATTCTTTGAACGCGGGAGACTTGTACGTATGTCTCCGCCACCGCGTACTTCAACGATGATTCGAAATAACGGCCAGGGAACCAAGCTCGGTCATTTTCTAAACAAAGGGGGAATGCCAAAATTATACAGCCCCTCCAACCGATGGTCCCCTTTGTAGACAATATCTCGGTAGTGTCTGCGGACCAGGGAAAATAAGGTTAGTAGTATTAATTGAGTAATTAGGATTGACGACTTGTTAATTAATTGACCGAGCAGTCTCTGTTTAGTATCAGCTTACTCTGAATTTTGTTGAGAGTTCGAATCTGTGATCAGAGTTAATGGATTAACTTTCTACTCTCTCTTCTTTATTGGTGGGGACTGGTCTGGACAGACGCTGTGGTCTCGCCACGTACGTTATATGCTTGACAAAGTCACTGTGTGTCAATGTCATCCCGGTCGGGGAGGACACCAAGCTTGAAGGGTACAGATCGTTCGAAATAATGGTCACATGGTCTACTATTATGCTGTCTTCAGTTATATCAAAGGGCCCATGGAAGCCCAGGTGAATGGTCCCCATAGATATTCTGCCCCCACGAGCCTGCGTCCGTGCCTCGGTGCACGTTTCAACTAAAATTTCGCCGGGATGACAGCATGTTCGTAGACGACTGTCGATCTGATGTAACAAGATACGTGATTCATGCGATAAGACGACACGTTTCCAGTGATCCACGGTCCAATTTCCATGACGCCGCACCCACTGCAGTCGTAACTGACGAAGTTTTTGGGTCAACACGGGAGTACATTTGGGTCGTCTGTTACGGAGCTCCATGTTTAACAATTTGCACTGAATGGCGTTCTCTGAAAAACTGGTATCTGCCCCAGCATTGTACCCTGTCGTCAAATTTCTCACAAATCGCCGCTTGTCCTGCTCAAAGGGTGGACGAGTCTCCTACCACCACTTTCTCTGCTGAGGCTTAGACGACCAACAGCTTATCGCCTGCTTTTAGTTTCACCAACCTTCAGCCTCTTTACATAAAAGCTGACGATAGTAATTCGTGAATATCGGATCATCTTCTTTGTTTCCAAAATACTCGTTCGCAGGTGCAGTTAGATGCCGGGCCGTAACGATCTGTCCTTTGTCAGAGTCGTTTATGTCAGAGGGTTTCCCCATTTGCGGCCCGTATCATTGGTGGAATGATTCTCCATTCGTATCTGTTCCCTTTCTATACGTTTCTTACGGTGTCACGTGGCCACACCGCCAACAGACGTAATTCATTTTCGTGGCGGGCAATGGTCGTAATGTTATAGCTCATCGGTGTACCTACTGTCAACTCAAACACAAAGACTTCATGAAACCTTCCGTGCACACAACCCGATATCATTCTTCCAGTGACTGCTTCCAAGACGGACTGTGTTTGTAATGGGGTTGCGGCCCTATCGTTTCCATTCACAGCAAATATCTGTCATTGGCGTGCGTCTTAGCCACTATTTGTTCTTACCTATACCTTCCGAATATCGGTTCGTCGTCAGGGACAGCATTTTGCACAAAGAAAGATGTTAGGAAAATGTAAGCACAGACATTGTAAGAAATATCTGTTGCTCTTCACAACGTAGAGTTGATGTCTTGCAGAACAGTTTTGCAGAAAAAACATATGTAGAAGGACGAAGAATGTTCGGATACAAAAGAAAGTTGCAGGTTCAGCCAATAAGACACTGGTTAACAACTGGTAAGGAACAAGTGACACTTGTTAAAGAACAACTGCTAATTGCTAAGGAACAACCAACAGTTGCTACGAAAAACCTGTCCAATGATAGTAAAAGGAAATGTAGAGTATGTAGAGGGCGGAACATGTTAACGCTCTGTTTACATTTGACAGTTCATGCAATACAATGGATGACTATTGTTGTTGTGGAACCGGTTAGCACGACGTTTCGTGTGGTACGGCAACATGTCGACAAGACGATCGTGGGCGAGCAGTTGGACGGCTCGAAGCCGGTCAAAGTATCACTGCTGTGGCCACAGTAATGGGAATGTCCAAAAGTGTCTCCTAACAATTAAAAATGCCTCTGAGGGTGGAAATACTATGCAAAAGCATCCCGGTGGACGTAGACGGATCACCACACGGCAAGAAAATCGATACGCGACCCTAGTGACGAAAAGAACAGTCGTCTCACTCCTAGGCAGATCGCTGCAGAACTTGGAACTGCGGATACACGTGTTTCTGCCAGAACCATTTTGCGTCGAGTAAATCAGGATGGTTTGTATGCTCAGAAGATGAATCCCACTTCAAACTTCGAAAAAGAGTTTGTTGATGTGGGGAGCATTTTGGTTTGGGGTGGCAACAGTGGTTCAGAGCGTTGTTCCCCGACGAATCCCACTTTGCTGTGTCGAGTGATTCTTCCAAATAATTAGTGTAGAGAGGAAGGTAAACACGTTACGTACCACAAAATATTCATGAACGTCATCGATGTGCTCTAGGCGTTACGGTGTGGACAGGCATTAGGCGCAATGGCCGAATGAAGTTCCATTTCTTTGCAGGAGGCACCATGACAGCACATTAGTACTGCAGGGAGATTATTCTGGATCATGTCCGTCTCTTTAGGGGTGCGGTAAGTTCCGACTTTCTGTTTATGGACGACAAAGCTCGCCCACATAGAACAGCTGAGTCGTCGGACGCAGTAGAAAGTGTAGTTATTGAACATGTGGAATGGCTTGCGTACCCCTTCGCCTAAAGTCTGTAGAGCATTCCTGTGATGCTCTTGACAGATTTATTTCTCAACGAACAACCCTTCCCCGAACCATGCTAGAACTTAAAAGTGCCCAGAGAGAGGAGTGGGTCACTATCCCTTAAGGACTCTTCAAAAGTTTGGTAGAGGGCATGAATAACAGGTGCAAAACGTACATTAGTACCAGATGGGGGCATATTACTTACTGAGAATCCGATGGTCAAATCTGTACCATTTTTCCATAAATTTACCACTCCACCTCTGTTACGCATATACATCGTTTCACGGTGTCCATCATTGCCTGTGGTTATTCCTGTCCAACAATGTCTCTGTTCTGTAGCAATTGTCAAGCTGGGGAAACTCATATTCTGTCAAAACGAAGTTCATTTATCCTACATGTTTAAATATTTTTAACGCTTCTTAATTCACAATAGCTGTTAAATAAGCTAACTTTAGTGTGTGTTTATTTTTATTTCTTGACAGTGTTCTTTTAAGTAAGAAATTTTACATTGTTATTCGACTTATAACTAATTGGCTAGTAATGACATCATACCGTCAGAAGTGGGTGGAGACTCCATTATATATAGTAAGACTTGCACTGGTTTCTCTAGTAGTGATTTCTAGCAGAAGGAGGTTCTTACTCATTGTTAATTCATCGTTTTATAGCTTTATAACTTTATGTATTTTTTAAATGTATGTAGCCCTCTAATTAAAGCTTTGTATACGACTTGTAGATCTGAAGATGACCACAGTAGTGGTCGAAACCGGTCACCATACTAAATAAATTGTGATCAAGACTGTTTTTAATAGTAAATATTTGTAACATATTGATCACTGTCACTCTCATAATGTATTCAAAAGTAATTAAGTTTTTTGACTAAGTCATGTATAAATTACGTATTTTTTAATCTGCTTAAGTAAATCTGTTGAATCTTATTTATTGATACTTAGGTATGAATAAAATTCTCGCTTATTGGAAAATATCCTTTCCTGGTAAATTGACGGAATTGGTCTTGGGAGACTTCGTATTGCAGTACACTGCTTATGGCCGAAGAGAGAGTAACATTGAATATGAAGACAGCGCAGTTACCATTTTTCTCTAATTACTAACGACCGCCTGGTAAGCACTTTTTTGGATTCAGAGCTAAAGCTACTGAGTTGTTTGTGAGCATAGGCTAAGAAAGTAGTACATGATATTTAGGAACAACTGATAGGAGTAATTTCTAAATTTTCGGCGGGTTTCTTATGGACTGTACCCGAAAATAAAATCTGTAGCATTCTTGGAAGTGAATTCTGCCAACAGCACGTTATTCTTAGACTAATTCGAGAGGTTCTGGCAATCCGGTTTCATGTGTCGAGAAGTTGCAACAAATTATCCCCTCAACTTCAGAGCTCTTTACCAGCTGAGAAAGAACCTAGTTGAGTGCTGGTGTTGTTCATTTCAAGCAGAATGTTATTTAGAGGGGCTATATATAGCATCAAGGCGGTGCCCTTCAGTGCCGCTGAGGAAACAGTTTTGCATCTACTACGTTCATCTAACTGACGTTTCTTCTTCGTGACACAGAAAGTGCTCATTGTTTACTGCCATCACAGTTTCTCACACAGCTGGGAGGTAAATACGAAGGATGTATCGAAAGCAATACAAAAATGGTCATAAATTGTTTATTGCCGTAATTGCGCTTATAGTTGAAGTACCTACCTGGTCAAAGATGACGTTGACTGTGTTGTTGTAGTTGTTGTAGAAGTCTTCAGACCTAAACAGCTCTTGACGTTGTCTGTCATATGCAAGCTTCTTCAAGAACCTGTTTGCTGTCGTCAAAACCTGGTGTCTCGCTGCAATAGTTTCCAGTAAAAACGATTCATTTGCACCATTGTCGTACTGCATTGACGAAACCTCTTTGAAGACGTTAGACTGTTTCTCTGGTTTTTACTTCTTCACAAAAACTTTCGTAGGTGTCATTAAGTCGTTCCCGAAGACCGACCAAACAGGCGGAGATCGTTGGCCGCGAGCTATGCGCTGTGCGTATGATTAAATCACAGATCAGAGTACTTTTCGAAAACTTAGTTTATTACAAAGTGGTGTGCAGTTGCGCATTGTCACAAAGGATTTGGGTTGCTTTCAGATTCACGTGTGTTCTCTTCCTCTTAAATGACTTCTCTAAAGTGCGTTGATGTAATTTGTTGTTAATGGTTTGGCATTGTTACAGAAAATCGAGGAGAATGACATGTTAGTTGCCTCAAAGAACAGTTGTCGTGGTCCTCTATAATCAAACTTCTTAAGCATTGGAGTAGGCGTGTGACGCAATTGCGTACACTAATTCGTTGATTCCAGATCACGAAATATGCCCCATTTTTCATATCCAGTCACCATTTTGAAAACATAGGTGTCTTTGTTGGGCTCGAACGGTTCAAGAGGGTCGGAGGAAATAAAATTAAATATGAAGTGACGATTCGAATATTCCTTCCAATACCGTCAGCTTCCACTATGAACGTATCGTATGATGGCCACAATTCAGTTTTCCAGAAGGCTCATAGACTGTGACAAATAAATTCATCCACTAGCTGACGATTCTTGTTGGTGGACTCTCTCTGCACTAAGTGTCTTACTGGTCTCGCCTTTTACAAACTTCTTCCAATTGTGGGCATTGCTCTTGTCGGTGACGTCATCCGTGAGCACATTCTGTAGTCTCCTTTGCACCGCAGTGTGGTGAAGCAGTCATTGGCAACATGCTGCTTCTGCGTGAAATCCATTGATCACCTGCGAGAAAATTAAAAACAGAGGGCTTTTGACACTTAAACACTTGTACAGAGTACCAGTCGCCCCCACTACAAGTGCAGTTTGGACAGTCTACATCAGTAAACCTATAACTCAAGGCATTTTCTGCATTACTTTGAATACAGACCTTGTGTCCTCCGTGAGATCCTAGCGCTGTAGACAACGGTACTCAGATGCCATGTTCCTTGACTTCAGGAAGGCATTAAACACCGTCCCACACTGCCATTTAGTGAAAAAAATACGAGCTTACCGAGTATGGGACCAGATTTGCGATGGTATTGAAGACTTCCTTGCAGTTAGAACTCAGCACGTCGCTAGATATAAAGATAATTTCTGGAGTACCACGAGGAAGTGTGATAGAACCTTTAATGTTCATAGTGTATGTAAATGATCTAGTACCAAGCGTCGGAAGCTCCTTAAGCCTGTTCTCAGATGATGCTGTTGTCTATAAAAATGTAGTAACGCCAGAAGACACTATCGATTTGCAGAATGACCTGCAGAGGATTGATGAATGGTGCAGGCTCTGGCTGTTGATCCTGAACATATGTAGCACATTGCGCATACATACGGAAAGAAATCCGCTACTGTACAATTACGCTATTGATGATAAATTGCTGGGAACAGTGTTTACCATAATATTTCTAAGAGTAACTATCCTTAATTGGAATGATCACATAAAGCCAATAGTAGGCAAAGCGGATGCCAGACCGATTCGTAGGAAGAATCTTAAGCAAAAATAACTCATCCACGAAGTGGCGTACAAGGCGCTTGTATGACCCATTCTTGAGTATTGTTCATCAGTCTGGGGTCCTTACTGGATGGGGCAAAAAGACGAGACAGAGAAGATCCAACCAAGAGTGACACGTTTCGTCACCGTCTTGTTTCGTCGTGCGAGAGCGTTACAAAGATGCTCAACAAACTTCAGTGGCAGATGTTACAAGAGAGGCGTTACGCATCACGGCGAGGTTTACTATTGAGCTTTAGAGATAGCACCTTCTGAGAAGAGACGGACAACATATTGCTTCTTGCCAGCACATCCTACGAAATGACCACGACGAGAAAATTCGAGAAATTAGAGCTAATACAAAGGTTTACCGTCAATCATTCTTCCTACGCACCATTAACAAGTGGAATAGTGAAGGCGGGATCTGTTACTGGTAGTAAAAGTACCCTTCGCCAAGCAGCGTTAGGTGGCTTGCGGAGTGTGATGTAAAATGTTAGTTGCGGATACGACAGAAGAGACCTCTCATGGAAACACCGTCATATTTTCATTTTAAAAAGTGAAGGCGGCCGTATTATGACTACACTGTGGACGGAGCTTCGGTAGTGACAGCCAGAATTACTGCTTTAAATCTGTGATAGGCGCTTGGTATTCACCTCTCACGAGAAGGGTTCAGTCAGCGGTTCCAGTGAAATGCTATTCCCAGCTGGTTAGAAAATTTCACTACGCTAAATCTCTGCAAGACAGCGAAATGATACCAAGAACGGAGCAGCTATGCCTCGCAGCAGCGACCTCGGCGCACGTCCCCGAGAGGCGCGCGGTGGGATGTCTGGCGTTCCCAGGCGCGCCCGTCGGCTCGCCCTCCCTAGCGACGCGGCAGACGGGTCGGCGCCGCAGCAGCAGTCGCCACGTGGGTGTCCTAAGCACGTGCGCGCACGCGCAGCTGGCGGGTTCCGCAAGCTGCTGGCTGCTCGTCGTAAATGCTGATGCATGGGGTAACCCGCGCGCTGTGCACTGCCGTATCTACCGCCGTTTCTTCATCAGACGCTCTGACTGGCACAGGATTCTTGTGAGAGGGAGGACATGAGATGAAATCAGCGGTGGATTATTAGAGACGTAGCACTATCTCGAGTAAGACAAGGATGAGGAAGGAAATCAGCCGCACTTTGTTTGAACGAAGTATCCTGGTAATCGCCTTAATTATAAACTTGCGTGACCGGACGCAGGTATGAACACCCCCTGAATGAAAGTCGAGTGCTCTTAACACAGCGTCGCATCCCTCGGGTATGTTCCAATGAGACGATAACTAATTTGTAGGTAGATTCTGGGGAAATACTGTGCATTGTCGAGGGAACTGCATGAAATACGCTAGTGCGACCTGTTCTACAGGGTGTAATAAAATGGTACACCTACAGTCGTTCTTACCATGTTATTTATTACATGGCTACCAGTTTCTGTGCATCAGTGCACCATCTTTAGGCCTTAGCTTACGCTGAGGGGATTAACTCTAATCGTATACACGATTCATCAGTGGTCAACATCTATGAATTGGTATTCGCAGACTAGTTCATAGATGTTGCCCATTTTCTTCTTAATCCAATAAGTCTAATAGCTAGAGGTCCTGCTTGATCTTAATAAGTTGGTGTAACAGAATTGTTAAGTGAACTAACGTGGGAACTCTGCTGGACTCCAATTTTAGTATGAAGTTGGGACCATGAGAATAAGATAAGACGGGTTAAACTACTTACAATGTCCACTCCCATGGAATAATACACTGATCAGCCAGAGCATTATCACCAGGTATCTAATAGCCGGAATGTCCACATTTGGCACGGATGAGAGCTGCAAAGCGTCATCGCAGGGAAGCAGTGCGGCGTTGGTAGCCCGTTGGGGGGATTTGGCACCACATCTGCACACATGTCACCTAATTCCCTTAAATTCCGGGGAGGAGGTCGATGAGCTCTGGCGCCACGTTCAGCCACATCCCTGATGTGTTCGATCAGGTTCAGATCTGGCGAGTTGGGGGGGGGGGGGGGGGCAGCACGTCAACCAGAACTCTTCACTGTGTTCCTCAGACCACTCTACCCACCTCTGGCCTTGTGACATGGCGCATTATCTTGCTGAAAAATGTCACTGTCGACGGGAAACATGATCGTCATGAAGGGGTCTACGTGGTCTGCAACCAGTGTACGATACTCCTTGTCCGTCATGGTGCTTTGCGCGAGATCCACTAGATGCATGGATGCACATGTGAATGTTTCCCAGTGCATAATGGGGTCGCCACCAGCTTCCCTCCGCCGTAACTGTGTCAAGGAGCTGATCCCCTGGAAGACGATGGATTCACTCCCTCCCATCGGCATGATGAAGACTGTATTGAGATTCATCAGACTATGCAAAGCACTGCCATTGCGTCAACGTCCAGTGCCGATGATCACGTGCCCATTTCAGTTGTAGGTGCCGATGTCGTGGTGATAGCATTGGCACATGACTGCAAATGCCCATTGTTAGGAGTGTTCGGTGCACTGTCTGTTCGGACGCACTTGAATTCTGCGCAGCATTAAAGTCTGACGCTAGTTCCGCCACATTTCGCCACTTGTCCTGTTTTACCAGTCTGCCCAGCCTACGACGTCCGACATCTGTAATGAGACGTGGCCGCCCAACCCCACGACATTTGGACGTAGTTTCACCTTGGTTTCGCCGCTTGTTGAAGACACCTGACAAGTCGTGCAGTTTCCGTCACAATCTGCCGTTGATCAAATTCAGAGAGATTGCACGCCTTCTCCGTTCTACAAACGGACAGCATGCTCACTGATACTACATGCACCGCGTATGTGTCTGACTAGCAGTCATTCCTCGCCAGGTGACGCTGCTATCACTTGGACGGGTTTATATTGATAGTAGGTCGGTGGTCGTAATGTTCTGGCTAATCAGTGTATAGTGATGTGTTTTCAGGCCACTTACGAAATCATAAAATGGGGCAGTGAGGATGAGTCACTACTTTGCCTGGCATTCGTAGATTTTGAGAAAGATTTTACTGTATTTGGAACAAAACCTGTAGTAACGGTTCATTAAGAATCAACGTGTTGATTTAGCTTAGGTAGTATAATGGAGGACGTGCGCTCAATGCTACATATTCCATTAGTGTTTATCACGATAGTGAGATCAGAATTGAAACATAAGGCGAAGAGATTTCATATCACCAGAACTACTCTCAAGAGTCCTGCAGACAGTTTTGAAATTCGTAAAATAGATAAATTAAAATTAATGGAACACTTCTGAACCACTTTCGCTTTATCGATCGCAGTGTAGGACTATTGTTTGGCTTTCGTACAAATACACTTCAGCGAATGGAAGAACGTAATATAGCAAGTTAGGAAGTAGGGTTCAAAACCAATTACACTGCAAATAAAATTATATGTAAGCAACGCATCGAAAAGAAAATTGTGCAAATTAACGTTGCACTTA
This sequence comes from Schistocerca piceifrons, assembly GCF_021461385.2. Classification (NCBI taxonomy): domain Eukaryota; kingdom Metazoa; phylum Arthropoda; class Insecta; order Orthoptera; family Acrididae; genus Schistocerca; species Schistocerca piceifrons. The sequence goes on along the minus strand of NC_060143.1, from coordinate 410,449,462 downwards.
TAGAACCAGACAATGAGTTTTTGTTTTAATGGCAGTTAGAGACAACTGTTGAATAGACAAGAAAAGAAATACACAGGATAGTAAAAAAGACGTGAACTGATACTGCTGTTGGTAAACTAAGTAGAGATATTTCAAAACCATGGTCTCTATAAGTCTCAAACGGAAATTTTACAACCAGTGTGTGTAAGACCAGTCTTGAGTCGCGGCAGTAGCACGTGGACTTTTCATGGGAAAAAATATTCATAAACTCTGGTTTGCTCAGCAAGCAATGTTGATAATTTCAAAAAAAAAAAAAAAAAAAATACGAGTCAGGGGACAGTCTGGAGAGGAATACGTATTTATGTCTGCAATGAAAACGAAATGGCGATGGGCAGGACATGCAGTCGGTCGAGACACAAGCAGCAACAGGTCCAAGATGCTATTCCAGGTGGGTGTAAAATGAATGTGCGCAACGGAAAATAATAAACCCTAAAATGAAGATTTAGCCCTGTCTGACTACCCCCTGGAGCAAATCTCAGGATTACAATCTAAGCATAAATGAATGATGAAGGCAACTAATCCTACTAAATGATAAACGTTGTTCCTGCTTATATATTTATTTTAGATTAAAAAAAACCTTTATATTACAAAATTTACATTTCCTAAGTAAAATTACTGATCAGTTGCCCAACTCTACCCCTTATTGTGACTGCGCGATCTAATACCAATAACGCGAAATGACTGACATCATCTACGTACCAAACACTAGAAGACACTACTTTCAAAGATGATCTACAGTGGTGTGAAACGTCAGTGGAAATAAACTAACGCGATCACAGCTGTTTAGCTTTTATAGCCCTAATAAGCCGAATCAATTTGTGATCTCGCCGTATGTACTGCGCCGGTGCATCAAAGTGATGGTTCTCGTGCTCGCCTGCGACGATGGAAGAACTCCAGCCACAAATAAACTCTAGGACGGCAGCAGGCGGTCCTCTGACTAATATACTCTAATACTGTGTTCTACAGACGAGAAACGAGAACCCCCAGCCACGAGAACGGAGTTAAAATAACGTCTCAATGTAAGTATAGGCAGAAGAAGTGCTCTCAATCATTGAACGCTGCTTACTCAAAGACGGAGGCGAAGTCCAGAATCGTGTAAGTTCGCAACAGTACAGTGCCTAACCGTTCTAACTATAAACTCTCCTGAGAGCAAAGACAGCGAGTCTGCCTGTACCAACAAAGCTGATACTGAGCGACTGTCACACACGGGTGATCACAATGGAAGACTATGTCTCTCCACTGCTGACCTTCCAGGTGGGCTCGGCTCCCCACTCTCGTAATTCCGAAAGTGAATCATATTCCCGAAACCACAGAATACTCTCCCTCTCTACAAATTCTTCCGAACGCCGACCAACCATATTTTAGTCTTTTGTCGCCCAGCGCGAAAAGTTTGCGAGGAAAAACCTATACTCGTACAATGGTAAGCTTCTGAGTAAACATTCTTGAAATAACCCAACCTACGTGGTTTCCGAGGTGCCGCTTCTTCGTTCCTCTCACTTGCGTTCAAATTTTGCAAAGTTCGGAAGTCTTATCCGGTTATCCTTCCGGCCCTATTACAATAGCGGCCGGCCGTCACCTTATTGTGCTCCAGAGTTCAGGTGCCACGACGTCCGTCTAGCTACTTCCTGTGTTTAAGCACAACCAACACCTGTGCGGGCATTCCACCCAGAGCTTGAGTTCTGCCCGCTGTTTCATTTCCACTGGTGTTCCAACCTATATTAGTATAGGCAATCATTCATTACGCGGTTTTCATAATAAAGCAACTACGTCACCTTTCATGCAATAAGCAATAACAATTATTTACAAGGCGTACATGACAGTGTCAGTCTCCTTTAAATATTCATATGAACGATGTGCAACCTATCAAATGATATCTGATTGTGGTTGTAGTTCACAGCAAAGTATGTGGATGAGTGCTTGTAAGGTGCGGAATTATAGCCACCTTCACAGGGAAATAATCCATTTTGTGGCATTTTACAAGTTCCTAACCGGGAGCGAATTATATAGTTTCATCTTTGTGCTTTGGTGGTTTAGTTTCTTCAATTCCTGCGAGTTAATTTAATGTTTGATAGACACAGTTCTCGAGTTTTCGTTTTTGCCGGAAAGTAAGCCGAATTTGTGACATATTACAAGTTCCTAATCTCATCCCAGTGCATTGGTATTTTGGTTTCTGAGCATCTGCATGTCAGTCTAATTTATTAGACACAGTAATTTCGATTCAGTCAGTACCTACAGCAGAGTTCCATAGCACGTGTCGATAGTCCTTTGTTCATCTGCATAGTGTAGTTTCCCACATGCATGTGGATGCGAGTTGTTGACACTTCTCTGTTAGCCTCAGGCTGTGATGGCTTCTGTTACACAGCTTGAGGCTGCAGTGGATGGGCACCACTGTTGTGGGCCAGCTGTGGGGATTCAACAGACATCCAGCATAAAGCCCGAGTCCGTCTATCGGTCTGCATCGGTCGCCATCTCAGTTATAGCTTGCACCGAGGTGGACTCCTCACCAGTGGTCGAGTAGGAGTTTGCCCCATGGCATGGCAGGCGGCGAAGTGTTTCCCAGAGGCCGAATGTAAGCCCTCCCCGATTCGTCTGATAAACAGGATCCAGTGCTGTCCGTGGCTGACAATGTCCCTCAGCCAGATGCAGTCGCTTGTCCTGTTTCAGAGGAAATCCCTTAGCCTGCAAGATGTGGGCAGTCACAGAGAGTGGGATTATTGGTAGTTGGGACTCCAATGTTAGGTACTTTATAGGATTCCTTAAGAACATGGCTGCCAAGGTGTGGAAGAAAGCCACTGTGCACTCCGTGTGCATACTGGATGGAGTCATTCCAGCCTTGGAACGGGTCCTTCCAGATGTCATGAAGAGCACAGGGACCAGCCAGCTGCATGTGGTGGCTCACGCTGGTACCAATGATATATGTCGACTCTGATCGTAAGAGTTTCTCTCTGGTTTCGAGTGGCCATCAGAAGTGGTAAAGGCTGCCTGTCTTGCTTGCGAGATGAAATCAGAACTCACCATTTGCAGCATAGTCAACAGGACTGATTTCGGATCTCTGATACAGAATCGAGTGGAGGGTCTCAGTCAGAGGCTCAGACAATTCTGCGACCGTGTAGGCTGCAGATTCCTCGACTTGAGCCATAGGTTGGTGGGGTTTCGGGCTCCGCTAAATAGGTCAGGAGTCAGCTACACGGGTAGCAGGGGCTGTGTGGCATGGAATGGGCAGTTTTTTTTAGGTTAGAGGGTCTCAGGAAAACACAAAAAGGACTTCAGTCTCAAAGAGTGCAGGTCGAACATAGGAAGAACGTGGATTAGGAGCCACTGCGGTATAACAGTTGTAAACTGTCGTAGCTTTGTTGGGAAAGTATCAGAGCTCCAAGCGCTGATAGAAACCACTGGTGCTCAAATCGTTATAGGCACAGAAAGCTGGCTAAAGCTGTAGATAAATTCAGCCGACGTTTTTGCGGATTAACGGTGTTCAGGAAGGATAGGCTAAGTACAGTTGGCGGTGGCGTGTTTGTTGCAGTTAGAAGTAGTTTTTCTTGTAGCGAAATTGAGTTTGATAGTTCCTGTGAGTTAGTATGGATAGAGGACTTTCTTGGCAACCGAATTAAAATAATAATTGGATGCTTTTACCGACCTTCCAACTCAGATGATATAATTGCTAATAGTTTCAAAGAAAACTTGAGTTTAATTTCAAACACATAACCGAGTCATACAGTTATTGTTGGTGGTGACCTCAATTTACCGCTGATATGTTGGCGAAATACATATTTCAACCTGGAGGTAAGCACCAAACATCATCTGAAATTGTGCTAAACGCTTTCTCTGAAAATTATTTCGAGCAGTTACTTCATGAACCCACGCGATTAGTAAACCATTGTGAAAACGCACTTGACCTCTTAGATACAAATAATCCTGAGCTAATAGCGAGAATCATAACGGATTAGTGAATACCGGGTTTTGCGAGACTGAAAACAGTAACTCTCAAATAATCCAAAAATAATCGAAAAATGTACCTATTCAAAAAAGCAGATAAAATTCGCTTGACCCCTTCCTGAGAGACAAGCTCCACTCCTTCCAAATTACCAATGTAATTGTAGACCAGATGTGGCTTGAATTCAAATACATAGTATCGACAGCAATTGAGAGATTTAAACCAATTAAATGAACTCCCCTTGGTATACAAAACGGGTCAGAACACTGTTGCAGAAACAACGAAAAAAGCATGCCAAATTTAAACGAACACAAAATGCCCAAATTTGGCGATCTTTTATAGAAGCTCGAAATTTAGCGCGTACTTCTGTGCGAGATGTTTACAATAGTTTTCACAACGAAACTATATCTCGAAACCTGGAAGAATATTTTAAGTGATACGTGCGCTAAACCCGCTGGGCAGAACTGGAAATTAGGATTGTGGAAAGGGCCAAATAAGGTTGGGGTCAGTTTCACCTTCTAATTGTAATTTATTGTAATTTAATAACACATTTACAGTTAAAGCGGCACATAGGCGAACCTTTACCAAATGCAACTCTTTCGCGGCTGAAGGCCTCCAAACAAGAAATCTTAAAAATCAACAAGATAAAAATATAATTAAAATATCAGATAAAATAATTTAAAAAACATATCATGGCTAAGTGGAAAGCGTCAAGGCAAAGCAGAGAGAACAAACATATGCAAGGTGCAATACAAATGGCTGAAGGCCACAATTAAGTTCCAAAATTTTAAAATATATTACCATAATCTTTTAAAGGCAGAAGGCTGCGATATTTAAGCTTGAAAGATAATTTTAAGGATAAGGTTGCAAGACTGAAAGCCCACAATTAATTTTGCAAAATTTTTAAGAAAAAAGAAAAAATAACCATAAGCCTTAAATTTTAAGTAACTGAAAATAGATAATTAAACACCGCTGGGAAAGACAATAAAGACAACGGCATTCACACGCCTCCAGGGAGGTCGGTCTGCCCTCGTTCACTTAGGCGAGACAGGTGGTAAGCCCAACTACACTTGATCCGCCGGAATCCAACCAGGGGACAGCCACCGATCGACCGACACAACGACTTGCTTCCCATCAATCAGTACATGAGAACTCAAACAGAAAAGGTTACAACGTGATAATCCACAATGGAGTATGTATTAGCTTTCAAAATTACACACCATGCTGGACAGCGACAACGCGCGAGGAAAGGACGCTGCCTGAAATTACGTTAGTGGCCAGGGCAGGTAACCAGAACACCAACAGCCACTAGGCAGAAAATTCCGCTGGTACACTTGAATTTGAAACACGGTAATATAGTTAACTTCACCCAAAAGAGCACTGCCTGAATTTACGTCAGTGCCCAGGGCAGGTAACCAGAACACCAACGGCCACAGGGGGCAAAATTCCGTTGGTGCACTCTAATTAGAGTCAACCAATATATATCCTCCCTGGTCCGCACCAAACGACCGACTGGCCTCAGAATGCCGACAACATTTAAAATCGTCGTCAGTGGAAATAACGCCAAGTACACACACAACCTGACAAACACTTGCACGAAGACCTGAATAATATACAACAGTAACTAAGCACACACGAAGACAAATCGGGAGTCGATGCACATACACACACAAAGCTGTAGAACGACCGACCGACGATCCCCCAAGACCGTGGCCCGGCTCAAGTGATGCGTGGCAGCCATGTCAACCCAGACCTCACTGCTGCTCCAACCCGACTGCACTAGTGCCTCACTGCAACTCCGCGACTGGCAGGTCCGGACTGCGCTCCAGACGCGTTCCAACTGACTGCCAGCCCGAAGTCGCGACCCGAACTGCCCTGCTGGCACCTTCCAACTGACCACACGACAGACAGCGACCGGGAAGTAGGGCCTAACAGCAGTCGAGCAAAGATACTACGAGAGGGGATGTATCGATACGCGCTGCTAACGCCGCTCACGGTCAGGCAAAGCAGCAACTGAGTGACAGTAGTAATTTAAATTAAGGTAGTGAGGTGGAAGTACGTTAAAAACAAGGTGTAAAATACATTATGGCGGGAACACGGCCCACGCACGGCTCACAAAGAGGTTCTGGTCGTATATAAAGTACGCTAGCGGCAAGACACAATCAATGGCTTCTCTGCGCGACGGCGATGGAAATACTGTCGACGACAGTGCTGTTAAAGCAGAGTTATTAAACACAGCCTTCCGAAATTCCTTCACCAATGAAGACGAGTTTATATTCCAAAATTCAAATCAAGAACAGCTGTCAACATGGGCATGTTATAAGTAGATATCCTCGGAGTAGTGAAGCAACTTAAATCACTTACTAAAATGAATCCTTTCGGTCCAGACGGTATACCAAGTAGGTTCCTTTGAAAGTATGCTGATGCAGTAGCTCCATACTTAACAATTACAATCGCTCGCTTGCCGAAAGATTCCTACCGCAAAGTTGCACAGGTCACACCAGTATTCACGAAAGACAGTAGGAGTAATCCACTAAATTACAGGTCCATGTCATTCACGTCGATATCTAGCAAAATTCTGGAACTTATGTAGTGTTCGAACATTATGAATTACGTCGAAGAGAACAGTCTATTGACACACAGTCAACACGCATTTGGAAAACATCGTTCTTGTGAAACACAACTAGCTCTTTATTCACGCGAATTGTTGAGTGCTATCGACAAGGGATTTCAGACTGATTCCATATATCTAGACTTCCAGAAAGCTTTCGACACCGTACCTCAAAAGCGGCTTGTAATCAAATTGCGTTCTTATGGAATATCGTCTCAGTTATGCTACTAAATTCGTGTTTCCCTGCCAGAGATGTCACAGTTCGTAGTAGCTGACGGAAAGTAGTCGAGTGAAACAGAAATGATTTCTGGCATATCCCAAACTAGCATAAGAGACTCCCCTCTGCTGTCCCTTATCTATATAAACGATACATGAGACAATCCGATGTATAGGTACATAAGGAAAAGCCCCAACAAGCTACGACAAAAATTTAAAACCAGTGATAATAACCATGATAATAACCATTAATGATGATAACCATATGAAGTCTGAGAGTTCGTTTCTGTGCAAAACCACGAAAGTTTTCTTTTCTTCCGAGCATTTTCCCAATGTCGTGTCAACATAGCTGCCTGCATCAGAAGAGGAAGTCCGATTAAGAATTAATATTGTACACACGATCAAGAATGAAAAATACTTATGGCAGAAGAAGACGAATATAACCAAGGATACCAGATTCGACGTAAGTTGACGACCCCAATGGCTCACAGTTTACGAAATTTGTGAATTAAAAGTGAAAGACAATTTGTTCGCTGCAAAATTCATAAAAATCAAATGTGTCAACAGTATAATTAATTTGTTTAGTTATTTATTTTTATATATATAAATTTGCACACCGAGCAGCCGTCTTAGGTTGTTTGCAGATGATGCTGTCGTTTATAGTCTAGTAAACTCATCAGAAGATCAAAACGATTTAAAAAAGATAACTGTACGGTTCGAAAATTGGCAGTTGACTCTAAATAATGAAAAATGTAAGGCCATCCACATGAGCGCTAAAAGAAATCCGTTAAACTTCGGTTACACGATGAATCTATCAAACCTAAAGGGCGTAAATTCAACTAAATACCTAGTAATGACAATTTCGAACAACTTAAATTGCAAAGAACTTACAGAAAATGTTCTGGGTAAAGCGAACCAAAGGCTGTGATTTATTGGCAGAACACTTAAAACACACTACAAGTATATGGAACAGAATACCTACACTACGCTTGTCTGTCCTCTGTTGGAGAACTGCTGCACAGTGAGGGATCTTACCTGATGGGATTAAGGGGAGTACATCGAGAAAGTTGGCACGTTTTGTATTACCGAGAAATAGGAGAGAGAGTGTCACGGTCATTATACAGGTTTTGGGGTGCACATCATTAAAACATAGGCGTTTCACTCTGTGGCGGTATCTTCTCACGAAATTTCAGTTGTCAACTTTCCACTCCGAAAACGAGAATATTTTTTTGACGCCAACCTACTAAGGGAGAGAGGATCATCATAATAAAATAAGGTAATTAGAGCCCGCACGGGAAGATATAGGTGTTCGTTTTTTCCGTGCGCTGTTCGAGAGTGGAATAATAGAGTATTATTGTAAGGATGGTCGGATGAACCCTCTATCAGGCACTTAAATGTGATTTGCAGAGTATCCATGTAGATGCAGATGGAGGTGTAGAAGAACGGATAGTAGAAACCGAACTGTAATCGGTGATCTTGTCAAAATTTAGTAACATGTTTAATGGCGATGGGGAAGTCAAAGGTATACAGACTTGTACTCTTGTAAAAAAGTATATCCTCACATCTGACGCTAGTCCGGGATTTAAAAATTTGTTAAAGCGAAACCGTGAAGTTGTTGTGTAACTAGCTTTTTTTTTTTTATAAACCGAGATTAATGTCAGAACCAAGCGTACAGAAGCCATCTGAAAATCTGAGTCCGGATGCACAGGTAACATAAATTTTTATTTTAAGCAGTAGAATAACGAAAATTATAGCCTCACAAAGCAAATTTCCCAGCTTCATTATTAAAAGACCTCTTTTAAGTTCTTCACACGTATCATATGGTCTGAATAGTGCACCTATAATTTATGTTTGTTGATTCAGTTCGTTGCTATGAGCAGTCCTCTGAAGTATATCATGTAAACTCCGGTTACTGATACAGTCATTCCGTAATTATAACATAAAGGTATTGTACCCTCTGCTGTGATTTTTGAAAAATAATTCGTTGCTTGATATAAGATACATTTCATTGCTGCTTGCTCACCAACTTGCTGAACACTCCTACTGCAGGCTTGTGCACACGACTCTTTTAACGGGTTTTTGTTCCTATCGGTCGCCTGTGAGAATATATGTCGAATTGTTTGAAGTTTTTCTCATCCCAAATAGAAATAAAAGGCCTCTGGTGTATAGTTGACTGTAACAATTGCAATTAATCGCGAATTTTTTCGATTATTATATATTTGTTCATGGATTTACACGGTCCAGTCCCGTTAAAGTGACTACCGACTGTGTTCAACGTCAACATGCGACAACCACTCGCAGACAGCAGGCTGTTGCCTTGGCAGGGAGGGTATATACAGGGCTATTACAAATGATTGAAGCGATTTCATAAATTCACTGTAGCTCTATTCATTGACATATGGTCACGACACACTACAGATACGTAGAAAGACTCATAAAGTTTTGTTCAGCTGAAGCCGCACTTCAGGTTTCTGCCTCCAGAGCGCTCGAGAGCGCAGTGAGACAAAATGGCGACAGGAGCCGAGAAAGCGTATGTCGTGCTTGAAATGCACTCACGTCAGTCAGTCATAACAGTGCAACGACACTTCAGGACGAAGTTCAACAAAGATCCACCAACTGCTAACTCCATTCGGCGATGGTATGCGCATTTTAAAGCTTCTGGATGCCTCTGTAAGGGGAAATCAACGGGTCGGCCTGCAGTGAGCGAAGAAACGGTTGAACGCGTGCGGGCAAGTTTCACGCATAGCCCGCGGAAGTCGACGAATAAAGCAAGCAGGGAGTAAACGTACCACAGCCGACGGTTTGGAAAATCTTACGGAAAAGGCTAAAGCAGCAGCCTTACCGTTTACAATTGCTACAAGCCCTGACACCCGATGACAAAGTCAAACGCTTTGAATTTTCGGCGCGGTTGCAACAGCTCATGGAAGAGGATACGTTCAGTGCGAAACTTGTTTTCAGTGATGAAGCAACATTTTTTCTTAATGGTGAAGTGAACAGACACAATGTGCGAATCTGAGCGGTAGAGAATCCTCACGCATTTGTGCAGCAAATTCGCAATTCACCAAAAGTTAACGTGTTTTGTGCAGTCTCACAGTTTAAAGTTTACGGCCCCTTTTTCTTCTGCGAAAAAAACGTTACAGGATACGTGTATCTGGACATGCTGGAAAATTGGCTCATGCCACAACTGGAGACCGACAGCGCCGACTTCATTTTTCAACAGGATGGTGCTCCACCGCTCTTCCATCATGATGTTCGGCATTTCTTAAACAGGAGATTGGAAAACCGATGGATCGGTCGTGGTGGAGATCATAATCAGCAATTCATGTCATGGCCTCCACGCTCTCCCGACTTAACCCCATGCTATTTCTTTCTGTGGGGTTATGTGAAAGATGCAGTGTTTAAACCTCCTCTACCAAGAAACGTGCCAGAACTGCGAGCTCGCATCAACGATGCTTTCGAACTCATTGATGGGGACATGCTGCGCCGAGTGTGGGAGGAACTTGATTATCGGCTTGATGTCTGCCGAATCACTAAAGGGGCACATATCGAACATTTGTGAATGCCTAAAAAAACTTTTTGAGTTTTTGTATGTGTGTGCAAAGCATTGTGAAAATACCTCAAAAAATAAAGTTATTGTAGAGCTGTGAAATCGCTTCAATCATTTGTAATAACCCTGTAAAGCGTGTCTGGCGGACGCGGGTAACAGTGCAGCCTTTGTCGTGAAGTGGAAACCAAGCGATTTATCTGGCATCCAAAAGGGAATGATCATTGTCTTCTGGGCCAACGGTGGAAGTATTTCTGGAACGGCTAAGTCTGTAAAATGTTCGTATGCCGCCGTGGTCAAAGTATTGCATGCATGGCAAAATGGCGCTTCCGAAATCAACACGGAGGCAACTGCAGTGCACCATGGACCACAGATGATAGGTGTGAACAATGGCTGTGGCGATATGCTTGGGCGAACAGGCCTGCACCTGTTGAGCAACTGACCGCCCAAATGAACCAAGGGGTTACTAACCAACAGTGTGTTCTCAACTACCGTTCGGCGAACGTTGCTGCGTATGGGCCTCCGCTGCAGGCGCCTGGTTCATGTACCCATCCTGACTGCTGTTCATCGGCGACGAAGACTTGAACTTGCACTCCAGTACCGCAACTCGACGTCCACTGAGTGGCACCAGTTGACCTTTTCAGATAAATCACATTTTGCGCTCCATTGGACAGATGATCGTTGGCGTGTACGGCGTGGAACGTCTGAAAGCAATCACTTTGCAACAATTATGTCTGAGGATGTTATGTGGCATTCCCTGGATGATCTAGTAATTCTGGAAGGCACAATGGATCAACGCAAGTTTACATCTATACTTTGCGACCACATCCTCTCCTACATGCAGTTTGTTTTTCCTCGGCACGATGACATCTACGAGCAGGACAATGCAATGTGTCACACAACTCACAGTGTACCGGATGTGTTTACCGTACTCCACTGGCCACTAAAATCGTCACGTTTAAACCCAGTCGAGAATCCGTTGGGCCACCTTGACAGGGCTGTACGCGCCATGGATCCTCAACCGAGAAATCTAACGCAGCTGGCGGCGACACTGGAGTCGGATGGCTCCACATCCCTGTTCCCTGTTGGTACCTTCCAGAACCTCACTGACTCTTCCTGCACATCTCTCAGCAGAAAAAAAACACGTATTTCAGGCATCTGACAGGTGGTAACATTAATATGGCTGGACAGTGTATTTTATCTTTCAAACTAGTGCCTTCTGGACCTCTCTTATATCCAAACAGATGACCGCGCGAATCCGTGAACTGTAGGCTACATAAAAAAATATCTACACTTATGAATATGGATATGAATATTGTGTGAAATCTGATAACATAACATTCCTGTCCATTAGAAATGAGGACTAAGAACATTCTTCAAAGGTATGCATGGCAGCAGAACGGAAGGAGACATATATGGAGAAGAAGTTGGCTGGTCCGGGGAAGAGAGAGAAATGATAGGGTGAAAATAGCAGATTAGGTGGAAGAAACAAGGTAGGTGTAACCGAAGGCGAGTAGCTGTTAGCAATTTGACATAAAATAGCTCGTTCTTGTCCAGAAGGAAGACAGCTGGAATATGCCGAGAAGGAAGCTACGTCGATTATAACTGGTAATGCTTCCATCTCCTTTCGAAAGGAGTGTGCTTTTGTATGAGACACTGGGAAACACAAAAGAGTGGCCTGCGCGCTCAACAGACTTACCTGGGGGAAATTAAAACCAGACATCTACAAGGAAACACTGAAGACTCTTGGACGCTGAAATGCCGTATAAGACTTGCCTGTCCTGCGGTATGTCAATATGAAATTCAGCAAACTGAATCGTCTATCTGGAATCGTTTTGTACGTTTTGTATCAGGTGTCAGTTCTCAAGGTCAGTATTTTGAGCACTTGACATGCGGTCATAATAATAAACGCATGAACCGTGCCTGAATTAGGCGTTCGTTTTATTTGGTACTTTAGGGCAGACATCTATTGGACCTGTTCTCCTGACAGCGAGACATGTTTTGCGGCGCTGTTATCTTGTGACTATTTGATGAAATTCCGCACATGTTATGACGACGCTGTCGTTCTTTTTGAAGCATTTACAATGCTGCAGGAAAAACTAAATAGTTAAATGAATGTCGTAATTCAGCAATTACAAACGTTAAAAGTAATATGCATACGTCAGAAAATTCACCTCATTGTCACCTATAATTCGGAGAAACCCACATTTCGATATATTTATTCATTTGAATATACACCGCCCTCCAAAAAGTTCCGAGATTTATTTTATTCCGGCCGCAGTAACTACTGTGGCCGCTTGAAATACCGACTGTAATCAACATATGTGCATTCGAGCAGTCACCAGTGGCAGCCAGTCTCAAGTAGTGGACGTGCGATCGTAGTCTGTTAACGTGGTGTTACAAATAGCATTCGAGCAACATCTCTGAATCAAGTGTCTAAGACATCCTCCCGAACGTTCTGAAGAAAAGAAAAATGTGTGCAAAGTTTGTCGCGTGTACGGACCCCCGAATAAAAACAACCACGCGTGGACGCCTTCCGCGACTTGATCTAATTGCAAAACACGGACAATTATTGATCCCGAAAAAACCATCACAGGTGACGCGACTTTGTATTATCAGTGCGAAACCACAAAACGAAAAAATACAAAAATTCAAATGAAGCGTCAACACTTTGACGACATAAACAACATTTAAGCCAATGTGATGCAAGCTGAGCAGCATGACTTTTTTTGCAGTTTCACGTGGTTGTATGAAGGTTCCGTGGATTTTGCTTAACTGGGGAGAGACTATGTAGAACACCAGAAGTGTTGAAGTCGCCATATTAACGTTTCTATATTTTTTAGTAATTCAATCTTTTGGTGGCCTTAGCTGTCTCATCATGTATGAATGTATCCCACTTTACAAAGTAATAGGTGTCACTTTTATCTTAAAGTAAATTGTACAGTGTTGGCGAGACAAGAAAATGTCGTAGCCTCTAATGAGAAAGCGGAATATCAGAGGTGTCATCTCCCGCCCGAGCTAGTTTCATGAGTAAACGCACCAATTATGGCGATGCATTATTAATTCCTCACAGCTGCCTCCCAAAAAATAAAAAATAAAATATTGGAGGGAAACAGAATCTTAATACTCAGAGGCATCAATCAATGCTGTACGTAACCCGTCAACCTCGGAGCCTCACGACGTTTACTGTGGAAAATAAACTTTTTCTCCCCTTACACTGAATGGAACACCAGAAGCTACGTACGACACAAACATTGACACAGCACACAGCCGCGTAAAACGGCACTCTCATTCATTGTGTTGACAGAGCACAGCTTAATGGCGCTTCTGAGAATAATATACACAGACATCGCACAAACAATTATACAATACAGAGAAGCATAAACACGCTCATATCCCCAACAGTTCAGATTAACTGGACAGAAGCTGCGTACTGAGAATTGAGTGGGCTATAAGACCAGGACTGGCATAAATAATGTTGTAATATCTTCGCAGCTATCTTTAAATGTGCTAATTGAAGAGTTTCAACAGAGCAGGTTATTACTCCCACGATTTTTTGCCTTTAAAATAATTTTCAAGTAGGAAGCCATTGAAGTAGACCATTAGACAAGACTTAATGAATAACCATAAGACTGAATAGTCCACGTATGTAAACAGTTTCGTAAGTTAACTATGAATTAGTACACACGTGGTAGCAGGCCGCTGTGGCCGAACGGTTCTAGGCGCTTCAGTGCGGAACCGCGCTGCTGCTACGGTCGCAGGTTCGAATCCTGCCTCGAGCTTGGATGTGTGTGATGTCCTTAGGTTCGTTAGGTTTAACTAGTTCTAAGTCTAGGAGACTGATGACCTCAGATGTTAAGTCCCATAGTGCTTAGAGCCATTTGAACCATTTGAACACACGTGGTACTTATTTATAGTTTCCTGTCGTTTTCTGCTGTTGGTAGTGGAAGCCTGTGTGATCTAATGCTCTTTTGGTAGAAGCCTTCAACGCTGTTGCGCTAGCAATTTCACATTTACATGCGGTCAACATAAGTTTTACAACAAAAAAATGGTTCAAATGGCTCTGAGCACTATGGGACTTAACGTATGAGGTCATCAGTCCCCTAGAACTTAGAACTACTTAAACATAACAAACCTAAGTACATCACACGCATCCATGCACGAGGCAGGATTCAAACCTGCGACCGTAGCAATCGCGCAGTTCCGGACTGAAGCGCCTAGAACCGCTCGGCCACCGCGGCCGGCGCTAATGTGCTCATTAGCGTCTCCTGAGGGCCTTATACTGATGGAATGTATTTCTTAACCTTCAGTTCCAGAGGCGAGGAAGAAAATGCGCCGTTACCGATAGAACAGATGCACCGGGTATGGCTATTTTCATTCATTACAACGAAAAAGGTAGAGGAAGAATGCGCTTCAAATAAGAAAATCGTACTTCATCGGTACGCAAGCGAAAACGTGCACTTCCTAATACACTATGTGATCAAAAGTATCCGGACGCCTATCTGGAAATGACTTACAAGTTTGTGGCGCCCTCCATCGGTAATGCTGGAATTAAATATGGTGTCGGTCCACCCTTAGCTTTGACGACAGCTTCCACTCTCGCAGGCATATGTTCAATCAAGGTTTCTTGGGGAATGGCAGCCCATTATTCACAGGGTGCTGCACTGAGGAGAGGTATCGATGCCGTCGGTGAGGCCTGGCACGAAGTCGGCGTTCCAAAACATCCCAAAGGTGTTCTATAGGATTCAGGTTAGTACCCTGTGCAGGCCAGTCCATTTCAGGGATGTTAGTGTCGTGTAACCACTCCGCCACAGACCTTGCATTACGAACAGGTTCTCGATCGTGCTGAAAGGTGCAATCGCCATCCCTGAATTTGCTCTTCAACAGTGGGAAGCAAGAAGGTGCTTAAAACATCAATTTAGGCCTTTTGTGTGATAGTGCCACTCAAAACAAGGGGTGCAAGCCCCCTCTATGAAAAACATGACCACACCATAACACCACCGCCTCCGAATTTTAGTTGGCACTACACAAGCTGCAGATGATGTTCACTGGGCATTCGTCATACCAATACCCTGCCATCGGATCGCCACATTGTGTTACGTGATTCGTCACTCCACACAACGTTTCCTTAAACCAAGCGGGGCATCGTTTGGCATTTACCAGAGTGATGTGTGGCTTATGAGCAGCCGCTCGACCATTAAAATCCAAGCTTTCTCACCTCCCGCCTAACTGTCATAGTACTTGCAGTGGATCCTGATGGAGTTTGGAATTCCTGTGTGATGGTCTGGGCAGATGTCTGCCTATTACACGTTACGACCCTCTTCAACCGTTGGCGGTCTCTGTCACTCAATAGATAAGGTCGGCCTGTACGATTTTATGCTGTACGTGTCCCTTCACGTTTCCACTTCACTATCACATCGGAAACAGTGGACCTAGGGATGTTTAGCAATTTGGAAATCTCGCGTATAGACGTATGACACAAGTGACACCCAATCACCTGACCACGTTCGAAGTCCGTGAGTTTTGCGAAGCGACCCATTCTGCTCTCACGATGTCTAATGGTTACGGAGGTCGCTGATATGTTGTACCTGGCAGTAGGTGGCAGCACAATGCACTTTATATGAAAAACGTATGTTTTTGGAGTTGTCCGGATACTTTTGATTACGTAGTGTATGTTCCAAAACGCCTCGCATAAACTGGATTTTTCCGGGGCTCATTCCTCGAGTGCTGTTGGTAAAAGAAAGGTAGGGTCAAGTGATTCGGATAGCCGTTGGACTGGAGACAATTTGTATACCCAGCAGAAGGATCATTTTACTGCGAATGTCCTACAGTGCAAGGTCAAAGTATCAATATTACCCACTTCCTCCATCTTACGCAAATGGAGAAAATCATTTGGTTATTTTTGTATTAGATGTGATCTAAGTGCATCTTAAGGGGCTTATGGAGGCACCGTTTAGTTCAGGGGCGGTTCCTGAGAATACCCGAAACACGTGGTTTTTGGGTACCAAAACCAAGACACTGATTCCAAGACGGCTATGCACAGCAAATGGCTGTAATTGTTACGAAGTCCAAAAACTTTGAAAATTTTCTTCATATCTTCATCCGTTTCTGAGATGCGGAGGTTCGAAGTTATCCTACTTGTACACGTAAAATACGCACGTAATATCCTGTGTGAGGCGCAAACGTAATCTATAATTCATCATAGCACGGAGAAATATGCTGTAAAGTTTTTCCGTTACCATAAGAAGGGTCGTGGGAATCCCACGTTATAGTACTGAAGCAAATACAAAATTTTTGTACCCATAAAATCCGATTTGAGGTGTAAAATTAGGTTTGCTTTATTTAATTTTCATATAAGTAAACTTGTCATATATTGAAGACATAATGACTTGTACGTTGTTACGCTTAAGGATATTTGGAGCCATCAGTGGCATTCAAAGGTAGGAAGTCAGAGACACAATGCAGAGAGCAGGCAAAAGTGGCAGCATTTACGTTACCGGAGATAAATAGAAACACTAGAGCCGTGCAAATTGCAGACGCTCTGGTCAGTTGTCCCAGGAGAGAAGTTTCATCTCAGAGAGCTAACTGGTAACTCCATCCACCGCTGTGACGCTGTCGTGAGGCGTCACTGTAGAAGGTGGCCAGGAAAAGGCACGTCTTAAAAAAAAAATGGCTCTGAGTACTATGGGACTCAACTTCCGAGGTCATCAGTCCCCTAGAACTTAGAACTACTTAAACCTAACTAACCTAAGGACATCTCACACATCAATGCCCGAGGCAGGATTCGAGCCTGCGAGCGTAGCGGTCGCGCGGTTCCAGACTGTAGCGCCTAGAACCGCTCGGCCACTTCGGCCGGCGGCACGTCTTATAAGAGGCAGCAAGCTCGATACTTGCTCGTCAGAACAGCAACGTCATTTGGTTTCCACAGGTTAGGTTTGTTTTGTTTTAGAGTACAAAAACAGCTAGGGTCATAGCGCCCATGTCAGAACTGTAGAATTCTAAGACAAAGGGAGAAGTTTAAAAAGTCTACACGTTAATTCCAATCGACGGAAAAGAATAAAACAGGGTCGTGGAGAAATGTCTATAAAATACGCCATAGAGAAACGGAGACCCTGACCTAAAAATTAAATGTCCTTCGCCATATTGCTACATCGGATAAAAAGTAAGACGCGGTCGACAGCGCGCACATCGTTCGCTAAAACGACCGATAACTAAGGTGGCAAATACAAACGAGAACGCAAGTGGTTAAAATAAGGGCAATCCGTCAGGAAATGGTGGACCGTCAAAGGTTGAGAGCAATGAGCACAAAGTGGTGGGGAGCACCACTTAACAGATGGCGATGGCAAAAAGACAGTGCCCAATACACAACCTAGCTAAAATGATCTCATGGCAAGAGGGCCGAGAGGAGATCGTCCAGGCCGCTGGGAGAGGCTTAATAATCTGGAGCTTGTTCCCATGAAGGGAGGGTTAGTCGTGGTACCAAAGTGACACCACCTACTGACAGACGGCAACAGAGAGATCATCGGAGGGAATGTAAAAATCGAGCAGGCTGAGGTACAAGGACTGCAGCCTTGGCAGCAGCGTCAGTGGCCTCGTTTCCTGTCAGGCCGACGTGACCAGGAACCCACATAAACATCGCAGTGGCTCCATCAAGAGTGAGCAAATGACGGTTTTCCGGGACCCGTTGCGCCAAGGGAGGGACGGTGTATAGCGCACAGAGGCTTTGAAGGTTACTGAGAGAGTCGGAGCAAATGACGCAGTTGAAAAGCCTGTGTTGCTGGATGTACTGTGTGGCCTGATACAGGGCGAAGAGCTCTGCTGTAAATACTGAGCAGTGTTCCGGAAGCCCATACCGAAAACCGCCGGTGCCAATGACGAAGGCACACCCGGCACCACAGTCAGACCGAGAGCCATCAGTGTACACAAAGTTACTATCGCGAAGTTCCGTGCGGAGGTCAGAAACTGAAGGCGATAGAGCGAGGCTGGAGTAGTGTCCTTAGGAAGTGAATGAAGGCCAAGATGAACATGGGTCGCTGCACGAAGGCAAGGTGGTGAAGGGTTCACACCCATCGGGAAAGTGGCAGGTAGCGTGAAGTTAAACTGCCATAACAAGAGCCGAAAGCGGACTCCAGGAGGTAACTGAGAAGAGGGATGCACTTCATACTGGCGATCAAGGGAGTCATCGAAGACGGAGGCATAGGCTGGATGGCCACGTATGGCAGACAAATGGCATTCATGTCTGCTGAGGAGAAATTCACGATGGTAGGACAGCAGTAGTTCGGCAGCTTCTGTATAAAGACTCTCAAGCGAGCTAGTGTAAAAGGTGCCAGTGGCCAAACGGATGCCACGATGGTGGATAGTATTGAGACGGCGTAAGAGGGCGGACGTGCGGATGCATAAACGAAACACCCATCGCTCAATGAGACAAGTCTTTGGAGAACTGCAATAGATGGCAAAGTTGTCAACGAAGAGGGAGCCAGAGATCCCCGGCGGGAGACAGGCCATTATAGGGTTCATAGCGACGGCAAAGAGACGACGCTCAGAATGGAACCCTGAGGCATGCCGTTTTCCTAGGTAAAGGTGTCAGACAAGGCAGAACCCACACACACTTTGAAACCCTGGTCTTTTAAAAATTCCTGAAGGAAACGTGGTATGGGCCACGGAAGCCCCACATGTAAAGGTACAAAGGATGCCAGCCCTCCATAAGGTGTCATAGGGTTTCTTCAAGTCGGAAAACACGGCCAGAGGCTGAGATTTCCGCAGAAAACCGTTTATGACATGAGATTTCCGCAGAAAACCGTTTATGACATGGGTGGATAAAGTGACGAGATGGTCATCTACAGAACGGCGCGTTCAAAATCGACACTATACAATAGTTGCGAGACCTGTGCCACCATACCAGCCAGGCATGAATGATACGTTCTATCACCTTACAAACACAGCTGATGAGAGAAATGGGGCGGAGCTAGAAGGAAGGTGTTTGTCCTTACCAGGCTTAGGTATGGGTATGACAGTGACGTCACGCCAGCCTAGATGCAGTTGTACATATGAAGCAGAAAGTGCTTACCCGCAAGAGAAAGGTGCTGCAACATCTGAATGTGAACATCGTTTGATCCTGGGGCAGAGGAACGGGATGTGGTGGGAGCATGATCTATCTCTCTCTTAGTGAAGGCAGCATTGTAACACTCGCGATTGTGAGAAGCGAAGGTTATCGTCTGAGCCTCCTCCACTTGTCTCTGATGGAGGAAGACGGGGTGACAGTGGAAGGAGCTCGAAATCTCTGCAAAATGGCGGCCCGAGGTGTTGGAGATAGCAATAGGGTCTACTATGACAACGTCTGCTACTGTCAGGCCGGAAATCGGGGAATGCATTTTGATCCCAAGAGAGCCGTCGGAGGTTGGCCCACACGATGGAAGAGGGCGTGGAACTGTTAAAAGAGCTAATAAATGAAATTGAGCTAGCTTTTTTGCTATCCCGAAGACGTGTTTCACAACGGACACCGCTTCCCCAAACCACATAAGAACTGAAAACTACCTTGAGAGAGGAGTGGGACAGTCAGCATGAATAACAGGTGCAAAACCTGCATCAATGTCCGAGGAGGGGATAGTCCCTACTGAGAGCCCGATATCGGCCTGTATGCTGGAGTCTGAAATTATGTCAAACATGAACGTCCGCAGCTCGTGGTCGTGCGGTAGCGTTCTCGCTTCCCACCCCTGGGTTCCCGGGTTCGATTCCCGACGGGATCGGGGATTTTCTCTGCCTCGTGATGACTGGGTGTTGTGTGCTGTCCTTAGGTTAGTTAGGTTCAAGTAGTTCTAAGTTCTAGGGGACTGATGACCATAGATGTTAAGTCCCATAGTGCTCAGAGCCTCAAACATGAACATTATTTATGTCTGTCATCCTCCTCCTGTGTCTGCTGTCCGCCTCCTTTCCCATGTGGTGAAATCTGTACCATTTTTCGTTGTAACACTCCACCTTTGTTACGCATGTACAGTTTTTCATATCGTCCATCATTGCCTGCGGTTATTCCTGTCCAACAGTGTCTCTGTTCCTTAGCAATAGTCAAGCAGTTTATATAACACTGACTTTTATAATCACAAAAGACAGGACGCTGGTGGAATTATATACAAGTCATCTCTCTGCCGTCTTCATATCTCTTATGGTACGTGTTTCTACACACTCTCCAGTTTTGAATTCACGTGGCGTATTGTTGCTGTGAATTAGAGTTGTCACAAACGTTAATGTATTAGTGGATAGGCGCAACAGTCGTGGCACCTTTCCTCCACGAACTATCTTATGTACCGGAATCGGCTGCGGCTACCGTAAGAGACTTGCAGCAAGCATGTCGCACTCCGTCCGCATGGCGCATGACGGCAGGGCGCGGCCCAGCCGGCGCGGCGCTGCGCGGCGGACAGCTGCGCCGGCGGCCGCCAATTAAAAGCCGTGTTTACGCGGCTCGCCTCGTGAAATTCCCTGGAAATAGCGGCGGCCGCGCGCGCAGCCTTGAACCGCTATTATCTTTACGACTCATCTTGTCTGGTGGCGCTGCGAGGGCCGGGGAAACTGTATTCCATTTCCTTGAAACTTTGTGCAGCGGCGACAAGTGGCTTAACTACTGACGCGCTCGCATAAGCAGCTCTACCGAGAAGGCGACTTTTGCAGCATTGGAGACTCCGCACCCCTTTGGAACTGCTTTTTTCTTTAATTTTTTCTTTCATTTCGGTTCCGTATCTTCTCAGTAACCCCATGAACCTATTCCTAACATAGGTCCTGTAGACCACAAATGGCATCACGTTCCTTCTGTTCTCCTTACGAAGCCGCGTACGAAATTCCACTACCGTGGCTCATGTGATGTTCACAGTTTCTGTTTCTGTTCAAAGGGAAATATTTATCGGCGAATCGGGATTGTGCTCCTATATCGTTATACGCCTGTAATTGTGAGTATAAAGGGCGTCATCTTGCATGCTTATGCACAACCTCTGGACTATCGGTATGAGTTTTGCAGTTGCAGCTTTTGACTCAGAAAACGCCAGAATTCGAACATACATGGGAAGTAACATCCTCTGTACTAATTATATTCAACGTCGTCGGAGCCCCAGAAAAACTAGTCTCAGAAAAATAATTCAGAAGTATATGAGACTAGCACTCATGCAAAATCAAAGATTGTAGTTACTCTGGAAACAACGTGGTTCATTTGTGGTATACAGAACTTTGCCAAGTCAGATCTTTCCACCAGAGCTTTATCATATTGCTTTCACCCTCCTGTCTAACACAAGACTGACATATATATATATATATATATATATATATATATATATATATATATATATATATATATATATATATATATATATATTGACTTCAGTTAAATCGTAGCACTCAACTTCTAAAATCACTATTCAAATGGTTCAAATGGCTCTGAGTACTTAACATCTGTGGTCATCAGTCCCCTAGACACACACATCCATGCCCGAGGCAGGATTCTAACCTGCGACCGTAGCGGTCACGCAGTTCCAGACTGAAGCGCCTAGAACCGCACGGCCACACCGGCCGGGTAAAATCACTATTGCCACATACATTATCACCATAGGAGACCGCAACAAACAATCACGCACACCGAGACTTTGAAACGTCCCCTTTGAACAATTTTACACGACTGTGCTTAAACTGACACACAATATTTTGTTAGCGCAACGCAATCTGACTTTCAAAATTCCCTACAAAAGAATGGCCCTGACTAGCATTAAACTATACCTTTTACAAATCACTTACCTCACAAAATCTTCGCTGCTCAAGCTACTGCAATACAGCGAGCGCCACTACTGCCAGCTAAATAAAAGATTCAAACTACTGAAGGCACTAACTACTGATAGGGATAGTTAGCAAATGAAAGATATTAATAGAGAACAAACAATGTATTTACCTTAATATCATCACAAGTCATAATATATATATCAGTTCATGACAAATTGCAAACCTCCGCCATCTCTCTCCCCACATCCACCACTGCTGGCGGCTCACCTCCAACTGCGCAACGCTACGCGCTGTTCACAGACAGCTGCCTAACACTACAATGGCGAGTATTACAACAATGCAGAGCAGACACAGACTGCCCACAGCACAGCCAGTGATTTTCATACAGAGGTGGCGTTACCAATAAAAAAACCTAAACAGCCTACTTACATAGAGAAAACATAAACAGCCTACTTACATAGCCCCCATGCTCCCCACAAAAAATTTTACAAAATATTTTTGGGCAGTGGCCAATAATGATTTGATAAAATTTTTCATAATTACAATAACAAAGAAATCAAATGCACACACTTATTGATACAATGTTGGTCAAAAGCTAAAATTTTCTCAGAGTCTATAAAGACAGTCCTGATTCATCACAGTGAAATTGCAGTGTTTTTCTCAAAGTCTGAGCAGTAAAAGAAAATGCACACGGAAGTAGTGGATTTCCATGCAGTCTTGAAGAAGTAGTGTTGTCCTTCCAACGGAAAGACAGTGCTGACTCTCGACATGCATACAGGTAATGGGCCACAACAGAGCAAACCCACTGCAGAGTCAGTCGAAGTTTTGATGAATATTGGTAGGTAGGTCATCACAGAGCAGACCCACTGGAGTCCTGGTAGAGATTGTGGTATTGGTGGGCCACCAGAGGTGCAGACCCACTGCAGTCCTTGTAGAGATAATGGTAATGGTGGGCCATCAAAGACGCAGACCCACTGTAGTCCTTGTAGAGATAATGGTAATGGTGGGCCATCAAAGATGCAGACCCACTGTAGTCCTTGTAGATTAGTCCTTGTAGAGATAATGGTAATGGTGGGCCATCAAAGATGCAGACCCACTGCAGTCCTTGTAGAGATGGTCAGCAGCCATCTGTTGTGACTGTGCAGGTGCACAATCACCATTGAAGAGTCTTGCGGATAATGTAGCAAGTCCATAAACCACCACTTGTGCACTCACAAAGTTTCTGGAATTGTCCTTAGAACCAGCAATGCTGTTATCCAGTCCCTTGCTGAATTATTAATACACTTGCAAACACTGACAGTCCCTACTTCTCACATATTGTCCATATACTATGACCAACAGAAACGTGTGCAGTGAAATGTAACTTAATTGGAAGAACTGGTAACAATTATAATTTGATAACATAAAAATACAATAACAAAGGTACAAAATACATCATTAAAGAACATAACAATACAGATAACATTTGTAGTACAGGCTTTACAAAAGAATAGAAATAAACATATACATCAGTGTTACAAAAATAGTGACATAAGTACATACATAAAATAATGAGAATAGTTTTCGAAACATTAATTTCACACATGAACATTGAAACAGAACAGAATTGTAAACAACTTTACAAAGAAAATAACATATTATTAATGCAACTTATATTTGAGGATAACAGTATTCCTCCTCATAGTGAATATAGCTTAGTATTAGAAGAGAAAAAAAATTCTATGAAACTACACAGAGTTAGGAAGAAAACAAATACACAAGGGTACACAAACACATAGTGGGATAACACCAATAGGAAAGGACAGGGTTCGTTTTCAGTGTAACATTTGGTACTGCAGTCCATCCCAAAACTTCATATATCTTTCCTCTTATTTCATCCTTTGTTTCCACCAAAAAAATTCTATCTAAGTATGCTTTCTGTATTTATATGTTCACACATTTCTTACCTCATTTTTATTTTCCATTATCTTACCTCATTATTTATTTCCAAGAAAATCCTACCTAAACCTGTTTTCTCAATGCATTTCTTCCAATTCATCGCAACTCATTCTCTTAGAGGCTACCCCCTCTTAAGCTAACTTAAATCTACTGAGCTCAGATGCTAAACTAAGGGACGAGGCAATGCAGCAGCACAAAATAAGTAACACAAACAGCAATGACCAAAAAGTTGGAAAATTGCAAAGCAAGCTACAGTAAATCTAAATTAACAGATAAAATGCAAAATTACAACTAATATGAGCCAATGAGCAGCAACAAAAAAAAATCAGTTGTAAAACTGGCTTAACAGAGTAATGTAATGTCAAATTTAGTAGCACTATGCCTGGCAAACAGCAACAGCAAATGCAATAACTTATATCTAAACATGACATAGCTCAAGCAGAAAAAATAATACAGTAAAAACAACAATGCAGATAAGGGAAATGTATATTCACATCTTAATGTCTATGTAATTAAAGTGGTGCACCACAACAACTTATTGTAAAAAAAATATTACCATCTAATTGAAAAGAAAATTATGTTTTACTGTTACTAGTTCCTTCTTATTGTTCTTTCCTTTCCAAGTGCTCCTTTTTTAAAGAATGTGGATCATAAAATAATTATTTAATAGATCTGTTGACAGAAAGTGTTCACATTAGCAAATGCATTTTATTTTATAAAAGCAATGCTGCAACACAGCTGGAAAACATATGTCAAATGAAATAAGCAACTATGAAAAGCAAAGCATAAAAATATCATTCAGTAGTCATGTGACATTTCATAAGTTAGTAGAAACCTATGAATATAACAGTGTCCAAAAAATGTTCAGTGGCATTGTGATACATTCACACATGATTCACACATGTCATAACTCTTAAAGTACGATTCTTGGTTTCCAACATCCTTTTTCACAAGTCAAGAGTCCCTACCCACTATTCATTACTCCTTACCTTATTACACATATACGTATCCATCGACACTCGTCAATATTTCGTCATTATAAATATGAAGCATAATCAAATAACTCATATAGCCTCAGCCTATTAATCATAAACATACCTCAGCAGCATGATACACATCGTCGTCGTAAAAATAACATCATAACACCTCAGTCAAATCTCAAAATCGTCGTAGCTTCCTCCAATAATTAAAAAAATTCTCTGCTCATGTCAAAAGTGTCATCTGCCTCAAACGTACTTTAAAAATCATGCTCCCTTACCAAATACATCATTCAAAGCTCTCATAGTATCACAATGATTCCGAAAAAATATGAACAGTTTACAATGCACAGACAAAATACAGTTTCATAAGTGTGAAGTTATCCAGCTGTGTAATTACGTAAACATCTGTCACTGACGTAGTAAAAAAATGTTTATCTCTCAGTTAAATGATCAGATAGCTGTGTAATTTGTGTGTTAGAGAAATATGGTACCGATGTGTAAAGTTGTATAAGCAAATACCATATTAGCTAGGGTTCCTTGTGGTTGCCACACACATGGTACACAAAGTAAGCGTGTACCCCCCTGAGGATTAATGTAATTATACCCTCAGGTGTTACAGATTACAGCAATGGAATGAAATGTATCACGGAAAACTTTCTTTGTAATTCAAAAATCTTTAAAAATAAATGTGTTAAGTATAAAATTGATCACTCAAATACGTGTACTGTAGCGCTAAACTGTGCGTCTTGTAACATAATCTCTGTGGAAGTGTCGTAGCTATCGTCTTCCGAAAGCTAAGTTCTGCAGAAGTCAATGTACTTACCTCATGATAAACAAAAGTGAAATGCTTTGCGTATAGATATCGTAGTTATTACGCTTATTGTTGTGATGAAGAAAGTACTGTACTGTAACGTATTGTTGTGCTACAGAAAACCCTGTCTCATTGTAGCTATACCACAAAAGTTACTAATAAAACATGTTTTGATTTCCAGAAGAATTCAGAAAACTGTGCTGTTTAAATAAGTTCTCTTGGTTCTTGATTGGATATTGAACTTCAAACATTGTTGCATGGTAACAGTTTCTAAAGCATACTAGTAACGTGAAGTGAAACGTTTTATGGCAAAGACAAAGTTAAAAAGCAGATTATCTTTCAATAAACGGTTTTACATGTGAAATATGGTGTAAACCTTTACTCTTCCTAGTACGCAGAATTTCAACTTGAATGCAATTATCATGCGGTATTCGCCCGTAAAGAATACT
The DNA here is from genome assembly GCF_021461385.2 of Schistocerca piceifrons. NCBI lineage: Eukaryota > Metazoa > Arthropoda > Insecta > Orthoptera > Acrididae > Schistocerca > Schistocerca piceifrons. Next base: position 410,423,186 of record NC_060143.1, on the reverse strand, counting down.
GGAATCTTGCTCAAGGTTAGCGTCAATGTTATTTTTCTCTGAGCCAGCCGGCGCACGCGGCTGCCTGCGGTGTGAGTCATTGTCTGTTTCTTTGTTGGCGCGCGTCGTTATTGGGATTAGGAGACCTAACTTCTACAAATTCACCGTGACGAGAAGGCCCTGCTCTGTTTGAATCCCGCCAGTTCTGATGCAATTGACGTCTGTCGTTATGATCATATCGTCTGTCGTCATTTCGGTAGAATCCGTAGTTTCTTCCTTGTCGGTCACGTGGTGGAGAATTTCTCCCTGAATCGTAACTCCGCGCTGAACTGTTGCGTCTGAAGTTATTCTGTCTCCCCTGGTAATAATTGTTTTGGTTCCCATAATGTCTGTTTCTGTGGTTATCTCTGTCATATTCATTACTACGGAAATGCGATCTTTCTCTGTAACTATTATTACTCTGCCAGTGGTTGTCATATGGGTGGTGTCTGTTTTGGTCACGATTTGCGTTGTGAGAATAGCCTTGTCGTGTCCGGTTATTGTTTCTGTCGTCACGGAATTGTGACGGATGTGACCTGTAATTGTTGTGTCCTTGTTTTCGCGTTCCGCGATTGTCAGTGTCAATTTCTAGTTCTTGTAACAGTCCCTGAAAAGCTTCAATGTCGTCTTTGCAACGTCCTGCTAAAATGATATGCCGTAAATGTTCAGGTAATTTGATTAAGCAAATGCGGATGAGTTCTGAGGGGCTGTATGGGTTTGACAGATACTGATTCTTATGCAACATGTCTTCAAAATATTTCACAAGACTGGAAAATTCAGATTGTTCGAAATGTTTCATCATTATGATACCATGTTTTACACGGTCTTGTGTAGCTTGAGACCAATACGCTGAGAGGAAGGCATGATAAAAATCTCCTTCACTGTGACAATCGTGAATGACCGATCGCATTCTTACACCTGGTTCATTCTCTAAGTAGCCACACATAAATTCTAACCTGTGCTCCAATGACCAGTTGGGAGGGAAACAATGAGAGAATTGATGGAGCCACGCTTGTGGATGAATGTCGTTGGCAGAATTCTTAAACGTTTTGAATTTACGTGTAGTAATGAACAGCTTATAGTCAAAATCATCGTGTCGGCGAGTAGCATCTCGGTCATAGTTACGTCGTGTCGGCGGTTCCATCTCAAAATTCGGTGTACCTTGCCAATTTCTTTCATAATTACCGAAATGCCCTGTGTTATTATTTTGTGGCTTTTGCGTATTTCTAAGTTCCTCTTCCCGTGTTGGAGCGCGAGTGTCTTCTGAAATACGTAATTCTTGTATTACCTGTGTCAGCTGATCTTGTACTTCCCGGATTTCTCTTTGGTGTTGCGTATCAATTTGATTCAGATTTTGTTTCAGTTTCCTAATTTGTTCGCTCTGTTCTGTGTCATTAAAGACTACCGGTTTTGCGTCATTCAGATTATCATCTACCTTCGTAGATAAATTATTTAGCTGATCCGAAAGTTCAACTACTTTCTCTGATAATGAACACATTTCCTCAGTGTGTTTTTCTGAACCAAGTTTCAGAGTGTCCATTTGTGTTGAAATCGAATCTACTGTGTCCTTTAAGTTATCCTGAGTTTTTGCAAGTTGCGTAACCGAATCGGTAGATGCAACTGAGTCAAATTTAGCTTGCAAGGTCTCATGATTTTCATGAACAATAATTTGCAGTTCTTTTATGGCTGCTTCGTGATTCTGTAATGCATTTTCATGCCGCGAAAAAATAGGTTGAAAATGCTCACAAATTTGTGTTTTTACGTCATTACAGACTTTTTGACATTTAGATTCAATGTTATGTAACTCAGTAGTTAAATCTTCACGTGTTTGTTCAAGTGTGGTGTCTAACTTTTGAAGATTTTGTTCCATTGTGTCTAACTGTTGCTGTGTTTGTCTCTGATGTTGTTCCATTGTGTCTAACTTTTTAAGATTTTGTTCCACTGTGTCTAACTTTTTAAGATTTTGTTCCACTGTGTCTAACTTTCGAAGATTTTGTTCCATTGTGTCTAACTTTTGAAGATTTTGTTCCATTGTGTCTAACTTTTGAAGCTTTTGCTGTGTTTGTCCCATTTGCTGTATTAATTGTAATAACAATGCACTGGTGTCTGGAACATGTTCCTCAGTGCTTTTCGGCAGTGAATTTGCACCGGCAACATTCACATTTTGACAAGCAGAAAATGTGTCATGACTTATTTGAGAAAACGGTGAGGAACCAAAACCTGAATCTACAGTATTTGCGAGATTGTTTCCTGTCATTTCGGATTCCTGAGGCGAGCTGTTGCCGACCGATCGATCGATAATACTTCCCTGTTCTCTAATTGTTTCACTGTCTACACCATTGTTTGCCGCCTGCTCCATTTCCCTATGAACAGTTACCAAATTACTACTTTGAATGTCTGTTAATTCATTACTCTGCGGCGCTAACACACTGCTTTCATTTTCACTGTCATTTCTCATTTTACTTTGGAGCCTAGTATTACGTTTTTCACACGCCATTATTGTCACAGTATTTCACACGACAACACAGAAAAACACAATTTGAAGAGCAAAAATAAGAGAACACATTAACATAGCACTGAAAATAATATCTAGTTAATTGCAGCTGCGAAATACTTGGTGCAAATCTACATGCATGCCACAACTGTTTTACTGTACAACAATGAAAGACTGCAACTACAAAGGAGATTTTCTCTACAATTACGCGCTAGCAATAAACAAAATCTACACTAATTACACAAACTACAAGAAAAAATCAGAAGATTCCAGTGAGGTATCCTAGGCTAAGGGTCGACATATGAAACGTCCCCTTTGAACAATTTTACACGACTGTGCTTAAACTGACACACAATATTTTGTTAGCGCAACGCAATCTGACTTTCAAAATTCCCTACAAAAGAATGGCCCTGACTAGCATTAAACTATACCTTTTACAAATCACTTACCTCACAAAATCTTCGCTGCTCAAGCTACTGCAATACAGCGAGGGCCACTACTGCCAGCTAAATAAAAGATTCAAACTACTGAAGGCACTAACTACTGATAGGGATAGTTAGCAAATGAAAGATATTAATAGAGAACAAACAATGTATTTACCTTAATATCATCACAAGTCATAATATATATATCAGTTCATGACAAATTGCAAACCTCCGCCATCTCTCTCCCCACATCCACCACTGCTGGCGGCTCACCTCCAACTGCGCAACGCTACGCGCTGTTCACAGACAGCTGCCTAACACTACAATGGCGAGTATTACAACAATGCAGAGCAGACACAGACTGCCCACAGCACAGCCAGTGATTTTCATACAGAGGTGGCGTTACCAATAAAAAAACCTAAACAGCCTACTTACATAGAGAAAACATAAACAGCCTACTTACAACTTGTTACACAGTCATCTTTCCGATTGTCACTGCCGCAGTAGGAGCTACGAGAATAGAAGCTATAACAAACCTAGACAATAATTCGCCATGTTCGATTGTACACTGATGCTTATTCATCGTAGTTTGCTGTGTGCGGGTCAGAGAATACATTTAAGCAGTAGTTAAGATGTTACGCGCCACCGTGAATAAGATAATCTCGGTGTAACTCTGTTGTATTCTTAGCTTCGTGCTAAAAGAGTGCAGTGACATCGTATCTGTTCTACTTTGCCCTCTGTCGAGTAGAGATGTAATTTCAAGGTCCTAAGACGGCCATTTTTTGTGACGAACTGATTCCAATTGTTCCGTATTAAACCTGGACCGTTTGCTAATGACCCACCCATAAGCGAATCCGTTTTAGAGCTGTTGCAAATCAAGCCCTTAATAGAATTTCCAAGGGAAGGGGGAACGTAGTAAACGAATTCCTGAAGTACTGAGAAACTGAAATCCGGAATCGAATTTTGGATACAGTCATTCATTTCAAAACGGCGGCAAACGTTAAAAATTTATTAAGTCCGAACGGCTTATTCTTGTTATTGGCGCAGAGGTACACTGGTGACCTTTTTCGACGCTTGGTCAGTTCCCTGTGGCACAGCAGGTAGTCCATGGCCTCTGTTCCTTCCTATGTTGGCACGGCCCTATTTTGTAGCGTCAGAAGCTCATAGAAGTGCAGTGACTTCAAGGCCATTAAAAAACGAAGCTCAGCCACCTATTCCGTCCGCATGCATCCACGAGACGACGCCACCGCGAATGCACTTTACTCTTGCTGTGTGCCGCATTGCAGTTAAATCACAGTATGCCTGTCCATTACATTGAGCAGAATGTCAATTTTACAATTTTTACTCGACTTGTGCGACTACTTTGCGTCTCAGCTGAACACCAACAGCGCCAGCCATATGGTACGAAATCATCGCAGCCTTCTCCTTTGTCACCTCAATCGCGATCTCATCAGTTCGTTACTTTTTCTCTAGTATGGCCGGATCTATTCATGCGTTCTCTCCCAAGCACAGTGCTGGTGTTAGTCTGGTGTTTGGTCAATTTCTGATTAAGGTGTCTATTGCGACCGTGTGCTGCTATGACCGCTGCGCTGACACCAGTGTCAGCGCCACTCCAATCTCGAAAGTGGCATGTGCGAGAAGCTGCAGGATGGGATCTCCAGTACTGTGGTGAGCGCAGAGTCAAGGATGCTTTCTCAACAACATTCTTTAGTATTTGAATCTTCCCTACTGGAGGTCAATGACTGTGCCGCAGGAGCTGGCCACAGCTTGTGGGCAGCGAATGAGTACGCCGAGGCATCGGAATGCTGTGATAGCATAACAGCAGCTGGTCGCAACTGGATGTCAGCTCCGCATTGCAACAAGCATACGACTATACTGCACCCGCGGCGCAAGGCGGCTAGCAGCAGCTTGTGCAGACGTCCCGAATCTAACCCAAGGCTCTTAGAGACTGGCCTTAGTGACAGGTGATGGCACTCAATGGCTGATCTTGCCTTAGCAGATCCAGTTAGAAGCCCGGAACCATCACGGCTAGCTGATGGCTTGCAGACCCGCTGCCTCATTGTGTTGATGATGATGCCTGATAAGGCTGTAGCTACTAGGTGACACATTCGACCGAAGACTGGCGCAGTGACTGTACCCTCTGGACCAATGAGGATAAGGCACCCTCTACTACCCCTCCCAATCGTCATCTTTTCTAACTGGAACGCTAGGGTGGGTGGAGTTCGCTCAGAAGCTGGGCAACATGCTGAGCAGTTGTAGGCTGTGTCTATTTGCTTGCAACAAATTATGTTAAGTCGCTCGAGGTCTGTTTGCCGATAATAATTTAGCATTTTGTATTTCGAGAAACCACACGCTGGCAGATATGTAAGCAGTCTTATTATTCCATATTCTACGTATTTTTCCATATGTTTCGTATTTTCTCTAGTTTTACCTGTTTTTCACCCATTTTCGTAATTTTACCAGGTTTTCTACACTGTTACGTATTTTATCCAATTACGCAGATCCATTCCACTGTTTCCGACGTCGCGTCGACGTCATGGTGCTCTCAGGCAATCAGAAGGCAGCATGTGCCCGAATTACTTATTGTTGTTATTGAAGCACACTTTCCCGATTCCATCTTTTTTTAACGGGGACACCTGAGTGGCTACCATAAAGGTTGAAGGTTGTCTCTGTTTGTTATAACAAATTATGTCACTCGAGGCCTGTTTGTTAATTACAAATTAATATTTTGTCGTTCGACGTAATAACAGACATTACATACAGTCGGGAATGGAAGTACTCTCTTTTCTCATTTTTTCCACAATTTTACGCATTTTACCCAATTACGTGAGTTCCGTCTCAATGTCACGTCGACATAGCATCGCCATGATGCTCTCAACAAATCACAGTGCAGCATGGTCCACATTTATGAATCACTGCAAGGTCACCACACCATTACTAAAGTACAGGGCTATTACAAATGATTGAAGCGATTTCATAAATTCACTGTAGCTCCATTCATTGACATATGGTCATGACACACTACAGATACGTAGAAAAACTCATAAAGTTTTGTTCGGCTGAAGCCGCACTTCAGGTTTCTGCCGCCAGAGCGCTCGAGAGCGCAGTGAGACAAAATGGCGACAGGAGCCGAGAAAGCGTACGTCGTGCTTGAAATGCACTCTTTTCAGTCAGTCATAACAGTGCAACGACACTTCAGGACGAAGTTCAACAAAGATCCACCAACTGCTAACTCCATTCGGCGATAGTATGCGCAGTTTAAAGCTTCTGGATGCGTCTGTAAGGGGAAATCAACGAGGTCGGCCTGCAGTGAGCGAAGAAACGGTTGAACGCGTGCGGGCAAGTTTCACGCGTAGCCCGCGGAAGTCGACGAATAAAGCAAGCAGGGAGGTAAACGTACCACAGCCGACGGTTTGGAAAATCTTACGGAAAAGGCTAAAGCAGCAGCCTTACCGTTTACAATTGCTACAAGCCCTGACACCCGATGACAAAGTCAAACGCTTTGAATTTTCGGCGCGGTTGCAACAGCTCATGGAGGAGGATGCGTTCAGTACGAAACTTGTTTTCAGTGATGAAGCAACATTTTTTCTTAATGGTGAAGTGAACAGACACAATGTGCGAATCTGGGCAGTAGAGAATCCTCACGCATTCGTGCAGCAAATTCGCAATTCACCAAAAGTTAACGTGTTTTGTACAATCTCACGGTTTAAAGTTTACGGCCCCTTTTTCTTCTGCAAAAAAAAAAAAAAAAAAAACGTCACAGGACACGTGTATCTGGACATGCTGGAAAATTGGCTCGTGCCACAACTGGAGACCGACAGCGCTGACTTCATCTTTCAACAGGATGGTGCTCCACCGCACTTCCATCATAGTGTTCGGCATTTCTTAAACAGGAGATTGGAAAACCGATGGATCGGTCGTGGTGGAGATCATGATCAGCAATTCATGTCATGGCCTCCACGCTCTCCCGACTTAACCCCATGCGATTTCTTTCTGTGGGGTTATGTGAAAGATTCAGTGTTTAAACCTCCTCTACCAAGACACGTGCCAGAACTGTGAGCTCGCATCAACGATGCTTTCGAACTCAGTGATGGGGACATGCTGCGCCGAGTGTGGGAGGAACTTGATTATCGGCTTGATGTCTGCCGAATCACTAAAGTGGCTCATATCGAACATTTGTGAATGCTTAAAAAAACTTTTTGAGTTTTTGTATGTGTGTGCAAAGCATTGTGAAAATATCTCAAATAATGAAGTTATTGTAGAGCTGTGAAATCGCTTCAATCATTTGTAATAACCCTGTATGTGTGACGTCATGGTGCTAGAAACCAACGCGTTTGTACAAATAATGACATCAGATCACATAAATGGTATCATAGCAAATTGTGTAACCACTATCGATTTCTAACCATAGTTATTACTTGCATTAGAAATACCACACCGCAGTAGATAAATCTCCAGTACATTACCATGTGTGACATTATAGAAAAATTCTGATGCTTCCATAGCACAGTACTACAAAATGCGTCTCTAGAGAGGTGAGCAGTATCTGCAACAGCCCCAACGAAAAGCATGTCGCCTGCAGGGTAACCTACCCCTCGGACTCCAACATGTAGTGTGTAGCTGCGAGGACTGCCCCCACTGGGGTATTGCAACCTGCCCTTAAGACGAACGAGAGAGCTCTACATGCCTGCTCAACAATAGCCAGACGTCTCCCCAGGCACAGTACAGAAATTTGCACAATGTATGTGTAATCATCTCTTGTCTGGAGACTGGCACTGAAGTCAGATCATTCAAGACGAGGGCATACCACTTAGACAAAGCAATCGTATCTCACAGACACCTACATACTGACCGAAGTAAATGTGTGGACGCCTTTGCGGGTGAACGATGTTACAGATTAAGCGGAAAGTAATCTCCTTCCCTGCATCATTTCTCTCGGGACCATCAGATACATGCTTTTTATAACTAGCGGGGGCGATCCCACTTTTAGCCAGAATACATTCCCAGTTGGAATTATAGTTACGATATCTAAACCAAATAAACCCTGCAATATCATTAGTACATGCAACATTACTATAAGTCTCTTATATTAACTGCATGAAAATCTGAGTATGGCCATAGCTATTAACGTAATTTCGACTGATCCATAGAATCTCAGAGGTACAGGATGGAAAAAAGCATTTGCTGTTAGTTGTCATATTGCCATGCTATGACGCAATCCGGTGTTTGTCCTACACTTTTACGAATACTAAGGCTGATCGCCGTGAAATCTAAACCGTCATCTTTCAGAAAATTAAGGTAAATACTGTTGACTTGGGTGGCTGTGCATACATTCTATAAATCAGAGTAGATAATTGGTTATAATGGTATGCTCTGTATGTCTATTCTTTTACATATTTAACATAGCAATCGATTACATGAGCTACCAAACAGCGATGCTGACAGTTCTGCTGTGAACCGGTGTAGGCTGGATGACTATCTATTCATCGTAAGCGAACCAGTATGGGATGCAATACCTTCCCAGTCTTTTTGGAAAATTATAGTGACTGTAAATATGAGAGTGTACAGAACAAGTATACATCTCCAGACGATCTGACTCTCTCACTGGCAGATATGTAGAACAAGCTATACTTTCCTGACACATAAAGGAATCAATGAGCATTGAGCAAACCTACTAAAATTATCGTATATATAACCCTAAGATTGTTCTGCAATTTGTCTACTAGGGAAATAATACTAACTCAGACAGTGTTGAGCATGTCGTCTTTCCTGATCATGGCTTCTAAAATTCGAATACATGAGTTGCTATATCTGGGGATAGCTACACATAGGTGCACACACTGGAGTTCCAGAAGAAGAGAGGAATGAAGGAAGCCATCAGGTGAGAGAGCCACTTACAGAAGAGTAACCCAAACTAATGGCAGGCGAATGAAATGCAATTGACAGATTGCAGACATGACAACAGACGAGGGCAAGGACAAACAACCTCTACGACTACAATGCACTGTGCAAAGTCACCGCTACGACAGTGACAAGAAAGCTAAGAGTAGCTGAGAAACAAATCGAAGATGCGACCTGAGAGAGTATGCTCAATGCTCGTTGACACGTTTATGTGTCAGGAAAGTATAGATTGCTCTATATTTCTGTCAGCAAGTTAGATCGTCTAGAGCAAGGCAGTTGTCAAACAGTCCTAGTACAGTGAAGACAGAACCAAAAGTATCAACTGCAGGTACTGAACTGACCGGCTGTACACGAGGCGGCTACCTATATACCGACCGCATGAAAAAGTACTGGCCGCCATATTCACGAGGCGAAATGGTGGCGTTCTCGCTGTGTAAGCACAGCCTAGTGCGACCGTGGTGCCCCCTATGGGCTACATAAGTTTGTCTCTTCTGGCGGGCATTCAACCTCCACGCGCCCAACACCAGATACCCGTGTTACAGGTAGTTTTAATGGATTATTCGGTAATGGTAGATTGCAATACCTCGATACTCTACTTAAAAAAAAGAACATAGACAGTCATGACCTACAATGGTTTTCATATGGCCGAAGGATGAATCTATCTATTCATCTAATAGTTTCGTCAGTCAAGTTAGTCGGAAACATGTTTGTTATTTACGTTTACTAAGGTTGTCAAACGCACAATCCTCTCCAGAGGGCTTTCTTAGTGTGTTAAGAATATAGGAAAAAATCTAGAGACAGTAATTCCAAAAATGCAAAGGTAAGTCTTGGCAGTCTTACTGGTAACAATATATAACAAATCATGCCTTCCTGATACGTAAAGCGGGAATTTTTAGTTGTGCAGACCTAGACCATTACCTATGAATGTTTTCATATAAGTATCCATGAAGATGGTTCTGCAACTTGTCTGCTGGGGAAGTAAGGCTAGATTAGATAGTGTTGATCATGACGTCTTTGTACTGTTTTGGCTCCAAAAATTAGAATACGTAAGTGCTATATTTTTAGCTGGGTATGTACATTTTGTGGAAGACTGTAGGATCAATAATGGTTTATAAAACTATATGCGATATGCATGTAATTTTAATGTGGAAATCGATTACAAGAAAAAAAGATGTTTTGTGGCCAGTCTGATGGTGGTATTCCGAGTTACTCGACTGGGTGACTCAAATCATTTAGTCTGCCCACGTTACTTGCTATAGAACCGAGACTGGGTAACTAGCTATCTTATTCTCTCACAACTATGGCTAGTAGAAACATAGTCTTTACAGATGCATTACGCTTCCACCATGCAGTGCTAACGTGAATATGGTGTTATAAATAAACACCTACTGTTATTTGAAATCTGTAACTATTCGTCACATACATAAAATTTTTAGGATTGCATGTTCTGTTATGACAAACTACGGGATTTGTTCAACAGTCTGAGATACTTATCAAATTGGTTTAATAGATATGGGTTATAATTACCTCAAGAAATACTTTCAAGTACCCTGTTTTACTGACAGTCCAGTAATTGCCAGCCGGAGTGGCCGAACGATTTTAGGCGCTACAGTCGCAGGTTCGAATCCTGCCTCGGGCATGGATGTGTGTGATGTCCTTAGGTTGGTTTGGTTTAAGTAGTTCTAAGTTCTAGGGGAATGATGACCTCAGAAGTTAAGTCACATAGTGCTCAGAGCCATTTGAACCATTTTTTTTAGTCCAGTAATTACATACATGTAATTCCAAACAAATATTAGAAAAGATTCACTGCATTTTTAAATGCTTATACGATCTCTAGGTTGCTTATTCTTTATAAGAGGTTTACGCGAACATAACATCTCTCTTCCCAAGCCACACACACTCTGTACAGTACCTTGTGCCACTCACGAAAAACGTTGCTAGAGAGGATCACGTCTGTCGATTCGTAATTTTGCTTGCCTCACATGAAATGTACGCTGGCTACAAAGCCGCTTCTCAGTAGTGTTTTTCACGAAAAGAGGGTAGTCCAGTTTGAGTTCTCATAATAACATGTTGCTCCGTGCTACTGGTGCCAAATCCATCATTACAATATTGGCTTTTTGGGAAAAGGCTTCTGGTTAGTAAGTTGTGTGTTACAACAAGAAAAAGATTCACTGCTATGAAGCGTGAACTGCAAGCTTATAAAACCACATTATGGGATTTGCTCAGCAATCTGAGACCCATACCAGGTTGGCTTAATAGGTCCAATATAATTATCGCACACCCTGTCTTTTACGTACGATCCCTAAACAAATTATCCAGCAGAGTCTTATAAGACTAATACATCAAATGTAGGGATTACAAGCATTTTTTTCCAGATGAGACGTCTTAGAAGATGACGATAAAAAGATTTAGTAATACTATTTTTACAGGCTTTTGCTCTTACAGAAGCATCAGATACTGAACGTGACTCCATTATTACCTGATCCGCTATTCGAATGTCGTGCACAGGTTGTTGTCAGAGCTCTAATGATGTATGGGAACCGTGGGACGGATGGATTTGTGGTAATATTTTAACGTCCAACACTATGCACTTGATGATAGTATTGTAACTAGTACAAGCAGGGTGTGTTTCTGCTGCAAAATAATGCATGATACCGCAGTGGAAGCAGAGTTTATGGCTACTCCGTATTCATCGGAATCCCAGGGGTGGGCTACTCTGCGTGCGACGTGCTTCTCGCTGGGGTTGATGCAGATATTTCTCCTCCTCTACAAGCATGTTTTCTAGCGCTGTACTTCACATACGGTACTCTTGCTGGAAGCATCAGAATTTTACTGTGCCATCACGAAATCTAGTAATGTAGGGATTTATCTACTGTGGTGTGGTATTTCTTATACATGCAGTATCTTTGGTTATAAATAGGAAATGCTTGTAGAATTTACTATGACATCATTTATATGATGTGATGTCATTATTTCTACCAATTTGTTCGTTTCTAACATCGCGACATCACACTCACAATAGTAATAGAGTGGTGGCTTAGCAATGATATCTAAATCTAGATCAGGCAGCAATGAGATTGGCTGAGAGCATCATGACGTCGAAGCGACATGTTGTGACATTGATGCGACATCATGATGCAATGTCACTCTGTGACATGATGTTAGTTGAAGTGACATTGAGACGGAACTCACGTAATTGGGTAAAATGCGTAAAATTGAGGAAAATATGGAAAAATGAGAATATTTACGTATCTGATTGGGTGTGGTCTCGATTGGTTCCACGAATGAAGATGTAGTAAATTCTTATTAACAAATATGTCGTGAGTGACCTAATTTGTTGTTAAAAATAGTCATAGCCTAAATCTCTCCATATGCTGAACAGTTCCTGAGCGAACTCCACCCATCCTAGTATCCGGTTAGAAAAGTTGCTGGTGGGTTGGGGGAGGACAGGATGCTGATCCTCATTGGTCCAGCGGAGAGGGGAGAGGTGGAGGAGGGAAGGGGCTATGTGACTCCCCTGGTTGACATTGGTCAATTCTTGGTGGTTCCCTAGGAGAGAGATGTGTAGCCTGACACTGAATGTGTTAAGATCATTATTTTGACCCGAAATGGGACTGATAAAGTACTTACATACTCGCTTCAGATAGAGGTGTTATGACAAGAACTCGATTCCTGTCAAGTAGTTCATTGAGGAAATGGTTCTTAGTACCACAGGATCTAGCAAAATGGCTCAAATGGCTCTGAGCACTATGGGACTCAACTGCTGTGGTCATAAGTCCCCTAGAACTTAGAACTACTTAAACCTAACTAACCTAAGGACAGCACACAACACCCAGCCATCACGAGGCAGAGAAAATCCCTGACCCCGCCGGGAATTGAACCCGGGAACCCGGGCGTGGGAAGCGAGAACGCTACCGCACGACCACGAGATGCGGGCAGGATCTAGCACATCTGTCGATTGGTGGCATTGGAAACAACATTGCAGAATGTTATGCCATTATTATTACAGCACCCAGCTGCAGAATTACGTTGGTAGCTGATCTCCATACCCATCAGCTGAATGCTGAGACTAACACTGCAACATTATCACCCCCTTTGGAAGACTGCAGCCCTCCAAATTCTATGCTTCTGCTGAACCTGTGAACTACTGAAACAACAAAATATTATCTCCCCCTGTGGAACGCTTTGGTCCTCCAAATTCTACGCTGCTGCTGAACCTGGGAACTGCTGAAACAACAAGGTACGTCTGTGACTACAGTTTTGCTCCTGCACCTATTGTGCATTCTCTTTCACACCACTCTTTACACTTTACGTGTTGTCTGTTCTTTTCCCCACATACTCCATCGCGTGGTGTATGGCAACTGATACACCTAGAACGTTCTGTCACTTTGGTTAAACAATGTGGTTGATCCATTGGGTTGGTAGGTCATGGATTCGATGACTGAGTGGGTGGATGGCACTTTTGTGCAGATAGGCGCCAGCCGGAGTGGACGAGCGGTTCTAGGCGTTGCAGTCTGGAACCGCGCGGGTTCGAATCCTGCCTCGGGCATGGATGTGTGTGATGTCCTTAGGTTAGTTAGGTTTAAGTAGTTCTAAGTTCTAGGGGACTGATGACCGCAGAAGTTAAGTCCCATGGTGCTCAGAGCCATTTTTTTGCAGATAGACCACATGAGCGACCACTGAGACTAAGTAAGCTCCTGAGGCAAAAATCTCATTACCATGACTTGGCTGTGGTGCTTACTGTGGCATTCTTGAAAATGTTGGGACAACTGTTCTGAACTAATGCTGCCATTCTATTCTGCTAACAGCTTTTCGAAGAAATGTAGTATGTTGGAATAAAGGATAGTATTTGAGTAAGTAATGTTCTTTGCCGACAGTATTTTGAAAGGATTATCAGGTAGATACAACAGAGGATAATGTTCTGGCGTAACCACAAGCGCCGGAACGAAGATGAAGAGAAGGCGGTGAAACGATTTCGGCCAATGGTGCGCTGATTAGGACTGCATCACGACAGGAGCGGCCTCTACAAGACAGAGAATATAAGGGCCGCTCCTGCCAGCCTCGGCCGCTCAGTATCGGGTCAATATCGGGACAGTATGCGGACAGGCCCAGCAGAGAACGCTACGATAACAGTTATTAGTGATCCACAAACAATGTGCCAAACTTGCACGAACATTATATATAGCAAAGGACTCGGATTTATGTTGCATGTCGCCAATCGCTTGCGACACCATTGTTATTTCAAAATAAAGTATTATCAATCTGCTTTGTTGAAATAAAACTACTAAGGTTATTTGCTTGAATTATTGTATATAATTCCGAGAACGCAGCATCCTTTACGCACCCTACACGAGATGAGTCGGCAAGACCCCACAAATAGTCCCTGTTATTGTCGCTGGAAGTTGAAAAGTCGGTCCCAAGATGTCACATTGAGCCTCCATTATCAGCATCCCTCTGTTACCTAATGCCAATTGTTCTGTTTCCCTCTATCGTCCCTGCTTGTGGTGGGTGGTGATAACTTTGAGTCGGGCACTGAGTGACGTCCTGTGGGCATCCTCTCACGTCTGTTCTCTAAGAAATAGTTCTACAGTATTTTGCATGTCCGAGCAACTGTTTGCATCATGGAGAGGCATACTATAACCTACTCCTTCTGGCATCGACACAGCTTTTTTGCTGCCATCAATGCATGAAAATCCTATCCGGTGCAACTAAGGGAATCTCCTGTGTTATGTACAAATTTCTCTAACCACGTAAGTTGTAGAATTCACGATCACCAATTTGGTCTACTGCCATCTTCACATCTGTTGCAAATGTTTATTTTGTCGGGCAAGGAGTTTTCTGTCATTTCATGTGGATTTTAGGTATGGATTTCATTTCAACATATAGTTTGTCGATTTATGTTTTATTGTCAGACGCACGTTTTTCTATATGAAATAAATTTAATTAACAATGATGCATATTACATTCTAACTATTGGATGTACGTTTCTGATTACTCATGTACCTGTAACATTATGCACATACAGATGAGGTAATCAGCTACCCAGTATAGGTATGAGGTAAACTGAAATTATTGTATGGCTGAATGCTAGTGGACCTAGGGCTCAGGTGGCACTGCAGTAGTTCCTGCTAGGTGACCGGTATGGGCGAGACCAGGTACAAAGACG
Source organism: Schistocerca piceifrons (assembly GCF_021461385.2). Taxonomy (NCBI): domain Eukaryota; kingdom Metazoa; phylum Arthropoda; class Insecta; order Orthoptera; family Acrididae; genus Schistocerca; species Schistocerca piceifrons. The sequence continues at coordinate 410,408,182 of NC_060143.1, read as the reverse complement.
GGCAGCGGCGCCGGAAATGGGTAAATCCCAAAGCTAGGAATTTAGATGCCTGTTGCCAGCATGGTTTTTGTCCATGAGACAATGCTCCAAAAATAGCGGAGTGTCAGACAAGCTGAAAGATTGCTTCTTACTGCTCGTTGAGAGTATATAATAATTTACAATCGAATATTAAAGCAAATCTGAGTAAACTACTCTCACAGAAAAATGAGGTGCATCCAATGACACAATAATATTTCAGTATCTTTAAAGTAACAGAAGTTAATAGTTCACAGAAAATAAACATTTTCACAATGAGCGTCTGACTTAACAACTGTTAAACACTTCATACGATTTTAGCATACTGTATCTCAGCTGAGAGCATTGCACTATAGCTATCATCTCTGAAAGTTGCGTATCTGTATGTATTTTATGTATTGACGTATGATGTCTTGAATAAATTTTTTATTACGCAAATATTTGTCAGAAAATCGTATTCTCCAAAGTTAGTCAACAAATGATAACATCATGAATACCTCATATTTGGTCATACTTATGTTTTTATTTAGTGTACACTGTACTATTTTGCCAGTAACTTTATTTACAGGTTTATTGCATCTAATTTTAATAAAAGGTGCTCATTTAAAAGTGATCAATCGCATGTGTTGGTGGACACCACAATTAGAAAGAGAACTAAATCCCGCTTTTCGAAAGTAGGCCTAAATAATTGTTTAAACGATATTTAACTATAATCTGTGGTCATTTACTGTGACCGCACTTGCGCAAGAACACTATCTTTCTTATTTATGAACAGACCTTTTTTATATTTATTATGAATGTTCTGAATGTGACCAAATGCTTATAACATTTCCTTATTTAAATATTCTTGCAATATATTAGCTTTGTCCGGGAAGTGATCATATTGAGTCAAATCATGTCTGCACAGCCTAAGAACGATGTATTTTTGGTGGAGATGGCCTTCAGCCAATGAAGAAGCCGATAATAGTGGAACACTACAGCTGTCAAGCGAAGACTGGGACTTTCGAGTGAACAGCTGAATGGAGCGATTCTGGACTTTGTGTAGAGTGCTGGAAGAAGGTAGTCCTACCTATGGTAACGTGTATGATTCAGTCATTTAGATGATTGGTTCTGGGTGGTGAACGGCCGCTACTACACTCCAACTTTTGAAGCGACTATAACTCACGAGAGATCTGAATATGGTCTTGAGTAGGACTTTAACTTTCGCCACTTGCATTACGGGAACTAAGTTGTGTGAAAACACAGCTAGGTTCGAAAACTGAAAATGTAGAGACAAGGGTAACAGAAGTGTAAAATCTGAGGTGGGAAAAATTATGTTTGATACAGAAGGGATGACTGATAAAAACTTGTGTTTCATGTTGAAATTTTGAGCTGACCAATATTTCGGATATTGTGATCACGAAATGGACTTAGCTTTTGTGTACCTATGGTAACTGTTTATTTTGGAGATTTTGCTACCATTCCTGTAACGCTCTCTACATAACTTTACCGCATTTGATAAGGGTATTTTCTGTTTGTAGTTGAGATGAATATCATAGGCCCATTCCTGTCTGAGATGTCCTTTCTTGAATAAAGATTATTGAACATAATTGTCGGATGCTTACATCAATTACAGATGTTAGAACAGAACCCCTGTTATTAAATTATTCATTGAACTTTTATTTTATATTTCTGTATATTTTATTAACTCGCAATTCTAGCCAGTGCATTGACTATTTGACTATTTGACTGCAGGGTAATAGCTACAGGTTATTATTCGCAATGAATTAACTGTGGGTCATGAATGCAAACATGTGCGACTCGATCCTGTGATTACATCGAGCTGTTGTTTTTAAAAAAAGAGCCGTGCATAGCCGAAGCACCTAAAGTACTAGTTACCACAGGTGAAGAAGCAACTGGTTTGCTCATATAGGATACTGTTTAGAACAGCAGTAACTGTTAGGTATCGTCGCATATCCTAACGTTAGCGCCCTCTGCTGGCTACAGGCTACTGGCTATCAATACAGGACACCTCCCCAGGCATTACCAGAACTTACCAAGTACCTAGGTGTATAGATATTGGCGTTGATGCTTGTATCAGAATTTTTTTTTACATTTACGGCTGGTATGATTGGTTATTAGTTATGATACAATTTTTTATAATAATTTGTTATGTATTCCTAGGCCTTTCGTAAATACAGCTTTGGCTAACTGAACTTAGTTTATCACACCATTGTTTTTCTGTTTGTAAGAGATGTGAAGGTGGGCGTAGCCACAGCAAAGTAATTGTGAATTGTACAAATTATGTGATGAAGATGGACCTTTACACATAAAGTACCACTATATGATTGTGGACTCATTTATGGACTTTATGTGTTCAATTGATAAATTTTCCAAAAGTTCCCCATTTCACCGAATACGGATGCACACATAGTTTTCGTATCTGCCATTAGTGCCCGCTACTCAAATTACTCTACCCGCTTCTCTGTGTTAGCCTGACTTTTGATCTTAGCGCATGTGGCAAGGTACTCACGTACTGTGCGTAAATGGTTTGCCGACTTTGTTGTACCACTTTTCTTTTTTATCCCCTCCCCCCTCTCCTTTTCTCGGGCCAACGCCAGTAATGATGTTAAAGTATTCGGTGCACACAGAAAGTGCTGAATACGCCCAAAATGGATGACTATCGTTTGAGTAGGTAGCTGTCACTTTACATTTACTAGTGAAGTCAACTTAGCCACTTGATATGGACTGTGATAATGAGCATATATTTTTTTAGTTTTCCCCTTCGAGGTTTAATGGCTCATCAGTGTCATCCATTGTATTACGTAAGTGTTCTTCAGATGCGGCCCACAGGCCGCATGCAGTCGAATCAAATGTTCGTGCAGCCCGCAGTTATCAGCCGTATTTTATGATGATATGCATCTAGCACCCAATGGCTGAATCCAAAAATGTCAATTACTGTTAAGACCTACTTCATATTGTAGTTTTCCTGCTGAGTAACAAACAAGAATACTTACAGCAACAGTAATTATTAAGATGTGCTTAATTATAATTGATGTTGGTGAATTTGGCTGTGAACTGACAGTAAGTAATGTTGACCATTTACCTTAGAGACAGAGTGGTAAGTAGCACGGCCCCTTCGGGGTTAGAGGGCGTGATAGTGGGAATATTGAATTGTGTATATACTGACAATTCACGGCCATATGTGACTTGTAGTGATAGGCTGCTATCGTATAAATTTCAAATGGAAGTAACACAGATTTATGAATGCAGTTTTTAGAGACAATCATCTTCAAATGTGGTAGACACTTGTAGCGAAGAATACGAAATTAAGGCTGTTGTAATGCAGGGCAAAAAGTAGAAGAAAAATGACATTCAAAATATGTTAAACATTTGTGACTGGATCTCACATTACATAATGCATTTGAATATAAGTACAGTTACTATTGCTATCCAATTAAACATCCACTTATGCAGACAACAGAACAAAAACAACAGCAATAACAAAGCAACTGGCATTGACGGTGTGACAGCTTTCAGGTCACTGAGGCTTGCAATAACCTCAAGTGGAGAAAAGTCGACACGAAGCATTCTGAATGGAAACAACTTTTAACGGTCAGTATTTAGGGAATGGGAGCAAATTTATTGCGTACACACTATAGCTGGTCTATTGGAGGCTCGTAGCAATACAATCCTGTCCATAAGGTCTTCACAAAATTCCTCACTGTGCGTTAATTTTCCTCCAATCTGTTTGTCACTTTCTCCAGTGGTTACGAGATCTTCCTCTCATACATTACCTTGTACAGTGATATACCCATATACCCGTAAATTTTCAGATTGTAAGCTGGAACAATGTAAGGTAACAATGTATCCCAGGCAGTACAATGACAGTTGTCATAATGACTCAATGTCTTCCCTGTCATCCAGTGAACCCATTCCATTTTGCTATGTGCTTGTAGGTATAATGCACTTATTCTTCATTTTTGAACTCATAATAAGCGACAAGGTTGCTTTATCCATTCTGACATGAAGTTATTATTTAGGTCTCTATCAACATCTCAGGAGTATCAAATTTTATAACGAATTATTAATCGTAGCTTGCAGTGCGGTGTCGGTTTGTTGATTTGGAAAAACAATCATTTCTACATAGCGCGAAAAGTGAACTCTTATCATTAAAACATAATGATTACATTGCGGTGTCTACCTAAAAAGAGCTAAGATGTTCAGATTGATCATTTCAAACGGTTTTCTGGCCTCCCTCTGTAGCGGAATACACTGGTGCCATTTTCAGCTTGTTGTGCATTTGGTGCACAGTTCTTTACACACTGGTCTACAGCCTATCTACACGTCTGCCAGCAATAATGTGTAGCTACAGATCAGTTTGTTGCTCTGCAGTCTGTTATACTGACTATGAAATTTAGCATCTCCGGCACAGAGTAGTTCTTTTACACTGTACTCAACTGCTGTGAGGTATAGGTAACCAAAGCTTTGCCGCAGCCACTTCCTGATTTAATATGCATCCGAGCATTTGACTGCTAGCGTCTCATGAGAACACAAATTCCATTTCGTAATTTGGGAAAACCAACATTCTTTTAACTAACTGAATGCATCTTCAACTCCACTGACCAGTAGTATATCAGGCCTTTCTTCAATACTTCCAATAATAATTAGCTAGATCTTTGAAAGACTGCAACTCTTTTTCTGTATATGGTGCTACAAAATTATGTACCATATTTATTATCCTGGGATCGGCCTGGACTCCTTCGCAACTAACTCAGTGCCCTAAATTCTCCATTTCTTCCAGCATGAAGTGACCTCTCATAAACTGACAACAAGACTATTAGGTCTGTTAATCATGGGTGTTGGTAAGTCTCAGTTACGTTATAGAGGGACCCGTCCTGTGTATCTGGATAGCAGCTTTTCCTGCGATAGCCTCTAGTTTTCGAGAAAATCATTGTTGAAGCTTTATACATACTTCCTATATCTGTAACGTTTGTCATGTTTCCGTCTAGTGAGTGTAGTACAAGTGGCGAAGGATCAGGGCTGACATTGTGGTGGTGCAGGTTCGAATCATACCATATCCTTCATCATACGAGTATCATTAAATAGCACAGTACGAGGTTTGTCAGGAAAATACGTATAAAAGCTGAATAATAACTTTATTTTGGAATTATTCAGGTATTACAATATGGTCCCCTTCAAAGTACTCGCCCTGAGACGCGATTCACTTCTGCCAACGCCGTTTCCACTATTGATAACATTGCTGAAAGTCTTCAGTTGTGAATTTGTTCAGTTGGCGTGTCGTTTCCGCCTTGATGGCTTCCACATCTCCCAAGTGCCGCCCCCGAAGCACCATTTTGCATTTCGGGAACATGAAGAAGTCACACGGGGCTAAATCGGGCGAATAAGGCGGGTGGTCTGTCACGGTGATTGAGCTTCGGGCCAAAAACTCGCGCACAACGAGTGACGTGTGAGTGGGCGCATTGTCGTGATGAAGGATCCACCTGCCCCCTTTTGCCAACTCCGGTCAAACTCGGGCCACACGAGCTCTGAGACGTGTAAGAACTTCAGCGTAAAAATTTCCGTTCACTCTGGCCGGGAGGGGCAAATTCCTCGTGAACAATGCCCCTAGAATCAAAGAAAACAATCAACATTGTCTTCACATTGGACCTTGATTTTCGCGACTTTTTTGTTCTCGGTTCTCCTGCTGGTTTCCATTCCTTGATTTGAGATTTGAGCTCCACATCGAATTCGTAAAACCAGGACTCGTCTCCAGTGATGACTCGATTGAGAAAGTCCCCTCGTTCCTCTGCTTCCAATCAATCCTCACAGCACTCAACCCTCTTTGCTCTCTGTTCTGGCGTCAAGAGCTTCGGTACGATTTTCGCACACAATTTCATTTTAAGTTTTTGTGTCAGGATTTCGTGAACGATTGTTTTGGGGATTGACAGCTCGTCAGCAATCATTCTGAATGTCAATCTACGGTCTTTAATAACACAAGCCCGAATTCGTTCAACATTTGCATCGGAACTCGATGTCGACGGGCGTCCTGGGCGAGGGTCATCGTTCACTTCTTCTCGGCCATCCCGGAACCTTTTTAACCACTTGTTCACGGTTGGTTCCTTCAGAGAATTGTCTCCGTAAACCTGTTTCAAACACTCAAAAATCTCACGGCCATTCTTGCCTAGCTTTGCAAGAAACTTGATGCTCAATCAGAGAGAGCTCCATGCCGACGGCAGGTGAAAAAGGGTAACTGTCAACAAGCTGCCGCACTGAAGTGAGCGTTGATGGGATTGATTACAGCAGTAGCCCCACCTGGCGGTGACTGCAACTTGTAAAATAAAGACATTATTCAACTTTTATACGTATTTTCCGGACAAACCTCGTATATGTGATGCAAAATTCACCAACCTAAATGTGATGTTTATTTTTACAGGAAGGTTAAAATTTTCACGAAAAAAATTCGTTCCTTGTCTAGTCACCGTCTGGTTATAATCACCATCTGGCTAGCAGCAACACACTCACACTTCCTATAGAATTGGAACTGGACCAGGTCAGTCGCACAGCAACGTTATGCTACTCAGTGGTTGCAGGCGTATTTAGGGAGTGGATCTCACGTGCCTGCACAGATAATTTTAGTGCAGGGCATATAGACCCTGGCCTTTTGCTTAATGTGCATGTACTTGTTTTGTTAAGGGAGCTCCTTAAAATCATAAGAGAACCACGGTAATTCCTCATTAAATGCAGTGCTGTACTACGCTGCGAACTAACATATCCCCACAGACAAGAAGGTGGTGTGGAGGAGAAAGTTACCATCTGTATTGGGGAGGGGGGCGAGGGGGGGGGGGCGGGAATTGGTGTGATATCGTGGGGCGACTTAATCGTTGAGTTATTCGATGATTTCATCTTGAATGTCATACTGGCTAGTTTCCTGAAATGCAGGAAAGGGGCTGTGGTAAGGCACTCAGGAGTATACGTTACTTGGATGTCCACACCCATGTTTTGCCAAGCGAAGTACATGATGTAGTGTTGGCAGAAGCGCCAACACTGGGTTGCTACAGGAGGCCGAAATGCACGCGTTTAATTACACGCTGACTGGCGTGAGGTCTGGAACAGGACAATATCTTGAGAATTGCAAATAAGGTACGTAGTTGATATAATACTTAACTTTAATCCACAATTGTAGAACATCTCTCTTGATGATACATGCTTCACATAATACATATCAATTGAATACGGCGCCTTGCTAGGTCGTAGCAAATGTAGCTGAAGGCTATGCTAACTATCGTCTCGGCAAATGAGAGCGTATTTGTCAGTGAACCATTGCTATGAACGTCGGCTGTACAACTGGGGCGAGTGCTAGTAAGTCTCTCTAGACCTGCCGTGTGGTGGCGCTCGGTCTGCTATCACTGACAGTGGCGACACGCGGGTCCGGCGTATACTAATGGACCGCGGCCGATTTAAAGGCTACCACCTAGCAAGTGTGGTGTCTGGCGGTGACACCACACATGAGAGCATGTATTAACGTTCAAAATTCTAAAGACGAATTCTGCTTTGCCTGGTCAGTATTGGTTATGTAAGAAATTGTATGAAATACGGTGAGTGTTTGATCACATACGAAACGGGTTATTTTTGTGCGCTTCGGCGGCATGTCATACCAGATTAAGAGTCAGGATATACCTGAATCAGAGAGGCAGAACCTACGTTATTCAGTTCATGTTTATAGCCTGAGGAAAGAGGAAAGCGATGCCAAAAGTACAATATGAAAGAAAAGTAAGAAGTGAAGCATAAAGCTGTCGGACCCCTTACCTTTCCAAAGCATCTGGTCAGTGTGTGAAACATGTTGATTTGCTGTTATTTTCCAAGAGTGAGAAACAGTAGTACTACATATGGGTCAAGACCATTCCAGCTTACTTTACTTGCAAAAGAGTAAACATCTTGGTGCACACTATTATTACTCTAGACACCTCTACTATTTTACTACTAGTAACGATCTGTAGAAGTTTCTGATTGATTGCTCTAACCAGGAACGAGTATGTATGGTAGTTACTGATGTAACATATCCCGTAAGTGGAATAAATTATTTTGGCATGATAGAGTGTTATTTGCTTACTGATGGGATATGTTACAAGAACTGCAGTGGGAGAGGAAATGAGCCTAATGATTTTTTGCATATGTGTACATGCTTAATTGCTTCATTTGTTTTAGAGTCTGCAGTTTGATTGCCTTTAATCTGAAGTGCGATTTTTTTCTTGCTAGGTACTGTGATATATTTCGTCACATTGTACTGTTATTTCACACATTCAAACATCGCTCAACTTGTTGCTTTATTGCTATCCAACAGCAAATTCTGCATCTGCTTTCATTTCGCAACATTAAATGGAACCGTAATACATGCAGAATCAGCTAGAGTGCAAATCAAATAGACTGGGGTTTTATGTGCTAAAAGTCCAACAGTAGCTGATTCTGGGCGTCTTACTGTTAGCAAGAGGGCAACAAGGACGTCAGCGCAATTTGTTAGTACGGTTGCCTACATCAGGGGCAGGTATGCACTCAGGGGCAAACCTACAGTTCTCCTTGGATTGACAAGCTATTATCCTATTATTCTCCTTTGACTGACAGGTCCTTAAGCTATTGTTCTCCCTCTCCCCAAACCCTCATGAAACCTCCAACCCAAATGACATTCGATAATAGGCAAAGTATGGGAAATACCTCCTGCTGACGGCTGTGGCTCTGGAAAACGAAATACCTGTACCATTCTTATGAACTGGCACACTTTTCCAAGTAAAAAAAAAATCTTTCATTCCCTTTGCGGCTATCGCAGTATTCCACGTCAAATCCATACCTTCCTTATAACTGAAATAGTCATTTTCTTTGCATGGGTCCAAACACACACACACACATACTTTATAAACCCGATGCTTAAGGCGAACCTAACATGCATCTCCTGCTCCTAAGTATAATAGTTCGCCAATAACTGATTGCTGGCGATACAAATCAATACTGAGCGAAAATCAGCGATGGGTGGACATGTCTCATAAGTTTTTGCTGCGAGTGGTACCTCTGTGTCTTAGAAAGAGGGACCGTAATCGTCTTAACAAGCTGCCAGATGTTAAAAACACGATCAAAACTTCCATGCTACTATCACAATCGGTCTTCGTCCTACAGGTGCTCACAAGTACCGCTAACGATATCCATAATAAAAACTATACAAGCCTTATAAATCGAGGTATGGCATTACCTCCAAATGAAGTGGTTCTTCCAGACAAATACCGTGACACTCAATATAGACGGTGATCGCCAGAGTGTATATTATCGGACCAACAGTGCAGTTACACGTCGCCAAGTGTAAGCTCGTAATAAAACCACCGAATATATAAAGTGCTTCAGCTAAGGAACGTGGTATGACGTTGGTATTTGCAACTCCCTCATGCCACTGCTAGATATTTCTCCAGTACTTGTAACGTATTCTGTCTCGATGCCACGTCAGACGTTCTGCGATATATACGCTGGGTTGCAGACGATGGTTGATTGAGAATGATCACATACAGTAGATGACATGCTGATTGAGGTCCTAAGAAATATACACAGGCTTTCAGATCTCTAGTGCTACGCTTTCCAGTAAAAATGCTGTCTGCGATTTGGAATAAAGTCTTTCCATTCAAGCACATACATGAATTGAATCCTATGGAGAAGTCTTTTAATGATTACAGCCCCTAATGAATCATTTTTGTGGCACTCTTATATCTCGAAACGAGTCACCTTTTTCGAATCTATCTGCTACAGTAAAATTCCAATGTGGTTTTAGATGGTCCCTCCTCATCTTGCAACTGCTCCTCAGACACTGCCCTGCCATCCCTGCAGCTTTGCGCATGTGATCATTCTAATTTAAGTTGGAAGTGAGCAGAAATAGGAGAGAGCTATATCTACCACATTCTGCAAGCTAAGCTGAGATAGTGCAACAAAACCGCGGTTTGACTATTCGTTAGAAATGGAAATATTTTAGTGTAGCTCCGCCAGCCATGTACGATGTGTAAGGTCAGTTCCAAATGAAGCCCGCTCCTGCAACACGAGATAGTATAAAGACAGTACGAACAGATGCGGTGGTGTTTGTTATCGAGAAAATTAGAAAGACTCAACATCACGCAGGTACAGCATTCCGAAGCAGATCTGTATCCCTCAGGATCTATTCACGTCCATCACCCCAAGATTCTATTGTCGTTATTCTGTTCCATCCAACAGAGAAAAATTATGAATTATAAAAGCTCCACTAACTTTATCCAGTAGAGAACTCGATATGAGTTTTACCGCATCTCTATCTCTCTTACGATATATCGAAAACAAATACTATCTGTGAGCATCGAGCACATGCGGCGATCCTATTAAATGTCCACTCGAGGAGATGGCTAGTGATCGAAGTCGCTTGTACAGACCATTGTAAAGTGTCAACGCTCGTACTGTAGGAGGAGGATGACCGTATCGCAAGAGAGGCCGCCTGTGTCGTTGTTTGAAACAGTTTTTTTTTTCTGCTGTAATACGCTTTGTACACTGCCGTAAGCCGGCCGGTGTGGCCGTGCGGTTCTAGGCGCTTCGGTCTGGAACCGCGTGACCGCTACGGTCGCAGGTTCGAATCCTGCCTCGGGCATGGATGTGTGTGATGTCCTTAGGTTAGTTAGGTTTAAGCAGTTCTAAGTTCTAGGGGACCTAAGAAGTTAAGTCTCATAGTGCTCAGAGCCTTTTGAACCATTTGATGAAGAAAAAGGGGGTCTCTCCCTACAAATACGTGGATTCGATGAAGAGATTCAATGAAAACAAATTACCAACATAACTGCAGTCACCATTAATCTTACAGGCAATGCCTTAACGAATATGTGGTGAATGTTTGGCAGGAGTTCAACATGTCTGATTTAGAAGATTTCAAATGGTTCAAATGGCTCTGAGCACTATGGGACTTTACTTCTGAGGTCATCAGTCCCCTAGAACTTAGAACTACGTAAACCTAACTAACCTAAGGACATCACACACATCCATGTCCGAGGCAGGATTCGAACCTGCGACCGTAGCGGTCACGCGGTTCCAGACTGTAGCGCCTAGAGCCGCTCGGCCACACCGGCCGGGTAGAAAAGTATGCAAAGCTATTTTTGGACAATGGTGTATGACTACTATCGGATTTTTTCGAGAAATCGCAGAGTATTTGCATGACCACATAAGCCCTAAATTCTGTATTCGATTATGCCGCACCAGGGTATTCTTGGGACGCAGTGTTAAAAAGGACATGTCTCAACACTGAATTATTGACTGATGCATGCTGCTCTTTTTCGAACACGGGATTCGCGGGTATCTCCAACCTGGTGCGTCGATGGGATGATGCCTCAATGCTCACGGCGATTTTGCGTAATTGGCACACCGATTCTGGACTTCTAACGGAAACTTTTTGATCGCCCCTTATAAAACTTAAGCTAAGAAAGATTTAGGAGTTTCATACGATAATTCCTCACTGCCGTCTAACGACTGACCTACGCTCGAAACGAGATAAGGTGAAGTAAATCATTCGTAAAGAATTTGTGGTTTGAAACTTCCTGGCAGATTAAAAGCGTGTGCCGGACCTAGATACGAAGTTGCGAAATTTGCCTTCTCGGGTAGGAGCTCTACCGACTGAGCTACCCAAGCACGACTCGCGACACATCCTCTCAGCTTTACTTCCGTTGGTACCTCCTACCTTGCAAATTTCACAGAAGTTCTCCTGCGAAACTTGTTGGTCTAGTACTCCTGGAAGAGAGGATACTGCAAAGACATGGCTTAGCCTCAGCTTGAGGGTTATTTCGAAAGTGAGTTTTCACTCGGCAACGGTGTGTGTGCTGATACGAAACTTCTTGGTAGAAGGTGGGAGATGAAGTCCTGGTGCAAGTATAGCTGTGAGGACGGGTCGTGAGTCGTGCTTGGGTAGCCTAGTCATTAGAGCGCTTGACCGCCAAAGGCAAAGTTCCCGATTTCGAGCGCCGGTCAGGCACACAGTTTTAACCTGCCAGGAAGTTTCATATCGGCACATACTCCGCTGCAGAATGATAATTTCATGCAAATTGCGTTTTTTTCTTCTATGATGTACAACACTACCGTCTTATCATACTATACTATACAGTCACCTACACTTAACTGAAAACTTTATGGCACATTGCGAGGGAAAGGCCAGTACGCGCTGAGGAAGGAAACCCTTTCGGAACAGGCGGCTAGATCTTCACCTCTGGATCTCCCAGCCAACAATGCTAAATACCTTCTTTTGACCTATATAACTCTCCTTCCTCCAGCAAACATCGGTGTGGACGTCGCAGTACGAAGGTAGTGGTTGTGTTTATTGATTAGCATCATATGTTGATTGTAAAATCATGCTAAACAGTTAAGCAAAGTATGCGAAGTGTGAGACGGTCAGCGTTTGCTCGAGGATAAAAGTCTGGGGAAAATGGGACAGGAGTGTGTGTGGCGCGGCTTTAGGCGAAGCTGTACCGGAGTAACTCGGCGTAATTAGATTCGTAGGTGGCGCGAGTTAAGATTCGTTTCCAGACAAGTGGAAGCCAACGGCGGCGTGGCGACTGGCGACCAGCTGTCTGGCCGACCCGTTCTGGCGGCCGCCTCCTGCCGTGTCATCGACTCTCACTGGGTCCCAACGCAGCTCGAGGCTTCGGCTAACGGTCTGGCGGCTGATGTGCCATATGCAGGGTGTAACAAAAATGTACGGCACGAATTGCAGAACACATTCCGCACACGTAGAGGAAAAAATAGTTATATGTACATGGATCTGGAAACGCCTTTTTTCCATGTTACAACTCATTTTCTCCTATTCATTAGTCGTGGGAAACACACAAGAACAGAACGTTAGAATCATGGGGAACGTGCACTCTTGATGACGCCTGGTTACGTTGTGCACAGCCAGTGTTTTGTTTTACTTGTCTCTGTTGCCATACGACGTCATTGTGTGTTTATAGGCAACACCAACTGTTCTAGCGATCAATACGACCGTTGCAAGTGCACGGGTTACTAAGTAGATTTAATCACACACTTGGCTCGTGCAATGGAAGTGGACAGAAATGCCGAGATGGCAGACGTCCATTTGAGTATGGATCAGCCGACGGCAATGACGCTTACGCTCAGCGTTTGTACCGGGAGAGATTTCTCGGACGAAGGTGCTTCGCCAGGAAAACGTTTGAAGCCATTGATAGTCAACTTAGGGAAAATGGGCATTTAAGCCTGATACTCGCAGTCGGGAGAGAATGTGGAGGAAAACAATTTTCAAGCACATATCACACGAATAGAAAGCATGATTCTGCATTTATACTTTACTCGCTTAATTCCTTTCACTTTAAAGTGCACATTTAGTAACGGACAGGAGACATAGCAACCTCAAGAACTGATGGAACTAGTCACATAGAGCACATGGCCCATTTCGCTACAAAACTCATTTCGAGTCTGCGGCGATTTTAAGAATATGATTAACATATCGCGAAATTCCACAGTGGCGATCATCACTCTAAAATCAGTCTGTCCAATAAAACGAAACTCAACTCCTCCCGAACAGGCCATGAAGGCCTAACGGTACCGACCGGCCGCCGTGTCATCATCAGCCCATTTTCGTCACTGGATGTGGCTATGGAGGGGCATATGGTCAGCACACCGCTCTCCCGGGCGTATGTCAGTTTTCGAGACCGGAACCGCTACTTCTCAATCAAGTAGCTCCTCAGGTTGCCTCACAAGGGCTGAGTGCACCCCGCTTGCCAACAGCGCTCGGCAGACCGGATGGTCACCCATCCAAGTGCTAGCCCAGCCCGACAGCACTTAACTTCGGTGATCTGACGGGAACCGGCGTTACCACAGCGGCAAGGCCGTTCAGTCTGTCCAACGAACTACTGAAATTACTTGTAGACGAGGTATCTCAATAATTACTTGAAATCAACTTTTTGCTTCGTATGCACCATGCATATACGCTCCTGGAAATTGAAATAAGAACACCGTGAATTCATTGTCCCAGGAAGGGCAAACTTTATTGACACATTCCTGGGGTCAGATACATCACATGGTCACACTGACAGAACCACAGGCACATAGACACAGGCAACAGAGCATGCACAATGTCGGCACTAGTACAGTGTATATCCACCTTTCGCAGCAATGCAGGCTGCTATTCTCCCATGGAGACGATCGTAGAGATGCTGGATGTAGTCCTGTGGAACGGCTTGCCATGCCATTTCCACCTGGCGCCTCAGTTGGACCAGCGTTCGTGCTGGACGTGCAGACCGCGTGAGACGACGCTTCATCCAGTCCCAAACATGCTCAATGGGGGACAGATCTGGAGATCTTGCTGGCCAGGGTAGTTGACTTACACCTTCTAGAGCACGTTGGGTGGCACGGGATACATGCGGACGTGCATTGTCCTGTTGGAACAGCAAGTTCCCTTGCCGGTCTAGGAATGGTAGAACGATGGGTTCGATGACGGTTTGGATGTACCGTGCACTATTCAGTGTCCCCTCGACGATCACCAGTGGTGTACGGCCAGTGTAGGAGATCGCTCCCCACACCATGATGCCGGGTGTTGGCCCTGTGTGCCTCGGTCGTATGCAGTCCTGATTGTGGCGCTCACCTGCACGGCGCCAAACACGCATACGACCATCATTGGCACCAAGGCAGAAGCGACTCTCATCGCTGAAGACGACACGTCTCCATTCGTCCCTCCATTCACGCCTGTCGCGACACCACTGGAGGCGGGCTGCACGATGTTGTGGCGTGAGCGGAAGACGGCGTAACGGTGTGCGGGACCGTAGCCCAGCTTCATGGAGACGGTTGCGAATGGTCCTCGCCGATACCCCAGGAGCAACAGTGTCCCTAATTTGCTGGGAAGTGGCGGTGCGGTCCCCTACGGCACTGCGTAGGATCCTACGGTCTTGGCGTGCATCCGTGCGTCGCTACGGTCCGGTCCCAGGTCGACGGGCACGTGCACCTTCCGCCGACCACTGGCGACAACATCGATGTACTGTGGAGACCTCACGCCCCACGTGTTGAGCAATTCGGCGGTACGTCCACCCGGCCTCCCGCATGCCCACTATACGCCCTCGCTCAAAGTCCGTCAACTGCACATACGGTTCACGTCCACGCTGTCGCGGCATGCTACCAGTGTTAAAGACTGCGATGGAGCTCCGTATGCCACGGCAAACTGGCTGACACTGACGGCAGCGGTGCACAAATGCTGCGCAGCTAGCGCCATTCGACAGCCAACACCGCGGTTCCTGGTGTGTCCGCTGTGCCGTGCGTGTGATCATTGCTTGTACAGCCCTCTCGCAGTGTCCGGAGCAAGTATGGTGGGTCTGACACACCGATGTCAATGTGTTCTTTTTTCCATTTCCAGGAGTATATATATATATATATATATATATATATATATATATATATATATATGTGTGTGTGTGTGTGTGTGTGTGTGTAAGAAAGAGGACAAAACACATATGATCAACAAGTACACGTCCAAACCTCTCTAGTTTTTTGCATTGCAAATCTCAGTGAATACGTTTAATATTTTCCAAAGATGAAGGTAATTAAAGCTATGGCATATTGCGCCATGTACCAAACAGGGATGGATTAGCGTGAGTGTATAGATAACTTGTGAGTTATTTAAAAAGATAAAAGAATTACTGCTTTTGTGGGTCGATCACGTCGGATTGGAAGTAATGCAATATTTGTACATTCCTAGCACAGTACGAAACGACGAAATTACGATGTGTTTGTAACAACTGTCATATCTGAAACTTGAACATTTGAGGTATGATTAATGTGATATGCAAATGGTATGTGATACATTTGTATTAAAGAATTTCGCCCGAAATTACCATCTAAAAGAACATTAACATAATACTTCGCAAATGGCAAAAATTGTGTAAAATTGCGAATTTTGTGAAAAATTATGAAGATATGATTTCACTAGTTTCGGAACCTGCTCTGTTAAGTGGACGCTGTAAGTGGTCAAGAGAGAACGGGAGAGCATGACCGTAGAGATTTTGCCCCTCGACTTAGGGCCATTTTAGCTTGCTAGAATAGACGTTATTCCTCTTTCTTTTATAGGACGAATGCTGTATTTTCGGCATCTTGAATTTTTCGGTAAGTGAATCTGACATACTGTCATGGCTTTGTGGAAACATGATGTCGTGGAGTTTTGCCCGGGGAAGGGTTGAAATAAAGGGGCGCTGTATCATGACGGTTATCGTTGATTGATGGAAGTTACAACATTTGAGTGTACATCCAGAACATAGCTTTCTGCACCACTGGTCTGCTGTAGGTTCGTGGATGGAAAAGCTGACAGAAGAACTTCTTTCCACTATGAGATTTCAAAAATACATCAGTTTTATGGGAAAGAAATCACGGCTTAATATTCAGATTATACATCAAAATGAAATTAAAAAATAATCAAAGGGCCACATATGTGGACTAACAACAATGGAGATCGTAAGTAATACCAAACGATAGTTTAACCTCACGAAATTTGTGCAACTGAAGTTGTTTCTGATCTGAAAAACAAGAGAAAAACATGATAAAAGTAAGATAGTAACATGCTATAACCACTACACAATATATTTATTATATGTTTAGAAAGAAACACATATTAAGGGCCACTGAAGATACTTCATGAATAAAAGAAGCGAAACGCGTATGGCAAAAATCAAAGTCTTTTATCTGCATAGACAGAAAATTCCTCCATGAATAATCAAAAGAGTTACATTAATTCTTCGTAAAGGTATTCGACCTTACTTATTCATATAGAGAGCTAGGTAGTGCAGGAGAATGAGCGAGTGCCACGAATATGATCCCAGAGACTGGCCTGCCGGAGAGCTGCAGCGGTTGCCGCTGACCTCTTGGAGCTGCCTGTCGTCAGGATTTGATAGATTGGGCTTGTCCGGGGGCAACTGAACTCGTTACAGCTCTCCACTCGCCCAGCTGGCTTTGTAGATAATGCAACTGGGACTTCCGAATAAGAGATAAACACTTCAAGAGCGGTCCTTGATTAGTTGTTATCCTGTGGGAAAGAAGTTTTGGAATGTGATGTCACGATACTTGCTCAGAAATAACGCATTTGTTATTACAACAGCTCCTGGGAAAATTTATTCTCAACGCGCACGGTAACGGGGAAATTTGATTTTGAAACTGTCAATGGATATTTCCCGCAGAGTCCAAATATTGCCAGCGGTAATTAGAAAGAACACACAGATCGTCCAAAGAGTGTACTTATTTACTTCACACATACAATGAAAAACTGTAAGAATTTAACACAAAATAACCGAACAAGCTGACCTACGGTTCGAAATATCCGGCTTTCAAATCCATGTCCGATCCTCCACCTTTTCCTAAAGTGATTGAATGCCAGTGACCTCGTCACTAAACCATGAACTTTCTTCCTTCAAATAATATAGAACCCATTCAATACTTTCTGGCTTTGGCAGTTGTTGTTTCTTAAAAAAATACAGGATGCTTCCAAACAGATACAACACTGGTTAGAGGGTTATTCTTAGGACCAAACGTGAAAATCTGTTTTAACTTACGTCCTACAATGAGCTGGTAGTAAGGAACAATTGTTGGCAGAAAATGTGGTACATTGTATCCATATCGCAACGTTTTAGTCGACCACAATATCAATGAACATGGGAGTGAGGGCGCTTGTGTGGGCTAATCGGGAGTTTTTATCGAGATATTTCATAAGAACGGGCTGAACCAATTGACAGTACATGCGCAACTGTCTTGAGATCATTCACAGTGCGATGTGCTTTTCTTAGTCGCCACTGTATTTGTTTACTGCAACGTCACCGCATGTTTCCGATAACGGCCACGGGAGACCAAGTGTAGTAATAATGTGGTCGACGACTACACATATGTTGTGGAGATAGTCAGCTATAGCAGCTCGCATGCAGAACGCAACTATAGTTTCACGGCGTGAAGTACTCAAATGACTCCTGTCGCCATTCACGTTAAAAACGTGCGGTGCACAAGCACAGTTCGGCAATGGAAGCGAATAGATAGTACAGGACCAGTAGAAGTTGGAACTCTTTATACATTGTAGTACCCTATGTAAACCACTGATATCTGTAGATATTAAACACTTCGGACCCAAGCCTCAGTGGCGTTGTCAGATCACGACCAATCATAGGAGCCAGCATGATACAACAACAGTTTCAAACTTCAGAAACTTATGTAAAATGGTGTCGTCTTTCATCGCTCTACCAATGAAAGCAGCTCGTATCATTTTCCGCTGTAGGCATGCAGTCGAGCAATTAAGGCGACAACACAAAGTAGTTAATGGTACAACATCCCAGCGTCAGTAATTCCTCACAAAAACGGCATATATACGGTTCAGTCACGTGGCGTGTGAAACATTGATCACTAACAAGACGACATTCTGTTCTTTTACTATTGTGGAAATGCCAGTGACTATGAAGTAGCACGTCTATATAAGGCGCATTTTCGCAACAGACATTAACCATCGGAAAGAATGTTTGAAACACAATACAGCTGCATGTTTGAAACAGGTTCAACAATGCCTGCTCCTATCTGACCACTTGCCACACATGAACAAGTGATGTTGTGTGTGGACAATTATCCAGATATGAGAACACGGCAAGTGTGCTTCGAAATTTATGAGTATTTTGTGGCCGTAACTTCTATAGGGTACTGTGTCTAAACGAGACAGATTCTCATCCATGAGAAGACGTTTCTTCAAATAAGCTTCTGGCGTTCCTACGTGGACGATACAGCATCACTAAATTCGTAGCACTCACATGTGTGCAGGGTGTAATCCACGTGATTCAATTTTCGCTAACATCTCCGATTTTGATGAAATGTATGACGAGGTGTTATACATGATAACGTCGTCTGCCCATGCATGCTACCATGACGACTGAACATATCTATCCACTTGATCTTGTTCAAGGATAGGGTGCTTACAGTACTATAAAATGGATCCCTAGCATTTGTCAACAAAAGATCATCATTGCTGAATCCTACACATTTTACCAAAACATTGCCTTTTTTCCTACGTATAATAAAACTTAAATAAAAAAGCACTATTTCCGTGTCCTCCGACACGTTTTATATGCCCTCCACTGCTAAGGCTGCCACCAGCCATCTGTGAGTGGTTATTGCACATTGACAGCGAAGATAGGCAGTAGTGACATTAACGTGACTGAACCGTATATATGCCGTTTTTGTGGGGAATTACTGACGCTGGGATGTTGTACCATTAACTACTTTGTGTTGTCGCCTTAATTCCTCGACTGCATGCCTACAGCGGAAAATGATACGAGCTGCTTTCATTGGTAGAGCGATGAAAGACGACACCATTTTACATAAGTTTCTGAAGTTTGAAACTGTTGTTGTATCATGCTGGCTCCTATGATTGGTCGTGATCTGACAACGCCACTGAGGCTTGGGTCCGTATCATGCTGGCTCCTATGATTGGTCGTGATCTGACAACGCCACTGAGGCTTGGGTCCGAAGTGTTTAATATCTACAGATATCAGTGGTTTATATAGGGTACTACAATGTATAAAGAGTTCCAACTTTTACACTACCTTGTAGAAATAACTGTTAGAATATAACAATAACGGTCTGTGTGCGAATTTGAGTCGATTCTGTAATCACTGAAAATATTTCACATATCTTCTCAACCAGCTAAATTTCATTTCATTTCCTCTTTCGCTTCTGGGTGTTTCACTTTCCTTCTCAGACAGTGTATTACATATAGACATCTCCAAGAGAGAAAAATGTTATCCTCGCATTAAATTGCACTTGTTCCTCAAGGATGATCTAACATGGCACCAACAGATAAGAACTGAGGGGATAGATATGTGGGAAGGCTGCACCAGCTCAACTCGCTCCCACAGGACCTTGGTATTATTCCCAAGGTGCCACTGCGCCCAGTTAAGGAGTAAGCTGCTGTCGTCTGGCGAAATGTGGCTAATATACATGCAATCGCCTACAGAGGGTGCAAAATAAAACTCTCAAACTCGTTTTACACATCCCTGGGAATTTCCCGACGCCGGAATACCATATCTCGAAGAGGAGTTTTGGAAGTTACTGAGCCAACGAAAAGTTCATGAAATTGTCAAACGACCAAACAGCTTAAAAGGACTTACGTCTCGGCACTTCTAACAAAATTTATGATGGCCACATAAGTCCGATGGAGAACTGAACGATTCGCTTTCCCCACCGCTGTTCAGCAAGGGTACCAGAGTTAATCCTCATTCTTCTGTATCATAAACTACACTCATCATCTTTGCCTCCCCATTAATCATGGAACTGTTAACCTCTCAAATAGCTACACTTCTGTGTTTTGTAGGGAGCACATTGTGCTCATGTGGTAGCGATCTAGATGCTTGTAAAACAATACATTGGTAGCCAAGATGGCAGGAATTCTTTTTATTCCATCATCATAGAATAAAAAGAATTCCTGCGACCTTGGCTACCAGTTTATTGTTTTACTTCTATGTTTTATTTATTGTTGACAACAATGCGCAACTACAAAATAACTGAATGTAAATTTTGCTTGCGCAGTGACATGACTCTGCAGTCGGCAGTCCGGTCCTGATACGTTCCAGCCGCGAATTACAAGCTGCCCGGCGGAGCTATTGAAGTCACGGCTGCGCATGGAACGGCTGTGACGGAAGTTTTCGAAGGAACGAAGTTATTACAGGTGTGCAATAACACACTCGATCTTCACGACGGGAAATCTTCTTATCCCGATCTTCGCTGAACACGTAGTCCTGTGGGCTGTTTCCTCAGTCCGTTGCCAAGTTCTTTTCTTACCTGACTGTCCTGTGTGATGTCGATCTCAAACGCACGAAATAAAGTTGCATTACCATGTTAACAAGAACATGTTATCCAACCAAGAGGAGAGGCCACCTTGCGTTGTGGTCCTGCACTCTGGTGACCAGGTTCCGGATGTGTCAGTTCTGTGATGTCCTATACTTCTTGTAGAAATCACTAACCAGTCGCCAAAACTCCTCTTCGAGATATGGTATTCCATATTCCATAAAACATATGAAAATTACAACAATGATGAAACATTGCTATGTAAAAATATTCATCTTCATACAAAATTTATTAATGTATCTGTTTTATATTCATTAATAATGAATTCACAAATGCCATTTGCAGAAACTTTTGAAGATGGAGTTTATGAAGGAGTTTCACCAGCAATTGAAAAACATTATTAATATAAAATAAAGATTATTATATAAAATTATATAAAAATCAGATGAAATAACTTATGGAACTACAGTAGTATAACTTGATAGAAATGAACAAGCAGTAGTATACCACCACATGTTCTTTCATGAACAGCTGGTGAAATATTTAAGATCTACTATTTAAGATCTACTTTTGTCATTTTAAGATTATGTCATAACAATTTTAATTAAGGTTTTTATGTTATTCTAATACAATTTAAAACTTTGGAAACCAAATAAATAATAATACAAGCAAACATCCAAAGTGTGAAAATTTATAAGAATTAATTCTGTAGCAAATTCAGTAAATTTATTCCAAAGAATTAAAGGTAGGTTGAATATTTATTGACATCAAGATTATTTCAATATTGTGCATAATTATTCACAAAAACAATTCTTTGTTGATGTAATGGATTTTAGTAACTTACCTTAGAAAAACTAAAATTCCAATCACTTTTTCAGAGTTAAATTTAAAATAAGATTCACAACGATTTTTATATACATCTAATGAACAAAATTCAATGAAACCAGCTAATTCCATTAATTCAAATTTGAAAGTTTCAAATAATTCTGACTATAAATCAAGTTCGATAATCATTATTTGAAAACAAAAACATACCCTACCTTCTTTAATAAAATAATAAGCATAATGAATATTATATTGAATACCAAACATGTTTAAATTTTCAATAAATATCTCAATTTATATATTTAAGTATTTTTAAAATTTTAAAAAATTATGATACTTTTATTTAGAGAACTATTGTGTGAATTAAAAAATCTAACCATTTAACATACATTTTGCCATTCTTATTTAACACTTTATCAAAAAGGTAAACATCTGGAAAATTCGTTTTCATTAGTTCTTGTTCATAAAAATTTCCTTTTATTACATCACTATTTAAATCTTTCAGTTTATGTCACTGGATTAGAATGAATATCATTTTCAATTTCAAAAATTCTGTTGACCAATTTGCTGTGTATCCTTTCCAAAAGTCCTTTAATTTATTTATTCTTACTTTATCACCTATTATATTTTTAGCATTAGTATTTAACAAAATTCTTACATAGAAAGTTTTCAATAGGATTTTTTCCATTATCATTGCTTACCTCTTTTTGTTTGATTTGTATTGTTGGATGTTTTGTGTTATTATATTCAATAACTAACTTCTAAACAAGTTCAAACCATTTATAATTTCCATGTAAGTCAATTTTTTACACATTTTTTTAAATGTTCTATTAAATCGATCAACAACAGATGCTTTTAATTTGCTAAAAGTTCAGCAGTGATTAGTATTAAATTTTTTCATTAATTCTTGACATTGTCTGTCATACAACTCTGTACCATTACCTGTTTAAAAACTTTTTGGTTTTCTAAGCTCTAATATTTTTTCAAAAGAATCATCTATATTTTTACCTTTTTTATCTATAACTGGAATAGCCCATACAAATTTTGGAAAAAGCATCTTTAACCTACAGTCATGTATAACGATTTGGAACACTTATGTATGTAATTTGACATATAATCCTCACATTTATTCATGATGTTTCAAAAATAAGTCACATAAGATTTTATGTATAATGATGTACAACCCTTGTTTATGAAATCGATGTGTAATTCTCACATTTATATATGATGGATTAAGAATAAGTCACGTAAGATTTTATAGCAGACTTCATAATTGTGCAATGAGGGCATACTCCTTGCTTCCATGTATAGTCGTTGGACTGCAATGGCGCTCCATACATAACAAAACAATATCTATAATCCGTTTATGCGCCAAAACGGTTATTAGTAGCCTGCAAACAGTAGTCTGCAGCAATGATCTAATGCATTTGTGACTAGTGATGGTTTAACAAACATGTGCACTTACAGATTATGTTGTATTACGATGACTGAATACGTGTGCTTGCACTGTGTAACAGCATCATGAGTGTATTTAACAGTATTAACAATGACATAAAAATGTATTAGAATGAGATTTTCACTCTGCAGCAGAGTGTGCGGTGTAAAGTTTGGAAGGTAGGAGACGAGATACTGGCAGAAGTAAAGCTGTGAGGACGAGGTGTGAGTCATACTTGGGTAGCTCTGTTGGTAGAGCACCTGCCTGCAAAAGGGAAAGGTCCCGACTTCGAGTCTCGGTCCAGCACACAGTTTTAATCTGCCAGGAAGTTTCATATCAGTGCACACTCCGCTGCAGAGTGAAAATCTCATTCTGGAAACATCCCAAAGGCTGTGGCTAAGCCATATCTCCACAATATCCTTTCTTTCAGGAGTGCTAGTTCTGCAAGGTTTGCGGGAGAGCTTCTGTAAAGTTTGGAAGGTACGAGACGAGGTACTGGCAGAAGTAAAGCTGTTTGGACGGGGCGTGAGTTATGCTTGGGTAGCTCAAATGGTAAGGCACTTGCCCACGAAAGGCAAAGGTCCCGAGTTCGAGTCTAGGTCTGGCACACAGTTTTAATGTGCCAGGAAGCTTCGTTACAAAGATATCAGCTTACATTATGTTGACATGGCTTAAAGCCATAATGTGTAACATGGATACATACTTAAAATGTCTTGTATAATCGGCACAAAATCGAGATACTTGATGAATTTCTAAAATAATTTTTTAAACATTCTGTATTTTTCAGGAGCACTTGATAATGGCCTAAGGCTGAAATTGCAATACTGTAATAAAAACTTATAACAATCACTGGCACAAAGATGGTGTACTTCAAAAATTTTTTTATGACTGAATCCCAGCTACAACAAGTTTATTTATGATTAACTGTCCTTAAATTTTGTTTCTAATGACTGTAATAATGGCTTTTATTTTTTTTAATTCAGACTCCAATTCTTCCTGAAGTTCTGAATCTAATTTTGTTCGAATATTTTTAATTTTTGATGGAAAATCTTAAATTTTTGATTCAGAACCTTCCAGTTTCGAAATTAATTCATTATTAATTTTTCCGTGTAAAGATCGAAAATCTTATATTTTTTATAAATCATTATTCAGTTTAACACATAAGTTATTTTAATGAACGTGCAGTTAGTAAATGTGAATTATAATGAAACTTACAATTAATACATAATAGATTTGAAACAAATAAACACAAATGACCACATATTAGTTCATGAAAATATTGTATTCTTTCAATGTTATAATATAAATTATTAGCCTTTTGGTATATTACCACCAAATTTGGTTTATTGGGTAATTTATGAATCCTAAAAACCAACAAAAATGTTTAATTTTTAATTATTTAAGTAATTATTCAGTGGCAAAATTATATATTGGATTATTAAATTTTTTAATTGTTTGTTTCAGATTTTTTCTACATCAATTTCCTTTCTTTTCTATAGCTAAATTATGTCATTTTTTTCTTCTTATTCTTTATTAGCTCCTTTCTTGTTTATAGCTGCATTTGCAGTTGCAGTAGATCCATCATCAAGTTAACCAACAGTTGGTAGGTATGGTAATGCAGGTAATTATAATGCTAAAAATTCTCCTTCATATTTTGTTTCTTTTTTGTTCATTAAATATTCAACAGTATATTTCATAATGGGAATATCTAATGTCATAATTAAGTTTCCAAAAATTTTTGGATCTCTTTTACTTTTTCGCATCATTTACAAATTGATCAATACTACTTGATTCTTCATTATTCAGTTTAATTTTAATTGATTTTGGCTTTGTTTTGCTACTTGAAAGTTTAGTATAATCAATACTAAAGTTACTAATTTATATAGATTAAACATTAATAAAGAATTATTATAATCCCTATTCATTTTCATCAACATTTAATCCAAATCCTAATTTTCGTTTTCCATACATTATTCCTTTAACTGTAGTTGCAGCTAATTTTTCACAAGCTGATACATCTGTAGCATACATTCTTTCTTTTAAAGCCAGCTGAAGTCCTTTATCAGCTCGATGTCTAGATTCTAAATCTTTGTGATCATGATAGGTAAAGTCGTGTTTTTTGCATGTTTAATAAAATTTATTTACTCCTGAATCACCACGTGCTAATCGTTCATTTACTTTGGTCCCAGGGCCATACCAGTTAGGACCAGTTAAATGTATTTCAAATGGTAAATTATTAATTGCATCATTAACTAAGCCTTTTCCATTTTCACTTTACCAAAATGAAGGTGGTATATTATTCAAAATGCTGATAATATATGAAATTCATTTTGGGTTGTTAATTATAAAATCAATAAATTAATTAGTTAATATGTTCATTATTCCAACTTTTTCACTATAATAGTTAGTGTTTCCAGCCAATTCTTCACTATAGCTCAGTTGGTTACATGATGGAGCTATAGTGGTTACACATACTGTTACCTTTCCATAAAGTGTATCTTTCTATATATGTCAACTACTTGTCAGTACCTGGCATAGTTAGTATCATGGCAGGTTGGGTGAAACATCCTCATTACAAGGACTCTGTTGTTGGTGACTGGTCCTGTGAGGATGCAAAAGAAGACCTGAAGAAGAAGAAGAACGGAATTGTCCTTCCTGATAATATATGAGGAATTATTGTAGGTTCATCCAGTTGTGGCAAGACTAATGTCCTCATGAAGCTGCTAACACATGTAGATGGAATCCGATTTGAACATGTTTGTGTATTCTCAAAAACACTGTTTCAGCTGAAGTATCAACTATTACAGGAGATACTGTGCAGTGTAGATGGTGTAACATACACGACATTCAGTGAAAGTGGTGATATCCCTCATCTGAGAAAGCAAAGCCAAACACTGTCTTCATATTTGATGTAGCTGCTGTTGAAAATTAAGACAAATTCGAAACTATTTCTGCTTCAGTCGTCATATGGGTGCTGATGTATTTTGCCTAAGCCCCACATATTCCAGAATCCTGAAAGAGTTGGTGAGGGATAATGGAAACCTCATTATAGCCTTCAAACAAGACAATCTGAATTTAAAACGTATTTACCAGGCACATGTAAAGATGTGTGCTGATTTCTGGAATCATTCACAATATGGGTTTCTCGTTATTGATAAAACAAGAAAGCTGAGTGATGGTAGGTACAGGCGAAATTTTAGAGTTTCTGTATATATAGCCTGGTTAGAGAGGTTAGTACATCAGTATACGCTACACCATGGTCAGATTTGTGTGCATGTCTAGCTCTCAACCCAGGAGAATGGGTGTACACAGACAGAACATTGCCTGTACATGGATGCGAAAATTCAGGCTATTGTGCATGATGTTGGGGGTATGCACAAGGAACTAGAGACGTATTACCAGACTCTTCTGAGAATGATCAATTTGTTAAATGAAATCGATAAGAAGACTTAACGGAAAAGGTCGAAGCTATTCAGTGGAAAATAGATGTGGAGTTCCTTGTTATTGAGAAGGGGGAGCAGGCACATAGTAAGGGAAAGAATAAAAGTGGGTATATAAAACCTCACGCTGTGGAGACGTCTGATTAGTATACACCGAGATGGCAATGAAGCAGAAAGTGATTTAAGCGTGGAAAGTGGTTCAAGAGAAATTTCAGTTGAAAAGGTTAGGGCAAATAGAGCCAGAACAAACACTAAGAGAGACCTTTAAGCCGGTTACTGAATCTCTCAGGCACCTCTCAGCAAAAACAAAACCGCAGGATAACAATGTTGCCATTGACGAATTCATTAACCATCACGCCCCTGATCAGATAGATAAAACATTCGGCGTTAGCAGGGGTAGACCATACAAGTTGGGATGCCTCCTATAACTGTAACTAATGACACAATACAGATTGGTGATAGGCGGTTTGAGAGAACACATGGCTTAATGAATCTTATTTTCCTACAACCTACCGAAAGACCTATAAATTATTCAGTTAATGAAAGGGAAATGTGTCGTCAAATACTGCATTTGACTGATGTACACAAGATCTCAAGAAGCCTGAGCAACAAGAAATATAAAACCATTATAAGACCAATACTTGATGGCGACAACAACAACAACAACAGCATTGATGGTATTGACACTGAGCATAAATGATTGAACAGTCGATCCGGCAGTATGTTTATTATGAAGACTCCAACGAACTAATAGATCGACTATGGCTGCTCATGGCATCAGCTGCTGCAGGTAATACAGCTCATTCGAATGAGGTTGTTTCAATAATCTCTGAGCTTAGAGAGAGAGGTATCATCAAATAAGTATGGAGACAGTAGTTCGAGAACTGCAAAAACCAGCGTGCAAAACATACCCTTATAGGCATGTTATGACTAAGGTTTGGACGACTTATGGCAAGCTGATCTTGTAAATCTGAGCGAATAGTCACGTGAGAATAAAGGATTCAAATGTGTTTTAGTGGTTACTGATACATTCTCGAAATTTTCCTGGTCATTATCTGTTAAAATAAAAATGGGTATGAATTTCGCGGATGTGTTTGAGTGTTTGTTACAGACAGGGACGAATCGATGCCCATACAACCTCAAACCGATCACGGTGGAGAGTTTTACAATAAGTGTTTCAAGACCTTGATGCAGCAGTATGGAATACATCACTATTCAACATTCACTCACCTGAAGGCAAGTATCGTTGAGCGTCTGAGCGGAACAATAAAAGGTCGAATGTGGATGCGTTTTAACCTTCGCGGTTCATACAAATGGACAGATATCCTCCAAGAAATAATTGCTCAGTATAATCGAACCAAACATAATACAATAAAAATGAGACCAATCGATGCTCGTGATAATGGACTCATGGAAATGGTGTACTATTGCATTAAGATGCTGGATCCACGCAAACAGAAATTTAATATAGGTGATCTGGTGCGTATCTCAAAACACAAGACGGCATTTGAGAAATCATACCTACCGAACTGGTCAACTGACATATTTACAGTTTGTAAGATGCATAGAACGAGTCCTAGAACTTATATGGAATGAGTCATAAGACGTCAGCTAAATAGAGCACTAGTCAAATGGCTTGGTTTTCCTGCAGCACAAAACAGTTGGATTGATGCTAACGATTTGCTATATAATGGGGCGCACAGTCCACAACCACCGCAGTAGCATAACATGCGTACTAGAAGACGTCTTAGAGGAGGTGATTGTATTCTTGACTAACTGCTAGTGGGATTACACATTCCACGATATAACTACTGTGGGGCTGGGAGAAAGATTCAGAAGCTCTTGGCACAAGATGATAAAGGAATTAATAGAACTTAGAACTAATTAAACCTAACTAACCTAAGGACATCACATACATCCATGCCCGAGGCAGAATTCGAACCTGCGACCGGAGCGGTCTCTCGGCTCCAAACTGTAGCGCCTGGAACCGCATGGCCACTCCGGCCGGCAAAGATCTCTCAAGTTGTCACATTGCAAATGGGATTTTTTAGCTGATAAGGCTAAGGTGAAATGCAGGAGAAATGATATTGGTATAGGACAATTCAGTGCAGCATTTGCAGTTGATAAAACCATGTATGGGAAAGTTTTGTATGCTGCACATTGTGCATTAAACAAGAAAAAAGAGAAGGCTGGGAAGCAGAGCCGTTTGAAGAATTGTATCTTGACATCGATGTATGCAGCTAAAAATGCTCTGACGAAGAAAGGTGCCGGAAGAAGAAGAAGAGGATCGATTAAAGCGCCCCGAGCTCTACCAGTACGCATGACTCCGGGTGGTTTTCTTGTATTCCTCACCCCAGGCCTTTCCGCGCTCTCGGCGGTAGGGTTCCTTGCTGGTGATGCTGCAGCTATTTCTCGAACCGTCAAGAACGCACAAAACTCCAAGCACAGTTAGAAGAGGCAACAAGACGTAACCGTATGGTGGAAGCCTCAGCCATCGGAAAAGGACTATACTTGAAATCATACAGCAAAGGACTTGGCCTATTCATAAATAAAAAAAGCCTATTAGCCATCCTACCAGATCGACCACTGACAAATATTGATCTTCTTAAGTTCATTAGAAAAAAAATCAAGATTCTGTGGTGTGTTTATGAGGGTTACATTACCAAAGAGACTATGTGGAAAACTGGTGAATGTGGTATTGTGAATTTAGATGTTTCTGGAGGCCTTGACACCCACTGATTGTCATTATGTTATGAAAAATGCGGATACCATCCCCTATTACGACTCATTTGTTGACCTGCAACCGCCAGAAGAATTACAACGATACTTCACTTACAGAAGATGTGTGTTCTACAATTTTCGGCGCTATCAGGACTTTAATACACACCTCTGTGGTCATCTGCGCAACATGCTTCTCTTGACGTTTACAAAAAGAAGAGGCAGCCTATATAAGGAGGAGCTTGAAACATTCCTTCATCAGTTAAGATTCAGATGCAGTGTTGTACACATTGATGTTGAAAGAACGATTATCTGTACTGCATGCAGATTACTTCCCGCCAATTGATTTGAGCATTGATGAATGGAGTATTGTATTGATTGGACTGGAGACGTGCAACAGCATCCCAAATATCACCAAGACTAAAAACAAACTGCACCTGGATATTAATGGTGAAAAAGATATTGTTGAAATAGAACCGGGTGCATGCGATGTCGACGATTTAAACGAAGTCTTAAAACAGTCGGGAAAAGGTATTGAGCTACGTGCAATCATCAATATACTTAAATCTGAAATAAGGATTGTAAATGCAACGATTGACTTTAACTAGAAGGTACAATAGGGCGACTACTGGGTTTCACGAAAGACCAAGTTTTGAAGAAGGAGCCTAGTAAGTTTTACAAGTCAGATCAGACTGTGGACATACTGCCTGTCAGCAGAATCCGAATCGACTGTAACATTGCAACGAACTCCTATCTCAACGACAGTCTGATTGATAACACACACATCAAAAAAAGTTTTGCATCACCCCAGTTCCCAGAACTCCTGAAGATACACGTTGACTGTGGTTATTGTATCACAGACACAGTCCCTTTGACTGTTCAGAGATGTCGCGATTTACTGCATGTTTACCTCTAAAAATACTTATTGGTTACTACGAGAACATGTGGTATATTATTATGAATGCTAAACAGGAACTCATTCTACTGCAGAGTGCGAACGGATAATAACTCATACATTCAAGGAGCTCAAGAGGAGAATATGATCACAATCAGCAAGATAGTATGGGAAATTCCTCAGAAAAAAAAAATTTGTTCAAATGGCTCTGAGCACTATGGGACTTAACTTCGGAGGTCATCAGTGCCCTAGAACTTAGAACTACTTAAACCTAACTAACCTAAGGACATCACACACATCCATGCCCGAGGCAGGATTCGAACCTGCACCCGTAGCGGTCGCGCGGTTCCAGACTGTAGCGCCTAGAACCGCTCGGCCACCCTGGCCGGCGGAAATTCCTCACATCAGTGTTTCAAAAAAATGGTTCAAATGGCTATGAGCACTATGTGACTTAACTTCTGAGGTCATCAGTTCACTAGAACTTAGAACTACTTAAACCTAACTAACCTAAAGACATCACATACATCCATGCCTGAGGCAGGATTCGAACCTGCGACCGTAGCGGTCGCGCGGCTCCAGACTATAGCGCCTAGAACCGCTCGGCCACTTCGGGCGGCTCATCAGTGTTTCAGATGAGGAGCGTTTGAAGTTTTTAAAAGTCCTAAATTCTGGTACATTTCGCTTGTGAAAGGTTTTCAAGTACCCATTGTGATCAAATGCAAGCAGACAAAGATTGGCTATTAAAACCTCTTCGCGGCTAGAGACACCTATATTCATCATACTTGCATTTCAGACTCATAGGGGAGGTAATATAGCAAATTATTCCACTGTGTTCGACAGCTGCAAGTTAACTAATGCCAAAGTCTACCTGAATTCAGAATTCTACCCATATGACAATTTTCACCTGCGGTGGAATGAAAATCTATACAATCTAGCATATGACATGTATGCAAGGTTTCATCCTTCTTACTATGAAAGTGCTGAAGAAGAAGGAGCAGGGTGTCTACTCAGTCCACGTAAATTCAAAGAGCTATCACCGATCATCGTAATAGACTGCTCGAAATAGAACGAGATAATTAAGTCTGGACCTATAGATGTGCAAATTGAATTTGAATGTTTGGCGAGTTTCCCAGAACACACTGCAGCATATGCCCCAGTTCTACATGATCGTGTGATAAACTACTGCCTATTCACCAGTCTTGTGCAACAAGATGTATAAATGTACAGGTGCTGCACCATACCTAGAGCACTTCACAATGGCGTCACAAGTTGTGAACATCATTGTGGATGCTCAGAGTTTTTATCATGATGAGCGAAGACAGTTCATATTTAAAGATGTTGCATTTGTAGCGTATACAGAGGGTGCAGAAATAATAGAGACATTCTCAGCAAACATTGCATCATCTAGGACTTTCAAGTACATGAAGTGTGCTAAGACACAGAAGAATGCAAAGTGATTACACATTTCTACCATGGAATTCACTGGGATGATCATGGCATACCCTATAAAGACATGGTGACATCGCTTCAATTGGTTCAAATGGCTCTGAGCACTATGCGACTTAACTTCTCAGGTCATCAGTCGCCTAGAACTTAGAACTAATTAAACCTAACTAACCTAAGGACATCACACACATCCATGCCCGAGGCAGGATTCGAACCTGCGACCGTTGCGGTCGCTCGGTTCCAGACTGTAGCGCCTAGAACCGCACGGCCACTCCGGCCGGCTCGCTTCAATTATTCGACCAAATGGATACCAACTTCTACATGTAGGTGAAGGAGAAGATCTCATGGAGACATCGAATCTTTAAGTTTGCTGCTATTCAAGACTTGGAATTCTACAATCCATTGACTCAAAAGGAAAAAGAAGAAGATGTGTGAAAATAGTGTTTCTATGTTGGCTTATGAAAATGTAAAATTACTTTTAAGTTTGATGAGAAATAAATGAATTTTTACACCACAACTCCTGCGTTCTTGTTTTCAACCCTATTCCCACTTTCACAGTGTACAGTTTTAACCTCCGGCACTAAGTCTGTGGTTTTCTTCAAGCATGGAAGATATAATTTTAAATATGTCTGCGATATATCTTTGGAAGCAGACATGGACACATAACCCAATTCGTGCTGCATGATAGGTGTAATTCCATTTAGGTCCTCCTGGGGTTGTCACTCATTCACAGCTGGCTGGCCTCTCTCAGACTGACATGCACTTTTGCGGACGTAGTCATTGGCCATGTTTACGGAGGCAATTTCCTCCCATAGCGCTGCACTGAGGCATGACTAGTATGTGGGATGTATTTGATGACTTTTGCTGGGTTTAACTCTCAGTGCAATATGGCGATCTGTACAAAATAGTTTTGCTGCTGAAAGTCTCGTCTGCAGTAAGCAATGGTGGACGGTGCTCCCACACAGCAGCAGCAGCAGTTTGACAGGTAAATTCAATGACAGATGAGCTGTCCCATTAGGGCTGCAAGGGAAAATGCAATCGGTGTTATTCTGGGCTGTTAACGTGAACAGGTCCTAATGCAGAAAAGCTGAGACATCACGAAAGCTCCAACAAAAGCGACTGTTAATTATTTCTGAGAAGTAGACTTGGCTCTTATTTACATAGAAATATGACAGCAGTATAACATTGAGTAGTTGCACCTGCAAGGGTGTGCCATTATGCAGACATCTCGGTGGACGCACAGATACAAAAGCTATGTGTCATTGCAACAGCAATGGTGCCTAGGTGAACACGTATTTCAACAGGTATTTCTTGGGTGTCAAGTGTGAAAGGGATGCGGGCATCTCATGCTTGCGGGACCCGAACTGTCACCTGCACTTGGTTCGGTACCTGATGGCTGCTTGGTCACTTTGCAGGGCCGCCGGTGCATCCTGACCCCTGGGTGCATGTGCGGTGGTGTTCTGTGTGGTCCAGTGGACAGGGGCCAGCGGACCATGCGTGCTTCATGATCGAAAGATTTGCCAGTCTAATTAAGTGTGATAGGTGTTTCATGACGGTATCCCTTGTGTAATTGGAATTAAAAAAAAGAAAAGCGATCAGTGAAGTTACTTCTAACAATACCTGCATCTCTTGAAACAGCAGAGATTGATGATCAACAGAAATCCAATCTCTCCAAACAGAATTTTTATAAATAAACAATATGCCCTTGAATTTCTTCTCATGAGGTCCTTCCTCTCCCCCACAGA
Organism: Schistocerca piceifrons; assembly: GCF_021461385.2. Lineage (NCBI taxonomy): Eukaryota > Metazoa > Arthropoda > Insecta > Orthoptera > Acrididae > Schistocerca > Schistocerca piceifrons. The sequence continues at coordinate 410,374,849 of NC_060143.1, read as the reverse complement.
GCAGCCAATTCTTGGGAGGGAGGATGGGAGGGGAGGGAGTTTACCAGAGTAGGAGAGGTTAATTAATTGATCGATTTAATTAAGTAGTCTATCAAATTGATAAAAGTGAGAGGGGCTATTCCAGTAACTCAGACCTGAAAGTGTATCTGTAGCAGCGAGGTGGGTGGTTTCCTGAGGGGTGGGAGGGGTAGTTGGGCGATGGGGAGAGGGAGGGGAAGGAGGAACAATAGGTTAAAGACCTGTCAATCAAAAGAAGTATCCTTTTAGCAGAACAATAGGTTAAGTACCTGTCAGTCAAAGGAGAACAATAGGTTAAATATCTGTCAATCAAAGGAGAACAATAGGTTGAGTACCTGTCAGTCAAAGGAGAACCATAGGTTTGCCCCTGAGTGTGTACCTGCCTCTGAGTAGGCAACCTGCACTAACAAAAGGCACTGATGGCAGCTTTGCCCTACTACTGGAATCAACATACCACAGTCCCATCTTATGGTAGTTAATACTGAGCATGTATTTTGTCACTGCTTTATTCGGTAGCTAACAATAACGATTTGTTTATTGTTAAATAATTGTTTGTTTATGTGTTTTGGATGTGGCCCATGATCACATTGTATAAAAAGACTTCATACATAGTTTTTGATTTGATGACCCCAGTAGCAGAAAAGAGATTATGAGAAATCATATATCCCAGGAACCTTGAATAATTAAAGAGACAAATTGATGTAGAAATGAAGCAGTTTGTCGGAGGCGTTTTGTACTTTCATGACTTTCCATTGGCATCACTGGGATGAGCTGAGAGTAGATGAAGGATAAAAATTGTTTTGTTAATAGAGTCAATACAGTATTGCATTGAATGGTGGTCTGACTGCTTAAAGTTTCCACATTACAAAAACGTCCAATGATCCATTTGTTTGCTCTATGGTGGTGAAAAACTGACAAAAATCATTTCTTGAATCGTTTTACATTGTGGTGAAAGTTGCTTGAACCGTGAAAATTTTTGTAGAACAGTTCAGAAACGGTCCAATCACAGTGACTGACGAGCAATGTTCTGACCGGGCAATTGAGGTGTGAGCTCCTTCGCTTGAAACCATCATTGACGACATTATTCATGAGTACCAACGTATTACAGTTGAACATATAGCAAAACCAACTACCGTAGGTGCTGACATAGTTCATAACGCTGTTAGTAACAAGCTCAAGTACAGCAAAGCAAGTGTAAGGTGAGTCCTGAAAGAGTTAACGCAACAACTCAAGGAATCAACACTCAAAATGTACAGACTTCAAATAACGCTATGAAAGGACTGTGACCTTCTCTTCTAAACAACGTTTTAACTTTAGATGAGACTTGGGTTCCCCAGCCTGAAAAGACAAAGCATGGAACACCAATTTGTGGGAAAGTTGCTCAACTAACAAGACAAAGATTTCTTTGCAGCAAGTTTAAAAAACTAGTTCATCGTTGGGACAAGTGTGTAATTGATGGTGGCGATTATGTTGAGAAGTAGTTAATTTGTAACAGTACACAGTTTTTCTCTAGATCAATTTGTCTTTTTCATTATTGAATGTCCCTAGTCAAACGAACTGGACAGTTTTAATCACAAAACATAAGTTCGTGTCACGTGGTTTCAACTGTAATTGAGCGCCAATGATAAGACTGAAATAATGTGGCACGATACTTTGTATTAATTCCTATTACACTGTCCAGTCACATTAATGTGACCACGAATCAAAAGCCTGAATTATCATCTGAAATCATGTGGCACGATACTTTGTATTAATTCCTATTACACTGTCCACTCACATTAATGTCACCAAGAGTCAAAAGCCTGAATAATCACCTGAAATCATGTGACACGATACTTTGTATTAATTTCTATTACACTGTCCAGTCACATTAATGTGACCACGAATCAAAAGCCTGAATTATCACCTGAAATCATGTGGTACGATACTTTGTATTAATTCCTATTACACTGTCCAGTCACATTAATGTGACCACGAATCAAAAGCCTGAATTATCACCTGAAATCATGTGGCACGATACTTTGTATTAATTCCTATTACACTGTCCACTCACATTAATGTCACCAAGAGCCAAAAGCCTGAATAATCACCTGAAATCATGTGGCATGATACTTTGTATTAATTCCTATTACACTGTCCAGTCACGTTAATGTGACCACGACTCAAAAGCCTGAATAATCACCTTGTTCAGCGCGGACCACTGTGAGACGTGCAGGTAAAGTCATTGACGTTCTGGAAGGTACCGACAGCGATGTGGAGCCATGCGGACTCCAGTGCCGTGGCCACCTAAGCTAGGTTTCTCGACCGAGGATCCGTGGCACGTACAGCCCGATCGAGTTGGTCTCACAGATTTTCGACTGGGTTTAAATCTGCGGGTTTTGTGGTCAGGGGAGTAGGGTAAACTCATCTTGGTGCTCTTCGAACCACGCACGTACTCTACGAGCTTTCTGACACATTTCATTGTCCTGCTGGTACATACCACCGTGCCAAGGATAGATACATACTTGTGTTTATCCACTGTGCCTTCCAAAATTACGAAATAACCCAGGGAATGCCACGAAAATATTCCCCAGACCGCACCGTAATCTCCTTGTTTGCTTTCCGATGTATCACGCCCTACACGCCAACAGCCATCTGTCTGATGGAGTATAAAACGTGATTCATCTGAAAGGCTACCAGTCGCCACTCCGTGGACGTACAGCTGCAGTCCTGGCGTGAAATTCTAGCCTTCGTCGCCGATGAACAGAAGTCAGTATAGGTACATGCTCGCAACATGCAACATGGCAACATGCTCGCTGAACAGTCATTGAGGAGACACTGTTGGTAACCCCTTGCATCATCTGGGGGGTCTGTTGATCAATGGTTGCACGTCTATTCGTCCACACACGTCTCCGTAGCCAACGTTCACCCCTGTCATCTATGGCCCGTGGAGCATTTTTGCCATACACGGTATGCTTTAACCACGGCCGCACGCGCTGTTTACAAACTTTTCCGTTTCGAAAATGCTCCCATCCGTAACCAGAAAGCAAATGATCGTGCCTTTCTGGACGTCAGATAAATCGTTCCGTTTTCTGATTAACACAATAACTGTTCTGTATTTCGTATCCCCCGATGCTCTTTGTATACTCTCCACTGGTGGTGCTAAGCCGCCTAAGTGGAGTCAATCAGAAATGTTTGTATCAGGCGGCCGAACTACCCCAGATGGAGTTCACTGGCTTATAATGAATTTTTTTCATTACGTACACCTAAATAACATAACGTAAGAAGGTACTGACCCAAAAAAATCGGAATTTATCTGGGGACTAGAGTGAACTGCAACAATAACAGGAAAAATTAGACTATGACAGCACAGACGGCAGAACAAAGCTACGAAACTAAAAGTATACCAAAGTGAAAACAACAAAACAAAAATGAGCTCTGGTGTCTTTCCAGACGGCGATAGCACTAACTGATCTCGCAAGATGCTGGGTAACCAGTGCGTTATTTAGTCAGCTACTTGTTGAAAATGTTTAAAAATTACAAACAAACTTCATATGTTTACAGTGAAGTTTGGATACAGGGGTTTTCCTTTGCTGTCCCAAAAACACAAAGTCATAAACTTTTTCTCATTATGTCTTTCTTTATCAAGTGATGCCACAATTTTGTGCTGAGAATTATAATAATAGACAATCGTATTTAACTCTTGGTAAATTTTATTGGATACATACTGAATATAAATAACTAATAGGGCTAGGTATTAACACTGTGAACAAATATTCAGTTAATGAAAGTGAGTGCAGACTATTTTTTCTTCTGGCAACAACTGACTGGTGTGCATGCTGCGCAATGAATCAAGCAATGCTGTGGCTCGATGTCTTCAAACCTTGGAATTAAAAAATGAGTGATAGTTTCTTACGATGTGAACATCTACTTTTGGGCGTCGGGCAAGGTTCGTGATATTTGGTGATAATAGAATTTCCAGTTTAACGCTTTCCATAAAGTTTGGTCTGCGGACTAGCATATCGGAAAGGGCCAAGCAGTAGGTGATATAGAATTTCCACTTCAGAAGGATAATCCTCGCAATATGGAGACGTTAAAATTGTACACCTGTGGGGATGTGTAAGGTAACACCCGAGCCCATTTAGCATCTTGATGACATCGTTTGAGTTTGAGTTTGAACTCCAAATCCCATATTCTTTTAGGAATGAATGGTTGACCCCTTGCATAGTTTCGTCCTCTCGTCATCGGGACTTCTCCCACAACGATACCGTTCAGCAAATGCCACTTTCGTTATTGTGACAACAAAGTCTGTTATGTGGACGCACAAAGAAGGGTGTGCCGTCAGTGGCACAACTCGTTGCTAATTGATCGACTATTTCGTTGCCTGTAATGGTCTTTTGACCCAGAGAATTTGCATTCTTTTGTGTTATTCGTTACATTGATAAACTATTTTCTGCACATCAAAGAGATAACAATTCGTCTTCAAGTTTCAGAATTGATGTTCTACTGTTCCGAGAGTGCTCAACGAACCTGTTATTATCAGAGTGTCATTGATATCATGCAAGGTGTATCTGAATGTCTCTGAAATGTATGCCACTGTTGGCTAGAATACTACCGCATGATTCAACCGCCTAAATGTTTTCCGTTATGCACACCTGTATGATTCATTTCGAAATGTGTTTTCTAAGGGAGAGTGTAATTATTTTTCGTACGTGCCGAGCGAGGTGGCGCTGTAGTTAGCACACTGAACCTGGTAGGGTCATCTGGATTTGATTTTACCTTGGTTTCCATAAACCGATTTACATAAGTTTCTGGATATCTCTTTCAAACGAACACCGCCTATTTCCTTTCTCACACTTTCTCCTTTCCGAAATTATGAACCATTCCTAACGACCTCGTCCTCGTCAGGTCTTTAAACCCTACTCTTCATTCCCTTCTCCTTGTCGGCGACCTTTTCTGATAACAGTGGTCGGATTAAATCAGTACAAAACTGCCTCCTGTGGAACGAACCCAGAGGGCTCCGAGCTTAACGTTCTCATCCCAAGGACATGTCGTGTGCAATTGTGTCACAATCTCTCAATTGATGAAACATTTCGGGAAGATGTAGCATTCAACTCAGGACATTTATGTATAAAAAGGTGCGCGCCAATGGCGTGTGTTACCAACCTCGTCTACGGAGGCGAACAGGAAGAAAAGGAGGAACTTTGTTATCTTGAAAGCATAGTTACATAAGTTGATTGGAGACAAAACTTTCAAACTGGCTTGGAGAGGAAGACACCCATTTTTAGCGTTAATCTTTTGCTTAAAATTATAGAAGGAGTGACAGAATCTGTATGTTTTGGAGCATAACACTGAATGGGCGTAAAACAAGCACTGACGAAAGTTAAAAAATGAATCTCGGGGAATAATTTAAAACGTGCAGCTACAGCAGAATATTAAGTGTACAGATGAAGAGTGTATTGATGATATGAGAATTTGAACTTGCCATAATGTGTCCAGGACTATGTAATGTAGCATTCGAGGGATCGGCGGAGATATGAATCAAAGAGGAAACTCGAGATGTGTAACACAGATTTATTGATATGTTATATACACATGAAACCAGTTGAAATATATACAAAAAGGAATGCTTCGTCATTTAGTACGATAACGATAATATTCTCGCACGGAACTGTATAGTTTATCGTGGTTCTTTGAATATTAGTTTTCGCCTACGCACAGCGTCGCGAATCCGCTCAGCAGAGTTGATCATAAGCTGCCACATCTCATTCTGTGTTTATGTTAGAAGAATGAAGGCGTCTAATTTCCCGGAATCTTTTCTCACGCTTCGAGTGTAAGCGTTGGCTTCCACGTATCGCTGTGGATGCCGCTGTGCTACTACGTGTCGCTTGTTCTAAGTGTTAGATAACTTTGTGACTACGGCATGCAGCTTCTTATAAACAATAACACCAACGTAGTGTGCAAACCCGTTTTTTGCGTTGCGATAGCGTGGTTTGTGAGCAAAACTTCCTGTTTTGCTCGAATAAACGGAAGGAAAAACTTCCTATTTTGATTAGTGGAACGGCTATGTTTTGAGAGAGATAATTTCTTAAAACAGTGTCTGCGTTAACTGACTAGGAATGAAAATAGAATTTCTTATCACTAGATTGACGTAAGAACACTTCAGTGAAACGTAAAGAACCTCTCCCGTTTCTCAAGTATTTCTTGTAGCCACTGAAAGAAGTAGCCGGATACTGCGCTAAGTTGTTTATGAAGTATTTACGCAAGATTTTGTGGCGGCAAGAGAGGACCTACACAGATTTTAGCTCGTAATTTTTTTTATAATCAAAGTTTATAAGACCCCTACCAAACGTTTCTAACAACGACAAATTCTTTGGTGAACAGATTGCTATAAGGCACAGAACGTGAAGACAGAGCACCAATTAATACAAGTGAAATATGTATTAGTAGAAGTCTTGATGCTGAGAAATATTAGGAATGTACGAAACGCACAAATTTGTAGAAGAAGAGAGAATGAGGATAATATTTATCGCTATTAGTGGAAAATAAATGCGGAAAATGTACAGAAATATATCTTAACGCTGATTTATAAAACGTACGTTTTAGAATAAAATGCTTGCTCCAATAACAGTAAAAAAAGTGAAAAAGAATAGGCAGGTACTGGAAATCTTATTTGAGAAAAAAATTAGTTCTTTGGAAGAAATGTAGGAGAAACAGCCACACAATATATTCTGTTTTGAATGTGGCCTCAGTTGCGTAAATTTGTACCAGATCGGAATTCGAGCCAGTATTTCCTACTTTTCGCGATCAGTCACCATTAGGCTGTCGTATTTATAAGTAAGTGTTTTCTGTGTTGAAATACAATAGTATAGTGTGCTATACTGTTGTGAAAATATTGATAGAAAATTTGATCGTTGTCAACACATCCTTCAAATTATTTATGTTAAATACACAAAGGAACCTAAAAAACGATAATGTACATTTTTGTATCGACATGGTGATCATTTTCTAAAACTTCGTAAATTAATTCTTAACTTCTTTTTGCTCCAAAATTTCTTTGCAAATCTTGAAGTTTGCGATTCTAATAACAAGTTACTATTTTTTAGTCTGAAGAAATTTTCTGTGACTGCAAACTAAAACTTTACGGTAAATTGTGATCTTGTGATGAAAACTAGATGCTTACGTATTATAAAAATGAGCATACGTACGTTCATATGTTCCACGTCTCTTCCGAAACTGCTGGGTCGATTTCAACCAGACTTGACACAAATATCCTTTGCTGTCAGACAACAGTTACACCTATCTATCGTATTTAAGGATATATGATCTATCATATTTAAGGATATGTGACGTCATAAACAATGAGTTGCATGAAAAACTGCCGCATCATGTATGACGTTTAAATTTATTACTTCTGTGCTGCTAATTCTAGTGGAATGTAATCTAACTAAATTAGGCGATGCCTTCTGCTATTTGGAGAGCAAAATAACTCATGACGATCGAAGTAGGGAGGATATAAGATGTAGACTGGCAATGGCAAAAAAAGCTTTTCTGAAGAAGAGAAATTTGTTGACATAGAGTATAGATTTAAGTGTCAAGAAATCTTTTCTCAAAGTATTTGCGTGGAGTGTTGTGGTTGTGAAACGTGGACGATGAATAGTTTAGACAAGAAGAGAATAGAAGCGTTGGAAATGTGGTGCTACAGAAGAATGTTGAAGATTAGATGGATACATTATGTAACTAATGAGGGAGTACTGAATAGAATTGCGGAGAAGAGGAACTTGTGGCACAACTTGTCTTGAGGAAGGGATCGGTTGGTAGGACATGATCTGAGGTATCAAGGGATCACAAATTTAGTATTGGAGGACAGTGTGGAGGGTGAAGATCGTAGAGGGAGACTAAGAAATGAATACACAAAGCAGATTCAGAAGGATGTAGTTTGCAGTAGGTACTGAGAGATGAAGAAGCTTGCACAAGATAGAGAAGCATGGAGAGCTGCATCAAACCAGTCTCAGGACTGAAGACCACAACAACAACAACAATTACGTTCTCAAGAAATTTCGCAGACAGTATCCACATATGCTGCTGAACGCACCTACATAATTATATCGTGGTGCCATACTGAGTTCGGGATGTACGAGGTGATAAACACTGAGATGAGGGAAAAACTGCCGCATCATTCATGAAGTTTAAATTTATTACTTCTTTGTTACTAACTCTATTCGCAACACATTTTGTACAGTATCCACATATGCCGCAGAATGTACCTACAAAATCGTGTCATTGTATGACAGATACATAGGAGGTATGGTATCATAAAGACTGAGAAGTGTGAATAAACGCCGCGTCATGAACGAAGTTTTAGTAGATTTATTCTTTATTACTAAGACACTCCGATAGTCGAGTCAACTTCAGGAAATGCCTGACACTCGTGCGGATTTCAACTGCGAAGGGTAAACAGCTATAGGAGAAAACAGTATCCACCTATATAGGCATGAAGAGGCGTTTAGAGAATTGCGTTGCAGACACGCGAAGCAGCTGCCTGCAGCTGCCGTGACGTGTAACTAGAAATACTGTTTATAATCAAGTTCTGAATTAAATAAAAATCGCAGAACCGCTGAAGGAATGGATATTGTGTGATTATGTGAGTGCGTCCCAAAATCGAGTAAATTAAAAAAAACCGTCACAGATAATGTATATTTTGCATACTGTGTTTCTTAATTTGTGTACTGTATTTACACATATGAATATTATGCATAGTTTTTGGACGACTGTTTCATGATTTTCGAAGGTGTTTTTACGAATATATGGAAATGAAAATTTTTCGATATTAACTACAAACATTGGTTGTTTTCGTTTCTAATAGAAAATGGGCAAAATTAATAACGGACAATGACTGGTTTGGCAGCTAGTTTTTAATAAAGAACGTTTTCTGTTTGCTTAATCTGTTCATTTAAGCTAAAATATTCTGATGATATATTTTTTATGGACTAATACTTCTGGAAAGCACTCATTCTACTTCTTCTTCTTTGGGCCTTGCGATGTTGCAGACCTGTGATCGTCCTTCATGAAATTTTGTCTCATTATAAATTTTTAACTATAGTCCCTAGTAGTTTTAGAAGGCGCTTTCTTGTTAGTTTTTCAGTTGCTGTTATAATGGCCAATGCAATTGTTTTGGGAGCTCTTGATCGCTCTTGTGATATATTGTAAATATTTATCGTGTAGCAAACATGTGCAATAATTCTAGTTTAATTGTTTTGTTGCCGTAAAGAGTTTCCAGTCGAGGTATAATACCCAGCTGATTTCTATTCGTTGTGGTTCTGTTCTGTTAATCACTGTTAACTTACACCTAATCCAGTTTCATAGTTTTATAGGTTCTTTACACTGAAGTAAATAAGCCGGACTGCCTTTCAAGTTGCATATGGTGCAGAGCGCGATCTGTTTCCAAAACCGCACAGAACCAAATTGATCGAACATCCAAAATAAAATTTGGTTACTGAGGTTTTTCCGTATTTGAGTCCATGTAATCTTGAGATGTTGAGTTGCACAGACTCCTTTGATCTGTTCTTCGCTAGGAACTGGGTTTGCGGGCTGTCAATAATCTCACGGTTTCATTGCAAGTGTAACTTCTTTCGAGACTGTAGGCATTCACATATTCGGGAACTGTGTTTTTAGTGCTAATAAATATGGGGACTTCGTTATCTTATGATTTACAATATCGAAATAAATGCTTAGTTATTATATCACCTGGGTCATTTAGGTTTATAGGAGCCTGTTTCACGTAACTCGCAGTGTAGTATGTTTGCAGATTTTCGCGTTTCTGTGAATCCTTGAAAGTTCCCTGTTAAATAGCCACTTTCAATGCTTCAGATATATTCTTACAGTATCTCGCGAATTAGTCATTGCAGATACTTTGCAAAGCTGTTTATGTATGGAGTAAAGACAATGATAATCTTTGAAATTTTCTCTCTGTGGTATTTGACGGAAGCATTGGTCCCACGTTTCCGAGCATATTGGCTGATCGGCGCTTAGGCATTATGCGAGCATGTGCGCTAGCAGGTTTTCAAATGACGCACTATATATAGTACTTCGTTGTACACAGTCGGCTGACTGGTGTTAAATACGACTGCCATGGGTTTTCAGTCTTGGTGAGACAGTACTTGTTGTGGTGTCACCGCCAGACACCACACTTGCTAGGTGGTAGCCTTTAAATCGGCCGCAGTTCATTAGTATACGCCGGACCCGCGTGTCGCCACTGTCAGTGATTGCAGACCGAGCGCCGCCACACGGCAGGTCTAGAGATACGTCCTAGCACTCGCCCCAGTTGTACAGCCGACTTTGCTAGGAAAGGTTCACTGACAAATACGCTCTCATTTGCCGAGACGATAGTTAGCATAGCCTTCAGCTACGTCATTTGCTACGACCTAGCTAGGCGCCATTATCAACAGATATTTATTATGTGATGCCTGTACCGTCAGACCAATGTTCTCCAATTATGGATTAAAGTTAAGTATTATATCAACTACGTACTTTATTTCACAGTGTTGGCTCTTCTGCCAACACTTCACTTATTGTGGTTATGCAAAGGGATCTGTAGTGAATGAGATTAAGGTTCTCCTGGTGCAGTTCCATCCCGTCCCGAGTCATGTGTGTGTGTGTGTGTGTGTGTGTGTGTGTGTGTGTGTGTGTGTAATTTCATCGCGGCTGTCAAAACATTTTTCGCTCTATCAGCCAGAGGCACTGTTTCATTCTTACTACACTCTCCCTGTTTAGGGATAGCGTCTGTGAATAGTAATCAAAACGTTGTAGGCCCCGGGTTAGAACTTCACCACTGCTTAAATTTTGGATAAAAATCTTCAGCAACTGGAGACGAAGTCTTCCGTCACAAGAAGTCACACTCCTTCTGCCGACGGCTTTATCACAGAGGGCAGAGGAGCGAAGAGAGATTCAGGCCACTTTCTTGTACTTGGGGTGGGAAACCGCCCTTAAAAGGCGGAAGAATTAGCAATGATCAGCGACATGAGAATGCAGAAGGCAATGGAAACCATTGCATTAAAGCAACACAATATGTATCCACAAGGCATGTGGCCTGTAATTGAAAAAGTGTCATGATAATCTCTTCATTGGCAAAAGATTCCGGATTAGTCCCCTATTCGGATCTCCGAAAGGGGTTGTCAAGGGGGAGGTGACGATGAGAATCAGACTGAATGACGAATGAAAGGGTAACGTTCTATGAATCGGGGCATGGAATGTCAGAGTTTCACCTAACTGATGAAGTTCAACCCTGCACTAATTTGCAAGATGCGTTTGACTGTTATGAACAGTCATGTGGCTGTCGTAACGGATGTTACTGCATAGCTTAATGGATGATTTGATAACGAGATTTGGTTCGTAACTAGTCATTGTTGCAACTTCGACGGTTATCTGCAGTTCATTGCACAATTTGGTAAACCACACAGTTGTTGACGTCATTTCGTCCAGAATCCTAGAAATTAATAAATACGAAAAAGAACTGATTGTCGGACCGACTGACACAACATACAAAATACTCAGACCAACCGTTGGTGAAATTAAAAGTAAGGGCAGTAACATGAAGATTGCAATGATAATTCTACTGTTAAATCAAGAGGGGAGAGCGGATATTGAGGAAAGAGTACTCTGAAGGCCACTACGAGTCGGAGGACTTGTCTGACGACCTGGTGGAAGAAGAAACAGGAGTCAACAGGGAAGAGATAAGGGACTCAGTATCAGTAAAAGAGATTTTGAGATTTAGGATCAAACAAGGCAGAAGAAATAGATAACGTCCCATAGAATTTCTAAAATTATTGAGCAGGAAAACGACTATTCCCGCTGGTGTCGAGAACGCATGAGACTGGCGATATACCAACGACTTTCGGAGAAACATCATGCACATAATTCCAAAGATAGCAAGAGTCGAAAAGTGCGAGAATTATCGCATAATCAGCTTAACAGCTCATGCATCCAAATTGCTGTCAAGATTAATATACGAAGAATGGAAAAGAAAATTGATGTCGATAATTTTGGCTTTACGAAATATACTGGCACCAGAGCGGCAGTCCTGATCTTGGGGTTGATAAGAGAAGCAAGAGTGAAGAAAACTCGAGACACTTTCATAGAATTTGTCGACCTGAAAAAAGCGTTCGGTAGTGTAAAATGGTGCAAGATGTTCGAAGTTCTGAGAAAAATAGGAGTAAGCTGTAGGGAAAAACATTATGTGCAAGAACCAAGAGGGAACAATAACACTGGAAGACCAAGAGCGAAGTGCTGAGATTAAAATGGGTGTGTGACAGGGATGCAGTCTTTTGCCCCTGTTCGATCTATACGTCGAAGAAACAATGACGATAATAAAAGGAAGTTTCAAGAGTGGGATTAAAATTCAAGGTGAAATGATATCGATGTTAATATTTGCTGATGACATAGCTATTTTCAGCGAAAGTGAAGAAGAATTACAGGATCTGTTGAATGGAATAATAGTCTGAGAAGTACAGAATACGGACTGAGGGTAAATCGAAGAAAGACGAAAATAATGAGAAGTAGCAGATATGAGAACAACGAGAAAGGTAAAATGTGAGCAGAGGATCACAAAGTAGACGAAATTGAGGAATTCTGCTAACTAGGCAGCAAATTAATCCATGATGGACAGAGCAAGAAGGTCATAAAGAGCAAACTAACATTGGCAAAAACGGCATTCCTTGCCAAGAGCAGTGTACTATCATCAAACGTAGGCATTAACTTAAGAAAGAAATTTCTCAGAATGTACGTTTGGAGCACAGCTTTATATTAGGACTGTTGATGTTTTTGAAAATATCCGGATTCCGATGTATCGATATTTTAAAGAATAAAGTTATTGGTCTCGATACATCGGAAAAATATCGTTATAACGACGTGAAAAGTATCGACATACCTGCCTAAAAAATATCGGCTGCGCATTGTAAATACACTGCTGGTTTTAAAAGTGTATATTTAAGTATTGATTTATTAGTAGATGTTCTGTAAATGAACAAGCTAGCAGCCTGCCTGTCCCCCATAGAACAAGAATTGAAAGGAAAACGATGCACATTCACGCTTGGCGATGACCATTTTGCTAAGAATTGTAACTACATGTATTGTAGTGTTTTGTATGGAGCTAGGGACCTTTAAATGACGGAGAGGTTTCGTCCCCGTTGCAGCCCTCAGTGGTTCGCAACCCCACAACAGGCTACAGCAGTCTACTTACCCCACCGCCACCCCACACCGAAAACAAGGTTATTGTGCGGTTCGGCGTGGCAGAGTAATTATAGTCTACGCGTGCTTGGAAAAAGTGTTTGCGCAGCAATCGTCGACATAGTGTAACTGAGGTGGAATAAGGGGAACCAGCCCGCATTCGCCGAGGCAGATGGAAAACCGCCTTAAAAAACATCCACAGGCTGGCCAGCACACCGGACCGCGACACTAATCCGCCGGATGGATTCGTGCTGGGGACCGGCACACCTTCCCGCCCGGAAAGCAGTGCGTTAAACCGCACGGCTAACCGGACGGGCTAACTACATCTAAGTGGCACAATAAAAAATGTCTGATGAGTCCATCGTTCGGTATCGTCACATATAGGATTTTTCCGGACGGCTTCATGTCGACTTCCCTCTTTTATTTTTTATTTTTTTTTTCATTTCTGTAAATGCCAGCGACCCACCATTTGGAGCGTCAAATTTGCGTGGTGAAGCTAAGCGTGGTCGTTTCTGTTGGTAGCGCCGAGAGCCGAATACGTCACCATTTCCCTTCACACGTCTCCGCCCACCGCAACGACCAATCTTGTCATTCAGATTTTTGTTCATAATTTTCAGCAGCTGTTTTTCAAGAATGTCGATGTGAAGAAACAGTACACTAGTTGTGTTAAAAATTGTTTTTTAATGCAACTGGTGTGCTGTTTCTGCACATTGGATATCTTATTATTCCATTCCCCCCCTCCCAGTGCAGTCGGTGTCCTTCTTTTGTGCCACATACACTTGCTTCAAACAGTGAGAGAGAAAGATTGGACGTAATGAAAGCTCAAAAATTAGTAAGACCCCTTCACACAGTGAAAGTCAAGTTATGTCCTACTACAATTTCAATAGAAAAACTTCAAATATTTTCCGAAAATATCGAGAAAATATAATATAAAATAAAAGTATCGAACCGTTTTGGAATCGATATAACGGAGGAAAAAATATCGCCAATAAATATCAATATTTTTTGGAAAAAATATCGATGTATGGATATTTTATCAACAGCGATACCAATGTATGGTAGTGAAACATGAACTGTGGAAAAACTGGAAGAGATGAGAATTGAAACATTTGAGATGTGGTGTTACAGACGAATGTTAAAAATTAGGTGGGATAATAAGGTAAAAAATGAGGAGCTTCTTTGCAGAATCGGCGAGGAAAGAGACATATGGAAAAGACTAACAAGAAGAAGGAACTGGGTGATAGGACACCTTTTAAGACATCAGGGAGTAACGTTCGTGGTAATAGAGGGAGCTGTTGAGGATAAAAACTGTAGATGAAGACTGAGGTTGCAATGCCTCCAGCAAACAATTGAGGATGTATGTTGCAACTGTCCTTCTGAGATGAAAAGGAATAATAATTCTTAGAGTATTTATTTCAGAGAAATTATTTTTATTTAAGAGAAATTATTTTTATTTAAGAGAGATTATTTTTATCTCCTTGGTTACGGACTAAATATTCTTGTATACTCGAGGAAAGACTCTGTAAGTACGTAAAACTTCTCCGAAGCTAATGACTCACAACAAATTTCCCTACCTGTGACAAGCAATAATGTGTTTGTTCGTTCCTTGTACGAGAATTTGTTTTCCATACGCCAGCTGTGGTAGACCTAGACACTTGCAACTTGGACAGTCAGGTGGCAAATACAGTAGCTAGCTGTGATTTAGCCTGCACTACAACACAGGAAGAACTCAGACTACCCTTAAACCAAACTTTGTACCATTATCGATATACCGGATGCGACAGAACCGTCGCCTGTCAGACTTACCGTGCATCTGCCACTGTCTGACTGCAGATCCCAGCTCTGTGGTTTGCACAAGCGAAGGCCTGTTTCCGTTATTCAGGGATTGTTACGGCGTGAAGTCAAGCGCCGGCACACCAGTCGGAAACGACAAAGAAGGGAAGGCTATGAGAAGAGGGCAGCCAAACACATGCTGACCGGACCTCCCTCCTGGACGACAACGCTGCAGCAGCGGCCCCTATGTGAAGAGGACAGCTTCAAGATAAGGCACTTGTACAGCAGCGTCAACTCTATTCATTTCGCTTGTAATCTCTATGTAGCATGGACTTGGAATTGTTTAAACTGAAGAAGGTACTTGTAGATTGTTTTGTGTGTCGACCTTTGCTTGCGCACCTGTGTAATTGTAAAAGTTAAGTATTGTGTCTTTTCTTATTGTAATAAAACTCATTAATACGACGTGTTTGCATGTCTGTCTAGCGAACCGAGTACGCAGATTCCTAGACACCACAGTAATTCTACAGATTTTGCAATAATGGTGAGTTGAGTAGATCATCAGTATGCTGCAGAGATTGAACGTGTGATAACGCACCACCTACAACAAACTCCTATGAGAAACTGAAGACAGAATTGATTCGTGAAGTCTCTGCGTCTCAAGAATAGTGCATCAGGCATGTTTTGACTCAGGAAGGTATCTGCGACCAGAAGCCATCGCAGTATCTGAGACGCATGAGAAGCAAGGTTGATACCGGGATCGTACCCGACAACTTGCTTCGTGCGGCATGGAGTAGTCACCTGCTACCACATGTAAAGGGAATTATAATGTCGCAAACCGAGATGCCCTGGGATGCAGCGGTAGACACGATGACACCGGTCCAATAAGTGCCGTGATAGCGTCGTGTAGCAGGATATCGCCAACAATGATAACCACGCCTGGTAGCAGATGGCAGTACGCTAGGAAATTGGCTTCAATGATGCTGTCAAATCAGCAATTGTGAAGTCGCATGCAAAGACAAAGCGCAGTCCCAGATCTAAATCCATTTGCTGTGCCCCATTTGCCGGTAGAGAAGGGTTGTTCGCTGCAGCCATGCAGAACAAGGTTGGTGGTCGATTGCCGTATAATAGGGTTCTAGGAAATATACCTAAATCCGACCCAGTATCCACTAAATACTACCGGCCTGACTTTCGATCACTTATAACCAGGCGCTGTGATTGCGATCGGAAATCAGATGATATGATTGTCCAATTGCTCTTGGCATTTGGGTACGAGCAAGGTTGATGTGCTCTCTAAACAAATCAGTGTTTTCTTGTCTCGGCGTGATCACAGCTGCGACAGGAGCCGCTTCTACAAGATGTAATGAAGTCGCTCTGCTGCAGCCTCCGAGACTTCTGGGGCAAATCAAAACTCTGTTGCTATCATCACAGATTCTGGGATCGCGCGCATATGCACCATCCCGCCTTGCTCGTACCCAAATGCCAAGAGCAATTGGACAATCATATCATCTGATTTCCGATCGCAATCACAGCGCCTGGTTATAAGTGATCGAAAGGCAGGCCGGTAGTATTTAGTGGATACTGGGTCGGATTTAGGTATATTTCCTAGAACCCTATTATACAGCAATCGACCACCAACCTTGTTCTGCATGGCTGCAGCGAACAACCCTTCTCTACCGGCAAATGGGGCACAGCAAATGGATTTAGATCTGGGACTGCGCTTTGTCTTTGCATGCGACTTCACAATTGCTGATTTGACAGCATCATTGAAGCCAATTTCCTAGCGTACTGCCATCTGCTACCAGGCGTGGCGGACGCGCCAGTCGTCGACAGAATTACTGGCTCGACAGCTTCGTGTTTCTTACATAGCGCACCAGTGCACCCCATCAAGATTGTGCGAGGAACTAGTAACTGGTATGCGGGCCTACTGCAGCAATTTCCAATCTTGATGCGACTGCCTGGAGTGCCTAAAGAGATATAGCCATTGCGGAGGCAGAATTTGACGCCATTCTAAAGGAAGGTATTATTCGTCCGTCCACTAGCCCGTGGTCACCTCCTTCCCACCTTGTGCGGAAGACGCCAGTGCGTTTGTTACGGAATTATAATTACGTTTTATATGGTGGAACCCTATTCACTGTACTCGATTGTGGTAACGCATATACTCAGATCCCAGTGGCAGAAGAAGATATCCCAAAGACAGCCATCATCTGTCCATCTTGGTTACTAGAGAGCATTTTTATAGCATTTGCCCTATGGAATGCTGCACAGTCAGGACACAGATTAATCGATTCGGTACGGCAAGGTCTTCCTTTCTCTTTTACCTGTCTAGATGACATTCTCGTCTTTTCGTCCACTGCGGAGTAGCACAAACAGCAGTTAATGAAGTCTTCAAGCGATTAGAACAGTATGATATGGTTCCGAACATCTCAAAGTGCGTATTTGGTCAGTCGTAAGTTAACTTCCTAGGATATCAGATTTCATTTACGGGCTCGCTATCTTCACCTGAAAAAGTGGACGCCGTTTTACAAATTACTCGATCAAATATTGCTTCCTAGGTGAGCTCAGCTTGTACCGTCGACATCGGCCGAGCTTCAAGAAACGTTCACCGTGGCACTCACTGGTCCGGAAATGAAGGGAAAGTTACCGATTCAGTGGACGGAGGCTATGAGCTCGACCTCCGTAGCGGCAGAAAAGAGCATAACGGATGCAGCTATTCTCGCACACCTTCGAAGGACTGCATCCTTCGCACTAGCTGTAGACGTCAGCCACATAGCTAAATTTGTAGCGTTACAGCAGTTCCACGAGCTGCATCGCGCCACTGATCTTTCACTCACATTAGCAGTCATGATCACAGCAAAAGTGGAGAGCATATAACAGAGAACTTCTCGCTATCTATGAGGCTATGAAGCACTTTCACCCACAATTGGAATCTAGAGAGTTTACTGTTTTCACAGATCATAAACTGCTCACGTATCCGTTTAGCAAAACAATAACAATTGCCTGCCTCGCCAACGTAACCACCTGGTATTCATCGTTCAGTCCAGCACGAAACATCAGACACATTTCAGGAATAGACAGTTTAGTGACTGATTGTATTTCTCACTTCAGCAGCATCTCAAGCGCCATCGATTTCGCTCGACTCCCAAAGAAATAGACCAGGAACTCCAGAACCTCGTCAAGGATACATCAACAACTTTGGAATTGCGATTAGTCGATGTACGTGGCGCAGATGTCGAACCGCAATGTGACCTTTCAAATAGAAAACCACGCCTATTCTTGGTTATTACATTCCGCAGATGGGCCTTTGACAGCCTGCTTAACTTGCATCCTGCTACCATATCAGCATTCTGCATAGTCTGGCAGTAATTTATTTGGGCTGAAATCCAAAGAGACTGCCGAGAATGGACTCACACGTGTCAAGTGCCAACGAAGCTTCTCGTCACGTGCATGGGGCAGTGGAGGGCTTTTCTGACACAACTACGTGATTTGGGCACGTGGATGTAAATGTCGTAGGCCCATTACCTCCGTCGAATAGACATCGTATTCTCACTGTGACAGATCGTTTTACTCGCTGGCCAGAAGCAGTGCTAGTTGATAACATCGGCGGAAACCAGAGCCTCTGCATTCGTTTCAGACTGTTGTCCGCTACACTTCACAATGGACCACGGCCGCCAATTCCAATCTAACCGGTTTGCCCAGCTTAGCAGATTCTGCGGCACTGTTCACCGAAAGACCACACGCTACCATACAGCGAATAACGGTATGCCAATATTTTCTGTGGGCAGCCTCATGTGTAATGAACCAAATTGGTCCACAGTTCTACCAATAATTTTCTTGGTCTTAGGAGTACGTACAAGCCATATTAGATTCCTCGTCAGCGGAACTAGTTTGAGTGAAGAGCTGCGACTTCCACGAGCGTTTGTAGACGTGCTGTGCTTCTAGCTTTCAGAAAACAACTAATACGATTTCGTTCGTCAGTTGAGGGTAAACAGAATACGGATTGAGGGTAAATCGAAGAAAGACGAAAATAATGAGAAGTAGCAGATATGAGAACAACGAGAAAGGTAAAATGTGAGCAGAGGATCACAAAGTAGACGAAATTAAGGAATTCTACTAACTAGGCAGCAAATTAACCCATGATGGACAGAGCAAGAAGGTCATAAAGAGCAAACTAACATTGGCAAAAACGGCATTCCTTGCCAAGAGCAGTGTACTATCATCAAACGTAGGCATTAACTTAAGACAGAAATTTCTCAGAATGTACGTTTGGAGCACAGCATTATATTAGGACTGTTGATATACGGATTGAGGGTCTCGCCCTCGCTAGGCTTTGCAACGTGGCACACTCCCAGCTATGTATATTGTGAGGTGGAAATATATACACATATCATGCTTCGTACGGTTAGTATCAAACTCTCATTTCAACCACCGTATACAGCTCCACACAGAGTACAGTAACACTCCGACCTACACTACCCCGTTTTATACAAATCCGAAATTATGCGATTCGTCTGCTTGAGCGCCGTGCATCTCTCTTTCTCCACTTTGCCCGCGTAATGTTTGTCTTACGACAGGTTCGTACGTGTTGTACGCGTAATCGTTTTATCCACGAAGCTGGACTGATTGACAGATTCTAACTGCGTCATCGAAACGAAACAGAACTGATTCATCTGCATCAAACAAGAAAAAAAAATCGTTACCTTCGGAATGTAAACTTAATATTATCAAAGGCTTCGACCCAAAAATTAAAATTTGTGAAGTTGCAAAGACGCTTGATCTACTGGAATCAACAATCAGAACACTTACAAAAGCTAAGGAAAAAATTCTTGAAGTTGTGAAAAATGCTCGATCGAATTCAAGTTTCATTCTTAAACGTCATGGTATTATCGCTCAGATGGAAACAATATTAAAATTACGTCGTGATACTCAAATAAGAGTGAAAAATTTTCCAGTTGATGGGAACAAGGTTTGCTCTCAAGCTAAGCTGATTTTTGGAAGGCTGAAAGAAGTAGCTGGTGAGGTGACCAAAGACGAAATGTTTAAAGTTTAACGGTTGGTTGAACCGATTCAAAAGTCGTTGTAATTCACATAGTATCCCAGAAAGTGGAAATGTGGCAATCGCTGATAGAGCCTGCGTCGTTACATCCAGAGAAACTCAAGGCAATGATAAAATAAGGTGGTTATACCAGCTGAACCATATTAAAAATAGGTGAAAGTGGTCTGCTGTGGAAGAAGATGTCTCAAAGAAATTCCATCGCACTTGATGAAAAAACCTTCACAGATTTTAAAGCCGTTTAAGATTGATTGACTGTTACGGCTGGTGAAAAATGCCGTTGGTGAATAGATTCAATTTATCGCTCAGAAAATATAAGAGATTTAAAAAATACATCTAAAATTGTGTTGCTCTTGATGTGGAAGACGAATGCTACAGCTTAGGTGACGACTTCCCTTTTTAGGGTTCAAATGGCTCTGAGCACTATGGGACTTAACATCTATGGTCATCAGTCCCCTACAACTTAGAACTACTTAAACCTAACTAACCTAAGGACAGCACACAACACCCAGCCTTTTTAAGGACTGGTTTGGTCGTTACTTCATACCTAAAGTCAAAAATTGTTGCCGATTAAAACAAATCCCGTTTAAAGTGATGCTATTAATCGGCAACACACGTTATCCTTCTGTTGCTCTAAATTTGACCTACGTGTGAAAGTTCTTTTTTTTGCCACCAAATACACTCCTGGAAATGGAAAAAAGAACACATTGAGACCGGTGTGTCAGACCCACCATACTTGCTTCGGACACTGCGAGAGGGCTGTACAAGCAATTATCACACGCACGGCACAGCGAACACACCAGGAACCACGGTGTTGGCCGTCGAATGGCGCTAGCTGCGCAGCGTTTGTGCACCGCCGCCGTCAGTGTCAGCCAGTTTGCCGTGGCATACGGAGCTCAATCGCAGTCTTTAACACTGGTAGCATGCCACGACAGCGTGGACGTGAACCGTATGTGCAGTTGACGGACTTTGAGCGAGGGCGTATAGTGGGCATGCGGGAGGCCGGGTGGACGTACCACCGAATTGCTCAACACGTGGGGCGTGAGGTCTCCACAGTACATCGATGTTGTCGCCAGTGGTCGGCGGAAGGTGCACGTGCCCGTCGACCTGGGACCGGACCGCAGCGACGCACGGATGCACGCCAAGACCGTAGGATCCTACGCAGTGCCGTAGGGGACCGCACCGCCACTTCCCAGCAAATTAGGGACACTGTTGCTCCTGGGGTATCGGCGAGGACCATTCGCAACCGTCTCCATGAAGCTGGGCTACGGTCCCGCACACCGTTACGCCGTCTTCCGCTCACGCCCCAACATCGTGCAGCCCGCCTCCAGTGGTGTCGCGACAGGCGTGAATGGAGGGACGAATGGAGACGTGTCGTCTTCAGCGATGAGGGTCGCTTCTGCCTTGGTGCCAATGATGGTCGTATGCGTGTTTGGCGCCGTGCAGGTGAGCGCCACAATGAGGACTGCATACGACCAAGGCACACAGGGCCAACACCCGGCATCATGGTGTGGGGAGCGATCTCCTACACTGGCCGTACACCACTGGTGATCGTCGAGGGGACACTGAATAGTGCACGGTACATCCAAACCGTCATCGAACCCATCGATCTACCATTCCTAGACCGGCAAGGGAACTTGCTGTTCCAACAGAACAATGCACGTCCGCATGTATCCCGTGCCACCCAACGTGCTCTAGAAGGTGTAAGTCAACTACCCTGGCCGGCAAGATCTCCGGATCTGTCCCCCATTGAGCATGTTTGGGACTGGATGAAGCGTCATCTCACGCGGTCTGCACGTCCAGCACGAACGTTGGTCCAACTGAGGCGCCAGGTGGAAATGGCATGGCAAGCCGTTCCACAGGACTACATCCAGCATCTCTACGATCGTCTCCATGGGAGAATAGCAGCCTGCATTGCTGCGAAAGGTGGATATACACTGTACTAGTGCCGACATTGTGCATGCACTGTTGCCTGTGTCTATGTGCCTGTGGTACTGTCAGTGTGATCATGTGATGCATCTGACCCCAGGAATGTGTCAATAAAGTTTCCCCTTCCTGGGACAATGAATTCACGGTGTTCTTATTTCAATTTCCAGGAGTGTATAACAAGCTTGATACCGAAGTTTTTCACGACAGCGGTGTTATATAAAACATTCCCGTACTTCCTGCCGCGTCAGTTCAGGGTAAAATCTCGAGCTTTCGACGATTACCTCCAACGTCTTCGTCAGGGGCAACTGATTGTCGAAATTGTTGTTTTTTTCTTTATTGAATTTCAGTTCCCCATCTGGAGCGGGCTGGGAGCAGCATAGATGCTGCTCTTCAGCTGAGAGACAGTAAGTACATAACAGGAAGACATTTTAAACAACATAAAGGAGAAAATATTGCCGAAGATGGATATAAAAAGGGGTAACATTATGGAAGGGAGTGTACAAAATGGGGTGACTGTTAAAATGGAGGTAAAAATCTAAAAAAGTGTAGCATACAAAAAACCACACACTGTAACAATTAAAAGAAGACAGGGCGAAGTACAGCCAGAGGATAAAGTCAAACACATGATTAAAATCACAGACTTCACGTCACTGTAAATTGCCACTGAACAAGACACTGATGTAGCACACTGACAATGAAAAACGCACCGACAGTGAAGAACAAACTGGGAGGATTTGGTAGGGGTAGGGATACAAGAGAGAAGGGAAGAAAGGTGGGAGGGGCAGTGCTAGAGGGGGGAGAGAGAAGGGGAGATGGGGTGGGGACGCGCCGAAGGGAGCCAAATAGGGAAGGATGGGACAGGAAGGAGAAGAACCCACTTTGGGGGAAGGAGAGGAGGAGAAAGGGGCCCTGAGAAGGGGGGGGGGAGATAAAGCCAGGCTACAGTTGATAGGAAGGGTAGACATCATAGTGAAGGTCATCATCCAGGAGGGGGAAGTGCTGGAAACTGCCTTGATGAAGGATATGGAGGGTGTGGGGGTGGAGAGAGAGGGGGGATACAGCGATAGAGGCTTGGCAGTGGGCGGGAGGTAGAGAGGATGGAGGACACCGGGGGGTTGGAGGGATCAAGCCTGCAGACAGGGAATGAGGTTGTACAGGAGCCATGTGGGGGGCAGAAGGTGGGTACGGAAGGCAAGGTGGAGTGCATGGCATTCAAGGATTTGGATGACCTTATAAAAGCGGGAGGGGGGTGGGGGCGGAGATCCAGACAATGCTGAATGCTGGCAGAACAAGTATAGGACAGATGAGGGATTTGTACGTGTGGAGGATGGTGGAATGATGCAATGCCCATGTCTAGTCGGACAGGAGTTTCGTGAGGCGGAGGCAGGTATGGGCTTTCTGCTGGATGGTCAAGAGATGAGGGCTCAAAGTGAGGTGGCGGTCGAGGGTGAGGCCAAGCTATCTCAGGGTGGGGGTGAGTTGGATGGGATGACCATAAATGGTGAGGTAAAAAGCATGGAGACAGAAGGAGCAGGTGGTGCAGCCTTTGATGATGCCTTTGTCTTGGAGGGGTTGATACAAAGGAACCACTGGTTCCACCAAGTGGTGAACTAGTCAAGGTGGGTTTTGAGTGTACATTGGGAGCATTGAAGTGTAGGGTAGAGAGCCAGTATAGCGATGTCATCAGCATATTGGAGGGTATGTACATGTGAGGGTGGCTTGGGCATGTTGGTAGTGTACAAGAGATAGAGGAGAGGGGAGAGGAGAGAGCCTTGGGGGACGCTGGCAATGGGATGCTAGATATGAGAGTTAGTATCGTGGAGGGTGACATTGGAAGGGCAGCGTGAGAGGAAGGAAGTGACCAGATGGATAAAATTGATAGGCAGGGCATAGGTTTGGAGAAGAGCAGACTGGGATGCTATAAGCAATCGGAAGCATTCTGGAGGTTGAAGGAAACAAAAATGGAGGGAGAGAAGGTGGACAAGGTTAAGGAGTTGGTCTTCGGCAGAGAAGGAAGGTCGGAAGCCACACTGGGTACGGGGGAGAAGGTGGTGTTGGTTAAGGTGGTGATGGATACAACGGAAGAGGATGGATTCGAAGACCATACTGAAGATGGAGTGAGGCAAATGGGATGATAGGAAGAGGTGGTAGGAGGGGGTTTGTTGGTTCTGAGGAACAGGAGGACGCTGGAAGTCTTCCACAGGTCGGGGTAAAAGCCGGTGGAGAGGATGACATTGTATAAAGCGGCAAGACAGTCAGGAAGCAGAAGGGACAGTGTTTGAGGTGGCAGTGGGTGTCACAGTTGTGACCAAGGGCCGTGTTGCGTTTTGACCAGAGGATAAGTTTAATATCTTGTGCTGTGATTGGAGTGTCGATGTCTGAGGAGGGTAACTGCCTGAAGTACTGGAGATTGGGAGCAAGTGGAGCAACCGAGGTATTAGCGCGTTCCATGACGGTGTTGAAAAGGGAATAATCGAAGTGGGGATTATCAGGAATGGAGAAGACACCGGAAAGGTGGGAAGCAAAGTGGTTTGCCGTACTGAGGTTGTCAGGAAGGGGGCGGTCGTTAGGGAGATTGGGGTAATGGGGTGCAGAATAGGAACCAGTAAGGCGATGGGAGGCCGACCAAGTACTTGGAGGAGTTTATAGGGAGGGTGGTTTCAGTCGCGTATACGTCTGCGCCAATGCGGACGTTTCTTTGCTATAATCAGTTTCTGAACGTGTCGCTGGAGTTGCCGGTGGCAGTGGAGTGTATCCCTGTCACGAGTGCGCAAAAAGGAGCGATAGAGGCGGCGAGATTCGCGGAGGAGGAGGACAGCCCGTGGAGGGAGACAGGGACAGTGGGGATGGGTGGTTTTGGTAGGAACACGGCTTCAGTAATGGCCTTCTGAAGGAAGGACGAGTCGAAACTGTTACTTTGATGGTACTATACATAGCACAAAGACGGCTTCTGATTAATCGGTAATTAAGTCATCGTAGATGGTGTCAACGTCTGCGTTGGTGTCGCCACCGCTCCCGCTGTAGCGTAAACATTGCGACGGATATCTTTGCCTCGAGAGCTCGCTTCCGTACACTGCTAAGATTATATCCGCTGTCACGGTTGAAGAGTTTCTCACACATTCTTATATGTACAGCTTCTTTAACTACAAAGTGCAGTATGTGGGAGCTTGGGACAAAAGTTTCGTGTCGTCAAATTGTATTTACGTTTGTTTGTGTGGTTGTGCTCAGCATCTGCAGATCTCTCCAGTTCTCAATTTTTAATACGTCTTTGATGTTCTGCATATGAGTCGGAAACGGTGCGGATTGACTGATGTAATTTCTTCTGCACTCACAAAGGGTGTTGTAAATCCCAGGAATCATGAGGCCGACACTGTCCTCAACAGTGTGTAGCATCTCCTTTATCTTCTTAGGTCGGAAAATAGATCTGATTGGATTCCTCATCTTCCCAGGACTCTGCCTATTTTGCTGGATGTAGTGCTACAGAAGAGAAGGAATGCAGTCGGTGGCTCGTCACGTGAATGTTCAACACGAGCCACCGGTAAACATAAAATACTGTTTGACTAAACCAAAGTTTTGTCCATGGCTCGCATGTACTGTGACTCTGTAATCAAATAGATTGTAGAAATAAGAATGTATGATAAAATCTTTAACTGGATATAGTCTTAGCGATGCATGGAAGCGAGGTCTCGATGTAGAGGAGAGCCAAAGATATTCGTCTCAATGTTTATGCTGTGGCGGGAGTGGTGGCGCCACCAGCGCAGACATTGACGCCGTCTGCGACAGCATGACGTAATTATAGACGAATCGGAAACCGTTTTTGGCCTATATAAGGCCACCAGAGCAGTAATTTCGACAGTCAGTTGCTCTTGACGAAGACGATGGAGGTAATAGTCGAAAGCTCGAGGTTTTACCCTGAATTGACGCGTCAGGAATCCGAGAATATTTTATACAACAAGTTTGTGGAGTCATTGAATCTCACTACACGAGACGATCGTTTGCGCTTTCACATGAAGCTAGTAGACAAAGTAACGAACTCTTCGTTACAGACTTTTGGAAACAATTAAGTGTTTTAAATGCTATGATAATTATTGGACGATCAATGAAATTTCCCAAACAATCTTGAAATGGCGTCAGGAAAGAACTGTGCGTTTTCTTTTGCACCACTGAAACCCAGGGGAATTAGCTCCAGACCCTGATGAAATTGATAGTGTAACTGAAGAAGTGGTCGAGCTTGCGAGGCAATTAAATTTAGAGATGTATGATGATGACGTTCAAGAACTGTTGGATTCATACTGTGGTGTCACCGCCAGACACCACACTTGCTAGGTGGTAGCCTTTAAATCGGCCGCGGTCTGTTAGTATACGTCGGACCCGCGTGTCGCCACTGTCAGTGATCGCAGACCGAGCGCCACCACACGGCAGGTCTAGAGAGACGTACTAGCACTCGCCCAGTTGTACAGCCGACTTTGCTAGCGATGCCACACTGACAAATACGCTCTCATTTGCCGAGAAGATAGTTAGCATAGCCTACAGCTAAGTCAATTGCTACGACCTAGCAAGGCGCCATCACCAAGTTATATTAAGATGATAATACTGTATCAACAAGACCAATTTCACCAATTGTGGATTAAAGTTAAGTATTCCAGAAGCTACGTACTTTTCTTTATAGCATTCATTACGTATCCTGTTTCAGACCTCACGCCAGACTGCGTGAGTTTAAGCGCGTGCCTTTCGGCTTCCTCTCATTGTGTCTAGGCTGTCTTGCCTAGACACAACACATACAGTCAGGAGCTGACAACTGATGAGGTTGTAGAAATGCGTGAGCAAGAGCGAAACATTGAACAACCTGATTCTCTAGACCCAATCCGAAGATCAAATGGTGGTTGCAAACTCGGCAGAAGGCCTCAGTTCAATTGAAAAAAGGTTACAAATTTTAGCAAAATAGAACCCAATGAAATCCGCATTTCTGTTACAAAATGGAGAATAAAAAATGTATCGGTGTGCAACGACAAAATTTTGCTTGGGAGTAAAAAAAAGTGGCTCGTCAGATGACGTTGTTAGATTTTATGAAGCCTTCTATAACTTCGATTTACAAAGCTGCAATGCATAATACTGTACTGTAATATAATTTGTTGTATTGTTGAACGTTTTATTGAACTTTTTTCTTCTAAATTACATTGTTTATTTTCAGGCTCTGGTCTCAACTGAATGCCATTTGTGCGTACTTATCTGAAAAGTTGGGGTCCGACTTTTGCGTATTCGTCTTACACTGTTATCACTTGGTCCCACCTACCGCATAAGTCCGAGGTGTTACTCTACTACAACGAGGAGCACGCACTGTGGACATATTGGTTAATGGTTAACCCTCTACCATCTCTATTGACCATGTCAAACCTGCATTTGTTATCAAGGAAGTACTACCTACTGATGTACCGCGGCTCCAACCTCCTTTGCCACTGCAGACACTCTTCCAGAAGGCACGATGCGACCAGGATGACCTGTACATTTCCCAGCACGCTTTCTAGATGGCGCTCTCACTTCCCCTGAGGAGAGTGACGTAGCGACTGAGATTACGGTACTCCTTGTGAAGTGTCGTGTCGTGATGAGTCGCGCGTGTGTATGTGCGTGTGCGCATATGTGTTTATTTACATCGCGGCTGTCAAAACATTTTTCGCGCTATCCGCGAGAGGCGCTGTTTTATTCTTTTTAGGAAAATGCTTATTCTTAGACTGGTTGCCTATTTTTTTTCAGAGAGATTATTTTTACTTCCTTGATTACGGGCTAAATATTCTGGCATTCTCGAGCGAAGATTGTGCATGAATGTACGTAAACTTTTACGAAGCTATTGAGCCACAATAAATTTCGTTTCCTGCACCAGCTCTAAATTTCGTTTCCTGTGCCAGCTCTAAAGTGTTTGTTCATTTCTTGTACAAGAGTTTGCGTTTCTTATCCCAACCAGGCTAGACCTAGACACGTGCAACATAGACGGTAAAACGGCGGATACATCAGCCAACCTGACAGGCAGTTTATATGCAAGATCATTCTATTAAATCATTCATGAGCTGCTTTCATTCCACAGCTAACTTTTTCACTGATTCGTGTTGCTAAATTTTCTACATGTATTCATTCGCTCCTTTGTGAAGTCAATAGGCACGAGCATGGTTACAGAATTAAATGTTTGTCACTTAATCCGAAACATTATGCAGTCAATTCACTCAGTCTTGCCTTCAGTTTAGTTCATTCAACGATTTTCTTTGTGTCGTATATGGAACCGATTTCATGTGTAGCTGATATAACCGGCTTGTATTTCACATATCTTTGGGATGGCAACGGGTCATGTGTTATTATATTCACTTGGTTTTGCACCAATTATGTAAGCTCAAGGTGTGTAGCATGTTTTGCCAAACCATGTATATTTAAGTCTTTAAGATTGTAGCATCATTCAACCGACTTTAAGTCAGTAAGACGACTTAAAGCAGATATTCAGTGTTTCATATTTGACCATAATGATTACAGTACAGTGTCTAAATCCACGCCGGCCGAAGTGGCCGTGCGGTTGTAGGCGCTACAGTCTGGAGCCGAGCGGCCGCTGCGGTCGCAGGTTCGAATCCTGCCTCGGGCATGGATGTGTGTGATGTCCTTAGGTTAGTTAGGTTTAATTAATTCTACGTTCTAGGCGACTGATAACCTCAGTAGTTAAGTCGTATAGTGCTCAGAGCCATTTTCTAAATCCACACTGCACAATACTCAACCATTAAGTCGCTCACTACAACTCTTTAAATATTGTTCCGATCTTGTGAGTGACGTTCATATTCACTGCAGTTCAATTTATAACACTGCGCCCGATATTTTTTAGCTGCTTGATTAGTATAAGCGTGTGCTGCTCATTTCACTTTCTTTTCACATACCGTAGTTAGATTGCGTTTATTAATGATTTAGTTTAGTCATTACTGGGACTGTTACAAGTCATAGTGTGTTTATATCAGGACAAGTTACGTTTAACTGAGATTAGATAAACGAATTCATTGATGTTTACACCTATGATTTCCTAACATTACTGCTGAAGTAGTCTCACGGAGTGGGTGATAATAGCTCTACTGAAGAAATAGAGTCAGTGGAGGACTGCAACTTGCCCCACAAGGGACGTGTTTATTGGAATTAGATTCGCTGAAATGAAAGAAATTAGTGATGTGTATGAAGTCAACGAAGATGCCATGAAATGAATTGATGGCAGCGAAAATCTGTAATAAATGCTGGATTTCTGAATAAATTTTCTTTAGTCCTAACATACTCTTTACGCTGCGAGTTAAGCATTAAAGTCCGATTTTTGTTTATATCTTTTCATGTCGTTGCATCTTCGTAGGTTCCATTCGGACAATCTTTTCATTTCATTTCAGCAAACTTAATTCAACTGGTATTCTGCATTTACCCTGATGATACGACACAGAATAACTCCTTATTGCAGGCAGGCTGTTTGGTAATAGAGTTCAATATACTCCTGACAGAATACAGAAACCATTCCATAAACGAACGTACAGGTGGATTAATTGGTGGAAAGACAAAAAAACACGAATATCTGCACCTGTAGACCATAAAAGTTGAGGAAAGCACTTGGGAAATTTTTCATGACGTCGTTAATAAGAAGTTCGTGTAATTGATAAGCTGTCAGATTATAGCTCTTGATTACTAGGCCTAGATTGTTGCTGGAAAACAGAACGATTCTTCACAGACGTGAACCTTCCATCGACGTTGGAGTCCTTGCTTATGAATATCCATACATATTATAAAAATGGATGTATGTGTATGTTCTACATCTCCACCCAAACCTCTGCACCGATTTCAACAAACTTGGTATAAATATCCCATTCTGTCAGGCACAGTCGCTGTGGTGATAAGAACCTATCTGTCATAGTACAGGAGATATGACATTATAAACAAATAGATGCGTGAAAAACTGCTGCATCATGCATGAGGTTTAAGATTGTTACATTTTTGCTACTAACTCTATGTGCAACACATTTTGTAGGCAGTATTCTCATATGCCACTGAATGTACCTACAGAAATACATCATTGTACGACAAATAGTTCAATGTCATAAACACTGCGATCCATGAAAAAATGTTGCATTATACATGAATTTCAATACAGTTATTATTTACTACTAAGATGCTCCTATAATTGACTCGACTTAAGGAAAAGCATGACACCTGGCAGTTGTTTTGGCAGCTTCCGACTGCAAAACCCAAACGGTTGTAGGCGAAACCAATAGCTGTCTATACAGTAATTAAGAGGCATTGGCACAGAGACGTGTACAAAATCGCGTTGTGGGAACGGGATATGCCGAGTTTGTCAGCTTGTAATTTATAAATATTTCGTGCAAGTTGGCTGAACTATGATGATTTTTGGCCATACCTGCCCCGGCTTCACGCTGTTATAATTATGTAACTGTGGCCGAAATACTTGCCTGGAGTGACAGTAGCATGTTTCATACTCAAATCATTTTCGTGAGTAAGTCTATCTTGTAGTGACAACCATATCGAAATCTTTATACTATCTGCTGAGATTAGCTTTCATATACAGACACAAAAAAATAGCAGGGGACTTTAATTTACATATTTATAGATTTAGATTTCATATTCAGTTACTTAACGTTGTTCGCTGAATTTTTATAATAACTCTATGCAGTGGCCGGTAAATAAAATTACCGCTATGTGACACAAGTTATCCGGCCGGGGCGGGTTTTCAGTATGTTTACTGTAATGCGATACCTAGGAGGCCACATTAATCTAGACAGTGCACTACACTAATGAAATATTAAAATAAGTCCTATAAAGAAGTGGTGAAAATGCCACAATTACATCGGTCACAGACAGATGACAGTAGACGAATTGTGCAAAGTATTCTGCTGTGGATGAAGTGTGATCCATGTACTGAAGATGGCAATGCTGATCTCGCAACTATGAGCAATGAGATCGCATTGTGATACGACAGAATGTTAGATACCCCCTCCGATGAATTCCCCAATATGTTGGACGTAAGGCGTCAAACTGTGTTCATATTCGTGGTTTTGGGCGATAGAGGCATCTGATTTAAAAGTAGACCGTCGCATCATGTGAATAATGTGAATAGCGATTGTTTAACGGAAGGCGAGAGCAGCACAAACTATATATATACAGGGTGAGTCACCTAACGTTACCGCTGGATGTATTTCGTAAACCACATCAAATACTGACGAACCGATTCCACAGACCGAACGTGAGGAGAGGGGCTAGTGTAATTGTTTAATACAAACTATACAAAAATGCACGGAAGTATGTTTTTTAACACAAACCTACGTTTTTTTAAATGGAACCACGTTAGTTTTGTTAGCACATCTGAACATATAAACAAATACGTAATCAGTGCCGTTTGTTGCACTGTAAAATGTTAATTACATCCGGAGATATTGTAACCTAAAGTTGACGCTTGAAACCCCCGACGTTCAGTTGCGTGTTGTAACAAACACGGGCCACGGTCGGCGAGCAGCATCTGCAGGGACATGTCTACGATGACGACCGTGTTTACGAGTGTGGCTGTAGTGCACTGTTGTGGTTTGGTCTAGCTGTCGCAGTGTCCGCATGTAGCGCTTGCTGCTATTGTTATTCTGCATTCGTCTCCGCATGCAGACCAACTGTAGTACACCGTGTTACCAGACGTCTGTGATAGTGTAGTGTTGTAGGAACTGTGACCATGGTGTATTCGAACTCTGAAAAGGCGGAGATGATACTCATCTATGGCGAGTGTCGACGAAATGCAGCTGAAGCCTGCAGGGTGTATGCAGAACGGTACCCGGACAGAGAGCATCCAACGTGCCGCACATCGCAAAACATCTACCGCCAACTGTATGCAACAGGTATGGTCGTAGCACGCAAACGGGTCCGTAACAGGCCCGTCACAGGAGAAGCGGGTGCAGTTGGTGTGTTAGCTGCTGTTGCCATGAACCCACACATTAGTACACGGGACAATGCGAGAGCCGGTGGACTGAGTCAAAGTAGTGTCATGCGCATACTGCCTCGTCACCGCTTTCACCCGTTTCATGTGTCGTTACATCAGCAATTACATGGTGGTGACTTTAATCATCGAGTGCAATTCTGTCAATGGGCATTAACAGAGAATGCGTTGCAGTTCTACCTGTTTACCGATGAAGCCGGTTTCACAAACCACGGGGCAGTGAATCTACGGAACATGCATTACTGGTCCGTGGACAATCCTCGCTGGCTCAGACAGGTAGAGCGACAGCGACCGTGGACTGTAAATGTATGGTGCGGAATCATTGGCGACCACCTCATTGGTCGTCACTTCATTTCAGGGGTGGAATAGAGTGTGTCCCTTGAGGGGTGAGGTACACGTACACACGTGGTTTCCGTTTTCAATTACGGACATGTCAGGCCAATAGATGTTCAATGTGGTGGCCATCATTTGCTGCACACAATTGCAGTCTCTGGCGTAATGAATGTCGTACACGCCGCAGTACATCTGGTGTAATGTCGCCACAGGCTGCCACAATACATTGTTTCATATCCTCTGGGGCCAGCCCGTTCTCCTGATCTTACACCTCTGGATTTCTTTCCGTGGGGTACGTTAAAGGAGAATGTGTACCGTGATGTGCCTACAACCCCAGAGAATATGAAACAACGTATTGTGGCAGCCTGCGGCGACATTACACCAGATGTACTGCGGCGTGTACGACATTCATTACGCCAGAGATTGCAATTGTGTGCAGCAAATGATGGCCACCACATTGAACATCTATTGGCCTGACATGTCGGGACACACACTATTCCACTCCGTAGTTGAAAACGGAAACCACGTGTGTACGTGTACCTCACCCCTCATGGTAATGTACATGTGCGTCAGTGAAAAAGACCAATAGAAAGGTGTTAGCATGTGGACGTAATGTGCTGTTCCAGTCTCTTCTGTACCTAAGGTCCATCACCGTTCCCTTTGTATCCCTACGTAATTCGGTGCTCTCCGATACACACAATCGAACAGCGGAGGAGTGGTACTCAAGCGTCAACTTAAGGTTACAATATCTCCGGATGTAATTAACATTTTACAATGCAACAAACGGCACTGATTACGTATTTGTTTATATGTTCAGATGTGCTAACAAAACTAACGTGGTTCCATTTAAAAAAACGTAGGTTTGTGTTAAAAAACATACTTCTGTGCATTTTTGTATGGTTTGTATTAACCAATTACACTAGCCCCTCTCCTCACGTTCGGTCTGTGGAATCGATTCGTCAGTATTTGATGTGGTTTACGAAATACAGTATATCCAGGGGTAATGTTAGGTGACTCACCCTGTATATGAAACTGGAAACTGGAAGTTTTTGCTTGAAATCGGGTTACGAGCAAGGGTTCCGCCTGCTAGCTTCCACTCACCCCTAACGAATGTACGAATAGACTCCAATAATGTAGCAAAATATGCGTCTGTAGAATGAATGGGGCAGGGCTCATATTTAGAAATAAAATCAAATTCTTCCTTCTAATGGCAGATGGTAGTTTATTGTTTAGTCAAAAGAATGGCGACTATCACAGTGTACTATCCACGACAAATAGTAGCAATTCGGGCACCATGATGTGGTTATTTGTAGCTCCTACAGGCACAGCTGCTATGCACCTGCGGCAGCACTGAATACTACACATCCCATTCAGGACACTGCCCAGCCCATTCAATTTCTGCTCATACAACGTCAGGGAGACGTTCGTGTCGCACTTGTCATTATTCTGTGCGCTCGTTCAGAAGTTCAGCATCTGTTCTGCCCAACAAGATTGCCAGTCCTCTCCCTTTATGAGCGTTGACACAACCTCATTCATGGTAACTGGTGCGGTCTATTTTACTGACACTATCCACTGACTGATTACCGACTTGAGACGGAAGTAGTGTGGAACATTATCACCTAAGACAATCTTCGTAGTCCCTGTGATCACCTTTATTTTCTTGATTTCGGGCTTACGCGGTAGCTAGGGTTGAAGATACAAAATATCAAAATTGTTGCATGAGAAAGATCCGTCCATGGCATAAAACCTGTATATGGTTATACAGTGCCTTTCAAAATGACAACACGGGTTTTAAGGTTTTATAGCATTTATTACATTCAACTTACAATTATAAATAACCAGCGAACGCGTTAATGTTTCGCAGTTGCTAAATATGTACGAGAATTGCGCATATATACTAAACTCCTAGCTCCTCGTCTCGGCCCATCTCCTTATTCCCCCCCACCCCCTTGCTTCTCCGTACACCTCCTGCTCCCGCCATCTCTCTGTGCGTATCCTCCTCCCCCCTCCTCTCTCTCTGTCCATCTCTTCGTCCGCCTTCTCTATATTCATTCCGTCTGAATTCTCAATCGTGTAAAAATTCGAAATAAATCCGTCAAGATCTTTTCAAGGTTTTTAGTAACAGCATTTTCCCTTTATGTATTACATTTGTAGTTATAGATAATGCATATAAGTGACAAACAGTTTTGTTTGTTACGAAAATATTTGACAGCAGAACTAACAAACTGAACGCAAAATTTTCTTACTTTTATTTGCCATACCAAAAATACCATTACCTTACGCAATTAAGGAAAAAAGAACAACCAAATTGGTCGAGCCATTTTCAAGTGATGATATTTCACAACTGGTTCTAATTTCTGACTTTTCCGGTAGATCTTCCAAAAATTTTCTCTCATAAAAAACTTTTTCTGGCAATAACAAACACAACAAAGACAAAAATTAACCAAATCCGTCGATCCGTTCGTAACTGATAATATTTCATATATGGGGCAACTGATGTTAATTTCCGACTTTTTCCAAAAATTTCATTTCATAAAAAGCTATTCCTGACAATAACGAACGGAACAAAAAAAAAAAAATCAACGAAATCGGTCAATTCATTCTCAGATGATGATCTTTCATATGTGCGGCAATTGATTTTTATTTATATTCATGAAATGATTGAGCAACTAAGACAGTTTTCCTTTGAAGTATTGGATATGAACACCATTCGTCACACATCGAGTCGATTGGCGAGTTCTTGCCAAATATTGATCAGTGTGTCTGGAGTAATTGTTGCAACAATGCTGTTTCTAAAGTTGGGTAGATCAGCTGGTAGCAGAGGCCCCTACACTTGATTATTTATGAATGCCCAAAGATAAAAGTTGCCTGGCGTCAGATCATGTGTGAATTTGGAGGTAATGTAAAACAAGCTCTGTTGTCCAGCTTCGTGCGGCCAATACAGCACTCGGGTACAATGTCGTTTAACCAGTTGCATACTGAGTTATGCAAGTGAGGCGGCGCACCGTCTTGTTGCCAAATAAAATTCTGTGGTTCAGCTTCTTCATACTGAGGAAAGAGCCATAGCTCTAGCGCACCAAGATAACGCACACCAGTTACAGTTGCTTCACCGAAAAAGAAAGGCCAATACACTTTCAGTCGGAATATGGCACCAAAAAAAAAAAAAAAATCAGTTTTGGGGAGTCTCGTTGCAACTGCACCATCTTGTGGGGATTTACTGACCCCAGATGCGCGCACTATGTGTGTTCACATATCCACTGAAATGTCGATTCATCATTGAAGACGACACGATCCAGAAAATCTTCATCGTCAACCAACAACATTTCGCTGGCAAAGTTAGCACGTAAACCGTAGTCTGCAGGCTTTAGCGCTTGCAAACGATAAGGACGTAGTTGTAAGTATCTGCAATTCTCCACACAGACGTCAATGGAACTGCTAATTCACGACCAGCCTTCCGAACTGATTACTTGGGGCTAAGCGTGAAAGACTCTCACTCGTTCTAGACAGTCTTCAGTCACTCTTGGTCGTTCCGTTTGCACACTCGTATACAGACGAAACTGTTTGAGTTGATCTTTCATTTTATGTGTTATTTATAATTGGAAGTTGAATGTAACAAATGCTACAAGACCTTAAATCCCGTATATTCATTTTGAAACACACTGTATGACATGGATGATACTTTATCCATGCAGGGGATGGAGTAGGAGCGGGGGGGGGGGGGGGAGGGGGGGGAGGCAAACATTGCGTCATTTATGTTTTCTGGTAATTTTTGTAGGTATGTATAAATGTAAGTGATCTAAGGTACTTTTATCCAAAACTTGAGAAGACAACTTTTATACCGGTAGAATAATTCGAAGTACGGGAAGCAAACACAATTACTGTCCCGCTATCCGCTGTCATGGCTAGACCAGGTGACGTGGAAACAAGTGTGGATTCAGATAAAACCACAAATAAGAAATTGGGACGCACGAAAAATAAAGCAAGGGACGAGGTTAGAAATGATGGCAAACGCTGCATAAGGGCATTCCAAAGCGGGAATCGGTTAACAGCAACGACGCCCGCGGCAGCGGCTGTTTAGTATGTTACTACGATGATGATGAAGGGCAAATGTATTGTTTGAGATATGGAATCGTGGCCTGGAGAAGACTGAGTCGAAAGTTACAAGCGAAAATGAGAACATTTCAGTAGTTGCTGAATGACGGAACCAGCCACAAATACTTTTTAAATGATTGATTATAGGTTCTGCGTTTATGCAAAAACACTGATTTTTCTTTTTATTCAAACATGTTTCGGCACCTCTGTGCTATCATCAGTGGGTTTAGTTTATTGAAAACTGTAAAAAGTCAACATATTCTAGGTTGTAACTGATCTAACAAAGTGAGGCCTAAAGAAGCTTTTTGTTCGTTTTTCTTCTTACCGCGATTTTTCATTATGTGGTTCGCAGGACCATCTGTATGGTGTCCTGCACTGGTAGCTTGTTATCTGCAAACCAGACTATGTAAATGTGAATTTCATCGGCTAGTTACCCCATCCCATGAATTAAAAAAAAACGTGATTTTGCGTGGCAAAATGTTTTGCGCATATATTTGTTATTATACACGTTTTGTTGTGACTGATCCTTCTTCTTTTGCATTCTGAGGGCACTGCATACACATGTTAATGTACTTCGTGTAATTGAATTTGTAATAAACACTTTTTCACTCCATAAAACACGGTGAGCGCTATGTTGTTGTGTTTCCTAGCCCCGTCGGCGTTCATTTATTCCCGAGACAGTTTGGCGCCGATCTGAATTTTTATTTTAGTTTTTCTCTCTCTTTCAGTTTGTGTGTGTGTGTGTTCTGTAGCCGACCGCGGTGGTCTAGCGGTTCTAGGCGCGCAGTCCGGAACTGCGCGACTGCTACGGTCGCAGGTTCGAATCCTGCCTCGGGCATGGATGTGTCTGATGTCCTTAGGTTAGTTAGGTTTAAGTAGTTCTAGGTTCTAGGGGACTGATGACCACAGTCGTTAAGTCCCATAGTGCTCAGAGCCATTTTGAACCTTTTCTGTAAAGTTCCATTAATGTGTTAAATAATGTGCCATTACAGAGAGTAGTGTTTTCATTTAAAACTTTTTTGCTTTCTGCTGTTGCCTTCTCTTGTGGAAGTTCACTTACGCTGTCAGTTTGTGGTATAGGCTGTGGCTGTATTTCAGTATTTTTAAGTCTGTTGCTATTGTATTTGGATGGCTGGTACGGGCTATTACGTGGTCAACAAATGCACTATGGGTGCTATTACTTTTTAGGGCTCTGAGGTGTCCTGCATAAAGACGGAACCTATAACCTATAATGTAACTGCAGACTTGAAAAGAAAGACACGAGCTGCAGATCCAAAGTACCAATACTTTTTAAAATATTTTTTTGTAGTGCCATAACTGCTTGTTTCATTAATAAAAATACGCTAAAATGATTGTGTTTATTTACATGTGATGCAAATTAGTTGTGTTCAGTTACGCAGTAGATGGCGATTTGTTTTGTTTTGATCTCTAGACGCCCTCGCCCACTATTCGGGTGGTCTATAGCAATTTTGGAGACGCTCTACAGAAAATATCGTGGTCTCATGAAGTGCAGAAGGCGGCTGGTAGACCACGCCAGCTTAGACGCCACCAATTCGAGGCAACATTAACGCCCTGAAACAGAGAAACTGCCAGCCAACAGAAGGACCATGGTAAAACTACCCGCGGCCCTCACCTACACAATGGCTTTCGGGCGACCGGTTCCCCAGATGCGGACCTGTTCTCCAGCCCTGTCCTAAACGGTCCCCCCTGGTCACTGCTCTGCTGTTCTGCCCTTTAATTCCACAGAGATGCAGTACAGCAAGATGTATTAAAATTAGTAATGGGTAATCTCAGCAATCATCACACCTGCCCCTTAAACTTAATCTCCAAATTATGTATACATTACATTCTGGAAAACAGAATCTGCCTATAACGTAACTGATTCAATAAAAGTGCGTAATTAGAATGATGCACGGGTTGACTACTGTTAGACCTATTTCATAACTTTCTGGCCCGATTAAAATTTGTAATGACGTTGTCGTACTTAGATTGGTCCTAGTACAGCAAACTCAAATATATATTTGAGCTTGGATGTAACTAATGTTCGTTACCAGAGAAGAAAGAAGGGAAAGGGAAAACGGTTCTTTGCCTGTTCTGTTATGACTTAGGCATGTGGGTCATGCCATCACCCTTAAACATTCAACAGTTGGTGCAAATTTTACTTTACATGCTGTCAAAAACAAGGCACCAACACAACTACAATCATACATTGCCATAGTGATCAAAAGTATCCGGACACCCCCAAAAACATACGTTTTTCATATTAGGTGCATTGTGCTGCCTCCTACTGCCAGGTACTCCATATCAGCTACCTCAGTAGTCGTCATACATCGCGAGAGAGCAGAATGGGGCGCTACGCGGAACTCACGGACTTCGAACGCGGTCAGGTGACTGAGTGTTACTTGTGTCACTCGTCTGTACGCGAGATTTCCACACTCCTAAATAGCCCTAGGTCCACTGTTTCCGGTGTGATAGTGAAGTGGAAGCGTGAAGGGACACGTACAGCACAGAAGCGTGCAGTCCGACCTCGTCTGTTGATTGACAGAGACCACCGACAATTGAAAAGGGTCGTAATATGTAATAGGCAGACATCTATCCAGACCATCACACAGGAATTCCAAACTGCATCAGGATCCACTGCAAGTACTATGACAGTTAGGCGGTAGGTGAGAAAACTTGGATTTCATTGTCGATCGGCTGTTCATCACGCCGGCAAATGCCAAACGACGCCTCGCTTGGTATAAGGAGAGTAAACATTGGACGATTGAACAGTGGAAAAACGTTGTGTGGAGTGACGAATGACGGTACACAATGTGGCGATCCGATGGCAGGGTGTGGGTATGGCGTTGCTCGGTGAACATAATCTGCCATCGTGTGAAGTGCGAACAGCAAAATTCGGAGGCGTTGGTGTTATGGTGCGGTTGTGTTTTTTCATGGAGGGGGCTTGCACCCTTTGTTACCTGTGGGATGTTTTGGAACGCCGTCTTCGTGCCAGGCCTCACCGACCGACATCGATACCTCCGCTCAGTGCATCACTCCGTGAAGAATGGGCTGCCATTCTCCAAGAAACCTTCCAACACCTGATTGAATATATGCCTGCGAGAGTGGAAGCTGTCATAGGCTAAGGGTGGGTCAGCACAATATTGAATTCCAGCATTACCAATGGAGAGCGCCACGAACTTGTAAGCTATTTTCAGCCAGGTGTCCGGATACTTTTGATCACATAGTGGACCTGGTTCAACAACAGTCCGATATTGTCGGCTACAAACATTTCAATGAAACAACACATTCTCACAGCATTGAAGAAGCACAAAAAGTGCAAAGTAAGTGATGGCTGATCTACTCCAGCACTCAATTCTTCCAACAATATATACACAAATGCACAAACGTACATTTCATAACTCGTAAATAACCTACTTTTGTATCAAAATCTTTACACGAAACATTACACAGTCACACATATAACTTTGGGGTTCTAATGTTGATCAGATGACTCTAAAATGCTTTAAAAAAACCTTAAAACTCACTATTTTTTATCTAAAATTTAGAAAATTTCCTGGGGGAAGACCCCCAGTATGGGCCCCCTTAATATTTTGTAGACGTCGGCGCCCCTTAACAGGGTAGCAATTTGCATTGAGATACTGCATAGGCGAGTCCACTCTCCCATGGATAATATAACTTCCTTATCACTGAGTCAAGGAATTTCGAAAGTGAGTATTGGATAGAACTCATGATCCCACATCATTCCTCCACTGATGATTTTACTGCTGCTACTGTTTAAACTGTCTGGAGAATTAAATAGCGTAATTTTCATGTTAGACAAGTGTGATGACTTCACTTCCCTAGCACAGAAAAACAATCAGTTATACATTTTTTGTCTCCATCTTCATTCATACACATCACTAATACTTACATGATGGCTGTTCTACAATGGGGAGTGGCACTAAGTGTTTCAACATGGAGACCCCTTGGAAGTTCTGCGTGAATGTATAAATGAGTGAATGAATAAATGTATATAACATTAGCACCACTGTGTGAAACTTAAAAAAAAACTGTTTCTGATTATGTATTATCTTTGATTTCGCTGTGAAAGAATAGATATGCTGAAAATGTGCAGTCACTGTACCTTAGCAAGTTGGCAGGAGGGTGGTAATGACTATTTCTGTATAAAATTCTGTTTAAGAAACGAACACCTTACTTATCGAGGTACAGTGACTGCACGTCCTTATAAAGTCTTAACTCACATTTGAATAAGAGGAGAGAGTTGGGGAAAAATTGTAAGGAAATATTTTTTATTATCTATTTTGATGTGTCATCGGGCACACAAAGGTTGCAAGAAGTCATCATCTTTAAAATAATTCACTGATTCTTTTTCTTACTACACCAGCAGCTGTGCAGTACTTTTCAAGTAATTGTTTTTTGTTCTTCTTCAAGTCAGCTTTTATCTCATCCAACTCTATGAAGACAGTAACAAATTTGGTATTCCATCTGTAAATTCAGCTTTAATGGATTTAATAGGGTAGATTGAAGGTGACGCGGACAGTGCGTAGATGCATGGATTCGTACTTCGTTGCTTAGCGGATGTAACATCTCACCAAAATGTCATGGGAGAGATACGAGGAAAGGCCTGGAATGTATTAATCTGTTTTTATTTAATGGCAATGGAATTGCGTCATTGAAATAATTAAAATAATTGATATGGTGGAAAAGAACGTACGGAATTCTTTGTAAGTCGGTGACCACTGTAGCACAGGGCTACCATACCAACTCATTGAAAATTCTGATGGATAGGAAGAAGTGGTGATAAGAATATAAGAGGACTAGTAAACTTTTCAGATTTTAGTTGAACAGGGCAGTACCTTTCCGTCGCTATAAAGGTCAATAAGACTGTCACTAGGCAATCTGATTTAATCTAATACCATATACACTGAAGCACTGAAGACACTGCCGGCCAGAGTGGCTGAGCGGTTCTAGGCGCTGCAGTCTGGAACCGCGCGACCGCTATGGTCGCAGGTTCGAATCCTGCCTCAGGCATGGATGTGTGTGATGTCCTTAGGTTAGTTAGGTTTAAGTAGTTCTAAGTTCTAGGGGACTGATGACCTCAAAGTCCCATAGTGCTCAGAGCCATTTGAACCAACTAAAGAAACTAATATAGGCATGCGTATTCAAATACGAAGATACGTAAACAGGCAGAATACGGCGCTGCGGTCGGCAACGCCTATGCAAGGCAATAAGTGTCTGGCGCAGTTGTTATATCGTTTACGGCTGCTACAATGGTAGGTTATCAAGATTTAAGTGAATTTGAACATGGTGTTGTAGTCTGAGCGCGAGCGATGGAACATAGAATCTCCGAGGTAGCGATGAAGTGGGGATTTTCCCGTACGACTATTTCACGAGTGTACCGTGAATATCAGGACTCCGATAAACCATAAAATCTCCGACATCTCTGCGGCCGGAAAAAGATCCTGCAAGAACGGTACCAATGACGACTGAAGAGAATCGTTCAGCGTGACAGAAGTGCAACCCTTCCGCAAATTGCTGCAGATTTCAATGCTGGGCCATCAACAAGTGTCAGTCTGCGAACCATTCAACGAAATATCATCGATATGGCCTTTGGGAGCCGAAGGCC
Source organism: Schistocerca piceifrons (assembly GCF_021461385.2). Classification (NCBI taxonomy): domain Eukaryota; kingdom Metazoa; phylum Arthropoda; class Insecta; order Orthoptera; family Acrididae; genus Schistocerca; species Schistocerca piceifrons. The sequence goes on along the minus strand of NC_060143.1, from coordinate 410,332,831 downwards.
CACTCGTGTACCCTTGATGACTGGACGACACAACTATATTAGGGAAGTGTGGTGGTACCATTGCTGTTCATGTTGTTTATTAATTACCTCCCAGGCAATAAGAATAGCAATCTCGGATGTTTTGCAGATGATGCATTTATCTGTAAAGAAATGCAGACAAAAGAAGCTGCGCTTGTAATGAGACAGATCTTGAGAACATTTCAAAATGGTGCAAGGCTGGTAGCTTTCTTTAATGTTCTGAAATGTAAATTTTTACTCTTCTAAAAACGAAAGCTTAATATGCTATGACGACAATATTAGTGACTCACCGCTGGATTCGCTTAGTTCATGAAAGTGTAGCAGTCGATAATGCATGTGACAGACTTCAGTTCATTGGTAGAATAATGGGGAAATGCGATCAGTCTGCAAAGGAGGTTGCTTACAAATCACTCGTGCGACCCATTCTAGAATATTAGACAGGCGTATGGGACCCCTACCAAATAAGACTAACAGGGGTTACTGAGCATACACAAAGAAGAGCAGTAAGAACGGTCACAGGTTTGTATGACCCAGGGGAGAGTGTCGCAGTGAATTTGAAAAATATGAACTGTCAAGCGCCTGAAAGTAGTCGCAAACTATTCCGAGAAAGCCAACTATCAAAGTTTGAAGAAACAACTTTAAGTGGTGAACCTGAGAATATACTACTCCTCCCCCCACTTCCCTTGGTTATCGCTTCTATAGAGATCGTAAATACAAGATTAGTATAATTTCAGAGCGCACAGAGGCGTTTAAGGAAACATCCTTCCCGCTCTTCATACACAAGTGGAACGGGAAGAACCAGTAATAACTAGTACCGTAGGAATGAACCTCTGCCATGTACTTCATAGTAGTATGGAGAATATGGATGTAGATGCAGATGCAGACAAAGATGCTGCCTTTGAGCTGACTAAGTCTTTCCAAGGTAAGAGCACAAGGAAATTCGGCGGCATCCCAAATGTTGGAAAGCCTATCAGCTGAGTGCTCAGGTGCAGTCCATATTCCGCGATACAACGGAATTGTGGTGTCAGTTTGTATAGCATCCTGCCAGTAATGGCATCTCTATACACATATCCATCAAAACTGACTTGATGGTATTACTTTGAATAGTACTGCTAATCACAATACAGTTGGAACAATGAAAAATGCCCAGAAAATATCTACTGGGAATGTGGGGGTGCGGCAAAACTATTTGACCAAAGATGTAGGGCAGAAAGACAATATCAAACGAAAGAATCTGAGTATAGGAACTAGGGGTCACAATTGCGTATTTAAGGGGCTACATGCATCAACATCAACTCTGGCTGTGTGGCGGACTTCAAGTTTGAAACATGGTTTTGTTGCCAGATGTAAACAAGCTGCACTCTACTCACTGTCGCTAGTTGGGACAGAAGTGCAATGCTGAACGTTGGTGTTAAGTGCCCTTTCATACGATGACGCGCCTAGAGTAGGGACCAATGAGTGACTGAGGGTTGTGATGCAGTAACGTGTAATGTGGTTTCAAATATAATGAGCTAAGTTACGTGAATTTGGCCTATGACGCTGCTCATGGGAATGCAACCGCGGCTTGCAAGATGTACCAGGAACGTTATCCACATTCCGGGCTGTCTCAGAAAAATACTTTTGTGTCAGTTGATAGACGTATGAGAAAAACAGGATCTGTACGGGCTAATAAGCATTATACAGGAAGGAGAGGCACTGCTCGTACAATATAGCTTGCGTGAAGCTGTGTTACATCGCATAGAGCACGATTCAATGACAACCACCATAGGAATCGCTCATGAACTTGGCGTTGACCGGCGTCATTCTGGAATGTTGTTATGAAATTGGTCTACATCCCTTCCAGCGGCAAAAATGTATGAGCTGTGGGTCTGGGCAACGACTGGAATTTGTTGACTGGTTCCTACAATGAATAGCACAGAAGCTGCAGTTCCCAGAACTTACGTTGTATACGGACGGTGCTTGCTTTAGAGTCCACACAGAATACCGTGGCCGGTAGATGTGCAGACGGCAAGTCACACGTAGATATAGCGGTAGCATTGGGGGTTAGAGGCAGCCGTTGTAGGGGAAATGTGGAGCGCTGGAGGGGAATGCCATTCTACACTGAAGCCTAAGCTCGCATTTTTTGGAAATATTAAATGAGGCCCGTCCATGCCCACAGAGGCATCGAGAAAAATCTGTCATCGGTGTTTTGGTTAGAATCTGAAAAGAATTCTGCTGAAGATGCAGCGTTTTATTTTCACCTGGCTTGTTAACCGTTTGTAACTTTCAGACAAGCGTCGTGAGTGGCGGATTTTGAATAAAACCTACACATTTCTCTGGTTGCTATGTTAAAATTTGCTTGTTTTGCCAAAACGCAGCGGAGTTTACACAGTCTCACCTCACTAAAATGCTGTGCAGACGCAATTGCGAGAGAATTCTGAAACAGTGGTTTATTAAGTTTATTAAGTGAAAGACTGAGAAAAGTTAAGGTCAGTAGCTAATGAAAAAGCACACGATCAGCACAAAAAAACGTGTAATGTCTTCACTTATCTTGTTCCAAAACCCACAGCATTTCTCACTTCACAGCTATCGATGACCCTTAAAAATTACATTCTTCCGTTGAAAAAGTTTGTAGTTAGTGGATAATGAAGTTTTGTATTGTAACGATATGAAAAATAATCTCCTCTTTGCGTGCTGTCAAGTGCCAAAAGCTCATTTCGATATTTGAAACCGTTCATGAAATATGAGGAATGTTGTGGATATTTCACTCTGGCTTTATCGCTGGCGCGGCGCGATTGCAAATGAGTGTGCTACGTCAGATCAATTTTCTCTTGGTTAGTGACACACAGACACCAAGTCTGAAGAAAAATTCAATATGTTAGCTAATTTTCATACACAGCAACATGCTAGGCAATATGCACCAAGCGCAAAATCAAAGCGACCTGTATTTTTCATTGCAAACTTTTCCGAATTTTGCGCAATTTTTACTTCCACATACCACAGTACCTAAGACCATTAAGGAAATGATGGGCACATTATTATGACCTGACATATAAAGCTTTAGGTAAAGCAAAAATGAAATTTCTTTACCTAATAGTTTTTGTAAAATCGTTTGGGAAAGATTGCAGGGCGTGTGCTTGATTGTGTCTTCGCCGATCGGCCGAAAGGTGCAAACACTTGTCGGCCTCCCCTTCCGAACAAACGAATGAACTCTTCCAGCGCTTTGGATGAAAACTGGTCACTGCGCATCGACCACAGTATTCTGCACGGACTCTCTCCCTGAACGCATTTTCAGTTCACACAACAGCCACTTTTGGGAACAACAGAATCCTCATGCAACATACGTTCATGGTCATCAAGATTGTGAATGACACATTCATTGGCCCCAATACGTTGCGTCGAAGGTTTGATACTCACACGCACCTTGTGTTTGTGCAACAGGTATTGCCTGAACTCGTGGACGGCGTATCGCTTAGAGTTCGGCAGAACTTTTGGTTCCAACATGGGCGCCACTCCACATTTTGCGAATCTGACCGAGATCATCTCGACGGGACAGCTGCTGATGAATGGGCCGAATGCGATGGATCAACAGGGAACCATCCGTATTCGCCAGACTTGAAACTGCTGGATTTTTTCCAGTGGCGTATCTGAAAGACAGCGTGTATGCAACACCAGTTACAGATGAACAGCCACTTTTTGGCTCACATTATGGCAACAGAAGTGATTCACACTATTCCTGGTGTATTTCAGAGAACACGCCAATCGCTGCATCGCCGCTATGTTCTATGCCAGCATGAAAACAGTTCTCAGATTGAACATTTGCTACGACATACTCACTGTAATTAAGTGGCGGCAATACTTTGATCTTTTTAGGTCATGTTGTAACATGAAACATGGACAAGTGATTATTTTCGTTTGTAAAAAAAGTGTATGGTATGCCAAACAAGGAGGAAGCAAGCGTATGTGGGGTTTTTAAGTTTGTCTTGTTCTCATCGTGACAGTTAGTCCAAACATTTTATTTATGTGTACATTTTCTGTGAATTACTTTTCATTTCATGTAAAGACGTCCATATGTCAGATTTAAATTACGTTCATGTATCGCCGAAAATCTGAAACTGTGACCTCCAGTTCCTATATTGAGATTCCTTCGTTTGATGCTGTCTTTCTGCCGTAAACTTTTGGTCAGTTTGTTTTCTTACACCCTGTATACGTTGTGATACCGATGGTTCAATCTGGACTATGATGGTCACCAGTTCGGTTGTTTATAACACTCGTGGTGCACTAAACACCCTGTATTTCTGTTGTAGAGCTATCGTGCCACCTAAAGTGTGAATACACTTTTCTTTGCACTCTCTGTTCCTACAGAGACGTGCACGACAAATTGAAACCCAGGGAAAACTGATGCTTTTGAGGGTCACGAAAATTCGTTGCTTGCTCGGCATCAACATAAGAACGGCGGCGATTGCCCCAGACCAGCATCCAGAAAGTGCGGGCGTTACGTAACGCGGTGGCCGGCCGCTGTTTCCATGCAGCGGCCGGGGTCAGTGGGACGCCGCTCTGATAAGGTCGCCGACGCCGACGTAGCCGCAGCGGGCGCAGGTGCTCGCTCCTGTCTTCCGAAACGTTTCAGCAATGGTGCTGTGTCAGGAACGCAAGTGTCAGTGGCATCTAACGAACTAACGGACAGAACGATATGGCGCGGAAGGACTGTCGTTCAGATCCCTGTCCATAGTGTAACGTACCTGTTTAATTGCATAGTTGGGTTGACTGACCAAGAATTATTCCGTTACGTAGCCTGGTACATTATTATGTGAATTTAAATTGGTATTTTATTACAGAATATACCTCGGTTCGCTACCTGTATTGACCTACCACTTAACTACTCTGAATGTTTGCTTGGAAGGAAAAAAACCAATTAATGGACAGGCCTCAATTCAGGAAAAATTGATGAAATTTTGATTACCTTGATAATTCGTGATTAATTCTGTATACTAAAAAATCATACAAATGTGAGCTAAGCTGTCCTGGAGGAGCCTCGGTAGGGAATTGGGTAAATAGCAGGTGAGTTATTGAACATCAGGAATGGCTTTTGCTGTACAATACTTCATGACGGAATCTGTAAAAGGGAAGCCCATGAACAAATGTTTATGTAGCAGAAAAACGTTAACGTACAGTGGAGCGGTGGTACTGAATATTGATGTTAAAAAGGTCCGAAATGCATCCATGAATAATACGATTATCTGAAATCGGGGGTCCTGTGGGCAAGATGGATTACGCATGCCGACATTCAGACTAACCATTCATCACAGAGAAATAAGTCGTAAAATAATTTAATAAGGAGAAACAAGATTCAAATTCGGTTAGAGAGAGACTAACGTCGATGGTAGAACACTTTAACAGAAAATTATTTCCAAATTTATATAAAAAAGAAAAAGATTTGAGATTGTAATTAAGAACAATGAATAGAAATTATGTCTTGCGAGTAATTCTTCCAAAAGGTGGGAGCCACCGAAAGTCACTAATAACAACTTGGCTACCCTTTACAATGAGTAGCCAATGAAATGTAACAAAATTCACGACAAGAAAGATAACGAAATAAAACAATAAAACTCGAGACTTTACTTAAGCAAGGAAACTGGTTGCAAGCGAAGGATAATAAAGCGCAATCTCACAAACAAAACACGTGGTAACGGCTACCAACCATGCACAAGAAAAACTCACTCCAGTCTGCACAAAACACAGTGGCCTTTTTTTTAATGTGACTACCGAATATTATATATAAGCACTGCTCAAATCAGTTACACAAATTACTCAGGAATCTAGTCTCACTCATAGATCTACGTGGCCTCATGCCCCACAATCACAAACTTAAAGAGCATAAAGAAAACACTGTTATAAATTCAAAAAATCGCGAATTTATTTCAATTCCTGCCTACGCAAGGTATCTCGAGTTACTCTATAATAGCCGAAAGCTACTAAAAAATGAATTAAGAACTCAGTTAAGTTGAAACTTACACATTCATAAAAGTAAAACATTAAAGAGTAAAACCAGATCGACGAATACCAGAGCAGTGAGGCTGCTCGCTACTCACGCACAGTCCCTACCGCAGACCGGAAGCTGGCGCATGCATATTCTGCCTGTGCCATCTTAACAAAAGCGATGGATCATCACTCGCACGTGTCTCTCTGACACAGAAGAGTTACCCTTTGCTACACACAAAAGTTGGCTAAGCTGTCCCTACATTCAGGGTAACTTACCCCAAGTCCAAAGACATATTGAAACTCCAGCAGATCACAAACACGCTTCCCAAGCAGACAGCCAGAGAGGTGGAATAAGGAAAACATAGGGTGACAACGCAAACATATGATGATTTACTTTTCTGTATCAAATAAGATTCTTAATATGCACCTGGATAAAGCGTAAAATGATTTTGATATGAAAGACAATCCAGATGTGGTAATATAGTATTGAAATGGCTCCCAGATATATCACTCAGCTGATCATCTTTCCCTCAGATTGAATTTATAGGAGCACCTACAACAGAAGCGATGCTGTTCGTAAATGTAAAAGTGGGTATCAACTTTGAAAGTTAATGAAGCGACTTACATAGAGATGCTTCAATGTAAATAATTTTAGGCTTTCCGCTCAACCGACTAAGGCGAATACCAGGGCGACTACTTTGATAAAGATACGGTCAATTTCCTTCCCCATACTTCCCCAATTCAAGATTGTCCATCTCGAGAGGATGTTAAATTTGAATCAACCTTCCGTCAGGACATGTGGTCGAGGGTGTTTCGTGTAGTATTGTTACTTCCTCTCTTTCCTGATTCATACGAAGAAGAGCGACTGGAGTAGTTTGAAGGAGGGAAAACACCCGGTGTGCTTCCTCGTGTAGCAGTTGCTGCTCAATTCCCCTCAATTAGTGTATTGCTCCATAAATCCTCCTCCATGCCGGTGCTCACCAGTGCAGGCTGCCAGATTTCAAACACGCCATGAAGTCCACCTGCATGCTCATCACTACAGGACTGACTGAAGCTGGATACGTAGATTAAATTACATTATCTTTTCCACACTGCACGACAGTGACGCCATGTAATGTCTGAATAGTCGATGCAAGACAGGTACATATCTATAGGAAATTGATATAGTCGACATTTATATCTCTGATTTTGTAATGCTGATTTCTAAGATGACTATATTGTTATACACGATCCACTCAAATTGATATGACAACAGCGTATATTCGATGTAAACGTGCAATAACCACTCACATACGGCAGGTGAGAGCATTAGCAGTGGACGGTACATATAGCCTGTCGAGGCGACGCGGAAACATTGCGGTCGTTGTCGCAATGCCGAAAGTGAGTTATTTGCTTGACAACCAAAAGAGCATAATCATTAGCTTTCAGGCCAAGGGTGTAAGTATTTCCGAAAGGGCTAAGTCTGTAAACTGTTCGCATCCGCTGTGGTTAAAGTATACCATGAATGACAAAATGGCGCTATTTAAAACCGACGCCGAGGGAACTGTGGTGCATCCCGGGCTATGCGTGACAGAGGAGAACGACGGCTGCAAAGACGTGTACGGGAGAATATATACGCAACTGTTGAGCAACAGACCGCCCAGATGAACCAAACGGCTACCAACAGGGTATCCTCAAATACCGTTCAGTGAACGTTGCTGCGTATGAGCCCCCACATAGGCGCCCGGTTCACGTCCCCAATGCTGACTGCTATTCAGCGGCGACGGAGGCTGGAATTTGCACGCCTGTACCGCAACTGGACGTTCACTAAGTGGCGATAGGTGGCCTTTTCGAAGGAATCACATTTTATGCTCCATGAGGCAGATAGCCGTTGGCGTGAACGGCGCGAAACGTCTGAAAGCAAACACCCTGCGAGAATCGTCAGAAGGGTCCAGGCTGGAGGAGGGAGTGTTATGGTCTAGGGAATGTTTTTGTGGAACTCCCTTGGTGATCTCGTCAATCTACAAGTCACAGTGGATCAACTCAAGTATGCAGCTATCTTGGGGACTCCGTTCACCCCTACATGCAGTTCGTTTTTTCCTCGGCACAATGGCATCTACCAGGAGGACAATGCAAGTGTCACACAGCTCGCAGTGTATGTGCATGGATCAAAGAGCACCAGGGAGCTTTTACTGTAATCCCCTTGCCACCAAACGTCCCCTTTTTAAGCCCAGTCGAGAATCTATACGACCACCAAGTTCCTTCAACCAAGAAACCTAGCGCAGCTGGTGACGGCACTGAAGTCGGTATGGCTCCACATCCCTGTCGATGCCTTCTATAGCCTCGTTGACTCCCATCCTGCATGTCTCGCTGTGACCCGCGCTGCTGAAGATGGTTTTCAGAATTTTTACACATGGTCACACGAATGGGACTGCATGATGTGTATGCTCTGTGACAGGTAAATAAAGCGTTGTTTTACACTACAGATCGCTGTCTACTGAAGTCATTCACCACATAAAAATTGGTGCCGAAATCCAGGAGGATTTTCACGATTGCTGTTGTGACATCAAGATTTTGAACGCACTTCACGCGGCAATATCACGAGGGCTTACTGCAATGATTTGTCAAGCCAGGCAACAAAATCTTCCGACGACTACCGCCAGCGTACGCAGTTCAGTTTAACTGAATTATTACGCCACCCATTTCATAGTGCCATTTGCAAATCCATTTGATTCCTATAGTACGCTTGTGTATAGTTTATGACTGGTGATACCATCTGTCAGTTGTTTAGAAAATTACGTGCAACATTGGCCCGCTGAGACAACTACAATCACCTCACGATGTTTGACACAGAAAACGCTGATGGAAACAATCGGTTACAACGCTTGAAAAGAATATGGGCGAGAGCAAGAGCTAATTGTACAAGCAGTTTGAACGAAGTACCCAATTTTAATAAAGCAACTCCTACTGAAGATAATGATTAATTCTAAAGATCCATTACAGTAACAATTGCGTACATTAACAGAACATATATATAAGTGTTTACAACAAGTCATCTTAGAAATCAGTATTAATGAATCAGAGACATACACTGATCAAACAGAACATTATGATCACCTACCTAATAGACGATATGTCCACCTTAGACAGGGATAACATCGGCGACCCGTCGTGGCATGGAAACAGTGATGCCTTCGTAGATCGCGGTTAGAAGTTTGCACCACATCTGTTCACACTAGTCACCTAATTCCCGTAAATTCCGGGGAGGAAGGCGATGAGCTCAGACGTCACGTCCAATCACATTTCAGATGTTTTAGATCGGATTCAGATCTGTCGAGCTGGGCGGCCATCACATCAACTGGAACTCGCCACTGTGTTCCTCGAACCACTCCACCATGCTCCTGGCCCTGTAACTTGGCGCCTTATCTGGTTGTAAAATACATCTGTCCGGAAACGTGATCGTCATTAAGGGGTTTAGGTGGTCTGCAACCAGTGTCTGGCCGTAATTGTGCCTTGCACGAGCTACACTTGACCCATGGATGCCCACGTTTATGTTCCTCAGAACATAATGGAGCCGCCGCCAGCTTATCTCCGTTCCGCCGTGCAGGTGTCAAGGAGCTGTTCCCTTGGAAGACGACATATTCGCGCCCGCTCATCCGCATGATGAAGAAGGTATCGGGATTCATCAGACCACGCAACGCCCACTGCCAATGGTCACGTTCTCTTTTCAGCCGTAGTTGCCGATGTCGTGGTGGTAACATTGGCACATCCATGGGTCGTCGGCTGCGGTGGCCCATCGTTAGTAATTTTTGGTGCACTGTGTTTTCAGACACACTCGCGTTCTGCCCAGCATTAAAGTCTGAAGCTAGTTCTGCCACAGTTCGCCACCCGTCCTGTTTTACCAGTCTGCCCAACCTACAACGTCCCAAATCTGTAATGAGGTGTGGCCATCCAACCCCACGAGATAAGGATGTACTTTCACCTTGGTTTCGCTACGTGTTGAAGATACTCACCACAGCACTCCTCGAATACCCGTCAAGTTGCGCAATTTCCGAAATGCTCTGGCCGAGCCTCCGGGCCATCACAATTTACCCTTGGTCAAACTCAGATGGATCGCGCTTCTTCCCCATTCCACACATGGGCAGCACGCTCTCTGATACTAAATGCACCGTGCCTGTATTTGACTAGCATGCATTCCTCGCCCGGTGACGTTGCTATCACCTGGACGGGCTTATATCGATAGCTGACCGGTGTCATAATATTCTGGATGATCAGTGCAAATGTCCGACAATATCAATTTCCAACATCCTCCCCACACCAGTGAACCGCCAGCGGGGAGACCAGTGTGCAGAGGGTGATGGAAATTGATATACTCAGACACTTACATCTCTGATTTAATAACGCTGTTTACTAAGATAACTTGCTGTAAACGGTTTTGTTATATATGTTCTGTGACTAGTAAAAGTGTTGTGTTAGACTACAAATCGCTTCCCGCTAACCTCATTCACGACAGTTCCCTCTACAGTGCTCCAGCCTTGAACAAACATAGTGATCGAAGTTGTTCTGTCCATTGCAGTCGTTCAGTCAAGATAGGCATCCTTTCTTGCTGCGATTGTATTACATTGTACAGTGTCCATTCATCTCAGTGTACGCTTTACTTCAGTCAACGAGTTACACATAGTTATATCTGTCATCAAATGATACTCCTTACGACCCGAAATCTCACGATATGACAATGTCATGTCCCGGAGACAGATTATTCAACAGCTTTCGAACTCACGCTCATGCTTACATTGCACCCTTTCATGTCGACAAGGCATTTCTTTTCACTTGACGGCTTTTCAGTAACTGATCTAGGTGTATGCATGCAGTTATGGTTGCAAAAGGCACGACCAACCCTAGGTGTGATGCCATCTTAACGTCATATACTACTCTACAGATCCCATACGTTTGAATTCTTTCGGATAATTTTTCGTGGATGTTGTAGTTTTTGCAGACGATATTGTACTATGAGAATATTTGTTTTGGGGTAGGATTGTTGCGCTACCGTTGGGGTTGCCTAAGTATGAAACTTCAGTGGCTTTCTGGAGCCATGTTCTCTGAGCTGATATCCATGTTTCACGTCTCCTTCTGTACTCCCATATTGGTGATTGACATTCATTTTGAGTACGTCTCACGTCTCATAAGCAAGGCGTGATACCTAATCTAGCTAAAAATGGAATGTACACTCCTGGAAATTGAAATAAGAACACCGTGAATTCATTGTCCCAGGAAGGGGAAACCTTATTGACACATTCCTGGGGTCAGATACATCACATGATCACACTGACAGAACCACAGGCACATAGACAAACAGAGCATGCACAATGTCGGCACTAGTACAGTGTATATCCACCTTTCGCAGCAATGCAGGCTGCTATTCTCCCATGGAGACGATCGTAGAGATGCTGGATGTAGTCCTGTGGAACGGCTTGCCATGCCATTTCCACCTGGCGCCTCAGTTGGACCAGCGTTCGTGATGGACGTGCAGACCGCGTGAGACGACGCTTCATCCAGTCCCAAACATGCTCAATGGGGGACAGATTACTGGTATAACATGAAGAGGATTGGTTGCCGAGGTTCTTGGTGAGAGTAAGTGACAGTCAGTTTTTTACTTATTGGAAATAAGGGCCTTTGTCTTTCGACTTGGCGGTGAACACATCAGTACTAGGCAGATTTGCTCTCAATTGGAACAGCAGACTCCATTAGCAGTGTAAGGTCCAGTGTTTGAGTCCTCAGGAGAGCAGTTCTAACGCTGTGCTTGATGGAGCCAGACACGGTGTCATCAATCTGCTCATATTTCACTGACGATAATGGTGAGCATAACTCGCAGCTCTGGCATGTTAGGACAATCATGGACTATAAATCCAGAATCGTGATCGAATTCACTTTCACACATTTGTCAACAGATTTTCAGCTCCATGGGCATCTTGGTTTCTCCAGTCAGACAAACAAACAAACAAACAAACACTGCAAGTGATGTGTAGGCAGGTCGAGCTTAATTTCACAAACTCAGGTATGTGATCATGAGCTCATTACGACTAAACTTTGCCACTCGATAGTTCACTTATCTGCTTTTCACAATTAATATTCTATGTTTGTAATTTTCGTGATTTCATGACTTATTTAGATGCTTGTTCACTCTGATGCCTTTCTGTAATAAACTATAGTTCAGTTAAACCATGTCTTTGATTCGACTAGATGGTCTCTCCTTGCTCATATTTAATATTTTTCAATGCTAAAATGTGTGTTCGGCACCTTAAGATTCACTACTAGGGCCACGATCTTTCATAACTTTAATCATTTCGTTGCATATATTTATTCCAACACTAGGTCTTAAGGGTGTGTCTGCATCACGATTTGTTTTGATGCAGAGAACTTCACTCACACACATGTACGATTTCGCACCGGGAAGTTTGGACTGCTGATGTTGCTGTTACATTGTGTTCATCGATAACTCACGTATCAGCACAATCCTATTAGTCAAGCATTATGGAAAACTGACTGCAAAAGTTTAAAAATAAAAACTTGTCTCGGTTCCAGAAGGTGACAGAAGTCCTTTTGGTTCGTGATATTTTCTTTAAAAGTTATTTTTACAGAAAAAATTGAAATTGTGAATCAAAAAATAACATCCAAGAAAAGCAGAAGTTTTTTCAAGTCATATTTTCATCCTTACAATTACTAAAAACGCTAAAATTGTTTAAGACGATAGTAGCAAAACTCTGCGAAGAAAGTAACCCTGAAAACATTACTGTACGGCCATCCACTGAGAAAATCTAGCTAAGTGTCGAGGACGCCTTTTTTTCAGAAAATCAATTATTCTCTAAAAATAGTTAATATTTTTTAATTTTTCAAGAGGTTACTTTTTTGACTTACCGCTGGCTGTACTTACAGTAAATAGCAAGAATGGGAACGTGAATATTAACGAGTTTATAGAGAAACGGATTTTTTACGTTTTTTTCTATTCATCTCGAAACGTAAACAAATTTATAGTTATAAAAAAGTATTCGATAGAGATTCCTAAGCCCCACGACTCTCTTATTAGATTTTTCGATCGAAGCTATAGTTTTCTACTTATTTAAAAAGAACAGTTTTTTCATAACCTTTTTAATACATTTATTAACAAGAAAGCCTACATCACGACTTCCTCCTTTTACTCGATGTCTTTCTTTTAATGAAGCGTATGATATAATTTAAAATATGCTTTTCATTGTTTTTTCACCACCACACTACCTCCCGTTGGCCTTTACTTGCCCTTAATTGCAATTTATTGTTCCTAATTGAAAAATGTAGAAGGACGAGTTGGGTTTCTAAGGTTCGGGGTATTGACCATTAAGCCAAATTTTGTGAAACAAGTTTGGGTGCGGAAGTAAATCGGCGTTGTGCATGATCTGAAGCCACTGCCTGACCGACGGTTCTTTCAATATCCGTTCACTTGGGCCGCAGTACTGACGTCTAAGAAATTCTTATGTTGCAGTAAGACCTCCGATAAAACAAACAACGGTACATCAGCCAGCAACGATCGAACGATTTGCCAAGATTAATGAACAGTGCTAATTATCGTCACAGCCGTGCTCACAGGGGTCGTCTTCCACGTCTGACTGCTTCTAAAGATCAGAGCCTGAACTCAACGAGACAGTTTCGCGTTCTCATCATGTGGTAGCAGGTATCTCAAGTCAATTTTGTAATTAGATAATCAATTATTCTTTGTGTTTACTGTAATGCATTACGTTGAGAGGGTAGCAGTCTTTTGACTTGTCTCTCTGTGTGCAATGTAGGTTAATGACCAGCCCATCCATATTTGTTCTGTAGAAACCGGTTATTCTCGATCGTTACCTTCGGGGTATTAACAACTTCATCGCATAAACGTCTGTATTATCCAGTACGATCTACACAAGTTGTCTCCCTTGGTCCTTATGAAGACGTAATTATTTCTTCTTTTCCCAGCTGTTAGCGGTGTCGTTTTTTGCACCCATATGAGTGCACAAATCCAAAGGAGGCACGAATAGTTTTGGCTTACACTGACGGAATTTGGTTGAGTGCGTACCTGCTAGCTAAAGTCAGATCATTGACTACCTTCAGCTGTCACCATATTTCCGCTTCCTGTAAGTTAATCCGAACATTTGACTCAGTTACTTTATATTAGAAGGACTTAACGCACTGCACCATTCCCATGAATCGACCCCCTGCGGTGGATGTCAAAACACCCAAGGTTATTTTGAACAACAAATTACCTTTTGTGCTAGCGTACTATTGACGTTGACATACTATCGCTATTCTTCGTACTATAAATCGCCCTTACAATGTATTTTAGAGGCAACTAAAGCTTTAACGTCCATACGAACGACAGTGCGTCGACGCTTTCCATTCAGTGAACGTCACATTCACTTGTAGCAAAACTATTCAACCTTAGGACCTTTAGGACACAAATGAACATAGTTGTCAGCCTTCATCATGGAAAGAGAAGCGTGCAATGAGGGCACAGAGCCGATGTGAACCTCGCGAGTGATCGGTGTCTGCTGAAGGGCGAGGGTGCACGCTGCGGAGTGAGCTGTCAGGAGTTTGGCGTGGGGTGGCGTGTTGCCGATGGGGTTGCCAGCTCGCCAGGTATGCGGACCACCCGGCTAGCGCTCCGCCCGGTGGCCTGCTTTCGCTTGCGGCGCCCCTCCACTCCCTCTACTAACACAACTCAAAGAAAGCCGAAAGTTGCAGTTTCTCCCCGCAGATCAAGACGTGATTCATATCCGCTCTCGTTCCTCGGTTTCCTCAAACACAGAGTATTGCGATACTTGTATCTGCACCTATCAACAAAAAAATTTTGGACAAAATGGAAAAAGGCGTAGCTACTCGCAATGCATAAATAAAACAATATGATTCGTCAGTCCCACAGTAATTGTACTTACTGTTACGTATTTCTATAGTTATGTTATCGTCAACTGAAGGGTTACTTCATGCTCTACATTTGAAACTGCATGTCAGTGATACACGCGAAGTGAAATGTCGCATGTGGATGTAGCTAATGCAATTCGAAACAGAAAACCTGGAATAATCCGTCTGATGTTATTGGCCTTAGCATTGCAGCACTTTCACTCCACTCCAACGGCGAGTGACGCTCGACATTGCGAATTTTCTTTCCCTCTCCGATATCGAGCCTCATTCGACACGATTTTTCATTGTCATCAGTTATCTGCTGTATTAGCACGTCCTTTGCCTCTCCATTTTCTGCGATCCGTTGCTTCCTTCTTAAGGCTGCTGTATGTTGTACCGTCCATCATGTCATCCAGTATCTGGAATCTCTTCCTTCCTCGGTTCCTTTTCCCTTCTCCATAAGCTTCTAAAACTGTTTTTATCAGTCCGTCATTCTTTCTTAATATATGCCCAATCCAATTTCTTTTTCTTCTCTTTATTACATCTAGTAACTATCTTTTCTCTCCCACTCTTCTCAGTACCTCTTCATTTTTTACTCTGTCCATCCAACTTATTCTTTCCATCCTCCGCCATGTCCAGATCTCAAAAGCCTCCAGCCTTTCTCTGTCTTTCTTCCTCATAGACCATGTTTCAGCGCCATATAGAAGAACACTCCATACAAGACATTTTATGAGTCTCTTCCTGAGTTCTCTGTTCAGACCGCTGCAGAAAATTCTCCTTTTCTTATAAAACGCCTCTTTTGCCATTGCTATCCATGTTTTAATTTCTGTGTTGCACTTCCAGTCGGTGTCTATCCTGCTTCCAAGATACTTAAAATTTTGCACCTGTTCTAGTATTTCTCCATTCAGCATAATTTTTATTTCCTTATTTCCTCCTAGTGCCAATACTTTTGTTTTATTTGTGTTAATTTTCATTCCATATTTTTTTCCGTTAGTTTCAATGGTGTCCACCAAATCCTGTAATTCTTTTTCCCCTGTGGCTAGAAGTACCATGGCATCAGCAAATCTCAAACACCCTACTCTTCTTCCTCCAATTTCTACGCCTTTGTCATCTAATGAGCATTGGTCAATCATATTTTCCAAGTAGAGGTTGAAAAGAGTAGGTCATGTCTTACTCCTTTTCCTAGTCCGAGCCAGTTTGTACTTTCTCCTCTCACTTTAATTGAGACTTTTTGATTAAGATATAATGAATTTACAAGTCTTCTGGTTTTCCATTCCACTCACTTTTCCCTCATTATAGTAGCCAGCTTGTTCCAAACCACATTGTCAAATGATTTTTCTAGATCGATGA
The DNA here is from genome assembly GCF_021461385.2 of Schistocerca piceifrons. Lineage (NCBI taxonomy): Eukaryota > Metazoa > Arthropoda > Insecta > Orthoptera > Acrididae > Schistocerca > Schistocerca piceifrons. Next base: position 410,316,616 of record NC_060143.1, on the reverse strand, counting down.
AGCACATATATAGTTCTCTTCCTTTTTCAATAAACCTTTCAACCAAGATTCGTAGGAGCCCTATTGCACCTCTGGTGCCCGTATTCCGTCTAAAGCCAAACTGCTCCTCGCCAAGATTCTCCTCCATTACTTTTTCAAGTCTTTTATTAATTATTCTTAACATCACTTTGGCTGCATGTGAAATGAGGCTGATTGCCCTGTGCACGCTGCATTTCTTGGTTCCTTGTTTTTTCGGTAATGGACTCATTACTGTTGTCAGAAAGTCCTCAGGCCATTCACCAACGTCATATATTTTATTACATAATCTCAATATTTCTCTTATTCCATCTTGGTTCAAGCATTTTCATATTTCTCCCGGTATCGTATCTGTACCTACCGCTTTGCCATTTTTCATTGCTGCTTTGCATTTTTCATAGCTCCATGTGCACAGTTCCCAAAGTTGACTGTACTAGTCATCAATGCCACAAAGGACAGTTATCTGCGGGAAACCTGTGTTAACTGTTGTCGAATTGTAGGGGCTGTGTTGAAGGAAGGGTTGTAATTATTATGTTCAATTAATAGGCGCAAAATTACTAGTTCTTCGCATACAATCCCTTGTAGGAAGAGATTGTAATGTTTTGATAGGAATCTCTAAGTGAAAACGAGAATTACGATGATTTGGATGATGACAATGATTCATTTGTAAACAATTTGTGTTGTGGACTGGCAAGACAGCCAATCCACTATGACAGGAAGCCGAAAGGCACGCGTTTAAGCTCACGCAGGCTGGCGTGAGGTCTGGAACAGGTCAGGGATATGAGACTAGCAAAAATAGTACGTATCTGTTGGAATACTTAACTTTAATCCATAATTCGCTCTTGACGGTACATGTTTTACAGCATCAATAGTAACTGGTAATGGCGCCTTGCTAGGTCGTAGCAAATGACGTAGCTGAAGGCTAAGCTAACTATCGTCTCGGCAAATGAGAGGGTAATTTGTCAGTGAACCATCGCTAGCAAAGTCGGCTGCTCTACGACTGGGCGAGTGCTAGGAAGACTCTCTAGACCTGCCGTGTGGCGGCGCTCGGTCTGCAATCACTGATAGTGGCGACACGCGGGTCCGACGTATACTAACGGACCGCGGCCGATTTAAAGGCTACCACCTAGCAAGTGTGGTGTCTGGCGGTGACACCACAATTTGAATGTTTCAAGAAAACACACAGTGAAAGGTTTTGTATTGTAATGCTTATGTAAACACGTCTGAATAAAAGCGTGCCTTTGGTTTTAATGTATAACTTAATTGTTGTCAGTGGCCTCACTGATTCCAGAAAAAGACTCGCGCAGTTCTCTGTGGCGCATTACAGAGTGCAAAGGGTAAACTCGACGTGAGTGGAATAAACGTATGGCTGAAAAAGAACATTGCTTTGTTTGTGCATGTGCCTCACGAAGATATACAGGGTGTATCATAATTAATGGCGTAAACGCATAGAGTTGAAAGTACACGATACTAGAAGCAAAAAAGTCTCAGTAATCATAGGGTCGAAAATGCATAGCTTAAAAGCTGCGAACAATTTTTCATCTTCGATACTGTGAAACGAATCTCTTCTACTGCAAGTTCTTTGCTATCCACATTTTGGGAGCTGGTAGTATGACCCAAAACAGGAAAAAAAGTCCAGTAAAAATGTGCCCTAAACTGCATTCCTTAAGAGCTATGAGCACTTGTTCATCTTTGCTACTTTGAAACACAACTCTTCTATTTGTCAAGTGCTCGTAACTTTTAAGGTATGCGTTTTAGAGCACATGTTTGCTGGCCATTTTTTTCTTATTTTCGTCCACACTATCACTTCCCAAAATACGGAAATCAAAGAGCTTGCAGCAGAAGAGATTTATGTCACAGTATCGAAGATGAAAAATTTCTCGTGGCTCTTTAGGTATGCATTTTCGACCCTTTGTTTACTGAGACTTTTTTGCTTGTAGTGTCGTTTACTGGATGTTGTGTGATGTCCTTAGGTTAGTCAGGTTTAAGTAGTTCTAAGTTCTAGGGGACTGATGACCATAGATGTTAAGTCCCATAGTGCTCAGAGCCATGTGAACCATTTTTGTCGTTTACTTTCAACTGTATGCATTTACGCCATTAATTATGATGCACCCCGTATATTATGTGCGAAGCAATAATTTATCTAAAAGACCTATGAGCAACTTCAGGAATCTGTAAAAATTTGGTTTTTTTATTTTTGGAATGACACTGTTGATAAATTTCGTATTGATAGAACTGTAGATTCAGTCACAATTTCGTCAGATGGATAATTTCTTTATCCATAACCAATTTCGAGCTTAATCCTATCTTCATTCAGTGGCATACATTTCTTGTAAAGTTTTGTTTCTCGTGAACAGAAAGCGTACTTTTTTTAAAACAAAACGGAATACATCCGAGATTAAAACTGGTTAAAATGGTGGTAGTGTAACTACTGCGTATCGCTGATAAATTTTTGTATAGTAAGTCTGGAGACGTTTTTGCAAAAAAGGACCTGCTTTGTTTCCCTGTTGTGTTCATAACTGCTAACTTTCACGGCGCATGAAGTGTAACATAAGAATTTCAAAATTTAAATTTTGATGTCTAGATTGAGTCAAGCAACGCTATGAGAGAAACTGTGGATTACTAGTGTTTGTCAGCGCGTTATTGTGTCTACCGACGATGTTAATTACATTAACTGAAGTAGTAAGCACCATGTTCATGCAGAGTCGTTACATCAAGCTCCCATTGATACATAGTTTGAAGCTAAATATTCACTCTTTCGCGTAGATGTGTCATACTTTACAATTACCTCTCATAAGTTAAACAGTAGTTTAAGATTGCTGGTCTGCCACGATCCACAAGTCGCCTATTAGGCTGACTTCCTTAATGTATTCTAAATTACTGCTCTGGCAAGGCTTTCTCCCTTCGCTTGTACAAAGATTATTCACTTGTATATTAAGCGTGTTCCGTTGAATCTTTATGCTCGCTTGGGATTGAATTATGTGCGCTTCTTGGTATGGTGTTTAAATTAGATGAGTGCGGTTGCCTACAGGTCTCATTGGTGATTATTAAACGCAATAAAGTAGTTCCATCACATGCTTTCATTGTTATATTTCTGTGATGTTTCTACAGAGCCCTGAACCGTCGTCTGCCATTATGTTCTCCCACTTCTTTTACCGAAAAAAAGCGTGAATACAAGTGCGCTGACATTCGCCACTGGAGCGCTGCAAGCATGCAGGAATCCGACAGACCCGCGCTACACTCTCTTACTACATCTGTTGCATTCGGATTAATTTTCTGTTCATCATCTTGTTATGTAAATATTACACCTTTTCAAAAAATTCAGTCAGTCTGTCTGCAAGTTTCTAACATAATTAGTATAAGAGTTTGTAAGTTACCTGGCCTAATTTCTCAGCGTTATCTGAAGTGTCACCAGAGTCGCACTCCGTAAAAGCTCCACAGTGTTTAAAACAATGAAAAATGAGGCAATAAGAAATTCAGCCTTCAATTGTAAGGTAAAAATGTTTTTTAGTTTACCTAGGTTTCGATGCCAATAATGGTATCTTCTCCAGAACCTATAAAGTAACCCATACAGACATATATTAAAAATTGAACTACATCATCAATCTGATGATTTCAAAATAAGGAAAATCGGATACTTCAAAAATTAAATTATTTTGAGAGCCAAACGTTGGCGGTGTCACAGAATAAAACTAATCTAGAATAAAGACGCATAATCATAAGATTACGTGTGTCAACACTAAAAACAATAAGAAAAACGTAGATGGAGCTACGCCAGGCGAGAAATAAGGGACATACTTAACCTATTGGTCCACAGCACCCTCCCCCTACCCCCTCCCCCACCCCTCAGGAAACCTCTGCCCTTGCTACTACAGGTACACTTTCAGGTCTGAGTTATTGCAATAGCCCCTGTCACTATTATTAATTTGATTGACTACTTAATTAAATTGATCAATTAACTAACCTAACCCCCTTCCCCATCCCCTCCCCTCCCTCAGAAAATGAAGGGAAATTCAAATTCCAGCAGGACAATGCAACACATCATGACTACCTCCACTAACCTAAGAAAATGGTGGGAAAATAGGTCACTTGGGCTACCTTCACTAACCTAAGTCATCCGACCGCCACCTCCTCCTAGGTATTAGCCGGAAAAGGACTCAGCCTGTGCTGCATGGGATGGATGTAAGTCTTTATTTTCAGCCTTTATTTAAACGATTTCAGGCAGTACTGCCATCAAGTGTGTTCACCATGAGGTCCGGAGTCCAGCTGACCTAGTACACAGTACTGCCACCAGATGGTGCCATTGTCCTTCACATAACAAAATCCAAGATGGCGGTCTGGAGTGGGAAAAATGGTGGGAAAAGGACTCAGCTTGTTCTGGGCTGCTGGAGAGAGGAAGGAGTGTATTTTATTCATTTCGGAACAATTTATTTAGGAATGGATTTGACAGAGTATATTTATTACACTGGTACAAAGCACTCACCCTGATGTGCTTGAGGTCGCAGTGAATCGTCTGCAGACCTGCAAACTACTCGTAAATAATGCAGTACACTGATGTACAGAGATGCAGACAACTCTGGGGCAAACATTTTGCATAACCCAATGTTCAGCAATGTTTGACACTTTGTCGACACAACCTATTGTTCTGTTAAGTAGTTTTCCATGGCATCCCCATTTCTTTAAATTACTGCACCGCTTTTGAGACCAGTTGAAGTAATTAGTTACGTCCTCCTACCATTTTCTGGTACACTTTTCGAATTTTACATGCTTTTGAACGCCATTTCTGGTGCATTCTTTTTTGTCACCCACCCCCTTAAACTACTGTACTGTGTATTACATAAAAATTATTTAAATTAACTTAGTGTTCAGCACTTAACCTGCTGTTGTCCCCCATGTCACTCACTCACACCCTCGTCTTAACTATTGAACCGATAACACCACGTTGATATAAAAAAATATGCAAATTAATTAAATCGATATTCTTCACAAGTATGGGGTAGTTTTTTAAAAATTCGCAGCATCCTATTGGTCAGTGAAATCGATGGAATATAGTTTACATAAAAGATCGGTAATAAAAAACACATTCCACCATCCCCTTTCCACTGGACCAAACAGGACGCTACTGCACATGCTCCCAGGAGTCAGGATGCACTGGTGGCCTCCATGAAGTGACGACGTGGCCGTCAGCTGCCTTACCAGACGCCCGTGTCAGTTCAGGCGCTGTTGGATGAGGCAGCAGTCTCCCTTTCATACTTGACATCCGAGAAATTCCTGTTGAAATACACGTTCACCTAGTCACCGTTGCTGGCGCGATGACGCAGAGCTGTGTGTCCAGCAGTATAGAAATCTATTCCAATGCTTCTCTAAACAGGACATGGTGCATTGTTCCTAGCGATCCTAATGGAACATGTGAGCTACATCTAGCCTTATACGCGTGCTCACCTGCCGAGCATTGCTGATGCAGCACTGCGAAATGTTCGTCCTGCTGTGAACATACATCTCGGAAACATTAAACGTTCTCACCGCTAAAAGACTTCATCATGTCTGTGTCCACGCGTGAGAACACCATTAACCGTCTAAGCACAGATGGGGGGAATCAGAACAATTACGCAAAAGAATTGGAGGCACTGTCTTACATATGCGTGCACGCAATAAACTATCAGAAACAATAAACTGATCAATCGGGAATCTGACGTCGCCATTGGATTTTTTAAAGTACTGTAGACTTTCTAAATTGATTCTCTCTGCAACAATCGGAAGTAGGAAGGAAGGTGCTTGATAGAATAGAGACAACAGCAAAAACCACTGCAAGACAGAGTCCACTGTGATGTACTGAGAAGCGCTAATCACGACACACTTAAACCACGATCCAGTCCATAGAAATAAGCTGTCAGGGCTAGATGTCGGAGACAGCTGAAAACTCTCGGGCCGCGAGCGATTAGCCGAGCGGTCTAGGGCGCTGCAGTGGCTCAAAATGTGTAACCTCCCCACAAAATTTCGAAAGACAATATTTAAATGTTAATGAGAATAGAACCTAGTGTAACCTCCCAGCAAATAAAATACTTTATTGACAGTGACAATTAAATGAGAAATAGCAATCTGAGCCAAATGTAAGCTGCCCACAAAAATGTAAGACAATTCAATGATAATGAAATCTCAGTGACAATGAAAACGCAAATAGACCGAAATGTCGATCTTAGGCCCTGTGCAACTTTGAATTTAAGTGAAACGTTTCTTTAAGGAAATGCATGGGAAACTTTCTTTCAATTCAAATGATTGTTTTCTAAAAAAATTGCTTTGAAAACAAAATTATTATTGGGGCGATTCTTGAACAAATTAATTACAGTTATGATATATTACAGTATCAGATGAGCGCAATGCTGCTTCATTACCTTATTTAAAAAATATACCTTGTCCCGAATCTTGACCAGAGACCCATGTCGACGCCCGCCGACTCCTCACACACAACTCCGACTGTCTCGCGCGTGCTACTAGCACTCACTGAGTGCAACTAGCCACTACTGACTCCCTACATGCAACTGAACTCTCGCGCGGTCAAGCGCAGACTAGCAACGATAAATAACTCTCTGGTCAGAGATTCTGTCATGCCTCGCCATCGCTGTACTAAATACATACGCGTTTCATAACCCTCCACTGGGGGGGGGGGGCAAAAATTTGGCAGCGATGGTGAGTCATTTGGACTTGCCATGAGCAACAAATTTTTTCTTAATTAATTAACTTTTACAATTTCAGCATATATACAGATATGGAACATGAAGAAAATATGGTGCACATGCATCAAGTACAAAACATATTAGACAATGACAAAAAGTGAGTACAAAACATATTAGCAAATCAGAAAAATGTATATACAAATTATCTGATAGATAACAAAAGTGCACACGCACTGAAAAACTCTTTAGCATTTTCAGAACAAATGGTAAAAGATCATGTTGACAAGTGACATGAGTGCACATGCACTGCAGTTCAGAACATATCAGCAAATGAGGAAATGTATATACAATGAGTAACAAATGACGTAAGTGCATACGCACTGAAGTATTGAACATATCAGGAAATCACAAAATGTATACAGAATGAGTACAAATCATATTGAAAAATGAGAAAAGTGCACAGGCACTGAAGTTCAGTAGAAAACATATTAACACATGACATAAGTGCACATGTACTGTAGTTTAGAACATATCATCAAATCAAAAAAAAAAAATGTATACGTCATGAATACAAATCATGTTAGCAAAAAATGTTTTTTTTTTTTACTATGTTACAAGAATTAGGATAGGAAAGGGAAGGATTGCATCATGGTTGTAGCACTTTAGGTTGCACACAGCTGCACTGAAAGTCCATATCTTTCCACAGAAGTACAACACCAAGTGAGACAATCTGAAGTTCTTTTCCCAGAAGTGTTTATCAGCGTAGCCAAGACACTGAAATGTCGTAGGAATATTCCATGTTTTCATTTTGGCAGTACATTAGGTACACCAAACAGTGGGACCATAATAACGTCTCCATCGCTCACGGTGGTGGACAGCATGTTGTGTCAACACCACACTCTTACAAGGCTCACCAACGTAGAATTAGTGCAAAAACCAAATATAGTGCTCCATGATCATGAGGATGGACAGGACAAATGGATATTGCAGTAATTCAGGGTAGTTAGCTCAGAAGGTGAAGGACATTAAGTCACATTGTAGTCTTCATTGAGAATTATGGTAGTAGTTTGCGGCATTCATAGCCCAGTTATTGAACATTTCTGTACCATGTATTTAGTATTACAGAATAATGTTCATAAAGTGAACATTGGCACTTATTGGCCAATTATAAACCATCAGAAGTCATCATTGAAAAGGAGAGTCAAATTATTGGCATAGCATTAACATAATTCATTGAGTTATACTACTTGTTGGCACTCATTGGCCAGCAAGTATTGAATAGTACAACATTTTTAATTATTGGCAGTCATTGGCCAGTTACAAAGCATCAAAAGTCATCATTGAAAACAGGAGCTAATGAATGGCATAGTATTAACATAATTCATTTAGTTACACTAATTATTGGCACTCAGAGGCCAGTTACAAAACATCAAAAGTCATCATTGAAAACAGGAGCTAATGAATGGCATAGTATTAACATAATTCATTTAGTTATACTAATTATTGGCACTCATTGGCCAGTTACAAAACATCAAAAGTCATCATTGAAAACAGGAGCTAATGAATGGTATAGTATTAACATAATTCATTTAGTCACACTAATTATTGGCACTCATTGGCCAGCTACAAAACATCAAAAGTCATCATTGAAAACAGGAGCTAATGAATGGTATAGTATTAACATAATCATTTAGTTACACTAATTATTGGCACTCATTGGCCAGCAAGTATTGAATAGTACAAAACATTGTTCATCATTCAGTATTATTCAGAACTCTCTTATATGGGTAGCATTATTTGGAACTGGTGATACACACCTTTTTTTTATTGTTAGCAGTGCATTGCTTTGGGTAATTATAAGGGAAAGCAAGAAGAGAAAAAAAAAAATTTGCGTCTATGTTGTTCCTGTAAATGAAAAATGTGTAACGTCATTCGTCATGAGTCAGCTGTAGCAAGATTATGAAACAAGGAAGTATATGTGATCACATTTATAAATGATAGACACAACTGGGTAAAAAAAATGCAAGTACTAGTACAGGTTTAATAAGTAACAAGTTTAGTAAGTATCATGAAAAGCTTCTCCTGGAAAAAAAATACAAAATGGATTATTGAGCTGAAAGAAGAAACGCATACTATGCTGAAAAGTAGTGAACTTCGAATTAACAGGTAGTGAAATGTGTATAAAATATGTGTTCCATAGCTGTCCTTTCCAAAACTTTCAGTCATCGTACCATACGATATAAAACATACTGTCAAAACAAACTGCAACAAATACTTAAATAACTACATAGCTTAAATACATAAACTTCAACATCATCCTCATCTGTAAAGATAAAACTTCATTATCCATCACTTCATTATCCATATTATCATAACTTCATTATTATCATCACCTGTAAAGAAAAACTTCATTATCCATAGTAGCATATTCTTCATCATTATTCTTCATCAGCATTCATTATCATCTGCAAAAAATCACTTCATTACTCATTACACAACTATTCCTTATCTCTAGCATATTTCATCACTAAAACTAAGATGTGTAGTTCTGTCTGACAGCCTGCATCAATCGCCTTGTATTCTGAAAGAAACAATTAGTTAAGACTGCTATTCTACGATGTATAGTATATTCTTGTTAATGCTTGTTAATTCTGATCCATTTACTCTTCCTCACGAGGTTCACATCTTCTTTCGATTATTCCGCAGTTGAAATTCCCATTTCTGTTTAATTTATTTCCTTTACACGTTATTTCTTTCTGAAAATGATGAACAAAGATTAATGTCTTGCATTTACATCATATAATCACTAAATAATGACTGGTTTATGGTGACATAATTAAGCATACAGCATAACATGACAGAAAACGTAATATGTCAAAAGCATAGACAGTGTTCAAAGGCAAAAATGTGCAGAGGATATCACAATGCAGCACCAAAAAAAATGTAAAACAGTCACGATGTTGAGATATCATAAGACAAAAATGTTAAAGTCAGCTGGTGTTTGCTATGTCTTATCCATTTCATATTGCATACAAACAAAACATGAAACATCCGTATATTCATAAGAAAGACAAAATGTGACGTTCGTTGTGTTCAGCTTGTATGTAGTGTAGTTAATAGAGGCGAGAATTAAAGACTTTAATGGGGAGAGAATTTAGTAAAATTAATATGTCACTAGATAAAATTGCATAATTATTCATAGCATACGTAGTTTTATCTAGAAAAATGTGCACAGTCTGATATGTAACGACAAGAAGAGCGACCTGCTAACCTTACCTTGCCGGGCACTTGCCAAAAAAAAAAAAAAAAAAGCATAAGTGGTCATAAAATGTGTAAATTCATCTGGAAAATATGCACGGTCTGATGTGTAACGACAAGAAAAGCGACCTGCTAACCTTACCTTGCCGGGCACTTGCCAAGAAAAAATACGATGGTCATCAGTAACTAGTCATGTGAATATAATTGCATAAGTGATGATAAAATTAGCAAATGGCATTATAGCATGTTAAACCATAAAGTATCTTCATTCAATAAAAGGTTTGATGTTTGACCAGTGGTGGTTTCCTTTCGATTTTCTGGTTCTCAAAGTTTCGACGTGTACAACATTGGGGTGAGGAATGCTGCGAATACGATATGGTCCCACGTATAGAAGTTCAAATTTAGTGCACCTGCCTTTTCCTTTATTAGATAAATGGTGTGTACGTACTAATATCTTCTGTCCAATGTGAAAGTCACGGCGTATATAAACCTGTTTTTGCTGTCTTCTCCGGCGTTCTGCGGCACGTTTGATGTTGTTCAGCGCAATGTTAATGATTTCATGGTGTCGTAGTCGACGAGATGTAGGAAAGTTTACTAATTCTTTAATTTTGTTTGGTGGTTCAACGTTTTTCAATATAACAGACGGAGATAGCATAGTGGATTCATTTGGAATGGAGTTAATTACATCTTGGAATGAGAATATGTGTGTGTCCCAATCAATATGTCTTTTGTGGCAGTATATTCTACACAGTTTACCAATTTCTTTCATTAATCGTTCACAAGGGTTCGAAGAAGCATGGTACTTGGATATATAGATCGGAGAAATGTTTCTAGCTTGTAACATGCGTGTCCATTTAGCAGAACGAAATTGTGATCCATTGTCAGAAATTACTTTCATCACATGCCCTACATGAAATAGAAAATGTTTTACAAATGCTCTCGAAACAGTTTTAGCAGTAGCTTTGCGTAACGGAATGAAAGTAACAAATTTTGAAGTGAGTTCAACAGCGACAAAGATGTAGCAAAAACCTCTGTTAGTTCTCGGAATTGGACCAAAAATGTCTACTGCGGCCATATGTCTTAATTTAACAGGTATAATGGGATATAATGGAGGAACATGTGAAGTTGTGTCTGACTTAGCTTTCTGGCAAATTTTACATGACGCTAAAACTCGTCGTATACGTTTCTCCATGTTGGTAAAATAACAGTTCTGCCTCAGTATAAGAAAACATTTTCTGGCTCCGTAATGTGCATAACTTAAATGAGTATACCATATTAATTTGTTATCCAGTTCGTCAGGAATGCATAATAACCAATTGTTGCTGTCAGGATGAGAGCGGCGAAATAGAATGTCATTGCGTACAGTGTAATGGTTTCTAATCGAAACATTATTCTTATTTTGCCAGAGGTGTTTAATTTCTTTCCACACATTGTCTTTACTTTGCTCTTGTGCTATGTCCTGTAATGACGATGAAATAAAATTTTCAAATGCAACTTGCTGAATGTACATAACGCTGAAATTTGCTTTGCAGAAGTTGGTCGCTACGTCTTGCTGATTGTTGCTGAGAGAACGCGATAGTGCGTCTGCTATAACATTTTGTGTGCCGGGAATGTGAAAAATCGAAAAATTAAATTCCTGTAAATAAAGTTTCCATCTGCTTAATCTGTCGTGAGTGAATTTAGCGGAAAGTAAAAATTGTATCGCTCTGTGATCTGTGTAAACGGTGGTATGTCTGCCATAAAGAAAGTGCCGAAATCTCGTGAAAGCCCATACAACAAATAATGTTTCCAATTCTGTAACGGAATAATTTCGTTCAGCACGTGACAGAATGCGACTTGCAAATGCGATGTTTTTAATTACTGTAGAGCCATCTTCTTCAATTTCCTGAAAAATATGTACGCCTAAAGCGGTGTTAGAACTGTCGGTGGCAATGGAAAAATTTCTGGTAAGATCTGGGTGCGGTAAAAGTGGTGCATTCAACAAAGCATGTTTCAGGTTCACGAATTCAGAATGTGCTTGCTTATCCCAGGACCAAATAGCATTTTTACCTGTTAATTGGCATAATCTAGGTGTGTCTAAAGCAGAGTGATGAATAAATTTGCGAAAAAAGTTAATTAAGCCCAAAAAACTGCGTAATTGTTTTTTCGTTGTAGGAATAGTAATGTCACGTAGAGCTTGAAGTTTTTCCGGATCAGGCGCAATGCCTTCCGCTGAAATTACGTGCCCAAGAAATTTTATGGAAGTTTTGCCAAAGTGCGATTTACTAAGATTAACTGTAAGTCCTTGTGCATGAAAAGTTTGTAACAGTCGTTCTAAAATCATATTGTGTTCAGACCAATTAGCTTCTGCGATAAGAATGTCGTCTACGTACGTCGTAATTCTGTCCTTAAGTTCTGTCGGAAGTATTGTGTTCAAACCGCGAATAAAAGCTGCAGAAGAAATAGTTAAGCCGAATGGTAATTTGCAAAATTGATAACAGTCGCCAAAACAGAGAAATGCTGTGTACTTTCTGCAATTCGAATGAAGTTGAATTTGCCAAAATCCTGATCTTAGATCTAATGTTGAATAAATAGTAGTACCGTGAAATTTCTGTAGCAGTTCCTCTAATGTCTGTGGTCGATCTGTTTCACTAATAATAATGTCATTGATGTGACGTGAATCAAGCACGAGACGAAGTGAGCCATCTTTTTTCTTAACAATATGTAGCGGGTTTATGTACGGACTAACTGCTGGTTCTATAATTCCTTGGTCAAGCATATCCTGCAATTCTTTTTTAACTTGTTCTCTATGAATATATGGAACAGGATAATGCTTAGCTTTAAATGTGTCGTGCTGTTTAACTTGAAATTCATACATAAAACCGGACATAGTACCAGGAACATTGTCAAAAACTGGAGCTTGCTGTAAAAGAATTTTGTGTAGTTGCGTGCGTTCGTCGTCTGTATTTGCACTGCTTTGTTTAACTTTATCAGAAATCGTTTGCATTACGTCGTAGTCAGCTTCGTCTGGAGTATTATAGTTATGTACGTACGTATCTGTGAACAATGTGGAATTACAGTCTATGTTACGTGTTGCGGAAATGACCTCTGTACGATTAATTGTTTGTTCTTCCGCAGATAAAGAATGCTGAAACTCTAAAGCCAATTGCACATTTTCATCCTTCAACATTAAATAGGAATTTTGAAAATCAACCACTGCGTCGTGTTGTACCAGAAAATTCGTACCTAAAATAATGTCTGTTGACAATAAACGAACAATTCAAAAATTTGAGTGAAATGTGTGACCTGCAATACAAAATGATAAATGCGTCTGTAATTTAACGTCTACACCTTTACTCGATACTGCTCCTTTTACTTTCGTTTTGCCTAATGGTAATGTAGGATACGTATTCTCTTTGTTACATTCGTTGAAAGTTTCTTCATTTATAACTGACATAGGTGATCCGGAATCGATTACTGCTGAAAATTTCGATGAACCTATTTTAATTTCGATGACAGGATGTGAAATGGTTTTCTGAATAACTGGTCTTTCCTGTAAAAGAGTGTCTCTGATATCGTCAAAAGTAATTACATTTTCGTGAACAACATTCTGCGTGTCAAAGGTAGTGCCTGTGTTACCGGAAGATGCGACCTGTACTGTATCTAGTCAAATTCTATCTGACGTGTTATTATTGTCTGGAGGATGTTGCGGCATTTCTACTATTTGAACTGTTCTATTACTTCTTCCAGATGTATTACGCTCTGGATGATACCTACTGTCGGGTTCATTCATGAGAATATGTTCTTGCGGATGATTTTGCTGTTGGTAAGATCGACTGTTATTATATGTACGCTGAAAATTCTCCTCATTATTTTTACGTCTGTCGTAATAGTCATTCCTATACGGTGCATTGCGATAGGAATTGAAATACTGTGTTTTCTGTACGTAGTTGTTTCTTTGCTGCCATGCGTTACTATTTGTTGTATCAGGGACTATACGCGCACGCGGCGAAACATTAAAGCTTGGCTGACCTTGTGCATAACATTGTTGGTTAGGTATGCTAACCGACTGGTTTTGATGTTGTTGCGGAGAAAAATGTCTATTGTTACTAAAATGTGGTTCTTCTTGATGAAAATTTTGACGGTATTGATAATTGGAATTTTGTCTGTTATTAAAGTTTTAGTGGTTGTCATTCCTAAAGCGTCTGTTACTTTTACTACTGAAATTACGTGACTGATCGTAATTACTGTAAGTTTGTTGGCCATGATTATTATATGAAAAATTTTTGTTTACAAAAGAATAATCAGATTGTTGTACTTCCAAGAGCTGTAACAGATCTCTGAAAGCCGAAATATTTTCTTTTTGCTGACCCGTTAGAAGTGAAACTCTTAATGACTGTGGTAATTTAGAGATACATAATTGAATGAGTGCAGATTCACTGTACGGTTCACTTAGGTACTGGTTTTATTGCACCATGTGCTCAAAAAATTGCGTGACACTGGGAAAATTTGTGTTCTCATAATTTCGCAAACTAATTAGTTGATCTTTAATTCCGCACTGAGTCATCTTCGACCAGTACGCTGACAGAAAAGCATTCTGAAATTCTTCTACCGAGTAACATTGCCTCGTGATCGATCTCATACGAGTTGCCGGCTCGCCTTCCAAAAAACTGCAAATAAATTCAAGTTTGTGCGTTACGGGTCAAGTCGATGGAAAAGCAAAGCTAAATTGTTGTATCCAATCTAGCGGATGAATCTGTGTTCTGTCATTTTTAAACACTTTAAATTTTCTCACTGACAGAAAATGTTTGTAATCAAAATTATCGTCTGTGTACGTTGGAACAGGTTCATGATTGTAAGAGAATCTATTTGTCTATGTCTGTCCGGAATCTAAGTCGTGTACTCTCTATTGATTACCTAAATTATACGCACTGCGTGAGTCTGACAAATGTTCACAAAGTGGCATCCGTTGTGATATGTTATTAACTGAAATATTTTTCATCTCTGTTACTTCTTGCTGTAAACATAACAATTTTCTGTGTAAGGTGTTATTAGATGAATCGATCTCATTAACTGTCTGCTGTAAATTTTGAAATTCAGGTGTTTGATTAAATGAAACTGGTGAAGTATCGTCTGATTTGCTGTCATTATTACTTTCAATGACGTCAATACGACTGGCCAATTCATCATATTTTTCAGTCAGTATTTTTGCCTGATCATCATTTTTACTGTCAGAAGCATTAATCTGTTTTTGCAATTTACGTGAAGTTTCGTTCAGTTTTTTAACATCAGCTTTGATGACATCACAATCCTGTGTTAGTTCTAATTGTTCGAGTCTGTCGGTCACTGTCTGAATATCTGCTGTGTGTGTATCTGTTTTTGATTTAAATTCTGAAATTTCATCACATAATTCTGTGTTCGACTGTTTGATGGTATTAATTTCGTTAGACACTGTAGCAATATTGTTGTCTACATATGTTTTTGCCTTCGCAAACATTTTACGTTTGTCTTCTTGTCTCTGAGCAGTGATTGTTTCCATGACTTGACGTTTTACTTTATTTTGATCCTGAATAAATTTGCGGAAACGCGTATCACTGTTTTGTATGTGAAGATTAAAACGTTCGTCAATTTTAGAGTTCTGTAGGTCGAATTTCGCGTCTATTTTTGCGTCCATTGTACGCGAAAGTTCTGCTGTCATTAATTTAAATTCGTCGCGCAATTGTGTAGCTTTTTCAGAGCATTGTTTAGCGACTCCGCTAATTTCGTCTCTAAGTGTTTCTGTTGCAGCTGTTTGCGTTCACTTAATTCTTGCACAACAGATCTAATTTCTTCGCTACTTTTTCTTGAACAAGCCTCAATTTCCTCGCGTAACTGTACCTTAGTATCATGACACTGCGCGGCAGCGACTGTAATCTGCTCGCTAAGTTGTCTAGAATTGTTGTCTAATTTTTCATTAAGGCTGTCATGTTTTTCATTAAGCTGTTTGATCTGTTCACTAAGCTGTCTGGAATTGTTGTATAATTTTTCACTCTGTTTGTCTTGTTTTTCATTAAGTTGTTTGAAATCTTTACTAAATTGTTGTTTGAGATCTTCTTTAAGACTGTCTTGTTTTTCATTCTGTTGTAGCAACAATGCCATAATTTGAACCAAAATAACATTACCTACTCCATTCTCTGTACTGTTTGACGGTGTATTTGCAATTGTCGCGTTTTGTGTGACCATTTGGTCATTCTGTAATTTACAAAAAGGTTTGCTAGTCGAATGTACACTGTCGGTCACTATTTCGGAATTAAATGGATCCGTCGTACTTTCAGTACCCTGTCCATTTTCATTAGAAAAATTTGTCTGTACGTTACTTAAATTTTCCAAACCGGGTGTGTTAGGCTGGGTAGCGCTCATTACAATAGGGCACCCCGCGTCATCAATTGTCGTCAAATTAACAGAGGAGACAATTGAGTTCGTTTGTTCATCAGTAGGATAAAACTCATCATTAATGGTTGGAACGCATTGATTGTCAGTGAATGCAGGATTGTCATCATTACACTGCATGTCACAATTACTATCGGTCACGTTGTTTAAGTAAGTAATTTCATTCAATATACCTCGCGATACACTATTCACAGTCTTTCACGGCATTTTTACAGTAGTCACAATTATTCACAAAAGAAATAAGCACAAATGCAAAAAGCAACAAACACAAATACAACAGAGCAACGAATTGCCGATGATCTGAGGAAAGAAAGTCATAAAATTAATAAAAGCGTTGCGCCAAATGCTAATTATATTAAGTAAATAAGAGCAAACTCTGACTACATTACAGAAGATTCTCTACGAAATACGATCCTGGCAGGGTCGCCAAGTGTAACCTCCCCACAAAATTTCGAAAGACAATATTTAAATGTTAATGAGAATAGAACCTAGTGTAACCTCCCAGCAAATAAAATAATTTATTGACAATGACAATTAAACGAGAAATAGCAATCTGAGCCAAATGTAAGCTGCCCACAAAAATGTAAGACAATTCAATGATAATGAAATCTCAGTGACAATGAAAACGCAAATAGACCGAAATGTCGATCTTAGGCCCTGTGCAACTTTGAATTTAAGTGAAACTTTTCTTTAAGGAAATGCATGGGAAACTTTCTTTCAATTCAAATGATTGTTTTCTAAAAAAAATTGCTTTGAAAACAAAATTATTATTGGGGCGCTTCTTGAACAAATTAATTACAGTTATAATATATTACAGTATCAGATGAGCGCAATGCTGCTTCATTACCTTATTTAAAAAATATACCTTGTCGCGAATCTTGACCAGAGACCCATGTCGACGCCCGCCGACTCCTCACACACAACTCCGACTGTCTCGCGCGTGCTACTAGCACTCACTGAGTGCAACTAGCCACTACTGACTCCCTACATGCAACTGAACTCTCGCGCGGTCAAGCGCAGACTAGCAACGATAAATAACTCTCTGGTCAGAGATTCTGTCATGCCTCGCCATCGCTGTACTAAATACATACGTGTTTCAAATGGCTCTGAGCACTATGGGACTTAGCGTCTGTGGTCATCAGTCCCCTAGAACGTAGAACTGCTTAAACCTAACTAACCTAAGGACATCACACAGATCCATGCCCGAGGCAGGATTCGAACCTGCGACCGTAGCGGTCACGCAGTTCCAGACTGAAGCGCCTAGAACCGCACGGCCACATCGGCCGGCGGTGCTGCAGTCATGGACAGTGCGGCTGGTCCCGGCGGAGGTTCGAGTCCTCCCTAGGGCATGGGTGTGTGTGTTCGTCCTTAGGATAATTTAGGTTAAGTAGTGTGTAAGCTTAGGGACTGATGACCTTAGCAGTTACGTCCCGTAAGGTTTCACATATTTTTTGAAAACTCTCGCACATTTCGTGCGCTCCTGTTCTGAGGTGCACATGTAGAGCCCTTGTCCCCATGTACACCGCCAGCGCCGACGTAAAGAGGTAAGAGAAGAGTTCCCCTGTGCCCACAGCCGCAGCCGTGAACGCACGTGTATGCTAGAGTGCACCACGCCGGCCAGGGAGGGCATCTGGGGATGACTGGAGTGGTAGGAATTCGGATCTTATTAATACGTCGAGCGCAAACGCCCATCATTTTAAATCTTCTCTCAAGCAACACACACACGTCCGCTTCTGTCGCGCTCACCCAACACACTAGTCACTTCGCCAGCCCTCGCTACCGCGTTCAAGATTAGGCAGGTAGGCTCATTCTTTCTACTCGCCACAGGCTGAGCTAATCCGTTACTTCCGATTGCCGACTCCTTGTGACCGTCCTTACAGGTAGCCGCGGTGCACTCCAAAACAAGCAGGTGCAGCTTGGACTTATACAGTAATTTTAAACAATTACTCCCGACACAGATCCACAAGTTCAAAAAATCTACTTTACACAACCGAAGCAACGATGTTTTGTTGACCATATACATCGAATTTCTCACGCAAAATGTAGATTCCTCTTGTTTATACGAGTTATTTTCGTAGACAGAAGAAATCAGACAATACACGTGTTTTCACGTCGCTAAAATATCGTTACTTGTTGTGAAAATCCTGCACAGGACTATGGCTTAGGCTATATTCCCTCTAAGAATTCTTTCATCAGGTAGGAAAATATCTTTCCTTATCTGTCACATTATGCATCACAAGACAAGAATATTAAACTCATTTTTGGCTCATGACGGAGTGCTAAGATCTACCACTGTCA
Source organism: Schistocerca piceifrons (assembly GCF_021461385.2). Taxonomy (NCBI): domain Eukaryota; kingdom Metazoa; phylum Arthropoda; class Insecta; order Orthoptera; family Acrididae; genus Schistocerca; species Schistocerca piceifrons. Next base: position 410,297,963 of record NC_060143.1, on the reverse strand, counting down.
CAGGACGCCTTCTCACTTTCGAACTCTCTCTTAAAGTAAGCAACATACAAAATCTCATAAGGTAACAGCACAGAGAAGTTGTAAATATAAGTTTTACACTACGTATCACTTTATAAATTCGATAACACATCTGATTTTATTACGATGGTTGTCTCTCCCTGTACAGATGGACGGCAGAAATATTGTTAAGAGATATCGCTGCAATGAAAAGAAAGCGAAGTGAAGAATCATATCCATGGTGCCCTAGCCATCGCCTACACCACCAGGCGGCATGTCACTGATATCAATTTGATAGGCTAATTAATTACATTGATCATGAGCGCCACTTTTCATGGCCAGTGATTTTTCTTTTTCAGTAGTCGGATTAAACTCACCAGGTAGTTCAAATGGGAATCTCTGGAAGGAAGACGATGTTCTTTTCGAGGAACATAATTGAAAACCAACTTTTGAAGCTGACAACAGAAGGATTCTATTGCTGGCAACATACATTACACTTAAGGACCGTACGACTAAAAACGCGATCGCAACGATTATGTTACCATCACGGTAGAAATGCTGTCTGCAATTTGGAATCAAGTCTCTCCATTCAACTACATACTTGCTTTGGATCCTATGGAAACATCTTTGAATGATTATATCCACCAGTGAATAATATTCATGCCACTCTCATACCTCGAAACGTGTCACCTTTTTCGAACCTATCTGCTACAGCAAAATTCCAACGAGGCTTAGACAGTCCCCATGCATCTTGTAACTGATCCTCAGTCTCTGGCCCATCCTCCCTGCAACTTCATCCATGTCATTGTCCCAATTTAAGTCGAAACTGAACGGAAATTGGAGAATGCTATATCCACCACCTTCTGGAACCACTGTAGAAACAGGCTGAGCTGAGTTAGTGCAACAGGATCGTCCTTTGGCCACTCAATGGAAATGGGAACATATTGTCATAGCTCTGCCAACGGTAGTAGTGGGGCAATAAGGACATCAGTCCATTTCGTTAGTGCAGGTTGCCCACATCAGGGGCAGGTATGCACTCAGGGGCAAACCTATTCTCCTTTGATTAACAGGTACTTAACCTATTGTTCTGCTAAGTGATTTTTCATGTCATCACACTTAACCTATTGTTCCCCACTGGTGCTGCGCCATTTAGTTAGTGTGGGTTGCCTACTTCAGGGGCAGGTATGCCATCAAGGGCAAACAAATTGTTCTCCTTTGATTGACAGGTACTTAACCTATTGTTCTCATTTGATTGACAGGTCCTTAGCCTATTGTTTGGTTAAGCAGTTTTCCATGCTGCTGCACTTAACCTATTGCCCCCCCTCCCACTGCCCTCCCCCGTCAGGAAAGGGGTGTGGGCCATTTTGTTAGTGTGGGTGGCCTACATCAGGGGCAGGTATGCACTCAGGGGTGAACCTATTGTTCTCCTTTGATTGACAAGTACTTAATCTATTGTCCTGTTAAGTGGTTTTCCCTGCCACCAACCTTAACCTATTGTTCTCCCCACCCCCTTCCACCCCCGTCCACCCACGCCTGCTAGAAGCACACTTTCAGGTCTGAGTTATTGGAATAGGCCCCCCTCTCACTCTTTTCAATTTGATTGACTATTTAATTAAATTGATCAAATAGTTAACCTCTCTGGTGGGAAAATGCAATGCCCCCCTGGCGGGAAGTTTGAATTCTATCAGGACAATGCAACCTATACTAACCTACGAAAATGGCGCTAAAATGGGCCCCATTGACTACTTATTTAAATAGTTGAATTAATTAACCTCTCTGGTGGGAAAGTACCATGCCCCCTGGTGGGAAGTCCAAAATTCCATTAGGACAATGCAAGCTCTACTAACCTAAGAAAATGGAGGGAAAAAAGGACACCTCCACTAACCTAAGTTATCCAACTGCCACCTCTTCCTAGGAATTGGCAGCAAAAAGACTCAGTTGATAGGTCATTTGGATGGAAAGCGATTGCTCTGAATGGAATATTGTTTAAACAATTTAGACAATGTATGGAATATATGGAAAGGGTATATTCTTTATTTATAAAAATTTAGTTTGTGGGGTTTGATTTCTCTTGCTCATCATTTTCTGCTGTTTGAAAACAACTAGGTCTTGCAAGAAGCAATTACATGGGGCAAACATGTTGCATAACCTAATGTTTGGCACTGTACTCTGAATGTCTTAACCTAATGTTTTGCCCTTTGTCAGCACTTAACCTACTGTTCTGTTAAGTGGTTTTCCGTGTTACCCCCATTTCCTTTAACTATTGTACCGCATTTGATGCCAAATTAAGTAATCAGTCTTGTCCTCCCACCATTTTCTGCTACACTTTTCGAATTTCACGTGCTTTTGAACGCCATTTCTGGCGCATTCTTCTTTGTCACCCACCCCCTTAAACTATTGTACTGCGTTTTACATAAAAATTATTCAAATTAACTTAGTGTTCTGCATTTAACCTGCTGTTCTCCCCCATGTCACCCAGTCACTTACACACCCTCCCCTTAACTATTGTACCGCTAACACTACTTTTATATAAAAAAATTATTCAATTTAGTTAAATCGATATTCTTCACATGTACACGGTAGTTTCTTTTAATTCGCCGCATCCTATTGGTCTTAGAGTATTGTTCGTCTGTATGGGGGGCCCTTACCAGTTGGGTCTGAGTCAAGAGAATGAGAAGGTCCAAAGAAGAACCACAAGATTCGTGACTGGTACATTTATCCAACGCGAGAGCGTTACAAATCTTTGAAAGTTTGAAGTGGGACACACTTGCAGATAGAAGGGGCTGCTCACTAAATTTTAAAATCCTATCTTCGCGGGGATGTAGAGCATATATGATTGCCACCAACTTTCATATCGCGCAATGATCACTATTCAAAGATAAGGGAAATTGGAGCTCATACTAAATATGTTGTGTGACGAGGGCCTCCCGTCGGGTAGACCGTTCGCCTGGTGCAAGTTTTTTGATTTGGCGCCAGTTTGGCGAATTGCACGTCGATGGGGATGAAATGATGATGATTAGGACAACATAACACCCAGTCCCTGAGTGGAGAAAATCTACAACCCAGCCGGGAATCGAACCCGGGTCTTTTTTTTTCTTTTATATAATTGACCTTCCGCGTCTTTTCCTACTAAAAGAAATAAAACAAAATCATAGCCAACCCTACTTGGCACCGCCACTTGTGTCCCTACCAAACAAAAATGAACGAACTCTTACCTCTTCAGGCGTTGCCTTCCTAACTATACGTAACCACCCCGCAACTAAAATGTGAAGAAACTACACTATACGGGACTAACGTGTGTGCATCAACCCACAAAAACAAGAGGGAAGGGAGGGGAGAAGGGTATTTCTAGTAGGGTGCGGAAGGTATTTTTTTATATTTGTATTTTTTAATTTTAATTTTAATTTTTTTAAATTTTCTTTTTTTTAATTTTTATTTTTGTTATTTATATAGATATCAATGTGCGAACAGTCATAGTTAATCAAGCCTGGAAAACTAAAACAGAATGAAGACACCATCGAAGATAGTAAACAGAAATAACATGAAAATAAAGCTACCACTTCGTAGTTAGGCTTCCCAGCGACTGCGCCCACTGATAAAGATTGTTCAATATATGATCGTTTGCAGTTCGTTATGACCTCATCTGCCACTGCCTGGTACATTCCAGTTACACGGCGGGCTGTGAAAGGCACTCCATAGGTAGTTTGCGAAGCATTGTCGATATCTGGTATGCCCGGAAATAGCATGATGTCTTTCTTGCAAATAGAGCCAGAAGTCAAGTAAATTCTTGTGTCCATCATGACAGAGGTAATGGACCGCATGTCCACGTATCCAGGTGACGGAGTTGGTTCGAGTCTTGGGGTAAAATGTCTCATCCGGAAACAATAACGTGCGTGCAGATATATGCTCCGGCCTAACTCGCAAGAGATAAGCCAGCATCTGCCACACTAGGTGCCAAACCGGTTCCGCCTCTCCACAGCTGAGGCGGTGCTCGTCAGAATCTACCGTATTACAACCCACACAGTTGGGAGATTCTGCCATGTGGATATTGTAGAGACGGTCTTGCGTCACCAGCTTCCCAGTAACGACTACGTACCAATGGGAAACGACATCGGAATCAAGCATGGCATCGTGTACAGTCTTCCACACCACGCGCCACCGTACGTCAAGATATTTTAGTTCGACCACATTTAGAGGGTGGCGTTTGCAGCATGTCATGATATAGGCTGTCGAGTTGTGGCCATTTGTGGTGTCTTGAGCGCTACACTGCAATAACTTTGTTCTAAATAGAAACGTCCTATATAAAAGAGGGGCGCTGGGATGTCCTGTAGTGGCACCGGCGCTCGTAGTGAAGCAGGTCGTAGCGCCGTCAGAAGCAGACTTGTGAGGCTCGTAGGACAACGGCGCAGCAGACATAAATGTGAGCTAACATAGAGGGCAATGGCCCTATCATGGACATTAACTAGGCCGAGACCACCTTTTTCCTTGGGGAGGTTAAGAGATACGTATCTAATCTTCAATAACATACCAGCGGTGACGAAGTATCCCAGAGCTGCCATAATGCTACGAGCCATAGGTTTCGGAATGGGTAGCGTTTGGGCGACATGCGGTATGCGGGACGCAAGGTATACATTGGCATAATACGCCCGCTGAACGATGTTGAGGGATCGCAAGCGCTGATTTGCAATTCCGGCCCTAATTTGATTAAGAAGACGTTGATAATTGAGCGTCGTCGCGCGTCGCATGTCGTTCATGAAATCTAAGCCCAAGCAGCGGACAGTATCACTGAAGCGTAAGGGGGCGATGTGTTCCTGCGGTAGACCAATCCCGATGCTCAAGGCGACAGACTTGTCAACGTTGATTTGGCTACCAGAAGCTGTACCGTAGGTTGCAATCCAGTCCAAAGCCGTGGCCATATCGTTAGCTCCACGTATGACGATCATCAAATCATCCGCATATGCGGTGCAGCGATAGATGGAGCCGCCGAACTGTATTCCAGTGGGCCTGTCTCGGAGACCACACAACAAAGGTTCTAAGGCCAATGCAAATAACAATGTTGATAATGGACATCCCTGTCGTACTGATCGGCGGATCGGCATGGGTGCCGTCAGTCTTCCATTAACAAGAACTCGAGAAGTAGCCCCATACAGAAAGCGTGTTAACACGGTGATAAAGGGGTCGGGGTATTCCATGCGCCGCAGAACGGCCGTGAGGAAAGTGTGGCCCACACGGTCAAAAGCCTGGCTAAAGTCGATAGACGCCAGGGCTGCCGGCAAACGTCTCACTCGAGCAAGGGAGATGAGATCTCTGTAACGACATAACGCAGTTCTGATGTTGTTGGGTCCCCCCAAAGACGTGTGATCGCTGGACAGGGCGTGCAATAATGTGCCGCGAATACGTTCTGATAGCAGCCTCGAAAAGGTCTTGAAGTCGCTGTTCAATAACGTTAAGGGGCGATAATCGCGGACATGATTCCGTCCCTTCGGCTTATGGATGGGGACAATCAGTCCTTCCAAGAACGGTGCAGGCAACAATATACCCGGGGACATCAATTCCTGACAAATTTCAACCCAACACGGTACCAACAGTTGTTTAAATGCTTAGTAGAACTCTAATGGTAATCCATCGATTCTTGGTGATTTATGGGGGGCACCTTTACCAATGGCGTCCAGCACTTCCTCTTCTGTCACTTCTCCCAGTAAAGTCGGTACCATGTCTGGGGGAACTGTACGGTGGACATGTGCTGAAATGGCTTCTACCGTCGTCATATCAGGGAGCACTGCTGAATAAAGTTGAGCGTAATGCCCATAGAAGGCTTCTGCTATATCTGCTTGTTCTGCCACGTGTCGTCCGTCGTCCGTTATCATGTCGGTTACCAGTGCCCTACGGCACCTTCTGCGTTCTAGGAGCACGTGGTGCATAGATGGCCTTTCTGATTGTATCATGTCTGGAGCACGCGACCGTATAACAGCGCCCTGTAAATGATGGCGTGCTAAGGAGACGAGCTGCGCTTTCGCGCGATTGACTATGATCTGCCTGTCAGGTGAGGGCTCCATAGCAAGACATTCCCGCAGGACGGTGTAATAAAAGTTTTCTGTGCTCCTCCTCCATGCCGCCGCTGCCCGGCCGTAAGCCATGAAGGTGCGCCTAAGAGCAGGCTTCGCACATTCAATCCACCAACTGAGGGTCGATCGGTAACGACCACGACGCTGTAAGGACGCGTTCCATGACTCTTCGATAGCACCTTCACATGCCGGCTCGTCCAGATGGGCGACGTTCAGTTTCCAGGGGGGCCTACTGCGCCACACACGTGCAGGTTGGAGGGCAATGGTGCAAATATAGGCTGTGTGGTCGGTGAATGCAGTGGGCCAGAGCTCTGCTCCTCTCGTCGCCGTCGAAATGGTGCCTGTGACGTAAATCCTGTCTAACCGACTTGATGAATGACTTGTATAAAGGGTGTAACCAGGAGCTGGGCCATGGATGTGGCACCACGTGTCGATCAGGTGGAGGTCACGCACTAGCATTTCCAATTCCGCACACGGGACGTGATGTGGCTGCTGATCAGACGGAGATAATGTACAGTTAAAATCTCCTCCAATCACCATATCGTCTATGCGGCCCATAAATAGACGCGTAATATCTTCCGAAGAAAAGCGGGCCCGATCTCTCCGCCTCCCTGATCCTGAAGGGGCATATACATTGATGAGTCGGACACCGTTGACAGTTACTGCCATGGCTCTTGCACTCGGTAAGTACAGTACGTCCGTAGCCGCCAAGCCGTCCCGTAGCAGGATAGCCACGCCACAATCGGTAGAAGAGGCGTGGGAGATGTGGGCGGTATATCCGTAGAAGTCTGGGAAACTAGCGACACATACTTCCTGTAAGAGGGCCACGTCGATGTCCGCCGCATCGAGCATGCGTTGTAGCATTGTCAGTTTGTGTGGTGCCCTTATCGCGTTGATATTGATGGTGGCAAGGCGAAAGGTGTGCTGCCTAGCCTCTTCACCTAGGGTAGACGCCATGGCAATCAAAAATAACCGCAAGAGATGCCGGACCCATCAAACCCGTTACTAATTATGAGTCTTTCACGCTAGGAGTGGCATCCTCAATGGCACCCCTCCCCTGTCACTCGTGCCCTCTCCAGGAAGTTCCTCAACATCGTCCGACCACAGTGGGTGCAACACGATGCTGTGTAGCTGATCGGCACCTAAATCTCTCTCACGTACGTCGTCTTTGGTAGAGGTAGACGGAGCGCCATCCATCGAGGCTACCTGCTGCATCTGTGGTGCTAGAAGTAACTGGGCACTCGTAGTATGGGCAAATGAACCGTCTACACCACTTAGATCCTCAGCACGCGCATTATCCATGCCGTCTGATGAGATGTCACCTTCTTGACCGGCCGTGTGTAGGATGCAGTCGTCAGAAGGGGTCCGCCGACGTCGCTTGCGTCGTCGAGGCGAACGTTGCTTTCGAACGTGGACATCCGTATCCGAATGTGGGAGGCAATCCAGCGTCGTATCATCTTCAGCTAAGAAAGCCGCGGTCGGGACAATGTTCGCGTCCACGTCCATCGCGTTCTGAATGTTATGTTGCGTCTGAATTCCGTGGCACTGTTGCTGATGTTGTTGCTGTAGAGGGGGCGACATATGGGTTGGCATAGGGGGTCTTTCCTCTTCCTCCCTTGGTACTTATGACGTCGATGGATGTGTCTGATCGCCCGTTGCGTCCTCATCTATGGTGCGCATCGCCGTCTGGGCGTACGTGAGGGGCAGGATTATCGTCCCAGTCGGGGAAACGGAGTTTCCCACTGGTATCTGCGTAATTCTACGTTGTAAGCAGCTCGATCGAACATGGACTTCCTGCTCACATCCGGAACAGGTACGCGGTTGACCGTCGTACATGATGATTGCACGACAGCCACCGATGTTCAAAAAGGACGGCACATGTTTCTTGAGCTCAAGTTTAATTTGGCGCACACCATTGTAGACCTTGTACGTCGAGAAAGTTTGTCACTTTTCTGCAACGTGGCTGATAACATTGCCATATGGTCGGAAGGCGTCCTTGACAACTTCCTCTGGGACCTCGAAGGGGAGCTCAAAAACCCGTACAGTCCTTAGGCCCATGCCTGCATGATCCACCGTCACTGCACCGATATGCCCGTCAGAATGTTTGAATCTGAGTGAGTTCGAGTATTTAGACACCACTGTCGCGCAGACCTCTGCATTGCTCATTTTAACATAAACCACGCTCGCCGTTATAGAAAAATGTACTATTCCGACGACAGTCGCCGGATCTAAACGTAGGTCGTCGCGTATGAACTGTTCTATTTCATAGCCTCGAGGACGCGCATGATCTGGTTGAAAAGTAATTTTGATCGTATCGTGGCGCCATGTGTGTGCCATAGTCGCTCTGAACTTGGAACAAATACAACTCGCGCCGCGCGAAGGTAAACACAAGCAAGCGCTCACGGTCGCGCACGGCGGGGCGCAGCGGACGTCCTCGCCCCACCGCAGGCGAAAGCAGACTGGCCCTTAGGATTGACATTCTGTCACGCTGACCACTCAGCTACTGGGGGCGGATGGAGTTCATACTGAGACGTTCAGACAGTCATTTTTCCTGCGCTCGATCCGCGAATGGAACAGAGGGCGGGAAATATGACTTTAGCGCAAATAGTGCCCTCCACCACACGCCGCTTGGTGGCTAGCAGAGTATATATGTGGATGGAATATAGTTTAAACAAAAGATCGCTAATAATAAAAGACACTTTCCGTTCCCCGACACCTGACGCCGACACCGGAGTCGCGGTGCATCAGTGGTCCCAGCGAAGGTACGATGTGACAGTTCGGGCCCTGCAAGGATGAGGCGGCGACATCTCCTTCACACTTGACACTTGAGTACTTCTTATCGAAGTACGTGTTCAACTAGCTACCGTTTCTGGTGCGATGACGCATAGCTGCGGTTCGGTCCACCGCCTAGAGGTGTTGCAATGGTTCCCAGGGTACATTCTAAACGGGAACATCCTGCCTGTCATTGAATTACCTGTCAAACTGCCGGTCTGGGAGCACCACCCGCTATTGTTTTCTGCATAGATCGTTACATAGTACTGACAGTTAATCCCCGCAAAAAAGTTGTCTACAGATCATCAAATACATACAGGACTCACAGGAATATTTACCAGCCTAACTACAATTAAATATTACGATTGCTGCTGCAGTCTGACATGGTATTTACCACGTTCCTTAGCCGAATCACTTTCAAAATGCGGTAATTTTATCACAAGGTTGCATCGTGTGCTACCTGTTGGTCTGATAATACACATTCCTACGATCACCATTACAGTATTTGTCCAGAATAAACCATTTGACTCAGAGGTAATGTCATACCTCAATTTGTAAAGCAAGTATAGCTTTTAACATAGATACTTGTGTGTACCTGCAGAACCAAGACCGCTTGTGACAGTAACATACATGCGATCTGGTTTTTTTAACATCTGGTCGATTACATCTCTCTGTCTAAGTCACAGCAAGAAAAACCTAAGAGACATTTCCACCCATCCTTGATTTTCGGTCAGTGTTATTTTGCATCGTGTGCAATCGTTTATTGGTCAAGTATTATACTTAGTAGTAGTGGGGGGTGCGTGATATGTTCGCATTTGAGCATCAGGCTTACGATGTATGTGTTTGTGTTCCGACATGTGTAAAGGAAATGACTATGTCCAGTCGTAAGGAAGGTACAGATATTTCCATTTCCAAAGCCACAGCCTTCAGCAGGATCTATTTCCGATACTTCACTCATTGTCGAATGCCTTTCAATTGTGACTGAGATCATGACATTTACTTGTAAGTACAGGGATAAAATATTCAGGGCTATTACAAATGATTGAAGCGATTTCATAAATTCACTGTAGCTCCATTCATTGACATATGGTCATGACACGCTGCAGATACGTAGAAAAACTCATAAAATTTTGTTCGGCTGAAACCGCACTTCAGGTTTCTGCCGCCAGAGCGCTCGAGAGCGCAGTGAGACAAAATGGCGACAGGAGCCCAGAAAGCGTATGTCGTGCTTGAAATGCACTCACGTCAGTCAGTCATAACAGTGCAACGACACTTCAGGAGGAAGTTCAACAAAGATCCACCAACTGCTAACTCCATTCGGCGATGGTATGCGCAGTTTAAAGCTTCTGGATGCCTCTGTAAGGGGAAATCAACGGGTCGGCCTGCAGTGAGCGAAGAAACGGTTGAACGCGTGCGGGCAAGTTTCACGCGTAGCCCGCGGAAGTCGACGAATAAAGCAAGCACGGGGGTAAACGTACCACAGCCGACGGTTTGGAAAATCTTACGGAAAAGGTTAAAGCAGAAGCCTTACCGCTTACAATTACTACAAGCCCTGACACCCGATGACAAAGTCAAACGCTTTGAATTTTCGGCGCGGTTGCAACAGCTCATGGAAGAGGATGTGTTCAGTGTGAAACTTGTTTTCAGTGATGAAGCAACATTTTTTCTTAATGGTGAAGTGAACAGACACAATGTGCGAATCTGGGCGGTAGAGAATCCTCACGCATTCGTGCAACAAATTCGCAATTCACCAAAAGTTAACGTGTTTTGTGCAATCTCACGGTTTAAAGTTTACGGCCCCTTTTTGTTCTGCGAAAAAAACGTTACAGGACGCGTGTATCTGGACATGCTGGAAAATTGGCTCATGCCACAACTGGAGACCGACAGCACCGACTTCATCTTTGAACAGGATGGTGCTCCACCGCACTTCCATCATGATGTTCGGCATTTCTTAACCAGGAGATTGGAAAACCGATGGATCGGTCGTGGTGGAGATCATGATCAGCAATTCATGTCATGGCCTCCACGCTCTCCCGACATAACCCCATGCGATTTTTTTCTGTGGGGTTATGTGAAAGATTCAGTGTTTAAACCTCCTCTACCAAGAAACGTGCCAGAACTGCGAGCTTGCATCAACGATCCTTTTGAACTCATTGATGGGGGCATGCTGCGCCGAGTGTGGGAGGAACTTGATTATCGGCTTGATGTCTGCCGAATCACTAAAGGGGCACATATCGAACATTTGTGAATGCCTAAAAAAACTTTTTGAGTTTTTGTATGTGTGTGCAAAGTATTGTGAAAATATCTCAAACAATAAAGTTATTGTAGAGCTGTGAAATCGCTTCTATTATTTCTAATAACCCTGTATGTGTGACAGATTTCTTAAGATGATTGATTCGACCTGTGCGTCATCAACCTGCAGGCCCGGTGACCTGTGTGTGGGTGATTCACGGTTCCCGTTAATGGTAGGAGCTGTCAGACTGGAGATGTCTGTTGGAGTATAGGAATGTAGATGAATTAACCATGTTATCCTCTAGACGCCCGAACAGCGAACTAATATGTGTTAGATAGCTTTCGTGATCAAGTGGAAATCTGATAAGATTGTGTATGGAGGTCCACTTGTGCTGGACTGATATTTCCTCCCATGTAAATTGTTTGGTTGACTGCTTCTGCACATTTCACACCTTAATTTAGTTGAGAGAAGATCGATTGTGGGTAGTGCATCTAGCATGTGGAAGACAAGTATGCCGGTTCCCTAGACATGAGAAACACCTTAGTTGACTTTGTAAATTACAGGGAAGATTTCGAATCTGTTACATCATCGAGATCGGTATTCGTGGGTGGAAATATCATTTTTCGTCTGTTTGTTTCCTGTCAGTCAGTGGTGTAGAGCATGCTTCGGGTTTGTATAGAAATAATTCCCAGTCTATATCTTCGGAATGATGTTGCGTGAGCGATCGGCAGGATGCTACCTAGTGCTTGATATCGAGAAGTACCGCGAAAATGGTATAATATTATGGCGAATCATGCGAAAATACGTGTGTTCTTGTAATCCTCGAGTCTGGAGATGTGTGTAGAAAAGTGGGCAAGCAAGGCAGCAGGTTCGGAGCAGAAACTGTAAGATGGCAAGAACTATGCCCCTTACATGAAGTTTTTAAAGATCACCTAACTCATGTTGAGTGAACAGTAGGGCTGAACAAAAATGACTGACAAGGCACAATGCATCTTGTAAAGGGTATAGTATGGATGTATTGGAATAATTAATGTCGGGTGACGGTTTTAAAGTAATTCACACGACATGAAAACTTTATGGAAACGCATCAATTTACTGGAGGCTAGTTTATCCCAGGGAAGTATTCGAGTGACCGTGGCCGGCGGCGGAGCGGCGAAGGGAAGCGACAATAGGCAGCTTAGGGCAGCTGAAGCTCTGAGAAAGCGGTAATGGGGTGCGGCCTCCAGCTGCCTTAAGATGAGTGACAGTGAGTGGGTGGTTGACCCCATGCTGGTGTACCGGGAAGCAGACAGAGAACTTGTACACCTGTTGATAAATATCCATCATCCCATTTTCAGTGAAACATGCGAGAAAGCCACGTAAAGCTATGGTGAAGCGGTCAACAGAGGTCAAAATATGTGTGTTCGTGACTGTAGCAACTTCACACTGAATTCACGGTCCGCAGAGTCTGAAGTAAATCAGGTGAAGAGTGACAGAATGAAATACGCCGGCCTCCGATGGGAGTGTAGGACCGAGGAATTTGAAGTACTCACCTGGGAGTCAGAATTCCGGAAAAATTGGTGTTTGTGCAGATGCTAACCTTGATGGGTGGCCTGGGAGGAGCTAAATAACAGAAGTTGAGAGGAAGGGAAATTTTGTGGGAATTTGTTCACTTCCCAGAGCAGCCATCAGTCGGCGATGGGAAGCGACGCATAATCAACGCGACTTGCGCTGCAATTGGCGTAAGTGATTTTGCTGGAGGGGAAACCGAGGCGAAGAGCGGACTGGGAGAAGTCTCTGTAGAGGTCTTCCATTCCAAGCTTGCCTAGAGTGTGGACGTGGCGTTCTTTACTCAGCTTGCCTGAGAAAGAGTGAGCATCTCTGCAGTTTAGGACCTGGAAAATGGAACGATTGTGCTTGGAGATAGGAAGTTTTGGTTTATCTATGTACTGAGCAAAATAGGTAGGAGTGAATAGACGAGTGCAGCCTTGCAGCACCACGAGATCGGCCGACATCCGCACAACAACGCCGCTCCGCCACGCTGTATTCGGTGATATTGTGCCCGCTCCGGCCACTGATTAATTTGTTGGATCACGTCAGTAAAGTTTCCATGGGGTTTCATGGGCCGTGTGTTGTAGAGTTCTTATCGCACTTTGCATTATGCCTGCGTCAGTCGATAGGAATTACTTTTGATTTATCGCACTTTTTTTCCACACAAACGCAATTTATTACCACTGCCCGTTAGGAGAGTCATGTAATGTGATGATTGAAGGTCGTGAGTTAAAATAAATCTGTGCTAATCACCTGTATCTGTTTTCAATCAAGTAGCTGAAATCCCAAGTCACTTTCTTAATTAATTTTATGTTCAACATTTGTATCTGGTGTTCAATAGCTGAATATAACATCAATGTGCACCCCTTTTAATTAAAAGGGATCAATTATGAATCAATTAATGTCAACACTGCCATCGCAGTTCAATCAGGAGTCACATGGCCTTATTACTTTCTTTGCGTTATCCGACATTGGGGCAGTTTTGCACTCTCTGTTGATCTGTTAGTCAATTACCTGGGGTGAACACACGCCCAAACCAGATAAGTGATGGGTGAGGTGTTACATATGGCTGACCCTTGCCAGGATATGATACTTCGGGATTTGCTAGGAAGTAGCCTTGAAAAAGGAAATTGTAGAACATTTCTGAGAGCGACTTCGGTCCACTGAGGGTGCTCTGATTGTGCGTTGGGGGAGGATGACTTGTGGTCGTCGGCTGCGGGAAAATATCTAGCAAATTGAGGAATATATAATGGTGCTTCTTGAACGTGAAGGTTCCATGGCTTATGTTCTGACATACCTATGTGGGAAGTAATCAAACTACTATTCACATGAAAAACAAAAATAGATTGCTTATGTCTACTCATAATGGAAGGATAGATTGGACATGGTGAACTGTGATTTCAGCGCATTGAGAAGTATATCCGAACGTAAGTGGTGATAGATTCATTTCGTGAACAGCTGCACAATGTAGCAATTCAAGTGTTCAACTGGACATGCTATAGTGTACAAACAGGACAGGGAATACGGCTGTAACAAGACGCCCGCTCATCGGCACCCTTAAGGGGACTCTAGCATTTTCCTTTTTGCTCTGTCGGTAGTGATGTTGATTACAGTACACCAACCCCCATAGGTGATGTCTTTCAATGCATTATGTCTGCGGGTGCGGTATTCATTATCACACACAGTTCCAGACATCTGTCCTTCATAAAACATGTTTGACAGAATGTTGGCAACATCTTCTAGGAGCGCTGATTCGACGAGTTTGTCAGATGATTTCCTAGGACTGAGGAGAATCGAGACATATAGGATGTGTGAGTGTAGGTATACCATAATTTTTTCGGCCACTGTACACATATAAAAGATAACTACACTGTTTGTGCAAATGTGTATATATTTCAGTGTAATGTTACTGTGGCTTATGTTGTGGCATGACAAGAGAAAATGAGTGTGTGTCCTGTCGTGAGGGACGTAACGATTAAGGACCTCGATAACACGAGAGATTTTTTTACATGGAAAATTATGTGCTCTATAGATACTGAGATTCGTTCCAGAGGAAACAATACCTGTAAATCGACTGGTATCAGACTGCAGCAGCAATCTTAATATTTAATTGTAGCTAGAATGGTAAATATTCTTGTGAGTCTTATATGTATTCGATGACCTGTAGTCAACTTTTTTGCGGGGTTTAACTGTCAGTGCAATGCAGTGATCTGTGGAAAATAATTTTGCAGCTGAAAGTCTTGTCTGCAGAAAACAATGGCTGGTGGTGCTCCCAGACCAGCAGTTTGATGGGTAAATTCACTCATGGAAAGGTTGTTCCCGTTATGAATGTGCCCTGGGAAGCATTACAACATCTAGAGGCGGTGGATCGAACAGCTGCTATGCGTCATCGCTGCAGCAATGGTAGCTAGGTGAACACGAAGTTCGATAGGAATTTCCGATACAGACGAAAATAATTTAAGACAAATAGGATGCTGTGCATTAAAAAATGTGCCCCATACATGCGAAGAATATCGATTTAATTAATTTGAATAAATTTTTTATATAAACGTAGTGTTAGCGGTATAATAGTTAAGGGGAGGGTGTGTGTGTGAGTGGGTGACATGGGGGAGAACAGCAGGTTAAGTGCGGAACACTAAGTTAATTTGAATAATTTTTATGTAAAATGCATTACAATAGTTTAAGGGGGTGGGCGACAAAGAAGAATGCTCCAGAAATGGTTTTCAAAAGCATGTGAAATTCGAAAAGTGTAGCAGAAAATGGTGGGAGGACAAGACTGATTACTTAATTTGGCATCAAATGTGGTACAATAGTTTAAGGAAATTGCATGGAAAACCACTTAACAGAACAGTAGGTTAAGTGTGACAAAGGGCAAAACATTAGGTTAAGACACCCAGAGTACAGTGCCAAACATTAGGTTATGCAACATGTTTGCCCCATTTAATTGCTTCTTGCAAGTCCTAGTTGTTTTCAAACAGCAGAAAATGATGAGCAAGAGAAATCAAACCCCACAAACTGAATTTTTATAAATAAAGAATATAACCTTTCCATATATTCCATACATTGTCTAAATTGTTTAAACAATATTCCATTCAGAGCAATCGATTTCCCTCCAAATGACCTATCAACTGAGTCTTTTTGTTGCCAATTCCTAGGAAGAGGTGGTGGTCGGCTGACTTAGGTTAGTGGAGATGCTCTTTTTTCCCTCCATTTTCTTAGGTTAGTAGAGCTTGCATTGTCCTGATGGAATTTGAACTTCCCACCAGGGGGGCGTGGCACTTTCCCACCAGAGATGTTAACTAATTGATCAATTTAATTAAATAGTCAATTAAATGGATAAGAGTGAGAAGGGGGCCTATTCCAATAACTCAGACCTGAAAGTGTGCCTCCAGTAGTGTGGAAGGAGGGGAGTGAGAGGGGGTGGGGAGAACAATAAGTTAAGGACAGTGACATGGAAAACCACTTAACAGGAACTAGGTTATGTACCTGTCAATCAAAGGAGAACAATAGGTTCGCCGCTGAGTGCATACCTGCAACTGACGTAGGGAACCCGCACTAACAAAATGGACTGATGTCCTTGTTGCCCCCCTACTACTGGTCTAAGAAGTGTAAGGTCAGCGTCAAAGCGAAGCTTTCTCCTGCAACACAAGATAGTATAAAAGACAGTATGAACAGTTACGGTTGTCTTTCTTATTGGAAAAATTAGGAAGACTCTACATCACACAGGAGCTGGAAGAAGGACGAGGATATTGCTACATACAGGTACTACAGTCCAATGGAGATCTGCGTCCCTCAGGGCGCATTCATATCTGTCACTGGAACATTCTGTCATCGTTATTGTGTACCATCCAACAGAGAAAAACTGCAATCCATAAAAGTTCCGCTAACTTCAACCGACAAAGAACTCGATAAGACTTTTACCACATCTCACTCTTCCAATGTATCGAAAACAGATACTGTCTGCGTGCCGGCATCGAGCATATGTACAGGTATTGATCTATTGGAGCAGGTGGCCAGTGATCGAAGTCGCTTGGACAGACCAGCACAAAGTTGCATCGCCTGTACTGTAGGAGGGCCATACCCACAGACTATCAGTTGCAAGAAACCATCCTCCCTTTTTTTTGCCTGGTACTTTGTTTTTTCTGCTGTAACACGTTTTGTCCACCACCATACGTTTTGTTCTTTCCGCCACGACTTTGAGGTCTGTGCCAGGTTCTAAACTGACATTAACGCGTTTCGGTCCATTGGCTCTCACAGAAAACTGGACATCGCATGGGGTAAATCATGTCACTGCTGCTCCCACAACACACACATACACACAACACACACACTGGATGACTGAAATAAAAGACAGTCACAACATAAGGGAATTGGGGCAGTTTTGCGGCATTGTGGAGCGTTTCCAAACTGCTGTCCGAAGGTGACTGACGACCTTTACATTTGAACTCATCTTTCACAGGGACAGGATAACTGATGGCTTGGTGTTCCGTTCGATTGATTCCTCATATTGCAGTCATGTACGCGACCACTGTTTCGGTGCTAGCCATCACCAGGAGGTGTTGCACCTCCAAGAAGACTGTTTCTCCATCTCGTGATGTCAGTCAATCATTATGTGGCAATCAACAGTGTACCTGTGTAGGATGGAAAGGACACCACCGATGTACTGGATTAAACATCACAGTTGATAGTGTGATCAATTTTAGCAATTTTACCAGTTTCTTACAATGCCGACCAGTGACACGGCAGCGTGCTTCCCAATCTCTGTATCATCGCTAAATCGCCCCTCCTCTATTTTGCGAGTACCATTGCGAATGTAGATAGATGACTGCGCAGTATGCCCAATTGTTGTTACTTCTCGAATATATGCACCAAAGTGTACCAGACAGCGATATGCGTATTTCTAGCACTTAGATCATAAAGCGTAATTTGCGATTACGATTGCTCATCTTTACCTATGTGGCTGAGAGTCACAGAGAATTCTCGCATTCTTAGAATTAAGTTATAGATTGAAAGATCTCTTCGCATTGTCATTGGCCAACGCTTCCTGCAACACTTACACCGACTTAATCTGCAGGTGGCCAGAAGTAGACGCTACATTTCATGTTTCGTGAATGGACAGGATAAACCGCGTTCGTAACTGCTGTCTTGCACCCATCCAGGAGCACAAGATATCTCCAGATGCGCGCATGTCGGGGAGGTTGGCAGCCCTTATCAGTGTGTAGTAGACAAGAAAGTGTTGTGATGATATAATAGACGGTTAAGAACGAGAGATGGGTGGTTTTTATGTGTGATGGTGCCCCAGGCGGACGCAGTTTGAAGCATTCTACGTAAATCATTTCCGCTATCAATTCTAAACTATTGTTCTAGCGCCTGGGATCAGTACCAAGAAGTTATTGGCAAGAGAGGACATATGCACATGTACTCTTAAGGCTACACGGTTCTGCACTTAAAACACGCTATAACGTTAGATCGTTGCAGTTTGCGACCTATTAGTCGTGTGGAATACAACACTGTTACTATCCCAGTGTAAGAAATATATTTCCAGCGCATGACACAAATTCTCCTTGCTTTTTTCTCTTCGATAAACTATGGTGACAAACTGTAAAATGAAAAAACTACTTCCTTAAAATATCGGTTCTGCGTGATACATGCATAATACAGCTCTCCAGAGGTGTATAGCGCCTACTGTTCACACCTGATCACGGTTCAGAAATTATAATATGCTCGCAACAGTTGTATATAAAATGATCGTTAGTAACGGAGAATGCCTCTTACAAAGAAAGAGACAGCGCATAGGAGCGGTGTTTGACGCGTGATGTTAAATGTCATACCACCAACTCCGTAAACAGGACATCTGTCAATATACACGGGGTTTGCAGAACCTCTCAAACACTGTCGCTGACTTAGAATCACCATAGATATGAAACTGAAGACTATATTTTACGCCCATGCGGCATGGGAATGGAGTACGTCGCATAAATCTTCGTTCGTCTAGAGGAATGTGTCGAAACAGGATGGTCATGTTTCAACCCGCTTCGAATGGAAGTCCTCTGATGACCGAGAGATTTGCTGTTAACGATCGGAAGTAGACAAGTGTTCTAAGTCACACGCAGAAGATGCAGTTCTATAGAAATCGAACTCAGGTTAGTCACTCAATTGACGCATTCCGACAGAAGACGGAAAAAATGGTCAAATGACCTGCAGCAACGTCTCCCTCTCTCTCTAGAATGCATCAGTCTACCATTAAATCTTACCTCGTTACAACTCCATCACAACCGATTACTCCATCCACTCTCTGTCATCGCTTAAGGCAGATGGAAGTAAGTTTAGAGGCAGATGGCTCTCTTTTTTCCAGGAAAGCATCAAAGACAGCAGTCAATTCCCGTATATCATCATTATAACAATAGACATACAGTAGAATGTTGCCTTGACGAAAAAATGACTATTTCCCTGGTTCCCGGTGCTTCCATATCAACATTTCCTCGAATTCCTCTTGCTGTCTCACACTCGTTCCCATGTACAAAAATTGTTCCGCACCAAGCAGAAGACGTGCAAGTACTTCCTCAATTTCCCAGGATTTCGACGTATATCCCCTCAATTTATACGTATTTTCCATCATTTTTTGTAATTTTATCGATTTCATGTCGCTTCTACCCATGGGACCATGACCTCACTTCTCGTTCCGTATTATGAAATTATTGCTAAATGTAGCACAGTTGCCAACAGCCTGCGCAGATGCACTATTTTTCTGGTCGGCTGGCACAGTACAGCGCTATATTTGAATGCATCCAGTCACCTCCTTCCACATATTCCACAGCTGAAGTGCGTTTGCTCTGTTTTCCGTATGTCTGTGTATGTGCATGTATCTGTGCATGTCCCGCCTTCTCGCCTCCCAGATGAGTAAACATAAGGGTAAAGAGCAAATCTACTTAAGGCGCGTCACTACCTTTTCCTCCGACAAGTTATGAACAGCACATCTAGTAGATTGCAGTTCCAAGGACACGGCACGTGTTATTATACCTACAGAGGAGGACAAATTCAGAAGGTTAGAAATGCTCAACATCAGTAGCGGTGCTTTTTTGTACTGTACACCAAGTGTGAATGCCTCCTCGCTCCATCTTTACAGAAATTCGCGTATGCAGTAGCGTACCAAATCGTACTGACATATGATTCAAGTATTAACCGCTACAAATCTTATGTCGGGGATAATCATGCGGTTTGGCTGGCGCGAGTTTGGATGTATCATTTTTTTTACATCTATAAATAATAGTCATAAATGTTACATTGCTGTAACGTGAAAGTACTGTTGTAAGTAGGCTGTTTAGGTTTTTTTTATTGGTAACGCCACCTCTGTATGAAAATCACTGGCTGTGCTGTGGGCAGTCTGTGTCTGCTTTGCATTGTTGTAATACTCGCCATTGTGGTGTTAGGCAGCTGGCTGTGAACAGCGCGTAGCGTTGCGCAGTTGGAGGTGAGCCGCCAGCAGTGGTGGATGTGGGGAGAGAGATGGCGGAGTTTTGAAATTTGTCATGAACTGCTATATTTATATATGATGATATCAAGGTAAATACATTGTTTGTTCTCTAGTAATATCTTTCATTTGCTAACTATCCCTATCAGTAGTTAGTGCCTTCCATAGTTTGAATCTTTTATTTAGCTGGCAGTAGTGGCGCTCGCTGTATTGCAATAGCTTGAGCAGCGAAGATTTTTGTGAGGTAAGTGATTTGTGAAAGGTATAGTTTAATGTTAGTCAGGGCCATTCTTTTGTAGGGAATTTTGAAAGTCAGATTGCGTTGCGCTAACAAAATATTGTGTGTCAGGTTAAGCACAGTCTTGTATAATTGATGAAAGGGGACGTTTCATATGTCGACCCTTAGCCGAGGATACCTCACTGGAATCTTCTGATTTTTTGTTGTAGTTTGTGTAATTAGTGTAGATTTTGTTTATTGCTAGCGCGTAATTGTAGAGAAAATCTCCTTTGTAGTTGCAGTCTTTCATTGTTGTACAGTAAAACAGTTGTGGCATGCATGTAGATTTGCACCAAGTATTTCGCAGCTGCAATTAACTAGATATTATTTTCAGTGCTATGTTAATGTGTTCTCTTATTTTTGATCTCCAAATTGTGTTTTTCTGTGTTGTCGTGTGAAATACTGTGACAATAATGGCGTGTGAAAAACGTAATACTAGGCTCCAAAGTAAACTGAGAAATGACAGTGAAAATGAAAGCAGTGTGTTAGCGCCACCGAGTAATGAATTAACTGATGTTGAAAGTAGTAATTTGGTAATTGTGCATAGGGAAATGGAGCGGGCTGCAAACAATGGTGTAGACAGTGAAACAGGTAGTGAACAGGGAAGCATTATCGATCAATCGGTCGGCAACAGCTCGCCTCAGGAATCCGAAATGACAGGACACAATTTCGCAAATACTGTAGATTCAGGTTTTGAGTCATCACCGTATTCTCAAATAAGTCAAGACACATTTTCTGCTTGTCAAAATGTGAATGTTGCCGGTGCAAATGCACTGCCGAAAAGCGTAGAGAAACAGATTCCAGACACTAATACATTATTATTGCAATTAATGCAACAAATGGAACAAAATCAGAGACAAACACAGCAACAGTTAGACACAATGGAACAAAATCAGAGACAAACACAGCAAAAGCTTCAAAAGTTACACACAATGGAACAAAATCAGAGACAAACACAGCAAAAGCTTCAAAAGTTAGACACAGTGGAACAAAATCTTAAAAAGTTAGACTCATTGGAACAAACACTTGAACAAACACGTGAAGATTTAACTATTGAGTTACATAACATTGAATCGAAATGTCAAAAAGTCTGTAATGACGTAAAAACACAAATTTGTGAGCATTTTCAACCTATTTTTTCGCGGCATGAAAATGCATTACAGAATCACGAAGCAGCCATAAAAGAACTGCAAACCATTGTTCATGAAAATCATGAGACCTTGTGGGCTAAAATTGACTCAGTTGCATCTACCGATTCGGTTACGCAACTTGCAAAAACTCAGGAAAACTTAAAGGACACAGTAGATTCGATTTCAACACAAATGGACACTCTGAAACTTGGTTCAGAAAAACACACTGAGGTAATGTGTTCACTATCGGAGAAAGTAGCCGAACTTTCAGATCAGGTCACTAACTTATCTACAAAGATGATGATCTGAATGACACAAGACCTGTAGCTTTCACTGACACAGAAGAGTATGAACAAATTAGAAAATTCAAACAGAATCAAAATCAAATCAATACACAGTACAAAAGAGAAATCCGGGAAGTACAAGATCAGCTGACACAGGTAATACAAGAATTACGTATTTCAGAGGATGCTCGCGCCCCAATACGGGAAGAGGGACTCAGAAATACGGAACAGCCACAAAATAATAACACAGGGCATTTCGGAAGTTATGAAAGAAATTGGCAATGTGCACCGAATTTTGAGATGAAACGGCCGACACGACCTAACAATGACCGATATGCGACTCGCCGACATGATGATTTTGACTATAAGCTGTTCACTACTACACGTAAATTCAAAACATTTAAGAATTCTGGCAACGACATTCATCCACAAGCATGGCTCCATCAATTCTCGCATTGTTTTCCTCCCAACTGGTCGTTAGAACACAGATTAGAATTTATGTGTGGCTACTTGGAGAATGAACCAGCTGTAAGAATGCGATCGGTAATTCACGATTGCCACAGTGAAGGAGAGTTTTACCATGCATTCCTCTCAGCATATTGGTCTCAAACCACACAAGACCGAGTAAAACATAGCATCATAATGATGAAACGTTTCGAACAATCTGAATTTTCCAGTCTTATGAAATATTTTGAAGACCTGTTGCATAAGAATCAGTATCTTTCAAACCCATACAGCCCCTCAGAACTCATCCGCATTTGCTTAATCAAACTGCCTGAACATTTACGACATATTATTTTGGCAGGACGTTGCAAAGACGACATTGACGCATTTCAGGGACTCTTACAAGAATTAGAAATTGACACTGACAATCGCAGAACGCGAAACCAGGAACACAACAATTACAGGTCACATCTGTCGCAATTCCGCGATGAAAGAAGTAATAAGTTGACACGACAAGGCTATTCTCACAACACAAATCGTGACCAAAACAGACACCACCCGTATGACAACCGTTGGCAGAGTAGTAATAACTACAGGGAAAGATCACCTCTCCGTGGTAATGACTATCACAGAGACAATAAGATAAACAGACAATATGCGAACCAAAATAAATACTATCAAGGGAGACAGAATAACTTTAGACGCAACGGACCAGCGCGCAGTTACGATTCAGGGAGAAATTCTCCACCATGTGACTGACAAGAAAGAAACTATGGAATCTACCGACATGACGACAGACGATATGATCGTAACGACAGACCTGAATTGCATCAGAACTGGCGGGATTCAAACAGAGCAGGGCCCTCTCGTCACGGTGAATTTGTAGAAGTTAGGTCTCCAAATCCCAATAACGACGCGCGCCAACAAAGAGACAATAGGCAATGACTCACACCGCTGGCAGCAACAAAACGTACTTATGAAACTGATGACGCAGCTGCCGTAGCTAGTAATTACGTAAAAATGGAAGACATTAGGGACGTCTTACTCCAGGAACACGACGTAAAACTTAACAACATTGCATATCCTGTGATTCACATTACTGTAAATGACGTAAAATTTACGGCAGTACTTGACTCTGGCAGTCCCATCTCAGTAATTAGTGAAACAGCCTTTAGCAAATGCAACAAATCGAACGATTGCCCCACACTTCCGTTACGTAAGATTAAATTACAAGGTGCAATCTTTGGAAAAAGTGTAGATGTACGCCAACAAACCAACTTAGAATTCTTTTGTCAAAGCCACAGCTTCTCTACGAACTTTCTTATTGTTCCATTATTGTCGACGGAAATTATATTGGGAGTAGACTTTTTGAATGAATTCAAAGCAATCTTAAACTTTCACAATGCTGAAATAAGTTTAGAGAAAGAAGGTAAGTCAATAGCTTTGAAATTTGAAGACTGGCTCTCAAACCATGATGAGGAAATTAATCGGCTTTACGTTCTGTTAGACAACAGTTCGGAATTTTCTACGGAACTAGACACTAACAATCACTCTGCAAGTACTGACAGGGATGACATCGACGGCATATTTGAAACTAATGAGTTAATTCAGAATAAAATTCAAACAATTGAGAATTGTAATGACACTGATAGGCAGGACCTTTTTGAGATTTTACAAGCACAGTTTTTACTCACAAAACAGGAACAATCAAGGGATTTCAATACCAATTTCGTGTTCGTGAAGATACTAAATTTTGTGTTAGACCATACGTAATTCCGGCGCATTATAGGGACCGTGTTAGAACAGAAATACAATCTATGTTTAATGAGGGCATTATTGAGCCTGCAGTAAGCTCATACAACAACCCATTACATGTTGTTGAGAAGAAAAATGGATCGATCAGGCTTGTTTTAGATTCGAGACAAATCAATACTATCATCATTCCTGAAACAGACAGGCCGCAGACGATGGAAGAACTTCTTCAAAATTTTAATGGTGTAAAAGTGTTGTCTTCCATTGATCTCAGATCCAGCTTTTATCAGATCGAACTTCATCCAGAATGTAGAAAATACACAGCTTTCCTTTGTTTCGGCGTTTGTTACCAGTTTCGGAAACTTCCTTTTGGTTTGAACATTTCTTCAGCAGCATTCATTCGTGGGTTAAATTCCATATTACCTGAGTTCTTAAAACGTCACATCACCTTATATGTGGACGATATTCTGATAGCAGAAGCTTCATGGGAACAACATAATCGCATTCTCAACAGTTTGTTACGTATTTTTGCAGAATCTGGAATTACAGTTAACTTGGAAAAGTCTGAATTCGGTAGGACAAAGGTGAAGTTTTTGGGACATATTATTTCTTCTGAAGGGATTCAGCCGGATCCTGAAAAGTTAGAAGCAATCAGAGCCATTCCAGTTCCATCCACAAAAAGACAAGTCCGCAGCTTTCTAGGTCTCGTAAATTTTTACCGTCGTTTTCTGAATATGCAAATTCTTGTTACACCAAAACTTTGTTCTCTCACTGGAAAAAATACTATTTGGAACTGGGACGAACAAGCACAATTGGAATTCAATTCTTTGAAAGAAGCGTTACTTCACGCGCCAATCTTAGCTCATCCAGATCTGTCACAAGATTTCTGCCTTAGCACGGATTCTTCTAAAGTCGGTCTTGGTGCCCATTTATTTCAAGAAGCCATAGAAAATGACACTACCATTCAGAAAACCATTGCTTTTGCTAGCCGAGTGCTAACAAAATCTGAAAAAAATTATTCCGTTACTGAATTAGAAGCTTTAGCTATCGTTTGGGCATTTAACAAATTCCGTTTCTTTCTTTCTGGTAAGCACGTAAAAGTATACAGTGATCATCGTGCATTACAATTTCTTATGTCTTCAAAATTAAATCATGACAGGTTAAAACGTTGGGCATTGTTTCTGCAAGAATTCCACTTTACAATAGTCTACATTCCCGGCAAGGAGAACATTGTTGCGGACGCGCTGTCACGCACACCGGCTGGACTTGAGAAAAGTAACACAGAAGGCAACCTCGAGAAAAATTTCAGTATTCTTTACATTCAGAAAGTCGCCTTTGAAAACTTCATCACCACATCTTTAAAGGACATTGCTCATGAACAAGATAAAGATCCGATTTGGAAAGACATCAAAAGTAAATGGCATGAAAAGACATACACTCAGATTCGGCATTATTACCTGGTTAGAAACAACATACTCTTCAAACGCTGCACTGTTGATGACATGCTATGGGTACTTTGCATTCCAGACGATTTTGTTAATAAGCTCATTTGGTACATTCATTTCAGCTACGCACATTTTGGTCCACGAAAATGTTATCATATTCTTCGAACGACTTGTTGTTTTAACAATATGGAAAAGCGAATTCGAAGAGTCTTGTCTATTTGTAAACTTTGTCAAAAGGCGAAACCATCTACTATCTCACATCGTGCTCCGTTGTTTCCTATTATTCCTTCTAAATTAAAAGAATTTGCTGCTGTTGATCTCTTGGGACCCCTTGTCAGAACATCCAATGGATTTTCGTACGTTCTAGTCGCTGTTGAACTTACTTCAAAATTTGTTTCTTTCACTCCGTTACGTAAAGCCACTGGACGATCTGTATCCAACGCCTTTGTTAAAAATTTCTTACGTGAAGTTGGCCACGTTGCTAAAGTCATTTCAGATAACGAACCGCAATTTAGATCTGCTGTTTGGTCACGCACGCTTCGGAATCATAAAATCAAACCTGTTTTTATTTCATTGTACTCACCACATTGCAACCCGTCTGAAAGGATTTTGAAAGAAATTAATAAGCTTTGCAGACTTTATTGTCACAGAAAGCATCAGCATTGGGACAGATATTTACACTTATTTCAAAATGTGCTGAATGAAATGCCTCATGATTCCACTGCTTTACCACCTATTCTTGTACTGAAGAATGAAGAACCACCGAACAGAATCAGAGAGCTTGTACCTTTCCCGAATACACGTAAACTTCGACACAAAGACATAATTGATTTGGCTGTTAAAAATATAAAATCTGCAGCAGACAAAAGGAGAAAACTACACGGTAAAGCAAATGCAAAGAAATTGTATACTGGTCAGAAAGTTCTCATTAAAGCTCATTCATTGTCACATAAGAAGAAACACTTGAGTCACAAATTCTTTCTAGTTTACAATGGACCTTACAGAATCCGACGTATACCACATGATAATTGCGTTGAAGTTGAAACTCTGCGTACTAGGAAGAGTAAAGATTTACACCACATTTCACATGTAAAACCGTTTATTGAAAGATAATCTGCTTTTTAACTTTGTCTTTGCCATAAAACTTTTCACTTCACATTTCTAGTATGCTTTGTCAGACTTAAGAAACTGTTAACATGCAACAATGTTTGAAGTTAAATATCCAGTCTAGAACCTAGGGAACATTTTTAAACAGAAATTACGAATGCATTGTTATAGTGAACAGACGACACAGTGGTTAGTTTAAGTGACAACTACACGGTGTTATCACGACGCTACTAATGAGTGACAATTTACAATGTTGCTTTTGCGGTGTATCTGTTTTATATCTGCACAGTTTTTCTGAATTCTTCTGGAAATCAAAACATGTTTTATTAGTAACTTTTGTGGTATAGCTACAAGGAGACAGCCTTTTCCATAGAACAACAATACGTTACAGCACAGTACTTTCATCATCACAACAATAAGCGTAATAACTAAGATATCTCTACGCAAAGCATTTCACTTTTGTTTATCATGAGGTAAGTACATTGGCTTCTGCAGAACTTAGCTTTCGGAGGAAAATAACTACGACACTTCCACAGAGATTATCTTACAACAAGATGCACATTTAGCGCTACAGGACACGCATTTCGGTGATTAATTTTGTACTTAAAACATTTATTTTTAAAGATTTTTGAATTACAAAGGAAGTTTTCCGTGATACATTTCATTCCATTGCTGTAATCTGTAACACCTGAGGGTATAATTACATTAATCCTCAGGGGGGTACACACTTACTCTGTGTACCATGTGTGTGGCAACCACAAGGAACCCTAGCTAATATGGTATTTGCTTATACAACTTTACACATCGGTACCATATTTCTCTAACACACAAATTACACAGCTATCTAAACTTTTTTTATTACATCAGTGACATATTTTTACGCAATTACACAGTTGGATAACTTCACACTTATGAAACTGTATTTTGTCTGTACTTTGTAAACTGTTCATATGTTTTTGGAACCATTGTGATACTATGAGAGCTTTGAATGATGTATTTGGTATGGAGTCACGATTTTTAAAGTATGTTTGAGGCAGATGACACTTTTGACATGAGCAGAGAATTTTTTTAATTATTGGAGGAAGCTACGACGATTTTGAGATTTGACTGAGGTGTTATGATGTTATTTTTACGACGACGATGTGTATTATGCTGCTGAGGTATGTTTATGATTAATAGGCTGAGGCTATATGAGTTATTTGATTATGCTTCATATTTATAATGACGAAATATTGACGAGTGTCGATGGATACGTATATGTGTAATAAGGTAAGGAGTGATGAATAGTGGGTAGGGACTCTTGACTTGTGAAACAGGATGTTGGAAACCAAGAATCGTACTTTAAGAGTTATGAAATGTGCGTAAATGCATGACTGTATCACAATGCCGGCGAAAATTTTTTTGGACACTTATATTTATAGGATTTTGTTTCTACAGATTTGCAACGCTAATTCTTGACCTGTGAAATATTTTTATGTGAGACTGTCACTGTAGCGGAAACTGCTGTCGTAAATATTTCCGTAAGAAAGTTAAGTGACCACCTGCACGTAATGCGTCGCGGGCACCCACCTGGGCGACAGCCGCCCGGAAAAAAAAAAAAAAAAGAAAAAAAAAATCCATTAGCCTTTCAGCAGCACAGGTAGAAAAAAAAAGGGGAGGCCATTGTCCGTGCTACTGACATTTCCTTGTTGAAAGCATACTGTGGAGCTCGTAATTTATGATATTTACTGAAATGCCTAATAAAATGACAAGAAATATTTTTACATCTGCACACCTGATTATGACAAGCGTCTTTCTATGAGGGTTGAGAGAATTTCTACTAACTTATGAAAAGTCACATGACTACTGAATGATATTTTTATGCTTTGCTTTTCATAGTTGCTTATTTCATTTGATATCTGGTTTCCAGCTGTGTTGCAGCATTGCTTTTATAAAATGAAATGCATTTGCTAATGTGAACACTTTCTGTCAACAGAGCTATTAAATAATTATTTTATGATCCACATTCTTTAAAAAAGGAGCACTTGGAAAGGAAAGAACAATAAGAAGGGACTAGTAACAGTAACTGCATACATAATATTCTTTTCAAGTACATGGTAATATTTCTTTTACAATAAGTTGTTGTGGTGCACCACTTTAATTACTTAGACATTAAGATGTGATTATACATTTCCCTTATCTGCATTGTTATCTTTAGTGTACTATTTTTTCTGCTTGAGCTATGTCATGTTTAGATATAAGCTGCTGTTTGCCAGGCATAGTGCTACTGAACTTTAATTTGTGTTACTCTGCTAAGCCAGATTTATTTTTTTGTTTGCTGCGCATTGCCTCATATTAGTTGTAATGTTGAATTGCTTGGCAATTTAGATTTACTGTAGCTTGCTTTGCGATTTTCCATTTTTTTTCATTGCTGTTTATATTAATTGTTTTATGTGCTGCTGCATTGCCTCGTCCCTCAGTTTAGCATCTGAGCTCAGTAGATTTAAGTTAGCTTAAGAGGGGGTAGACTATATGAGAAACTGACTATGGAGAATAGGTAAAGAATGCATTGCGAAGTTATATAAAAAAGATTTGGGCCCAAATGAGTATTGTACAATCAGAAATAATTATTTTGAAAGAAATATGAACAGAATACAGAAAGCAGGCTTAGATAGGACTTTTTGGAAATAAATAATGAGGTAAGACATATGTGAAATAAATACAGAAAGCATGCTTGGATAAGATTTTTTTGGTGGAAGCAAAGGTTGAAATAAGACGAAAGATCTATGGAATGAAGTTTTGGGATGGACTGCAGTACCAAATGTTACACTGAAAACGAACCCTGTCCTTTCCTTTTGTGTTATCCCACTATATGTTTGTGTACCCTTGTGTATTTGTTTTCTTCCTGTCTCTGTGTACTGTTTCATAGAACTTTTTTCTCTTCTAATACTAAGTTACATTCACTATGATGAGGAATACTGTTATCCTCAAATACAATTGGCATTAATAATGTGTTATTTACTTTGTAAAGATGTTTAGACATTATTTATTCTGTTTTGTGTTAATGCTCATGTGTGAAGTTGATGTTTCGAAAGTTACTCTGATCTTTTATGTATGTACTTATGTCATAATTCCTGTAACACTGATGTATATGTTATTTCGATTCTTTTGTAAAGCCCATATTACTACAAATGTTATCTGTATTATTATGTTTTTAATGATGTATTTTGTACCTTTGTAATTGTATTCTTATGTTATAAAATTGTAATTGTCACCAGTTCATGATATTATTAACTTGTTAGTTACATTACACTGCACACGTTTCTGTTGGTCATAGTATATGGACAATATGTGAGAGGTAGGGACTGTTAGTGTTTGCACATGTATTAATAATTCAGCAAGGGACTGGATAACAGCATTGCTGGTTCTAAGGACAATTTCAAAAACTTTGTGAGTGCACAAGTGGTGGTTTATGGACTTGCTATATTATCCGCAAGACTCTTCAATGGTGATTGTGCACCTGCACAGTCACAACAGATGGCTGCTGGCTATCTCTACAAGGACTACAGTGGGTCTGCATCTTTGATGACCCACCAGTACCATTATCTCTACAAGGACTACAGTGGGTCTACATCTTTGATGATCCATCAATACCATTATTTCTACAAGGACTGCAGCGGGTCTGCACCTCTGGTGGCCCACCAATACCGTAATCTCCACCAGGACTACAGTGGGTCTGCTCTGTGATGACCTACCTACCAATACTCTTCAAAATTTCGACTGACTCTGCTGTGGGTTTGCTCTGTTGTGGCCCATTACCTGTATGCATGTCAAGAGTCAGCACTGTCTTTCCGTTGGAAGGACAACACTACTTCTTCAAGACTGCATGGAAATCCACTACTTCCGTGTGCATTTTCTTCTACTGCTCAGACTTTGAGAAAAACACTACTATTTTACCGTAATGAACGATCAGGACTGTCTTTATGGACTGTGAGAAAATTTGAGCTTTTGACCAACATTGTATCAATAAGTGTGTGCATTTGATTTCTTTGTTATTGTAATTATGAAAAATTTTTTCAAATCTGTATTGGCCACTGCCCAATCCAATTTGTAAAATTTTTTGTGGGGAGCATGGGGGCTATGTAAGTAGGCTGTTTAGGTTTTTTTATTGGTAACGCCACCTCTGTATGAAAATCACTGGCTGTGCTGTGGGCAGTCTGTGTCTGCTTTGCATTGTTGTAATACTCGCCATTGTAGTGTTAGGCAGCTGGCTGTGAACAGCGCGTAGCGTTGCGCAGTTGGAGGTGAGCCGCCAGCAGTGGTGGATGCGGGGAGAGAGATGGCGGAGTTTTGAAATTTTAGCTGGCAGTAGTGGCGCTCGCTGTATTGCAATAGCTTGAGCAGCGAAGATTTTTGTGAGGTAAGTGATTTGTGAAAGGTATAGTTTAATGTTAGTCAGGGCCATTCTTTTGTAGGGAATTTTGAAAGTCAGATTGCGTTGCGCTAACAAAATATTGTGTGTCAGGTTAAGCACAGTCTTGTATAATTGATGAAAGGGGACGTTTCACTGTGCCTTATGTTCCCACATATCACCAGACGTTTGTGGGAAGTAATCAGGCTACCATTCATGTAAAAAAAATTACATATATCTAATGGTAAGGGGAGAATAGATATGACGTGGTGAATTGTGATTTCAACGCACTGAAGAGTATGCCCAAACATAATGGTTGACAGATTCATTTCATAAACAGCTGCACAATATAACAATGCTAGGGTTCAACTGTATCTGCTGTAGTGTACAAACAGGACGGGCGATACTGCTGTAAGAAAATGGATACACAGAACGTCCCCTCACTGACTGTCCTAAGCAGAGCCTCACGTTTTCTTTGTTGCACTATCGACTAGAATGTTGATTACAGTGCACTGACCCGTATTAGTGATGTCTTTCCAGTCTTTCGTCTGCGGTTGCACTGTTGGTTATCAATTAGCGCCGGATGCCTGTACTGTACAACACTTGTTTGAGAGAGTCTTGGCAGGATGCAGCACCTTCTGGAAGCGCTGACTGGAAGACTTATACATCAAATAATTTCCAAGGACTGAGAAACTCGAGACAAGCAGCTGATGTTAGCGTGGGCATACCACAATTTTTTCGGGTGCTATACACGTATAAATGATAACTTCACTCCTTGTCTGAAATGTGTAGCAATGTAACGTTACTGTGGCTTATCTTCCGTCATGTGCAAAGAAAATAGCTTTGTCTGGTCGTAAGGGAGGTATAGATATGACGCGGAAAATTTAAACATATCAATAGATGTAACGGTAAGAGAGAGATTTTAGTTGGAAAATTATATGCTCTGTAGATATTGATATTTCAAGGTGAGATTCATTCCATATCCACAGCCTACAGGAGACGTTTCCGGTACAATTCTCAGTGTCAGACTGCAGCAGCAATTGTAATATTTAATTGCCTTTACATTGATAAACATGGGCCTGGTTTCGAATATTCTTGTGAGTCTGGAGCCGTTGAAGGCACAGCAGCAAGCAAGCAGGTCGGGGCCAGAATCAGCATCTCAACAGACACCTTTTTTTTGGTCTGGGGCAGGCCCATCCCTTTTACAACAGATTGGAGAATCTAAGAAAGCTTCCAGTCTGCCGCGGCTTATGATGATTTGGCTCACAGCTGCCCCTGGACGAGCCAATAGTGAATATCCAGTCTGCATTGAGCTGTCTTGAGGTCTATGTGTGTTGCAAGTATACTCCGTGGAAATTTGTGAAGATTCAGTCTGACGAGTGTTCCTACCACTCAGAACCTCCTGGGGAGGACCCTCCATCACTGGCAGGCCTCTCTCTGGCTGACACGTGTTTCTGCAGCTGTGGCCATGGACTGTGTTTACAGCGGTAGTTTTCTCCAGTCTCTGAGATTTGGCGCTGTGCTGCAGCATGGTGCACGGCATGCGGACGCCCAGAAGGCGAGTACATGGTATGTAAGGGTGTTTTCAGCGATGTCAGGCATCTATATGAATGGATCGTGTTTCTCGACGCATCGCAGCGGTATTTGCTGTTGTTACTATCCTATCACGCGGTAGACTCCTTTCCTCCCTCGTCCTTCGTTCTGTTGCTGAGAGAACCAGTCAACTTAGACTTAGGAATTCTACAGTAATTTTAAAAAAGAAAATACACTTACCAGACCTGTAGTGACCTGGAACTCTATAACCGTGATGGTATAAACTCACATCGAAATTTGAAATTCCAACTATCATTTCAGACATTACCGCTTCCAGTCCTGACGTCATATAGTAGTAGGTTTGGATTATGTAATGAAATTTCTCTTCAAAAATATAACACTATTGTTTATACAGGCAAAGTACTGCGAAGTGTCGATCTTTTTTTTATTTTGAGTAGTTTTAAACTAAGAGTACGAGTGCGTTTGAAGCAAATTGTTTAAATACCTATATTAACGATTTAATTAGTATTGTCACGTAGAAGAAGTTGTAATAAGATGAATGACGAACACTAACTTCACTTAACGAAGGTTTATTCAGCACTTGCACATACAAGAGTGCGGAGCGAACTGCCTCTGGCCGGAACAATACGGTATATATAGTTACAGAACATTCTAGTACAATGATTCTTGACATTTGTGGATACTTCTCGACCGTACTCGAACCGAATATAGAAATTAAAATTTTTAGTTCAGGTGAGTTTTGAACTCACGACCCGCCATGCAAGAGTTTCGCATCGTAACCACTACACCACGGTGACTGCGCTACTCACAAGGGAACCTCCCTATCGCACCCCCCTCAGATTTAGTTATAAGTTGGCACAGTGGATAGGCCTTGATAAACTGAACACAGATCAATTGAGAAAACAGGAAGAAGTTGAGTGGAACTGTGAAAAAATAAGCAAAATATACAAACTGAGTAGTCCATGGGCCACATAAGCAACATAATGGAGCATGTGAACTTAGGAGCGCCGTGGTCCCGTGGTAGCGTGAGCAGCTGCAGAACGAGAGGTCCTTGGTTTAAGTCTCCCTCGCCTGAAAATTTTACTTTCTTTATTTTTGCATAGTTATTATCTGTCCGTTCGTTCATTGACATCTCTGTTCACTGTAATATGTTTAGTGTCTGTGTTTTGCGACCGCATCGCAAAACCGTGCGATTAGTAGACGAAAGGACGTGCCTCTCCAATGGGAACAGAAAACATTTGATCGCAAGGTCATAGGTCAACCGATTCCTCCACAGGAAAACACATCTGATATATTCTATACGACACTGGTGACGGCATGTGCGTCACATGACAGGAATATGTTGTCGACCCACCTAACTTGTACACTTGGCGAATGGGTAAAAAGATTCTTCTACCTTGCCCGATTTAGGTTTTCTTGTGGATGTGATAATCACTCCCAAAAAAGGGATGAAAACATAAGAGTTTGTCACATAAACTGAAAATAAAAAATTAAACTTTTCACTCGATGGAAGATTTGAACCAGGAACCTTTCGTTACGCAGCTGCTCACGTTACCACGAGACCACGGCGCTCCTGCGTTCTCATTCTCCTTAATGTTGCGTATCTTCCCTTGAACTACTCAGTTTGTATATTTTGCTTATTTTTTCACAGTTCCACACAACTTCTTCCTGTTTTCGCAATTGATCTGTGTTCAGTTTTTCAAGGCCTATCCACTGTGCCAACTTATAACTAAATCTGAGGGGGGTGCGATGGGGAGGTTCCCTTGTCAGCTTCTTCTGTGACACTATTTCCTGTGACACTTCTTCTAAAGCAACATTTGTGACATCTTCAAGGTGTGATATTCTGTACCACATTTAATAACTCCTAAAACAATTCTTGAAGTGTACCGCAAGAAAGTGCGCCAGGAAGGCTGGAGCAGTTTACAGTCCATGGTGAAATGAAAGAGCGCTGCAGTTGTTTAAGTATCCCATGCAAATTCCTGTGTCATTTGCAAAGCAAACTACAAGTCTCTCTCTCTGTATGCAACGAACTTTTTTTTTTTAAGTGTATTTCGAGTCAGCCTGCTAGGGGTTTTGTGACATTGCCAGTCGGCGTGTGTGTGAAATGGCTACCGCATCCGCCATATGTCTCCTACATCGTGGTGATGTGACCAAAAATTAATTATTTATTAACTTCAACAGTATACCTGGATCAATTCCCAGTCAAGTATTTGGTTTGGAAAGAAGGCATCTCTCAAGTGCAATACTATCCAGTAGATTGGTTCATGCATATAGACGATTTGAGACAGTAGAGGGCGCCGACAGGAAGTTTGCATTTGTTCCCTGGAATTAGCTCACTGCTGTTTGCAGTGGCCGACATTGACACAGGCGGCTCTGTGTCCCTCAGGCGCACTTCAAGTGTGGGCAGCCTGCACAGGAAGTGAGATGGGAGAAAGTTTTTCAGATATGTTCGAGCGATATGTGTCAGTCTAATTATGTGTCTCCTTATGCTATCAGAGTGAAAAAGTGCCGCAATTGTTTAAATATTCCACAATACTGCATACACTACAATCGGTTTCCCACCAAATGGCCAATCAACTGAGTCTTTTTCCCGCCAATTTTTAAGTGTTGGAGGGGAGAGAGAGGGCTAGGGGTTTCTCAGAGTGGGAGTGGTTTGTTAATTGATGGATTTAATTGATTAGTGAATGAGGTTGGTATCAAAGTTGTGCTTGTAGGAGAGGAGGAGGGGGAGGGGTGGGGCTTTTTTGGAAATACAGATTATCCCTAGGGAGCCATAATACTCTTTACGGAAGAATAGGTTAAGGACGTGGGGATCAAAAGAGAACAATAGGTTCGCCCCTGAATGTATGCTTGCCTCTGAAGTAGGCAGCCTGCAATATGGAGCGACGCCTGCTTTACCCTACTACACTACTGGCCATTAAAATTGCTACACCACGAAGATGACGAGCTACAGACGCGAAATTCAACCGACAGGAGGAAGATGCTGTGATATGCAAATGATTAGCTTTTCAGAGCATTCACACAAGGTTGGCGCCGGTGGCGACACCTACAACGTGCTGACATGAGGAAAGTTTCCAACCGATTTCTCATACACAAACAGCAGTTGACCGACGTTGCCTGGTGAACCGTTGTTGTGATGCCTCGTCTAAGGAGGAGAAATGCGTACCACCACGTTTCCGACTTTGATAAAGGTCGGATTGTAGCCTATCGCGATTGCGGTTTATCGTATCGCGACATTGCTGCACGCGTTGGTCGAGATCCAATGACTGTTAGCAGAATATGGAATCGATGGGTTCAGGAGGATCCCAACGGCCTCGTATCACTAGCAGTCGAGGTGACAGGCATATTATCCGCATGGCTGTAACGGATCGTGCAGCCAGGTCTCGATCCCTGAGCCAACAGATGGGGACATTTACAAGACAACAATCATCTGCTCGAACAGTTCGACGACGTTTGCAGCAGCATGCACTATCAGCTCGCAGACCTTGGCTGCACTTACCCTTGACGCTGCATCGCAGACAGGAGCGCCTGCGATGGTGTTCTCAACGACAAACCTGGGTGCACGAATGGCAAAACGACTTTTTTCGGATGAATCCAGGTTCTGTTTACAGCACCATGATGGTCGCATCCGTGTTTGGCGACATCGCGGTGAACGCACATTGGAAGCGTGCATTCGTCATCGCCATACTGGCGTATCACCCGGCGTGATGGTATGGGCTGCCATTGGTTACACGTCTCGGTCACCTCTTGTTCGCATTGACGAAAATTTGAACAGTGGACGTTACATTTCAGATGTGTTACGACCCGTGGTTCTACCCGTCAGCTGGCCGGTGTGGCCGAGCGGTTCTAGGCGCTTCAGTCTCGAATCGCGCGACCGCTATGGTCGCAAGTTCGAATCCTGCCTCGGGCATGGATGTGTGTGATGTCCTTAGGTTAGTTAGGTAGTTCTAAGTTCTAGCGGACTGATGACCTCACATGTTAAGTCCCATAGTGCTCAGAGTCAGAGTCATTTGAGCCATCTACCCTTCATTCGATTTATGCGAAACCCTACATTTCAGCAGGATAATACACGACCGCATGTTGCAGGTCATGTACGGGCCTTTCTGGATACAGAACATGTTCGACTGCTGCCCTGGCCAGCACATTCTCCAGATCTCTCACCAATTGAAGACGTCTGGTCATTGGTGGCCGAGCAACTGGCTCGTCACAATACGCCAGTCACTACTCTTGATGAACTGTGATATCGTGTTGAAACTGCTTGGGGAGCTGTTCCTGTACACGCCATCCATGCTCAGTTTGACTCAATGCCCAGGCGTATCAAGGCCGTTATTACGGCCAGAGGTGGTTGTTCTGGGTAGTGATTTCTCAGGATCTATGCACCCATATTGCGTGAAAATGTAATCACATGTCAGTTCTAGTATAATATATTTGTCCAATGAATACGCGTTTATCATCTGCATTTCTTGTTGGTGTAGCAATTTTAATGACCAGTAATGTAATATAACTATTTAATAGCAGATGAATAAGACAGCCAGTCAGTTGCAATAAATGGTAGTTTTCAGTTAACCTTAATCACGATTTCAACAGAAGAACAAGAAACCTGCATACAGTGCGACAACATAAATTACAGTGAAACATCATGGACCAATATTACTGAAACTACGACGTACAACAAATGCAGGCATGTCACATACATCATGATATATACCAACATAGGAAAAGTAGTACTTACCAACTTCACATTAGCAAACAGTCAGTTAGTAAAGCCATCTAACATCTCCACGCTACATGCCGACTGATGGAGTTTGGAGAGCATGGATACCAAGAAAACAAATCCTGAGGTGCTTGTACGCTTGGCAGCATAAACAGCCAATAAGCGTAAACACACTGAAATTACTGACAGAGTTACAGAAATGCACCATGCGAATAAAGAAGTACGTTGAAAAAGACAAATACAAAATAAAATATACAGAATGCATAAGACCCTTATAGGAAAATCAGTGCATTAGCTAACAAAAATATTTATGTCCGTACGTAAATATGTTATTATGAGTACCTCCAGTACATCATCGTACGATAGTACGAAAAGTATTAATGCCAGAGCATGACACGCTATTAAACAAGATGATAGTAAAGAGCAAAAATTCATAGATCCCTGTACAGTGAGAAACGTAACAGGAATGGGGGGCATCAATATCTAGAACAAGAAAACTGGCAAACGAAACTGTATGCACAAAAATTGTGCAATAGAATTTTTTTTTGCGAACAGTATGGGTGTGAAGCAATCGAAACATTTACAGGCGAGCTCCAGCTGGTCATTTAGTAAATACCCATCTCTCCGCTCTAGATGTCTGCAGATCTCTAAGTCTTCCCAGAGAACCATCCTAGGCCCAGTGACTTCTCTGTGAAGAGTAGCAGTGCCTTCCAAACTTGTAGGTGTGTGGTTGGCAATCAGTAGATGCTCAGCAAACGTAGAGTTATGTACGTTTGCTCCTTTCTTTCCTAACAGATGCTCTATCTATCTTGTCCTCACAGTTTTGCCTGTTTGACCAATATAATAGCACGGGCAATAACTGCAGGTTAATTTATAGACACCTGAATCGGAAAACGAGTCGCCAGTATTTTCCACTCTATGCAGCAGTCTTCTCTGGAAACTATTTTCTGTAGAGAAGGAGACATTACAGTTATATTTATTCGCTAGAAGATGTTTAATCCTATAAGAAACATTATCTAAGAAGATAATGTATATGAATTTCTTATTGTGGGAGGAAAGGTCGTTGCATAACGTCGTACATTTTTGAGAGGTCTGCGATCTGAAGATGCGGTATACCATGCCCTGGCCATACTCGTTATTGAATGCGATTGATTTAATGACATTTAGCTGATTGGCAGGCTATAAGGAAGTAATTACAAGACGGAGTATGGCGGAATGATAAACGCTAGTTTATGAACTTTCGGATGCGTCAAATCAGCGGTTATAATAGTGTCTGAATAAGTGTTCTTACAGAAGAAGTCGAAACTGAAATTAATATCTTCTACAGAAGTTGTTAAATCAAGAAAATTTAGTTCCCCTTTTTCATTTTGAAGTTCTTTCGTGAAGCAAAAAATGGTTCAAATGGCTCTAAGCACTATGGGATTTGACATCTGAGGTCATCAGTCCCCTAGTCTTAGAACTACTTAAACCTAACTAACCTAAGGACATCACACACATCCATGCCCGAGGCAGGATTCGAACCTGCGACCAAAGCAGCAGCGCGGTTCCAGACTGAAGCGCCTAGAACCGCTCGGCCACATCGGCCGGCTTTCGTGAAGCAATTTTTTTCATGGAATTTGTTAAATGCATTCAAAAGCATCTCCAGCCCGCCATGGTTAGTGTCAAAAGCAGTTATAATATCGTCAGCATACCTCGCTTGAAAACGAATTTTTTGATGTAGTTCCGAATTGAAATTGAAGAATGTCCTTTCAAGCGTGTTGATGAATACATCAGGAAAGATACTAGCGAGTGGGTTCCCCCATGCCAAGCAGTAAGGCTGAATACACATTTTTACGTCGAATGTGATGGAATTATATTTGAAAGCAACTGTCAGTAAACTGGTGTGTTCAGAAGTCTGTATGATACTAATTTTTTTCTCTTGTAGTAGGCTCCTGTCAGCGAGAGGAATTGCTGTATCGATAGGGTCGTTTGTATACAGAATCACTATATCAAAAGAGACCAACCTATTATCAGCTGTGCATTGTATCATTTGAATGGTGTCGATTAAAACTTAACTATTATTTAACAGAAAATTTTTTCAAAAATACAAGCGAATATTTAATTTTATAATGCAGACGCCTAGTCAACGTGTGAAGGGCGCCACTTACTCCATTCCCCACAGAAGTATTGGGTGATCCTGTTTATGATGCTTCAACTGACTTCTGAGTACAGGTAGCTTCGGATTCATATTTTGTAACCCACTTTTTCTGAAAATTAGTGAATAAATTCTCAGTATTGGACAGAACTTACTGAATCTCTTTTTTCAGCTCTGCGGTTGGTTCTACGGAAGCCTCAACAATGAAGTGAAGGGCTTATTTCAATAGTGATACAAGTCTATTTTTGTTCATTCTGAGATACAGAGTCCTAAAGGTAAATGAGCGCTGGAAAATCTGCAGTTGAGATACCAGAAATATTCAAGCATATGGCTTCTTGCTAGAGATGAACCTTTCTTTCTCTTTGTTTGGATCATTAATGTCAGAAGCATTATAGACAGAAAAGTGGAGGTAATGGACTTCTACCACTATTGAAATAAGCCCTTCAAATGATCTTCAAAAAACTTTACTGCTTTATCAATATACTCTTTTTTAAGTCCTGCATCACATGACGTGGCCGGCCGGAGTGGCCGTGCGGTTCTGGGCGCTACAGTCTGGAACCGAGCGACCGCTACGGTCGCAGGTTCGAATCCTGCCTCGGGCATGGATGTGTGTGATGTCTTTAGGTTAGTTAGGTTTAATTAGTTCTAAGTTCT
Source organism: Schistocerca piceifrons (assembly GCF_021461385.2). Classification (NCBI taxonomy): domain Eukaryota; kingdom Metazoa; phylum Arthropoda; class Insecta; order Orthoptera; family Acrididae; genus Schistocerca; species Schistocerca piceifrons. The sequence goes on along the minus strand of NC_060143.1, from coordinate 410,258,010 downwards.
AGGCGACTGATGACCTTAGAAGTTAAGTCTCATAGTGCTCAGAGCCATTTGCTCAGAGCCAGCCATCACATGACGTGAATATTAAACTCCTCTTTGCTACACGACGGAGTGTCAAGAGCGTGCTCTACCTCTGTCACAGGGTGCCTCCTCACTTTTGAACTCTCTTAAGATAGCCAAATGCCTCTTTACAGAGGAGGTAGGTAGCTAATTAACAGCACAGAGGAGTTGTAAATATCAGGCTAATACTACGTAGCACTTTATAAATTCGGTGATATAGCTGATTTTATTACGATGGCCATCTCTTCCTGTGTAGGTGGAAGACAGAATTTTCGGTAAAATATTTCACCTCAACGTAAAATTGCCTGATTACAACTCCAACTCGCGAATTATTGCCCTCGTCCTCTCGCACTCCCTTCTACCCGCTTGCCAGCATGCCACTGATATCAAACTGATTGACTAATTAATTAAATTGATCATGGAAGTATCTTTGCGTAGTGAATAAGTTTTTTCTCTGCAGTCAGATTACACTCGCCAGGTAACTCTTACAGACGCTTCACTGACGTCACTGGGTGCTTCCCACATGCCAAGTAATCACTTAAATAGGTGGTAACCGTCGTCAAATAGCTGAAGATATCCAATGCTAATTATGTTCTGTCTGTCGATTGCTTTTTCATGCTAGTGGAAGTGAATTCCAGTATAATGCTCCAAAACAAATCCTACCGAGATCTTCCGGTCTGTGGGTGCAGTAGGAAGTTTCACTCTCTTCTCCACACCACGCGTCGCTCCCGTCCCGTCCCCGCTGCTACCACTGGATCACATGCGAACAGCTGCCACTGCTGTCACCGGGTTGTGAACCTCTGCCTGCACGGTGCGCCTGTAACTCTCCTAGCCGACAAGCCACAGTTCGCCATGCCGGACAGCTGTTAATGATTACAGACTCACAAATGTTGTCCTATCCTTTTCAGATGGAGTGGGCGCTTAAACGTCGCTGGGGTAAATACCAAGAGTTGAAAAATATGCTTCCTCTCCTGCTTACTGCAAACCGAAACGTTTTGAGATGTGTCTTCGAAATATGTCTGAAATGCCGACCCAGTGAATAATAGCAAAACAACTATCTGCTGAGCACCCCATCTCAAATGTGTATGAGCATGCAGACCAGTGTTTCCCTCAGGATACACCCCTGCAGAAGCGTTGCCAAATTAGTGGACAGATGCTTCGAGAACTCAAACGGGAATCCCTAGAGGGAAGGCGATGTTCTTCTCGAGGAACACTACTCAGAAAATTTAGAGAACTGATATTTGAAGGTGACTGAAGAGGGGATCCGCTGCCACCATCATACATTTTGCGTAGATAAGACACGAGAATTTAGCGCTTTTAAGCAGACCTGAGATAGTCTTTTTCCCTCTCTCAGTTTGCGAAAGGAATAGGAGAAGAAATGACTGTTAGTGGCCCAGGGCACCCTCCGCCATGCTCCATACGATGACTTGCGAAGTATGCATATAGATGTAGATGTAAAGTTAGTCTACCTATTAAAATGTCAGGCCATACATTTATAGGCACGGCCGGCCGGTGTGGCCGAGCGGTTCTAGGCGTCTCAGTCTGGAGCCGAACGACCGCTATGGTCGCAGGTTCGAATCCTGCCTCGAGCATGGATGTGTGTGATGTCCTTAGGTTAGTTAGGTTTAACTAGTTCTAAGTCTAGGGGACTGATGACCTCAGCAGTTAAATCCCATAGTGCTCAGAGCCATTTGAACCATTTTTTATAGGCACGCAAAACTCGCGGAAGAATGTTGTCTCTTATTTATCGAGAAAACAAAAGACGGAACTTATGCTGGTGATTACCACTCTGTAACAATCTTCGTATTAGCCCCTCATTTTCTCATTGCAGTCACTTAGAGAGAACTATGTGAACCATTGTAATATATTTCACTACAACACTTGGAAGAAGCGGTACAGAGCTCACCTCTCAACTCCCCTTTCGTCAGAATATCACGTAGCTGCCATATTCTCACGAACATACCAATTTTCGCTATATAACATTGAAATCCACATGATTTCGACGAGTAAGGGATGTCCCCCGCAAGTCACACAGCCCTGCTAATTTTCTCGAAATCACGTTCGGACAGCACTGTTCCATTAGTTAGAAGGCTGTCTAGTCCTCCACGGACACTTCTCAGTAAGCGGATCACCCCCTCGAGGTCCCTTTTGCAATGAATGTAACCCTGACACTTTCTTCTGCTTTCACTTGTCAATTTTTAGTGATTGGATTGCTTCACTTAAGATTTCAGCAAGTAAATTCGAACTCGACATATGCATTCTATTTCACCTCGCTGCATGCCCTTACCGCTAGGCGTCTTACTGCAGTTAACGCTTCCAATGACAATGTACGGGATTTCTGATCCTATTAATGTGAAACAGATTTAGTTACGTTCAGGTCAAGTACCAACTTCACTACTGGTCTCCCCGCCTGCTTGCAGACAACTTCATCACTTACGAACATCGCACATCTGAAACAAATACACTGCAGGGCACTGTACTGTGCATGGTGGAGGGGACATCGCACCAGTATTATCGATTACCCTTCTAATATAATCTTACACCATAATCGAGTAAAAAATTTCTCTATACTTGAATACATTTTGTAAGCCACACCTACGTTTCCGGGAAAAAAGACGTTGTCTTTCTCAGATTTTTTTCCGCCACATATTTCATATTCGAATGGCGTATGCTAACTTATATGATCCTAGCGCATGCACAGATGCTTTTGCTTCGCACATCACTCACGTAACACGAACATATGTAGGATAACAGTATTGGTAGACACCGACGATGTACTGTGGAGCTATTGAAGGGATGCTAATGTTCAATAGTACGTATCATTTATCCATAAATGGGTATATGTGTGTTAATGTCGGGAAAGCAGCTAACAGTGACCTCGAAGTTATAGCGGAAATCAAGAATGTATAGTGAGGTAGAGGGGCGGGGGACTTATTCATATAGAGTGGCGGAAGCTGTGCAGCTGAAATAAATATCAAGAGCGGTTGACGGCTAAGTACAACACATTCTGTCCCGGCATTTCTGTCTTCGACAGCAGTAGGATGTTTGGTGTTGCTAAATGAAAATTAACAGCTTGAGAGTCGACACAGAACGTATTTCTAAATCAACAAAGTGCTGTGGACACTCATGTTCTGCAGGAAGTTGTGTGTGCGGCAGTAGACTGAGAGTAGAGCTGTTTTGCTTAAGATAGTCGGAGCATTGAGATGGAGGTCTGGGTTTCGTGATTTCCTGAATCGTTCTAAGATCAACGAATGTTAATTGCAGGATGGTATACTTATTACAACAGGTTTTGTCTGCAGTAAATGTGGAACTGAAAGTATACAACAAGCTATTATTTTCAGAATACTTTTGCGTAGTTTCCAAGCGTCAGTCAGACCTATTGAAGGACAGTGGTGCTGTGTGTAGTACTCCCTTCCAGCTTTAGTAAATATTCCATTAAAATTAGATTCTTCCATGCCATGTACCTGCATACAGATTTCATCCTGATTTCGAAATATAATCTGCTTAGGATGAAGATACAACCCATGCAGCGAAGCAACAGAATCAGTTACAAAACAACTGTCAGGTCTATTTAGGTAAAGTGATGCTGTGTTTATTGCTCCCTCCCACTATTAACAAATGTACTATTGAAACTAAAGTCTTCCATGCCTCATATGTGCGTTCTCTCTTGATTTCGAAATGTAGTCTGCTTAGCAAGAAAAACAAATACAAAAACAGAAAACATTAATCCAGCGGCGCAATGGAATGAAATGTGTAACGTAATCTCCAAATGTCTGTCAGGGCTATTCAAGGATAAAGGGTACTTATAAATGCTGGAGAAATCGAAATTTTTTATGAGTTTATTAAATTCTATGGCCTTTCCTGATTACATTGATATATACATTATAGGGTTTCAAATGAAAAATGACCTATATATACCAAATTTTAAAGTACAGTCATGTATGCCGCCACGCCCCCTTTATTTCTGTTACAGAAACCAGTATTATTTTGAAAAGAACTGTGAACTTCCTGTTTCCAGCGATTATACGTATGTATATTTTATATGTTGGGTAACAGTTCAGATTTCTAGTGTCTGTAAATGATCATCTTTGCTAATATTTACTTTTGTTTCGCTGAAGCAGTTTGTTCACGTTTTGGTGAGTGTTTGTTGCCTAAGTGCTACATATATTTGTCGAAGTACATATCCTTTAGTGTGCAATAAATACGCACTATGCCACGCATCAAGGAATTCAATAAAAGGAAGTTCCGTGGTAACCAGCTCACTAACAAAGCAAGCCACACTGTTGAAAGTAATCTATGTATCAGTTCTTCAAGGAAGAAACTCCATCATGGCACACCTCCTGGTGATTCAGATCCTTGTGTTAACAATGATTCTGTTTGTAGTGGACTTGTTGATGTGGGCGTTTTATCTTCTTTGATAAAGGAAGTGGCGAAATGTAAACAATGTGATGGTGTATGCTGTCTGGAAATAACTGAACAACAAAGTAGCAGGAAGGGTTTAGCGTCAAAAGTAGTTGTTCTGTGTAGATCCTACAATAAATCTACCTCGACAAGACTTCGAATATTGTGCATAATTCATATGATGTGAATTTGAAGTTAGCGTATGCAATGCGTGCAACAGGAAAAGGAAAAAATGCTGCTCAAAGATTTTGTGGTTTGATGGTCCTTCTTCCCCCTCCAGTAGGTTCAGCAAGTACATAAAAATACTTTTCGATGCCTTGACGGTTGTGTCTAAAGCATATATAAAACGGGCAGTAGAAGAAACTGTAAATATTAGTGGAACCAGGGACATTGCTGTTGCACTTGATGGGACATGGAAATGTCGAGGACATCGTTCCTTGAATGGTATTGTAAGTGCTACTTCTCTGGAGAATGGAAAAGTTGTTGATGTTGAGTGCTTATCTAAGTGCTGCCACACATGCCATAGTAACACTGAAGGACATATTGAACATCAGTGTTCTAAGAATTTTGATGGTTACAGTGGAGGTATGGAGTGTGATGGAGCTCTAAAAATACTTCAGAGGTCGGTGCGCGTTTATAACGTTAGATATATGAAGTACCTTTGCGATGGGGACTCTAAAGCTTTCAATGAAATTAATGAGTTCAATGTTTATGGTGATATCTTGATAACAAATCTAGAGTGTTGTGGACATGTGCAAAAGAGGATGGGTGCTAGATTGAGGAACGTACGAAGAGAAATGAAAGGAAAGTTACTATCTGATCGAAAATCTCTGTCTGGCCGAGGCAGATTGGCAGAAACTGAAATACACCCTCTTCCAAGTTATTATGGATTGGCCATTAGACGAACTGCACCTCTGAGTGATGTTACAACAATGACGAAAGCTGTATGGGCCACCTACTTTCATAAGTTGTCGAAAGATGACCACCCTGTTCACGGACTTTGCTCTAAAGGAGCAGATTCTTGGTGTGGTTACCAAAAAGCTAAAGAAAGTGGTCAAATATACCATCATAAGAATTATCTTCCTGATCCTGTTATGAATTAAATAAAACCAATTTTTAGACCCCTGAGTGACCCTGTTTTGCTCAGTAAATGTATTCATGGGGGCACTCAGAATACAAATGAATGTTTCAACCATTGAGTATTGGAAATATTACCCAAGAATGTTTTTGTGGGACAAAATACATTAAAAGTTGGTGTGCTAGATGGAGTGATATGTTTCAGTGATAGAGTGATAGGAAGATTGGAAATCCTGAGAAATTTAGGCATAAGATGTGGCTCTAATATGGAAGGTCTATTGCTTGCGTGTGACAGACAATGGGTGCATGAATCTGAAAGATTCGCTCTTCAAGTTACCAAAGAAGCAAGAAGTGCTAAAAAGAGTGCCAAGAGGAAGCTTGAAGATGAAGAAATTCTGCAGGATGAAGACTATACTTCAAGAATGTTCTGAGGCACAATTTAATTCGACTCATATCTTCATTCGCAATTTCCTGCAAGTTGCATTTTTCAGAATTCAGGTGCAAATATTTTCTAAATTTTATAAAGCATTACTCTATTTTTTTTTCTGTAACTTCGAATAGTCCATACTGATAAAGTAGACTTTAGCTTTATTGTAGAATCAACTAAATTATAGAAAAACAACATTTTTATAAGGAAAAAATTATAATAACTAAAATGTAAGGTGTGATATTTTTTATTCTTGTAATATACATAATAGGTGGAATTAAATAGGTCTATTACCGCAGCCATCCTCTCATGCATAACTGGTAAAAATTTGGTCTCCTTCAAATGTATAACATTGGATAAAATGGTACCTCAATTTGAGGAAGCATTTTGGAAAAAAATTTGCCTCAATTTCTATATAATTTTTTAATAATCCTAAGCAGGTTTAAAAATATTCAAAATACTTCTAATCTGTTTAGAGAGCGTGCTGCATTACCTGTTACCAATAAAAAATCTGTAAAACATATACACTATAAAAAGTGCCTGAAAGAAATAGGTGTTGAGTTTTACATAATATTGAGCCAGAAAAGTACCCTGTATCCTCATGTACAGTTATGCAATGTGTGGTACTCCCTCACACCATTAAGAAATGTTTCATCAAAACTAGAGTCTTCCATGTCGAATACATGCCTATAGACGCCACTGTATTTCCGAAATGTAATTTACCTATGAAGAAAAAATACCTGGTAATCCTACAGTGCACTGGAATCAGATATGTGTAACAGAAGTCTGAAACGATTGTGAGGGCTATTTATTCTCAGCGATGCTGTGTAGCGTACTCCTTTCAATAATCAACAAATGTTCCATTAAAACTAGTCTTCCACATCAGATACATCACATCGTGATTTTTGAGTAGCATGTCCGCATTGCTAGCATTTAGACGCTATCAATCTCGAACATTCCATTTTCATAGTTGTAAATCAGAGCTTAAAAACGAGTTTTTTTTTTTTTTTTTTTTTTTTTTTGAGAAAAATGTAAACGTTTCTCGCAGATGTTATGTAGTCACAGATGTACGTTCTAATTATCCAAATCCATAAGTTAGTTGTTGTGGCTGTGTTCTCTTGTAATGTTTTGTGGTTCCTGAGTGGATGAGGAGTGGCTGGTTTGATTGGTGTGGGGTTGGTTTCCTCTCACTACAGCACGAAATGTACACGTGGTTAAAATACACTTTATTACAGGAACATATTGAGTACTTCAATGATACTGAAGTTCTGTGGTTAACAGCAATCAAAGAGCATGTACTAATTCTTTAATCTCGTCCGTGTCCATATCACAACCATGTACAATGACTAACGTTCCCTCACAGCTAGCTAAGGTGCAAGGCGATGACTATCATTTTGGAAGACTAGAGCACAGTGGGACATATTGAGATGCAATGCGAACTGAGTCCTGATGAAATGTTCTGAGGTACTGAGATTGAGAGACTGAGACAGCTCGGTCAGCGGTGGTAGTAGAAGCAATCTGGCGTCATCCGATTCTGCATAGTTGCCAAATTTATTCAAGATGGCGGATCCAAGATGGTGGCCATAGATGTGGCAACGTTGCAATGACGTCATGGTGGCAAGTTCAAATTCTGGCAGGAAAATGGTCAGTTTGCCTACCTCCACTAACAAACCCCCTCCCCTTGCCCCCTCTCCTCCCCTCCTCTCCCCCGTCTGGAAATCGGCAGGAAAAGGACTCAGTCTTGGTGGATTGCTGGATAAGATGGAATAAGTACTTATTTGGCATGCATTGCTTATGACAATTTGAATTGTCATAGGCAGCAGCTCCATCCAGTGTGTTCACCATTAGGTCTAGAGTCCAGCTGACCTAGTTCACAGTACCGCTACCAGAGGGCTCTGTCGTCCTCTGGGAAAAAATGTTGGGAAAAGGACTCAGTCGAATCTAGCTGCTGGAATGGGAGGATGGACATACTTGTTTACTGTGTTCAATGGACGAGAAGTCTGTGCTGGAGAAGGAGTATATTAGCATCGGACAACTGAGTTGATGGCATTGATATTTGGTGAAGATGAATATGGGCTAAGATATGCTTCACAACTCATACTAATAAATGTGTGTGCTGTAAATGTGGATCAGTTGATAAAAGTTCAGCCAAATTGCTAGAGACAAGACGTTCACCCACTCTGGAGTGTGGTGTCTTCCAACAGTTCCAGGGACTTGGCAGGTAACATGCCAGGCTACTTGCTGCCAATGTCCGAACCAGCTTACGGCATGGTCAAGCTGTAGTTGCTAATCACTTCCTGTCACGTTGGAAATACCCATGGTCTCCCCGATTCCCATCATCGGCACACGGATACCCTTTGTCATTAAAAACGATCTGCTTCACGAGGTACTAATCTTGTGTTGCAGAATATTGTCACATACGTAACCTGAAGATATCACAGGAACTCAACGCACCACTACACAAAGAGAGAGAGAGAGAGAGCTTTGCAGATGATGCAAGAATATTTAAACAATTACATATTTTATTCTGAGGAATACCGGCACCGCCACACTTGAACATGGACTCCAAAAATAGATCGCAGCACATTTGTGAAACTGCCCCAGAGACACTACGCGCCCATTTGTGTGAAAAGCACTTGGTTTTGAGCACGAACGACTTCAGGGATTACTAAATCCAACTGAATACGTCTGTAAATACACTTCCAAAAAGATTGCTGCGCAGTAGCTTGCTTCAATTTTGCGATGTATACCACCACACTTGAACACAGGCTCTAAAAACAGATCATGTAACACTTGTGAAACCGTCCCAGAGACACTTAGCGCGCTTTTGTGGGAAATACACTTGAACTGCTTCAGGAGTTATTAAATCCAATTGAATATGTCCCTAAACGCACTTCCAAGAAGATCGCTGCACAGTGCTTTGCGTCAATTTTGCAATGATACCGTCACACTCGAACATGGACGCTAAAGACAGATCGCTGTACACTTGTGAAATTCCCTGACACACTTTACATGCTATTGTGGGAAACGGATGGCGAAACCGATACCAGCTGCAATATCTGATTTTATACACCAAAACGATGATATTTGGGAGTCGAAATAAATATTTCTGTAACTAAATAAGACGCTCACCACTTTTCGAGTTTTAGCTGCTTGTTTGAAGGGGCCTCTAGAGAGAGGAAATACTTTTTAAGTAGTATAGCTGCTGTGATGTTCATCACTTTTCTGAATCGGTGAGTGGTCTTAGTTTATATTTGCTGCTGTTGGAGTCAGGAACGTTAATTTTTCCTCAATTCTCGAAGCACAGATTGGTTTCTAAGCACAAGTGGGAAAATCAGAACAATCATACAAACAGAATTCGAAGCACTGTCCTGCAGAAGAGAAAAATGGTTGGAATTTTGGGTGTCCAACAGCTGCGGGTCTGGAGATGCTCTAATGCCACAATGGCGGATGAGGGACAGGATAAATACCTTGCCTCATCTGGTTCGAAGCAGTCTGTAGAGGCTCCTATGTCCCAGCATAAAGGATGTCTTGTAAATGAATGGAGCGTTCTGATTAGCTCTTACTGTCCGCCTTTGATAACTGAGTGGTCAGCGTGACGGACTGTCGTACCTAACGGCCCGAGGTCGAATCCCGGCTGGGTCGGAGATTTTCTCTGCTCAGAGACTGGGTGTTGTGTTGTCCTTATCATCATCATTTCATCCCCATCGACATGCAAGTGGCCGAAGTGGCGTCAACTCGAAAGACTTTACCAGGCGAACGGCCTACCTGACGGGAGACCCTAGCCACATGGAAATTCCATTTCCATTGGCTTTTACTCAATTTACCATCCAAACTGCTGCTGCTGCTGCTGCTAGTGTGGGAGCACTGTCCGCCACTTTTTTCTACAGACAGACAAATGACGAAACTCAGTGGCAAAACTATTTTATACAGATCGCCCTGCAAAAGTGGTCTATAGATCAGGAAATACGAAAAGACAATTCTTCAGTGACACTGCTCTGCTACTGTCGAGGAATCCTTGAATATTTCAGAGTGAAACCGATCTCCAATCCGACTATATCACCACATACCGTATTGATGCAGTAAACATACAATCCTGTACCACACAAAATTATCATTTCTGCATCCTGCATATAGCTATCGACCACCAGACACTTGCACATATCCCGCGAAGATAGCATAAACGCGTGCAACGTATATACTCCTCGCAACACTAGATATTTCCCGCATGCTTGGTAGATCATCCACCGCAGCAGTCACAAGTCATCTGCCCCCGCACACAAGCTGCCACATTGCGTGACCAGACCGCCCTCAGCGGACCAAGGTCACGCTTCGAATTGTTGTACAAAGGCTGGGCTGCTTCCCCTCAGCACAAAGACGTTACTGTTTCTTGCCCCGACATACCTGCATTCTGCACCCATATGAAGACTCTGGGGTTGCAAAAACATATATACTTTCACTTGGTTCGCCAGAATATCATACGATTTACGCGATACTTCTCGATATCAAGCACATAGCAGTATACTACTGATCACTTGCACTGTATAATTCCGAAGATAAAAGACTGGAAATTATTTATATAGAAACTCGAAACTTTAGTGAGGTGCAGTGTGATGGAACGTGCTGCAAACCACAGAGTAACTAGAAACGTATCCCGTCTGCAAAGATTTTTAAATTCTAAATCACCCTTCTGCTTTACAAAATCAGCTAAGGTGTTTCTCATGTATAGAGAACCAGCAAACGCGTCTTCCACCCGTCTTTCACCATCTAGATGCATCCAACACACGCTACAATCGATGTTCTCTCAACCAAATAATGATGGGTAATGTGCAGAAGCAGTCAGCCGGACAATTTACTTGGGAGGGAATAATGGTACAGCGCAAACACACATCTACATCTACATTTACATCTACATGGACACTCTGAAAATCACATTTAAGTGTGTGGCAGAGGGTTCATCGAACCAGCTTCACAATTCTCTATTATTCCAATCTCATATAGCGCGCGGAAAGAACGAACATCTATATCTTTCGTACGACCTCTGAATTCCCTATGTAGGTTGGCGTCAGTAAAATATTTTCCCATTCGAAGGAGAAGGTTGGTGATTGGAATTTCATGAGAAAATTTCTCCGAAACGGAAAACGCATGTGTTTTAATGATGTCCAACTCAAATTTCAGTGATACTCTCTCTACTGTTTTACGTTAATACAAAACGTGCTGCCCTTCTTTGATCTTTTTCGATGTACTCCGTCGATCTGATCCCACATTGTGCAGCAGCGTAGTGTAGGCAGTCTCCTTAGTAGATCTGTTACATTTTATAAGTGTCCTGCCAATAAAACGCCGTCCTTGGTTAGACTTCCCCATAACATTTTCTATATGTTCCTTCTAATTTAAGACGTTCGTAGTTGTAATTCCTAGGTATTTAGTTGAATTTACTGCCTTTAGATTTGGCTGATTTATCGTGGAAACGGAGTTTAACGGATTCCTTTACCACTCATGTATTGACCTCACACTTTTCATTATTTAGAGACAATTGCCAGTTTTCTTACCATACGGATATGTTTTCTAAATCGTTTTGCAATTTGTTTTGATCTTCTGATGACTTTATTAGTCGATAAACGACAGCGCCATCTGCATACAATCTAAGATGGCTGCTCAGAATGTCCCCCAAATCGTTTATATAGATAAGGAACAGCAAAGGGCCTATAGCACTACCTTAGGGACGCCATAAATCACTTCTGTTTTACTCGATGACGATCCGTCAATTACTACGAACTGTGACCTCTTCGATAGAAAATCACAAGTACAGTCATATAAATGAGACGATAGTCAATAAGCACGCAATTTCACTACAAGCCGCTTGCGTGTTCAGTGTCGAAAACCTTCCGTAAACTCAGAAATACGAAGTCAATTTGAAATCACTTGTCAATAGCACTCAACACTTCGTGCAAGTAAAGAGCTAGTTGTGTTTTATAAGAAAGACTTTCTAAATCCTTGTTGACTGTGTGTCAATAGAACGTTTTCTTCGAGGTAATTCATAATGTTCGAAAACAATATACGTTTCGAAATCCTGTTGCATATCGACGTTAATGGCATGGGCCTGTAATTTAGAGGTTTACTCATACTACCTTTCTTGAATATTGGTGTGACATGTACAACTTTCGAGTTTTGGGTACGGATCTTTCGTCGAGCGAACGGTTGTGAACCATTATTAAGTATGGAGCTATTGCATCAGCATACTCTGAAAGGAACCTACCTGGCATGCAGTCAGGACGAGAAGACTTGCTTTTATTAAATGATTTAAATTGCTTCACATCTCCGAGGATACCTACATCTACTTTACTCATGTTGCCAGCTGTTCTTGATTGGAATTCTAGGAATATTTACTTCGTCTTCTTTTGTGAAGGCATTTCTGAAGACTGTGTTTAGTAACTCTGCTTTGGCAGCGCTGTCTTCGATAGTATGTCCACACTTTACATACAACCAGAATCTTTTCGGATTTTCTGCCGGGTTTCGAGACAAAGTTTCGTTGTGGAACCTGTTATATACATCTCCTCGCTAAATTTCCAACTTCTGTAAAAGATCGCCAGTCTTGGAGATTTTGTGTTCGTTTAAATTTCGCATGCCTTTTTCGTTGTTTCTGCAGCAGTGTTCTGATCCATTTAGTGTCCCACGGGGATCAGCTCCATCGTTTGTTAATTTATTTGGTATAAATCTCTTAATTGCTGTCGATGATATTTCTTTGAATCACATCCACATTTGGTCACCACTTACATTGTTAATTTGGAAGGAGTGGAGATTTTCTCTCAGGCAGGCGTCAAGTGATTTTTTATCTGCTTTTATGAATAGGTATATTTTTCATTTATTTTTTGGATGATTTGGGGGTTACAATATTCAGTCTCTCTACGACAACCACTAATCCCTGTATCCGTTTTGATGCTCGTTATTAACTCATGATCATTTGTTGCTAAGTGGTCAAGTTTGTTTTCACAATCTTTTACCATTCACATGGGCACGTGAACTAACTGATCGAAATAAATTTCAGAGAATGTGTTTAGCACAATTTCAGATGTTTTATGCGTACCTTCGGAATTAAACATATATATTCGCCAACATATCGAGGGTAAATTAAAGTCACTACCAACTATAATGGTATGAGTTGGGTACGTGCTTGAAATCAAACTCAGTTTTCTTTGACCCTTTCGTCAATTGTATCATCTGAATTGGGAGGTCGGTAAAAGGATCAAATTATTATTTTATTCCGGTTGCCAACAATTACCTCTGCCAATACTAACTCACAGAAATTATCTATATCAATTTCGTTACAAGATAAACTACTTCTAACAGCAACAAACACGCCACCGCCAACTGTGTTAGCCTATCCTTTCAGAACACCGTTAGGTTCTTCGCAAAAATTTCAGCTGAACTTATGTCCAGCTTTAGCTGGCTTTCAGTGCCTATAACGATTTGAGCATCAGTGCTTTCTATTAGCGCTTGGAGCTCTGGTACTTTACCAACACAGCTATGACAATTTACAACTGTTATACCAATGGTTCCTGTATCTATGTTATTCATGTGTTCAGCCTGCACCCTTTGTGACTGAAGCCCATCTTGTGGTTTCCCAAGAGCCTCTAACCTAAAAAACCACCCATTCCACGCCACACAGCCTCTGATATCCATGTAGCTACCTCTTGCATGTAGTTGACTCCCGACGTATTCAGCGGAACCCGAAATCCAACCATCCTCTGGCGCAAGTCGATGAATCTGCAGCCTACACGGTCGCAGGACCTTCTGAGCATCTGATTCAGACCCTTCGCTAGGCTCCATACCAGAGGTCCGTAATTGGTCCTGTCGACTATGCTGCAAATGGTCAGCTCTGCTTTCATCTGGCAAGCAAGACTGGCAGCCTTTACCGCTTCTGTTAGCCGTTCGAAACCAGAGAGAATATCTTCTGATCCAAAGTGACACACATCAATGGTACCGACATGCACCACCATCTGCAGTTGGCTGCACCCTGTGCCCTTCATGGCATCCAGAAGGACCCGTTCCACATCTGGAATGACTCCATCTGGAATGCACACGGAGTGCACTTTGGCTTTCTTCCCCCTCTTGGCAGCCACGTCCCTAAGGAGTCCCATAACGCAACTAACGTTGGATCTCCAAACTGAATCTTCTCAAATTTCCATGGAAAACAGTACAGGTACAATCCACGGCGGTGTAAGTTCATAATAAAATCACCGAATTAGAAAGTGATTCAGCTAAAGAACATGGTATGAAGCCAGTATTTGCAACTCCCTCACGCCGCTGCTGGATATTTCTCCACTATTTGTAACGAGTTCAATCCTGATGCCATGTCTCAAAGGCTTATAGGCGATGGTTGATTGAGAATGGTCATATAAAACAGTAGATAGCGTGCTGAATGAGGTTGTAAGGAACGCACACCAGCTTTTCAGATGTATAGTGTTAAGCTTTCCAGTAGAAATGCTGTCTGTGATTTAGAATCAACTCTTTCTATTCAACCACATACCTGCATTGAACCCTATAGAGAAGTCTTTTAATGATTACAGCCACTAGTGAATCATATTCGCCACATGGAGTGGGCGTGCGGTTAGAGGCGGCATGTCACAAATTGCACGGGCCCTCCCACTGGAGGTTCGATTCCTCCCTTGGGCGTTTGTGTGTGTGTGTGTGTGTGTGTGTGTGTGTGTGTGTGAGTGTGTGTTGACCTTAGCTTAAGTTTGTTTAGGGTAGTTTAAAGTAGTGTGTAAGTCTAGGGACCGATGATCTTAGCAGTTTGGTCGCTTAGGAATTCACACATTTGAACATTTTTGAATTATGTTCATTGCACGCTCATATCTCGAAACGATTCACCCTTTTCGAACCCATCTGCTACACTAAAATTCTAACGTGGTTTTAGACTGTCCCTATGCATCTTATAACTCTTCCTCAGACTCTGTCCCACCTTCCCTGCAGCTTTATACATGTGAACGTTCCACTTTCAATCGAAACTGCACAGAAGAAGGAGAGTGCTTATATCTACCACCTTCTGCGACTTGAGGTGAGTTAATCTAGAAGGACCATGTTTTGACCATTCCATGGAAATGAGAACATGTAATAGCTCCGCCGACCGTGTACGATGTGTAAGGCCAGTGCGAAACGAGGCTTTCCCCTGCAACACAAGACTGTAGTATAAAAAGACAGTACGGAAACTGGGAGAAGAACCAGGATTTTGCTACTGCATTGCAGTGCGTATCCGAACTACATACAGATACTGCAGTCCGAAGCAGATCTGCATCCCTCAGGGTCCATTCACGTTTAACACCCAAACATTGTATCAGAATTATTCTGTACCATCCGACAGAGCACAAGGAATTATGAACTATAAAAGCTCTGCTAACTTCATCCAATAGAGTACTCGATGTGTACATCGAAAACAAATACCGTCCGTGTGCCAGCATCGAGCATATGTGGTGATTCTATTAAATATACAGGTAATGAGCCATTGGAGCAGGTGACAAGTGATCGAAGTCCCTTACACAGACCAGTGTAAAGTTTCATCGCCTACACTGCAGGAGGACCACATCTCACAGACTATCAGTTGCAAGATGCTACATGGTTTTTTTCTGATGTAACACGCTTTGTACATTGCCAGAAGTCCGTAACTTCTATTCTGCAACCATCAAGAGCACAAGATTACTCCAGATGCATGCATGCCGAGGAGGTTAGCACCCCTTATTAGTGCATAGTAGCAGATGTGAAAGCGTTGTGATGTAATAGCAGACAGTTAAGAAGAAGAAGAAATGAATAGTTTCTATGCATGACGGAGCTCCAGGTGAACAGAGTTTGAACATTTTATGTAAATCAACTGCGCTATCAACTCAAAAGTATTGTTCTAGTGTCTGGGATCACTACCAAGATGGTACTGAAAGAAAGAAAATAAACACATGCGCTCCTAAGGCTACACAGTTCTGCTCTTAAAACAGGCTATAATGTTAGAGTGGTGAAGTTTCCGACCTATTAGTCATGTGGAATGCAATGATGTTAATGTTCCAGTATAAGAAATATATTTCCAGTGCCTGACATACTTTCTCCTTGCATGTTTCTCTACGATAAACTATGGTGACAAACTATAAAATGAGAAAACTACCTCCTTAAAACATCGATTCTGTATGATACATGCACAATATAGCTTTCTAGAGGTGTATAGCGTCCACTGTTCACATCCAATCACTGTTCAGAAATTATACTAAGCTCACATCAGTCATATATAAAATGATCGTTAATAACGGAGAATACCTCTTACAAAGAAAGAAGCAAATGCATAGCAACAGTGTTTGACATGTGAAATTACATGTGATGCCGCCACTAACTCCGTAAACAGGACATATGTCAAGCAGATGTATACACAGGGATTGCAGTACCTTGCAAACACCTGTCGCTATGTTAGAATTATCTTAGTTATGAAACTCGATCATAAGCCCACAATGCGGCAGAGGAATGGAGTACGTCGCATAAATCTTTGTTCATCTAGAGGCATGTGTCGAAACAGGATGGAGATGTTTCATAACACATCAGATGGAAGTCCTCTGATGACCGAGAGGTTTGCTGTTAACGACCGCAAGTAGACAGTGCTCTAAGTCACAAAGAGAACACGCAGTTGTATACGAGTCGAACGCAGGTTGTATCACGCAACTGATGCATCCCGACAGGACAACGAAAAAAAAAAAAGGTCAAATGACCTGCAGCAACATCTCCATCTCTCTCTGGAATTCATCATCAGTCTATCATTAAATCATACCTTGTTACAGCTCCATCTCAACCGATCACTCCATCCACTTTCAGTTATCCCTTAACGCAAATGCTAATAATTTTAATCATCTTGTGGTGCAGTTCTTCTTGTTGTCTCCGTGTTTGCTGAGAAAATAGGATGAGAAGTTCCGCCTTATGCAAGACACCTTTTTTCTTTTGTTTCACCCATACATGTTTCAGCACTTTTGTGCTATCATCAGTGGGTTCTATTTTTATTTTTAACTGTAAATTTGCTGTTAACATATTAACATTTGCGTCGTTTACAACATTATGTAAAAGTTGCATTTATAACTTAATTGGCGAGAAGTAACATACCTTACGTTATGTTATTGTCCTCTTGTTTTGGTAGCTGTTATGCTACACAATATACAACATGTCATCTGCAAACAGCAAAACGTAATTTATTTTCTATTTGTTATGTATTTACGAACGGAAATAAGACTGTATCACGTTTTCTTTCTGTAACTTACAGTTTTGAAGTTGTGGTACGTTTTCCTGTTTTGTTGGCGAAGTAAATAGGCTTACTTCTTTGCCTGTGTTCGCGTGGCAAAGCAGTTTTTCGATTACTCAAAACATAGGCGGAGTTTTCGCTGCCATTACGTGTTGTTGTGGCTGTGTGGCGTTCATTGCACCACAAGATGATTATTTCTACACCAAGCCAGGTATTTCCATCGCAGCTCTTCAACAAATATCAAAACACAACCATCAGACTTCATAAAACCATACTCAACATTAAGTTCAATAAACTATGTTTGGCATATAAAATTGTACCTAACTGTGTAACAATAACTGTGAACAACATGTCACCAGTAGCACAGCAGACAAAACGTAAGGCAGAAATCATGTGGATAAAGCAAGAAATCCGGTCTTTGTATTCCAAAAAACAGACTCTGAATACTGAATTATACAGATTGCATTTAGAATTAGCTAATGACACAACATACCCACCATTTTTTGACGAACTAATATACAGGGTTAGAACATACACTGAGACCATAATAGGCAGAAAACAGACAATCCAACAATAGAAACTCACAAAAATGTTAAATCACACAAACAACCACCAATCCCACCACCAATACAACAAACACACCTTTCACAAAAGAGTGATTAATCTAACAGACATAAAATTATCTGAACAAGAAAACAACCTACTTGAAAAGGGTCCCAAACATAACATTAACACAATGGTGTCACATAGGACAGTAGAAAATATCATAACAGAAACTGAAAACATCATAAAGCAACAAGAAAATCTAAACACACCTGAATTTAATACAAACGTAACAAGAGAACTAGTTGCTGAGGAAATAAGAAATATAATCAAAGAGAACAAAACCACCATAAAAGAAAACACTAGGACTGCTGAAGAAAAAACCTACAGAAAACTACAGAATAAATTAACACAAGAAAATGCCATCATCACAAAATCTGACAAAGGTAATTCAATAGTAGTGATAAACGAACAGGAATACATTCACAAAACATTAGAATTCATCCAAAGCAACAACATCACAGAATTAACAAGTGACCCAACAAACCGATACCAAAGTAAGTTACAGAAAACCCTGAGAAACATAGAAACAATTTTCACAGAAACACAGATTAAAAAAATGATACAGAAAAATCCCAAGGCCCCCACCCTAAAATCATTGCCTAAAGTTCACAAACCCAGAATACCCATATGTCCATTAATTAACTTCACCAAAGTACAGGGTGTTTCAAAAATGACCGGTATATTTGAAACGGCAATAAAAACTAAACGAGCAGCGATAGAAATACACCGTTTGTTGCAATATGCTTGGGACAACAGTACATTTTCAGGCGGACAAACTTTCGAAATTACAGTAGTTATAATTTTCAACAACAGATGGCGCTGCGGTCTGGGAAACTCTATAGTACGATATTTTCCACATATCCACCATGCGTAGCAATAATATGGCGTAGTCTCTGAATGAAATTACCCGAAACCTTTGACAACGTGTCTGGCGGAATGGCTTCACATGAAGATGAGATGTACTGCTTCAGCTGTTCAATTGTTTCTGGATTCTGGCGGTACACCTGGTCTTTCAAGTGTCCCCACAAAAAGAAGTGACGGGGGTTCATGTCTGGCGAATAGGGAGGCCAATCCACGCCGCCTCCTGTATGTTTCGGATAGCCCAAAGCAATCACACGATCATCGAAATATTCATTCAGGAAATTAAAGACGTCGGCCATGCGATGTGGCCGGGCACCATCTTGCATAAACCACGAGGTGTTCGCAGTGTCGTCTAAGGCAGTTTGTACCGCCACAAATTCACGAAGAATGTCCAGATAGCGTGATGCAGTAATCGTTTCGGATCTGAAAAATGGGCCAATGATTCCTTTGGAAGAAATGGCGGCCCAGACCAGTACTTTTTGAGGATGCAGGGACGATGGGACTGCAACATGGGGCTTTTCGGTTCCCCATATGCGCCAGTTCTGTTTATTGACGAAGCCGTCCAGGTAAAAATAAGCTTCGTCAGTAAACCAAATGCTGCCCACATGCATATCGCCGTCATCAATCCTGTGCACTATATCGTTAGCGAATGTCTCTCGTGCAGCAATGGTAGCGGCGCTGAGGGGTTGCCGCATTTGAATTTTGTATGGATAGAGGTGTAAACTCTGGCACATGAGACGATACGTGGACGTTTGCGTAATTTGGACCGCAGCTGCAACACGGCGAACGGAAACCCGAGGCCGCTGTTGGATCACCTGCTGCACTAGCTGCGCGTTGCCCTCTGTGGTTGCCGTACGCGGTCGCCCTACCTTTCCAGCACGTTCATCCGTCACGTTCCCAGTCCGTTGAAATTTTTCAAACAGATCCTTTATTGTATCGCTTTTCGGTCCTTTGGTTACATTAAACCTCCATTGAAAACTTCGCCTTGTTGCAACAACACTGTGTTCTAGGCAGTGGAATTCCAACACCAGAGAAATCCTCTGTTCTAAGGAATAAACCATGTTGTCCACAGCACACATGCACGTTGTGAACAGCACACGCTTACAGCAGAAAGACGACGTACAGAATGGCGCACCCACAGACTGCGTTGTCTTCTATATCTTTCACATCACTTGCAGCGCCATCTGTTGTTGAAAGTTGCAACTACTGTAATTTCGAAAGTTTGTCCGCCTGAAAATGTACTGTTGTCCCAAGCATATTGCAACAAACGGTGTATTTCTATCGCTGCTCGTTTAGTTTTTATTGCCGTTTCAAATATACCAGTCATTTTTGAAACACCCTGTACCAACATACCACTTAGCCAAACACACACACACACTCTGCTACAGACAATATACAAATACACTGACAACAGAAGTCTAAAGAACTCAAGTGACTTAATAGAAGAAATAAAAAATGAAAACATACCAAACACAGCAACATTGGTTTCATTTGATATAATTTCAATGTACACACACATCCTAACAGAAGAAACCATCAACATAATAGAAAGAAACCTCCAACTGCATGGAAACATACCCACAACAAACATACAAGAAATATTAGCCATACTCAGGCTCATCACAGAACAGAACTACTTCACATTCAACAACAGATTTTACTCTCAACAAGATGGTCTACCCATGGGATCCCCAATCAGTGGCCTCCTAGCTGACATTTTCCTCAACCAGATAGAAAAACAAATCTTTGACAAAATAGTAATACCAAAACAGTACAAAATAATATATTGGCACAGATATGCAGATGACATAATTTGCTTAATAGATGAACCACTACCCCGCATAAAAGAACTTCATGATAACATAAACTCCATCCACCCACAAATACAATTCACCATAGAAACACAAACAGGTGAAAAACTTAATTTCTTAGATCTCACTGTACACAAGAGAAACAACAAACACGAATTCACAATCTACAGAAAACCCACACTCACCAGCACCATTACTCATAACCAATCCAATCACCCCATAACCCACAAAGAAGCCAGCTTCAGATATTTACTTCACAGGCTGAACAAAATACCCATGAATAAGCATGACTACACACAAGAACTGAACACAATAAAACAAATTGCACTCGAGAATGGATATGACGCAAAGAGGGTAGACAAAATAAACCACAAAATACAAAAACAAACAGCACATAACCATGAAACACACACACATACAAACACAACTCATCACACAACAAATCAGCAGACAGTAAGCAACAAATGGCACGTAATGACTTACAACAACAAAGTCACACACAGGGTGGGTAATATACTAAAGAAACAAGGACTCAACATAGCATACAGAACCAACAACACAATACAGAGCAGACTCGGAAGAATTACCACCAACACTGACAAATACAGCCAGTCTGGCATCTACCAACTTACTTGCAACTGCTGTCAATCTGTATATGTGGGCCAAACATGCAGGACCTTCAGAACCAGATATAATGAACACCTCAGAGCACTGAAAAGCAATAGCACACACTCAACATTTGCAGACCACCTGGTAGCACACAACCACCACCCAACAAACATTGAAACTGACCCTCACATCCTAAAAACTAGCAGCAGCCTATACCAAAACTTAACTATAGAAGAAAACTACCACATACAAAAATCAAAAGCCCAAGGAAAGAAAGTACTCAATGAATACACATCACTGTGCAACAAAACTCTCTTCGCCACAATAGAAGAACTATACAAGTAAAACACATACACACACACACACACAAATCCTCTCTCTTTTTTTCTTTCTTTCTTTCTTTCAGTCTCTCTCTCTCTCACACACACACTCTCTCTCTGCCCCAGTACTCATCACACACACGCAAACCCACATAAACCACACATCACTAACACCAAATACAATTCAAACTCGCGCGCCTCACCCAGCAGAACACGCTAGGAAACAAATTAACGCCACACAGCCACAACAACACGTAGTGGCAGCGAAAACTCCGCCTATGGTTTGAGTAATCGAAAAACTGCATTGCCACGCAAACACAGGCAAAGAAGTAAGCCTATTTTCTTCGCCAACAAAACAGGAAAATGTACCACAACTTCAAAACTGTAAGTTACAGAAAGAAAACGTGATACAGTCTTATTTCCGTTCGTAAATACATAACAAATAGAAAATAAATTACGTTTTGCTGTTTGCAGATGACATGTTGTATATTGTGTAGCATAACAGCTACCAAAACAAGAGGACAATAACATAATGTAAGGTATGTTACTTTTCGCCAATTAAGTTATAAATGCAACTTTTACATAATGTTGTAAACGACGCAAATGTTAATATGTTAACAACAAATTTACAGTCAAAAATAAAAATAGAACCCACTGATGATAGCACAAAAGTGCTGAAACATGTATGGGTGAAACAAAAGAAAAAAGGTGTCTTGCATAAGGCGGAACTTCTCATCCCATTTGCTAATAATTTTAGAGGCAGATGGCTCTCTTTTTTTCCAGGAAAGCATCAAAGACAGCAGTCAACTCGCATGTATCACTATTACCTCAATAGTCATATAGTAGACTATTGCCTCGACGAGAATAATGACTCTTTCACCGATTCCCTGTGCTTCCATGTCAACGTTTTCTCGCTTTCCTCTTGCTGTCGCACACTCGTTCCCATGTTCCGCACCAAGCAGAAGAAGATATGCAAGTACTCCCTCAATTTCCCCTCATTTCGACGTATTTTGCCTCAATTTATACCTATTTTCCGCCATTTTTCGTAATTTTATCGATTTTATGTCACTTCTACCCATACAATCATGACATCATTTCTCATTCCATATTTTACAATTGCTTGTAGCACAGTTGCCAACACCTAGTGCAAGTGCAATAGTTTTACGGTTGGGTGTCATAGAGCAGCACTGTACTCAAATGCATCCAGTCACCTCCAACTACATATTCTACATTTGCAGTGTGTTTGCCCTGTTTTCTGTATGTTTGTGTTGCAGAAGGCTCCCATGATCCAGTCTTCCTGCTAGTGGATCCAACTTCGAACATAGAACACATTTCCAAACATAACACATGGCAGATCCACACTCGAACACTAACTCAGATGTGGTATACTGTGGATCTGCATCCAAACATCGCTCCAGATATTTTATGTTGGGGGTCCACCTGCGAATCCTATCCCAGACATGGCATATGGTAGATCTGCATCCCAACATCGTTCCGGATATAATGCACAGTGCATCCCCACTCGAACACTAACTCGTGTCTACTCTGGGTCATGTCAAAATTTTTTATGGTGCAGGATACGATTTGTATGTTTACTACATCGATGTAGTATTTGGTTGGAGGTCAGTTTCACACTGAAATATCCAAGCTTTCCTTGACAGTAGTAGATTAATGAGGCTATGGTTGTTTGGTTGCATAAGAAGTGCCAGTGGGCTGTACCTGTCTGACTTCAGAGTGCTCTAGGGGCTTACGTCAAGTTGACGGGTTGGCGTTGTGTGCGTGTTTTTTTGTGTGTAGAGCTTGTGTTTGAAGTTTTATGTATGTGTTACTGGTTTTTGAAGTGGCGTGTAAAGGTTAATTGCTGGCCAGTATGGTGGCCGAGCGGTTCTAGGCGCTTCAGTCTGGAACTGAGCGACCGCTACGGTCGCAGGTTCGAATCCTGCTTCGGGCATAGATGTGTGTGATGTCCTTAGGTTAGTTAGGTTTAAGTAGTTCTAAGTTCTAGGGGACTGATGACCTCCGATGTTATGTCCCATAGTGCTCAGAGCTATTTGAACCACTTGAAAGGTTAATTTTGGGCGTTTGTGAGAAACTTCTGGTAGTTCGTTTCCAAAATGTTAATGAGAAATTGGGACGAAATTTGTGTTGTTTCGCAAAATTTTATGGATTTGTCTTGAATAAGTGTGTAAACGGGGGGTTGGCTTAGGAAGTCTCTTATGGGTGTTTCGGGATGTATCTGTCAGCGCCTGAGATGACATGGAAAACTTTGTTCTGGAGGCGTTGCAGTCGGGATGGTGCTGTGTCTGACGCCATAGGCCATACTTCCCAGCCATACAGGATGACTGGAAGTATGATCTGGCGCCAGAGGAGGAGTTTGCACTGAATTGTTATTCTGTCGCCTTTCAGCAGGGAATATAACCTTCAGAAGAGGGCGCTGTGGTGGTGAGGTGCCTGTTCCATGTTAGGCGCCGATCTATTTCGAGGCCCAGATAATAACTGAATTTCTCCAAGTTAGCCCTCTGCCGTCAATGGTGAGTTGACGATCAGAGAGCTTGGATTTTGGAGGTGAATAGATCGCCTGGCACTTGGTAGGATTGATCTTTATTTCGAGCAGTTGCACGACTGCATTATCTTATGAAGATGTTGTTGAACGTCGCGGTGTATAAGGGGAGGCTGCGACTGCTTCTGTATATGGCGGTGTCATCCGCATAGAAAGCAGTTTCTCTGCCAATCTGCTGATGGTGTCATTGGTGTATATGGCATAAAGAACAGGACCTAAAACCGAACCTTGCGAACGATATGTCTGGCTGGATTGGTATCCATTCCTTTTGAAGAACTGATGTTCTGTAAGGAAGGAGTCAAGGATCCAGATTATGTGAACTGGACACTGTATCTGATCTAGTTTATAGATTAGGCGATTGTGCCAGACACGGTCAAATGCTTATTCTATGTCCAGGAACACTGCTCCTGTTGCTTCTCTCCTTGCCCTGACCAGACAAATGTGTTCTTCCAAGCGAAGAGATTGTTGGATAGTGGAATGCTCGGCACCGAATCCAAATTGTTCAGGCATAATGATATTGCTCTCAGTCAGGAACTGATGGAGAGGTGAAAGGATTATTAATTCTAGGATTTTACTCAGGCCATTTAGGAGAGAAACGGGCCTGTAGCTTTCGGGAAGGAGCAGATTTTTATTGGGTTTGGATAGGGTGATGATCTTTGCAGTTTCCCACGCTGAGTGGAAGTATGTGACTTTCAAGCAGGCGTTATAACCACATGCTACGTAGGATATGGCAGGAGGGGGAAGGTATTTTAGGAGTGGCTTGCGGACGCGGTCGAAGCCAGGAGCTTTGTGATTACCCTGCCGCTTGATGAAAGCACATATTGTCGGCTCGATAACCGGCACGAATTCTATCATTGGGCGCGTATTTCTTATCTGAGTCACTCATCCGTTAACTGTTCTCTCCTGCCTATTGCTCACGTCATCGTGGAAGATGTGAGTTCGGACAGTAGCAGAGCATCTTTCTGTATTTCACGATCTGTAGACCACTTTTGCGGGTTATAACTCTCAGTGTAATATGGCTGCTGTATGTTTTTTCCGATCTATACAAAATAGTTTTGCCATTGAAAGTCTCGTAATTTGTCTGTCTGCAGAAAAAAGTGGCGGACAGTGCTCCCACACTGACAGCAGCAGCAGTTTGGCTGGTAAATTCAGTAAGAGCCAATCAGAACGCTCCATTCATTCACAAGACCTCCTTTGTGCTGGGACATAAGAGCCTCTACAGACTGGTTCGAACAAGGTAGTGCAAGTTATCTACGGAAAGTACTGAGAGTAATGTGGTGCCTTCTTTGTTCAAGTGTTCAAAGACAAGTTCAAGCAGACCATCCATCTCTGGCGAGATGCTGTCCCTCATCCGCCACTGTGTCTTTAAAGCATCTCCAGACCAGCAGCTGTTGGACACCGAAAATTCCAATCATTTTTCTCTTCTGTAGGACAGCGCTTCGAATTCGATTTTGTAATGGTTTTGATTTTCCCAATTTGTGCTTAGAAACCAATCTGTGCTTCGATAATTGAGGAAAAAATAACATTCCTGACTCCAACAGCAGCAAATATAAACTAAGACCACCCACCGTTTCACAAAAGTGATGAACACCACAGCAGGTATAGGACTTGAAAGTTTTCTCTCTCTCTGGCAGCGCCTTCGAACAAGCAGCTAAACCTCGAAAAGTGGTAGCGTCTTATTTAGAGTTACGGAAATGTTTATTTCGACTTCCAAATATCATCGTTTTGGTGTATAAAATCAGATATTGCATCTGATATCGGTTTCGGGTTCCGTTTCCCACAAAAGCACGTGAAGTGTCTCAGGGAGATTTCACAATGTACAGCGATCTGTATTTAGCGTCCACTTTTTGAGTGGGACGGTATCATTGCAAAATTGACACAAACTACTGTGCGGCGATCTTCTTGGAAATGCGTTTAGGGACATATTCAATTGGATTTAATAACTCCTGAAGCATCTCAAGTGTATTTCCCACAAAAGCGCGCTAAGTGTCTCTGGGACGATTTCACAAGTGTTATATGATCTGTTTTTAGAGCCTGTGTTCAAGTGTGGTGGTATAAATCGCAAAATTGAAGCAAGCTACTGCGCAGCAATCTTTTTGGAAGTGTATTTTCAGAAGTATTCAGTTGGATTTAGTAATCCTTGAAGTAGTTCGTGCTCAAAAGCAAGCGTTTTTCACACAAATGCGCCCGAAGTGTCTTTGGGACGGTTTCACAAATGTGCTGCGATCTGTTTTTGGCGTCCGTGTTCAAGTGTGGCGGTGCAGGTATTCCTCAGAATGAAATGTGTAATTGTTTAAATATTCTTGCATCATCTCCAAAGCCCTCTCTCTCTCTCTCTCTCTTTGTGTAGTGGTACATTGAGTTCCTGTGATATCTTCAGGTTACGTATGTGACAATATTCCGCAGCACAGAATGTAGTAACTCGTGAAGCGGTTCGTTTTTAATGACAAAGGGTATCCGTGCACCAATGATGTGAATGTGGCAGACCATGGGTATTTCCAACGTGACAGGAAGTGATCAGTAATTACAGCTTGACCGTGCCGTAAGCTGGTGCGGAGGTTGGCAGCAGGTAGCCTGGCACTTTGACTGACGAAGTCCCTGTAACCGTTGGAAGACGCTGCAGTCCAGAGTGGGTGAACGTCCTGCCACTAGGAATTTGGCTTGACTTTTATCGACTGATCTACATATCAATATGAGTTGCGAAGCATAACTTAGCCTGTATTCATCTTCTCCATATATCAATGCTATCAATACAGTTTTCAGATATTAATATACTCCTCCTTCTCCAGTACAGACTTCTCATTCATTGAGCACAGTAAACAATTATGTCCATCATCCAATTCCAGTAGCTACACACAGACTGAGCCCTTCTCCCGCCAATTTCCAGATGTGGGTGGGGTGGGGAGGGGACCAATGCACACAAAATAAAGGCTAGGTCCATCCTATCCAGCAGCTGAGGACAGAGTCCTGAGATGGGATGGGTGGGGAGATGAGGGGAGGGGGTGAGGGTGAGGGATAGGTTAGTGGAGGTAGCCCAACTGAGCTATTTTCCCATCAAAATTTGAACTTACCACCATGATGTATTGTGACATTGCCACATCTATGGCCGCCATCTTGGACCCACCACCTTGAATACATTTGGCAACAATGCAAAGTGGGGTGATGTCAGCTTTGTCCTACTACTGGATGCAGCAGCCTATATGCATGCTGCTCTGCAGGTGTTAACTGCGCTTAGCCTGTGGGGATGACTTGGTCTTCTCTTGTCATAATCACACATAGTTCAGTGCCTGCTATACAATGTTTCCTAGTTCCGACCATTGTGCTGGTGAAGGCATATGACAGCACACTAGTAGTCATCTACAGAAATCCATTGCAAAAGTACAGGCTGATGGTCCATTTCAACATCAACCAGTTGTGATTTATATCTTTTTTTTAATATTTGTATTCTCACTTCGTCCATACCTATTTCTTCTAACATGCACTATGTTCGTGACTATGGAATAGGGTACAGTGTCTCTAGAGTGCATAGATATCAGCCTATTAAGGTACTGATATCTGATATAATCTTTCTGTGCACTTATAGTGCGTACACTAAGAAACCAAGCACATTCAACTGCCAGTTTGTATTGCTTTATAGTAAACTAATGTGATGCATGTCCATCGACAGCAGTAAGATTTTCTTTTCCCCCTAAAATTCACTCCATTACAGAATCCAGTCGCTACTAGCTTAATGGGGTGTGCATGTCACAAAGCACAGGTGACTGGATCATATGGAACTCTATAGCACAGATCTTAACAATAGTACTCTTCCGATGGATGAAATTATGATTTTTTTTATCCCAGTAGAATACTGCATCCGTTGACAGATTGTAGAGGTTGGTATACCACATTTGATTATATAAGGTAAAACAATCTCTGGGAAAGGCGACGTATTTCTCCTGGAAACATAGGAAGGGATTAGGGTATGTACTGAAGTATATAGGAAATTTTCTACTCGATCAGCATGTGAGATGGGATTAGAAGCGTATTTGATAATACTATTGCAACGTATCTTCCACCATGCGCTGTATAGCGGCTTGCAGTGTATTTATTCTATATGTGGGATGTTCATAGGTGATGGAGCTGTCACCAGGTGGGAAGACCTGTGATGGAGTTCGCACTTGACCTGAACATAACTAGATCTGTTGCATATTAATAGGACTAGAAATTCCATGCACTGCCATTGGAAGCATTGGCTGCAGTAAAATGTCTTTCAATAAGCGTCTGGAGGGGGCTGAAATATACTGCATATGTCGTATTCGAATTCATTTGCCGGAATCTTAAGACAAGCCATTCAAACACTAGGAGCTGACAATTCGGTGAGCTAAAGCAGAAAAATATGCCAGGATAAAATTCATTTGCTTGTATTTTTAACAGGAGGTGTGATCCACCCACTAAGAAGTGACTGTCTAGGAGGCGAGTGACCGCAAATCCCATTGGTATGTGATCTAGAGACTGTGGTGCTACAATTCGGATCAAAGTGTAAGAGGTAGTAAGGTGACTTCTATTGCTTCAGGAAACATTGACATTGATTTGTTCCAGCTTGTACTTTTTGGTAATTGCCTCTCGATGAGCGATAGCTGGATAAGGGTGTAAGAATTGGGTTTGCTTCTAAATAGATCATTTCCACTAAGCATATCTGTACTACCCTTGCGGATATACTCTGCTCTGAACGGAATACCATATCATGATCCGTTGGGTTAAAAAAGGGCAATACTGGGATTAAGTCCGAAATCTCCCCCTACTCTAGAAGTAGTTCTACATTATGTGTGCCTGTGTCATGGTGTTGCAGCAATGTAAATGATTCAGCCACAAAAAGTGTTCAAATGTGTGTGAATTCCTAAGGGACCAAACTGCTGAGATCATTGGTCCCTAGACTTACACACTACTTAAATTAACTTAAACTAGCTTATGCTAAGAACAACACACACATCCAAGCCCGAGGTAGGACTTGAATTTCTGGCCAGAAACCACAGCTAAGGCTCTCGTGACTGGCGGCTACAAAGAAATGCTAAAACCTGTCAGCTCTTTGGGACTCGATACACTGTGTAGATAGCGTGGACTAGACTGGAGGTGACTGGTCTGTTTTTCGTCTTGAGATGCTATGTTCAATTAAGAAAATGAGCATTACACTTATAAACACTATTATACGATGTATTTTCCAAGTTCCTGTTGGTTAGTATATGACTCGTAAGTAGGTATAAGTGCGTTTCATTCCCCAATACTGTTGCCATAGGAGTCCTGTATGTAGGGGCAAAGATTTATAACCACACTGGCATCCTTTGACTAGTAGCAATCGGCTAATGCACATACTACTTCTAGTTCGCCTGCTGCTATTCTCCTTATACCGAAGACCAGTAGCAGCAACGTCCCTGTGCTTTGCTTCTGTTCATCCGTGTAGTTTTGAGACTTCTCCCTTGTGTGTGTGTGTTCATCGTCAGTTTATTTCTGTCTTCGAGACTTTTTCTGTGTGTGTGCCTGTTCATCGTCACTCTGTTTGGTACATCATCGTCATTGTTGGCGTCTCCATCCTCACCAGTGTCTCGTCGCTGTTCCACTGCTGTGGCCGTCGCTGCTGCTTGCCTCTACTGTCACCATCGCCGCTGCCACTGTCGCAGCCAGAACCACCGCCTATGCAGTCGCCATGGACTTTGTCACCCATCTGTCAGCTGGCAATTTCACTAGCATTATGTCTTCTCCAAAGACTACCCATGTTTACACCTGTTCCTCACAATCCTCTACTACCATCACTTGGAATGCTTCCACTTTCGATCAGGTCTATCCCCCTCTCCCAGTTCCCTCCTCTCCAGGCACGCCATCCTCTGTAACACCCTTTTCACATCTAGCACGGGAACCAGCATCATAAAGTACAGTACCAACACTAGACTGCCACAACCATACGTGGATCCACCTTTGGCATCACCTATGACCCAACCAGATGTTCTGCAGCATGTTCCTGGTCTGGGTACCTTCTTCATCCAAACCCCCTTCCAAACATTCCTGTCACCTGTTAACTCAATTGTGCCCAACACATCCTTCTTACCTAGACCCATCATGAAGATGCTGCTGCACTGATTCTACACCTACCCCTGATCCCTAAAGAACACCTAAACAGACAACTGCCAGGCCATCCTAACTGATATTATGTGTACAGAACTTTATACCTTCCTCTTCTTCCATACTGACTCCAACTCCCTCAAATCCAAATCCTCCTCTGAGAAATCAGAAAATATATCCCTTTCTTATCCATCGCTGAGATTATCTCTAGAAAAGACTCCACTGTCATCAAGTCCACTGATCAAGAATTCCACTCTGAGCTCCTCCAGAATATCCCCTGTGTCACTTTCAGTCCTTATACAGACCTTGCATCCTTTCCCACAACCACCCAGACCAAGCACCAGTATGTCCTCACAGTCCTCCCATGCTCACTGCTGTGATCAAAGGGATCAACGCCGAGACCATGAAGGAGAAGGTAGAGCCTGAGCTCAACTTCCATCCTGACCTCAAACTTCGGGGAGCACTCCTTATATCTGACAATTCTGGCCCGACCTTCAAAGTCCACATCTTCACTGAATCTGTATACACAGTCGACCACATTCTAAAACCCATCCCCAATGCTACCACTGACAAAGATGCTTAATGAATAATGACCATCTAACCACTAGCTGCATAAAACCTCCTACCTGCCACCATTGTGGATCCCATCACTTTCTCAAGCAATGTCCTAACCTTGCTTCCCCTCACTCATGTAATAACTGTAACTTGTCCCACTGGAACTCTTCTTCCAGTGCAAGTCTCAGTCTCTAGCTTCCAAACCTAAGCCGACAGTTCCCATCAACCTGATTGACAACCCCTCCATCCCAACAACTCGTTCTGTCCACATTGCACAACTGAAGATATGATCTGCTTTATGACCATTGTTCTTCAAGACATTCACTATTTCTGGAGGCCACACACTCTACGTACGTCCTTAGCCAATCCCATGCTGAACTCCAGTGGTGGCACTGGTTTACTGACTCCCTCCATCGTGATACAGTTCCTCTCCCACTGCATACCTGCCATGAAAGCAGTTCCACTCCTAGTGTTATTCTCATTTATTCTAACCTCCTTGGGCGCATTACTGACCCCATCAGAAGCAACTATCTCCCTGTCCTACTCACCATCCCTTAAACCGCACACCCTACCTGTGCATACACTCCTCCTGCCTCTCCCAAAAAATCCAGGACTAACCCCGTACTAACAGGGATGCCTACAGATAATTCATTGCTATCAAACCTGGAAGCCATCGCTTATCCTTCCAAGACCACGATGACATCCACCATGCTGCCACATTTCTACAACAGACCTTTCACGCTATGACTTACTACATTCCTACGAAACCTATCTATCCACACCACCCCACAGTCTCTTCCTATGCTCTCCTTGTCCTCTGTGAATCCCGTTACCTTTATGAATCGTTGCTGCAGACCCATGACTGAGATAACTTACATGCCACCAACAACTGCAATGACAAATCCGAAATCTGCTAATGCAAAGAAACGCCAAAGATGCACAGATCTCAATGCCACACTGTCCATAAACCTTTACAGGTACAGGAAGGCATTTCACTACCTTACTGGTAACAACCCTGCTCCCTTCTACTCCTTCCTGCACAATAATCACCCTCCCAATGACAATCTAAGCAAAGCCAGTCATTTTGGGCCCTGCCTCTCTGACACCATCATCATCCCAGATGAGCCCTGCTTCAGCTATTCCTTATTCGCGACAGTCCACAGGTATACTTCCTTCGCCCCTCGCTCCTAGTTTCCAGTAGCCACCTATCACAGTGTAATCCTACAAATGGGTCTCTGTCCTGAGCTGTGGAAAAACTTTCAAACCCTCCTCTTCCTCAAATGTAGTAAACCTGCCACTGACACCTCCTCTTACCATCCGATCAGCCTCATTTCTGTGTTTAGCAAGGTCTTTCAGTCCATCGTATCCTGATGTATCCATAAACACCTACAACAACACCCACCCTTTCCTGTCCATCAGTTTAGCTTCTGTCGAAAAATTTCCTCCAATGACCAAATCCCGTGCCTTACACATCTGCTATCCTACCAAATTAACAACCGCAAATCCCTCATTTTCGTCTCCCTAGATCTTAAGAAAGCTTATGAGCATGTACAGCAATCTGGGCTGCTCTTTAAGCTCCACTTCCCGTAAATTATGTCTGCCTCAATACTTCCATTCTCTGTAACCACCTGTCTTGTGTCACCATCAACAACAGCAACACCCGTATCTTCAACCCCACTGCAGATGTACCCCAAGGTTCTCTTCTCTCGCCTCTCCTGTACGTCCTCTGCACAGTTGATATGCGAAAGCCCCGCCGGTCACGGTGGCCGAGCGGTTCTAGGCGCTACAGTCTGGAACCGCGCGACCGCTGCGGTCGCAGGTTCGAATCCTGCCTCGGGCATGGATGTGTGTGATGTCCTTAGGTTAGTTAGGTTTAAGTAGTTCTCAGTTCTAGGGGACTGATGACCTTAGAAGTTAAGTCCCATAGTGCTCAGAGCCATTTGAACCATTTTGCGAAAGCCCCATCCTCATGTTCACCTGCTCCAGTTTGCTCATGACACCACCTTCCTCGCCCTCTACTCTACCCGCCAGAAATCTTAGCGACCCCTCCAGCTCCATCTCAATCAGTTCACCTCCTGTTACAGTCAATGGCTCATCAGAATCAACGCAACCAAAACGCAGGGAATAATTATAGGCCAAACCCTTCACTGCACCTGTCCCTACGACTTTTACCTTACCATTTTCGACCATCCTATCCAGTTAACTAACACACTACAATGCCTTCAACTAAAATTTCATGGTCAACTAACATGGAACTCCCATCTGTTAACTATTCAACAGAAAGGCCACAACAGTCTAAAGTTACTAAAACTACTAACTGACTGAATATGAGGATTGCAACCTTCTACAATCCTCCACATCTAAAAAGTCCTAATATGACCCATTCAGTGCTCTGTCAACATGGTATGCACTTCCAAATCTCCCTCTTTTTATCGTGCTCTAGAGATCCTTGAGTGCTGTGCACTCCTCCTACCCTTTCGGATCAAATTACACTCCCTCACATGAATCCTCTATGAACTTATAAAATTCTCCAGCCTACTCTTCCATCTTGGAACACCTCCAAATATCTTACATTACTTGTAAACTCGGCTGCTGCCATCCCTAGTTTACCCCCTGCTCACTAATCCTGGTACTCTGCCACAGCTCTACCACCATATCCCCAAACACTACAACCCCACTTCCTCCACATCCTCTCCCAACAAAATTTTAATCACTTTCCCTTGCCTAATTATGAAATCCACCCTGATATATACCTGTCCTACCAGATCTAGGAGATCCCTACCAGCCACCCCTTGTGAGGGCTCCCTTACCCTCCAATCCTCTCCACCCACTTCCTAAGTCAGAGCTCCCTTCCCCTGCAATCTTCTCCACCCACTTCCTGAGTCTTGGTTCAGAACCACATCCTTCTCCACTCTTCCCCCATTCCACCTCCAAACACTCACCCACACAAACCCTCTCCTATACACTACAACATTACTTTTAAATTCTATGTTCCCATGATACCCTTCTCCCTGGCCGTCTACATCCACTCATTTCTTCAGTCATCTATCTATCTTTTTTTATCTTTGTTAATCAGTCACACTTTGACCTTTCTGTTTTACTTTATGTAACTGTCTAACTGTTTTTAATCTCATTTTCCATTCATATCTGTCTATACTTTAACTGGTCACGAATCAACCTTTTGTATTTTCACTGATGCAACTGACGATCTGTTTTTTATTGTACCTAAAGTTTCTTTCGTCAGGTGCCATGTCTAACTTTTATATTACTTTTTTAAAATTTTCCTCTTATGTGGCTGAAGAGCGGCAAATTGTATCTATTGACAGCCCACCCCCTGTTCATATGGGGTTGGGGAAGATGAAATAACGATAAAGAAGAATACAGCCACACTGGGACAGTGTGTTGCTGTCCTAATATTATTACCCAAGCTTATGTCCCGGCCAGCAACTATTCACTTGTAAATCGGCAGGAGGCTATTCCCATGCACTTCAGCGATAGTTTATTATCCTATTAACATTATTATTACCCATTCTTCTCACGTAGGACTATTGGCTAGATTGGCTGGATCAAGTCTCTAATGCTATACTAACAGCAAAAACATCCTCTCTGCGTCCAACAGTTATAACAAGACTGGCTAGAGCTACTCTCTAGCGCTCAAAAAAATGGTTCAAATGGCTCTAAGCACTGTGGGACCTAACATCTGAGGTTATCAGTTCCCTAGAACTTAGAACTACTTAAACCTAACTAACCTAAGGACTTCAAACACATCCATGTTCAAGGCAGGATTCGAACCAGCCACCGTAGCAGCAGCGCGGTTCCAGACTGAAGCGCCTAGAGCCGCTCGGCCACAGCGGCCGGCTTCTAGCACTCAATCAATGGCAAATACACCTCACCAACTCCCATGCTTTACACTTCATAGCCAGAGGGAAAAATTTTAATTTTCCCCTGAGTTTTGAATTTCACATCAATTTTTGAATTTCCTGGCAACAGGATGAGAGGAGTTAGAAAGTGCCAATATTCTAGGTTCGCCATCTTTGATTGTGGCATCAACTGTGCCAGTATTCCAAAGATGATGAAATAAAGAGAGTACCCTACATACGCAAATTGCATTTTTATAAATAGTGAATATATTATTATTATTATTATTATTATTATTATATATGATGTAATATTATGTGCAAAATGATGAAATAACGAAGATTTTCCAATGAGATAACGCCCCAAATAAAGAAAATAAACTACCCTATATCCTTCCACACCAACAGCTTAGGACAGTCAGCGAGTTTTCCAACCAATTTTCAATGGGAAGGAAGGATGGGGGGGGGGGGGGGGGGGAGAGAGGGAAGGGAGGTGGGGAGGTGGAAAAATCGATACTGTTATCTGGTGATGTCATTGGTGTGACATTGCCACATGTACAGCAGTGGTCATGGATGGAGGGAAGGATCTACCATCTTGAATAAATTTGGTAACGATGGACCCTCCCCCAGAACAAACTTTACCGCACTACTGTGATATACATGGGTTGGACAAAAATGTAGAAACATGGAGAGAAATTTGTGCTTTAACATAAATTCAGATACTAGCCAAGTCTGTAGGAGGTGCTGTTTTACTTGATCACAAACAGCACCTGTACAATTGCCTCAGTATGTTGCAAAGTGTCAGTCGTTGTCAGAACAATGTTCTGTGTAGCTGTGAGTGCATTATGCCTGAGCTAAGTGAATTCAAACTTAGGCAAATTGTTGGTGCTCATATGGTGCGAGCAACCCTAAACCAAGGTAGCCAAAGTGTTTGGTGTTACAAGAGGCACCATACCAAGATTTATACTGCAAATAGGACATGTGGAAAACAATCATCTGCTAAGTCAAAACGTGGACGAAGTTGGTGAAAAGCGCACTCTGGCACTCTACATCTTTGAATTTTGGGAAGAAAAGTATGCCGACAGTGGGAGGGCACACATAGGAAAAGGAGATAATGTCTGAGGACGTCTGACGTCTGCCAAGCAGACCGAGCTACTGCAGTGTCAAGGAGTTTTGCCATTCACTGCTAGATGGCAACAGCATCGTTTTCACAGTGGCTGGAGGCTTTAATTCATCATAATCCAGCCAATTTGCACGAAATATGTATAAATTTATACACATAAATCTTTCTCGTTTATCAATCTATGAGTGGAAACCGTTTCAGAATCTCTGCTGTAGTTCCTGAGTTTAGCCCAAAGATACAGGCAGATCCAACACAGTGGATTCTCATTTACATATTTGTCAGCGACTTACCCATATTTTACCTGGCTAGCACGACGTATCTGCGACAGAACGACTTGTCTGGATAGCGGTAATTTTGTTACTGGGGTGACTGTGTAGAGTGAATATCATCATTTTAATATAACTTATACGATTTAAACAGCACACATCAGGAAAGTGCTCAAGACGTGTAAATGTTACCTGTTCCATATTGCGATGTACCTGTGGTTGTCTTCTGAACCTAATTCCCGGCTAGAAGCAATTAGCGACTAACTTGGGGATCAGTACTTGGGCGACGTGTGGCTCTATTAACAAATGTGGCTGGATATAATTGTAGGGTCGAGGATTCACATCTACTTTCATGCTCAACAGTAGATTTCACTACAATATTGTAGTTTAACTGTGATCCTGCTGTGGAATTACCCATTCATTGGCATGTAATGCATATTAGTAAGTAATACAATTTGAAACGTATTAAAAAAATAATAATAATAAACAAAATGGGTTGAATTACATTGAGTAATTGATGTAGGCAACAACAAAAATTTTGAGTTTTATGTAGTGATTAATTCAGTCAGATAAAACATCGAAAGTGTTAAAATGGTGGTCCTACAGAGTTGCATTTAAACAGACAACAAAATTGATAATGATTTTCAAGTGTAGTAAAACTTGCGTTAACGTGTGAAGTGAGTGGTAGGAGAATCCTATAGGCTAACCGAACATCACTGGTTCATAAAACAGAGTTTCTGAGACTAAATCATACATCATTCGGAAAATGTTAAGTATTAGCCAAAGTTAAAGTACAGCGGCGACTATGTAGAGAAGTATCTGAAAAGTGTAGCTAACTCTTGGAAATAAAATGTTTCTCATTTTCACTATGGTTTCCATTTAGCGACCGATTGGAACTTATTTTCTGGACAACCCTCGTATTTGCAGCCACTTGGCGACCAGAACTCTTTACCCTATCCGAATCGTCCTCCCAGAGCTCGGCGTCCTAACACAAGTCCACCCACACCAAGTCTCGTCACCCAAATCTCTACACCACGTCTCCTCTTCGGAGTCATCACACAGATTGCCTTTCAAAAGTGAATTCTTCCTAGTTTCCCAGGACCAGTCAGAATGCTTGAGCTCCAAACTACTCATGCCAATGAAACCAGGCGCTCCTCACCATTACTGCACAGATTTGCTTAAATCCTAATAACTAAACCACTACTTGATTGTTAACAAATGTACAAAGTAGATGTATGTTTCAAGTGACAACTCATCTTAAGATTCTAATGATTCCAGACACTATATACTATTTATAAGAGTTTAAGTTCATAAATAATTCATCAAGTAGCTAGCACGTATGAAAATGAGACCACATGTAGGAAATATAAATAAATGATCTTGGTCTTCTCTATTGAAACGTCGTCTCATGCTCAGTCTACTGATATCATCGCAGCTTCTGGATGCTTTGCTGCTTTTTAAATTACTGTTATTTGTAATTTATTGTACCAAGTGTCACAATAAACTTGTAAAACACTAACCTAGATTTAGTTAGACTGCCATGTTAACATATCTTTGTAGTAACCTTGGGAGGTATTGCACTGGGATGTTTAGCTCGTGGTCACATTCTGAGACCACCCCACTGGGCAGCGCATGCGAAGGGACCTCTGCTACTCAATCTATCCTATCCTCTTCTATCGACCTTCTTAACTATTTTTTTTTATAAATTCGTGTTTCTAATATGATGTATAATATAGCTTTATAATCGTAGTATAGCTACCATTTATACAAAGAAAAAGTACAAAAGATATCTACGAGACCCCATCCTCTTCTATCGACCTTCTTAACTATTTTTTTTTTATAAATTCGTGTTTCTAATATGATGTATAATATAGCTTTATAATCGTAGTATAGCTACCATTTATACAAAGAAAAAGTACAAAAGATATCTACGAGACCCCACCTCCACATGGTGCTGTTTGGGCAATGGAGCCTATAGTTATAGCTGCATAGCATGAGTGCTGCACGGTGGGGGTCATTGGTTCTTGATAAGTGGGCCAAGTGGAGCACTGTGTCCCGAAAAAAACTTATTTTGGGCTGTAGTAGTCCAAATCCAGCGTGGAACAAACGCAGCATGTTATTAACGCCAGCCAAATTGACTGTTCGTTAAATAATTTAGATATCAAGTATCAGTTTTGAAAAATTCAATATGGTAATGTAATATTCAGCTGCATTTATTTGCTGCGTGACTGGCAAATTCAATGATCTTACCCATTTCAGTAATAAAGATATAAAAATTGTAATAGCTCAGTAAATAAAATAGGTATAATTGTTAGCACTTGAGGAATGATAGCTGTAATGCTACGTTATTATCCCATACCTCGTTTATTAAGATATCATACGACATTCAGCAGCAGTAATTTTCATTAATTAGTGAGATAATGTTAATTTGCTATCGACTTGTAACGACGAAATATACAATGTTAGTATTCCAATAGCTGTATCTCAGTACAGTGATTATGTTAGGATGTTTGTATGTGTGCAACGACGAACCATCGAATTACTACAGAATGAGGAATGTTTAAGTGCCTTCATATTCCAACAAGTGGCTACCACTGCCATTACATCCATTTACTATGTTTCTCTTCCACATTGCTGGCCAGAAGCTCTCCTTGTCCACCAGCTTCTACCTTAAAAAACCGTCTAAGTCTAGCTAAATCATACCTTCATCATCTTGAACTTAAATGTGCCCGAATTCTCGCCAGCATATCGGTTATATTAGAATACTTAGTAGGTATTCAGAATGAAACCTCGTGTCTATGGTGCGAGCTAAGGTGCTGCCCGTTCCATCTGACTGCATGCCATCGACCGCAGCCACTTGCCAGACGACTAACTGCATTGCGAGTATGGTACAGTCAGCACAACCTCAGCATGCTGTGTCCTGACTCAGGTGGTAGTCTGGCGCAAGCTACATTTTACGTGTGCCCTTTCCAGCATTTCTCAACAAAACATTGCTACAAAGCATCCTCTACCAAGCAATATCGGTAGCATGTGCCCTCTGTGGCAAAACATTGGTGTGAAGCACCTTCTATCACACAACATCGGTTCGAAGAAACTGTCTGCTATGCAACTTTGGTATGGAGCACCGTACTCCTCACAACAAGGTGGGAAGTGCACTCTGCAAAACTGGCGTGAAGCAATATTTGCTACACATTATTGTTAAGAGACCTTCTCTGCCACGCGAAAGTGATAAAAATGACCGTCTGCAGCACAACATTGCTATGGAGCACCCTCTTCTCCACAGTAATATTGTGAAATACGCTTTGTCACACAGTACTGGTACGAAACATCCTTCACCGAGCTACATTGGCGCGGATTGCAGCACAAACTAATGTGATTTCAAGATCAATTGCTGGCTTTCTTGTGGTTAGCATAGCTGACTCTTCATCAAAGGGTCCTGCGTTAGATTACTGTCTATGTCTGCTTGGGACTAAGTGTATGTATTGTCATCTTCATTACTGACCCACGAGTCGTTGAAGTGGTATCAAATAAGATGATGGCAGAATATCCCGAATGTGGTCTCCCGCTTGTTTTCTTTCGCAGTTCCAGGCCCTTGTTTTCTTTTGTGGTTCCAAGAAGTTCTACCTTCGCAGGTAGACGGCAATGTCATATTTTTCACATAGCGGGAGGATTTATCTCGTCACACTTCTTGCAATTTGCACGCGAAAGCCGTATCATACTGTAACTTCTCAGATTAACCCAAATATACAGACAGAATCATCGTGGCGGAGTTAAATTCGTATATGTAGAGAAGCAGATAGATAGACAGATAAATAGATAGAAGAAGAAGAAGAAGATAGATAAAACACAGAAGGTAGATAGATGTAACTGTGTTAAATAAATAATTACGCAAAGCATCAATTATAATAACAATAATAATTACTCTTGTTGTTGTTGTCTTCAGCCCAGGGACTGGTATGATGCCGCTCTCCATGCTACTTTATCCTGTGCAAACCTCTTCATCTCAGAATAATTACTGCAACCTTCCAAATTTGCTTAGTGTATTCATCTCTGGTCTCCCTCTACGATGTTTACGCTCCACGCTTCCATAAATTACTAAATTGGTGATCCCTTGATGCCTCAGAACGTGTCCTACCAACCGATCCCTTCTTGTACTCAAGTTGTGCCACAAACTCCTCTTCTCCCCAGTTCTGTTCAATACCTCCTCATTAGTTATGTGATCTGCCCATCTAATCTTCAGCATTCTTCTGTAGCACCACATTTCGAAAGCTTCTATTTTCTTCTTGTCCGAACTATTTATCGTCCATGTTTTACTTCCATACATGGCTACACCTCATACAAACTTTCAGAAACGGCTTCCTGACACTTAAGTCTATACTCGATGTTAACAAATTTCTCTTCTTCAGAAACGCTTTCCTTGCCATTGCCAGTCTACATTTTATACTCTCTCTACTTCGACCATCAGCAGTTATTTTGCTCCCCGAATAGCAAAACTCATTTACTACTTTAGGTGTCTCATTTCCCAATCTAATTCCCTCAGAATCACCTGATTTAATTCGACTACATTCCATTATATTCGTTTAGCTTTTGTTGATGTTCATCTTATATCCTCCTTTCAAGACACTGTCCATTCTGTTCAACTGCTCTTTCAGGCCCTTTGTTGTCTCTGACAGAATTACAATGTCGTTTGCAAACCTGAAAGTTTTTATTTATTCTCCATGGATTGTAATTCCTACTCAAAATTTTTCTTTTGTTTCCTTTACTGCTTGCTCAATATACAGAATGAATGACATCGGGGATAGGCCACAACTCTGTCTCACTCCCTTCTCAACCACCGCTCCCCTTTCGTGCCCCTCGACTCGTATAACTACCTTCTGGTTTCCTTACAAATCGTAAATAGCCTTTCGCTCCCTGCATTTTACACCTGTCACATACAGAATTTGAAAGAGAGTATAATTACTCTTATTGTATTGTTATTAGAAACAAGATTAGTACGAAATTTTAGTTTCAAGTTATTAATAATGGGTACAGAATGAGAAAGGTAACCGCTGTATCCTGTTCCTAAGAATCGTCGTGGTGTTCACAAAATATGATTCGACGGAGGAAGGAAGACTAAGAGCGGAAGGAATACTCCAAGTTATAGATATTCAGCCGTCTTCTCGTTCTTCTTCTGTTACCTTGCGGGAATCAGCAAAATACCTGTGCCGACCCGGTATTCCGATTACTGATCACTTCCCTTTCCTACAGTAATCCCTCATTTCGCTTACCAGAACGTTTGTATAGCAGCGTTTGCTTGAGGCGTCTTACATATGCCAGTCTGTCAGTGTGGTGACCCTAATTCTCTCTGAACCTCAAGAATTTATCATTTTTGAAAAAAAATTCAAACCCCACCGAGTGTCTTCGTTTGTGATTTAATGGTTCAAATGGCTCTGAGCACTATGGGACTTAACTTCCGAGGTCATCAGTCAAATGGTTCAAATGGCTCTGAGCACTATGGGACTTAACTTCTGTGGTCATCAGTCCCCTAGAACTTAGAACTACTTAAACCTAACTAACCTAAGGACATCACACACATCCATGCCCGAGGCAGGATTCGAACCTGCGACTGTAGCAGTCGCGCGGTTCCGGACTGAGCGCCTTAACCGCGAGACCACCGCGGCCGGCGGTCATCAGTCCTCTAGAACTTAGAACTACTTAAACCTAACTAACTTAAGAACATAACACACATCCATGGCCGAGGCAGGATTCGAACCTGCGACCGTAGCGGCCGCGCGGTTCCAGACTGTAGCGCCTAGAACCGCTCGGTCACCACGGCCGGCTGTGATTTAATCCACTCTGGATGCCCATAAAGCTTTTCTCAGAATTTCCAAGTGATGAACTGTGCCACTTAATGTGCCAGCGGGTGTCCACTTATGAGCAAATAACTGGAAAAGTTGTGTTTATTAAATGTGGGTGTAACGAACGATAAAGACAGATTAAACATTGCAGCGATTTGACAACGGGGACGAATGAGCGCGATTATCATTGAAAAATAACAAACTCGAGCCTTATTCATGTATTAACGTTTACGGACATAGTTAAGAACTCAACACCACCATCATAAGAAAGCATGTTAAATGAAGAAATAAGGTCGGAAACATGTGTTAATATGACTGGGAATGTCTTTGGCAAGGAATTTTAGCGCCTTTCACTAACAATTTCATCTTCCTGCTCCACCCTGCATGTTACCATGCGGAATGACAAAATATTTCAAAGACTTAACCTCGAGGTAATAGTCGAGCGCCCATGGCCTATTTA
The DNA here is from genome assembly GCF_021461385.2 of Schistocerca piceifrons. NCBI lineage: Eukaryota > Metazoa > Arthropoda > Insecta > Orthoptera > Acrididae > Schistocerca > Schistocerca piceifrons. The sequence continues at coordinate 410,215,827 of NC_060143.1, read as the reverse complement.
GTGAGTGCCGGCGGCCACGCCAACCTGTCATCAGGGGTAGCTAACAAATGAAACTTTTCACTTGTTGCGGTGGGCCACAGACATTCCTGCCAGACGTAATGTCGGGGATCACGTCGCCCGCAATTATGGAAATGGATGGAGCTTTATACCGGTCTGTGTCGGAAGAAGGCGGGAGAATTGGAAAGAAAAAAATTATGTCAATTGGTGGAGAGGCAACCGTAATCACCACGGCCGACACTCCGGCAGTGCCCCTGCTCATCCGTCACGGGCCTTTAAATACTTTAACTTGATAATGCTGTGAGACAGCTGCAATCCTCGCCGAATAAGTGCTATTCAGTCGCTGTTTTTGTGCCAGATTACCGGCTTTTTGTCCCTCGCAGTCTGCGTGTTACGGTGCGTTCTCTCCGCCCGCTTCTGCGACGATGAACAAGAATTACGGGCTCGTGACTAGCATTACATGCTTTGGCGATTCAGTGGCCCGCGCCTAGAATATTTATTTCCAGGATGAAATCATGGTTCTGATGATGACGATTAATGGGCGAAAATACAGTCGTGCAACGACATAAAGACCAGGACCGGTCGTTGTTGGTAGGGAACTCTTTTGTGCCGTGGAGTGTCCTCCAGTTTCTCACCAGCTGTCGCCATCACTCACTAAGGGACTTATTAACTCCTCTCCCCGAATCCCTACTTAATTTCCTTCAGAGTCTGCAGCAATTAAAGCGGATTCTCAGGACATTCTCCCAGATTGTCCCACATGTGATTTTTGTAGAACTGTGATTTGCGGGTTTTGAAAGTTTGTATCGAAAATTATCGTTATCATTTGTGTTGCAGCTTTGTTACTGCAGAGAAACTATGTTCTAATGGACATCATCAATGAGGAGTAACACATTACTCACGTTGGTTGCAGCTATTTGTGCTATTTTTAAAGATGTTGACTGTGATCAGCATGATCAATAGCGTCGCACCCTCTGCGGTGGCAGCCCTTTGCTGTGGGGAATAATTCTACAAGAACTTTCATTTTCCTACCTGTTGTAACCGGCCGCGACACCTGGTGGTTTACACGCACACATTATGCAACGTGGTTACCCATGGTCCCTTTCGTGTAGCGAACTTTGCATCCACCTTTTGTCTTCAATCACAGACTTTTGACTAGAAATTCTCTCTATTATCATACTTTCTGTCCCAGCAGACAAAAATATTTCCATCTACTTGCTCAAGCGACCGTTACTAAACCACCATGTTCCGTCATCATACAAAGATTAATTGATGAACCTTAGCCAAGATGAGATTCAACGTAATAGATTATTTACAAGGTAAATTCCCCTGAAAATTACTTATTAAAATTCAAGATTATTATTAGATTAAAAATTTCTTGTTTTCATTTTTTATCTGTGTTAGGATAAGAATTAATATTATTTATATTGTTATTTTTTCTCCTATAACATTTTTCGAAGCTTAATTTTTTCGCATTATTTGTTGTATTCGGTTTCGGGATATGGAGTGTCTCTCCTCTTTATACTAGTATTTTTCTTCATTTGTTCTCTGACTTTTCGTCGTCTGTATCTCAAAAGTCTTTTCTCGTCGCCTATTTAACCGACGTTTCTGCGGTTACTTATCATTTGAGACATGTCACACCACAATATTACCTAATTCTAAAAGGAATTCAGGCTTTGATTGTGATTAGTGTAGACTGTTTTTCTGCACGTTTTTGTGTTTGACGTTAGTGTATTTTTTTCTGAGGTTAGTAACGTAGTAACAAATAATTTTCGAGGCTGCAGAGAAGGGGTTATCCTAATATTGGGTACGTGCATCATGTGATCCGCGAGAGACCACTGTAGCATGAAGGTGATATATTGTCACTGAAACTATGGCAGGACTTTCTATAGTTAGTTCCTGCGAAAGATGGATCTGATTAGCTTGCTGGCAGGAGCACCACCTTTTCCGGCATGCCATTTGCGACAACTGTATTTTTTGCAAATGGGTAGACTTTCGGTCTGTGTAAAGATTTCCAGCGCTTGTAGGGTAAAATTCCAGAGTTGGCCTAAGAGTCTGGGGTTTTTCCAAACATCAGCTCAAACTTTTTCCTATATGTGAGACAAATAATAGCAATGAGAGATCCCGGCGTGAGGCCGTATATAACAGAAGAATGCAATTAATGAAAGAGGTTGTGCCCACATACAAATTTTCTCATGATTTATTAACTATATACATTTAAATGAAATGTATAAATATGTTGTGTATATTATTATGATATATATGTTTTAATAATTTCCTGTGTGCAAAATAACCAGTGAAAGAGAATGCAAAGAATTGTAATAGACGCAGTGGCCAAGTCAGGGAATATCTTTATGTAAACCAAAGAGATTATTGTTATTGTTGTACTGTCACTGAGCGCAGGAGCGCGGCAGTCGGACTGTGTCTTATCAGGTGGTAACGAGAGTCGGTTAGTAGCGAGCGACGCAAAGGAGGAATTCTGCTGTCAGAGGACGCAAGACTTGTTTCACTCCAAGATCCACGCATGGTATGGCGAGGCATAATGTGGAGAAGTAATTGAGCACAGCGCAAAGCATCAAGGTTAAGTAGTGTTTAAGAAGCGCGCTGGGGGCCCAAAGTTAATTGCCGCGAAGAGCCTATGGGTGTACATTGTCGTGGTATCATGGACCTCGCCGCTCCGACCGTACCCCTATGAAGTAAGACCCGGCCAGCTTATCATTTGGAATTGTAAAAGGCTTGCCAGTATTAGTTGCCATTCGTTCGATAGCAAATACTTTAGGAACTTACGTGTGTTAAAGTGTGTACTTTTCAGAAAGAACTTCCTGACAGGATCCTCTCCGTGTCCATAACTAACCGGGTGTGTCATTAATTAACTGAAAATAAATAATAAGAAGGGTGAAGACTATCGAATTGGTTAATAGTTTATATGAAAGTGAACAGAAAAGTTAGTTTTTTGAACTTGCTAATTAAATCCTGTTTATTGACAAATAATTTCGCCGGCCGTTGTGGCCGAGCGGTTCTGGGCGCTTCATTCCGGAACCGCGCTCCTGCTACGGTCGCAGATTCGAATCCTGCCTCGGGCATGGATGTGTGTGATGTCCTTAGGTTAGTTCGGTTTAAGTAGTTCTAAGTCTAGTGGACTGATGACTTCAGATGTTAAGTCCTATAGTGTTCAGAGCCATTTGAACCATTTTGAACAAATAATTTGACAAAGCAGTATAGTTAACAATATTTCACGTTCAGACAATTTTGTGTGAGAAGTAATTTTTGTAACAAAAGGTTAGTTTTTTGGACTTGCTAATTAAGTGCTGATTATTGACAAGTAATTTGAGAAAGTAGTATATTTAACAATATATGTTCAATTTTGTGTGAGAAGTAATTTACGTAACAATAAGTCAAAATAGCGAACTCGGAAATCATTTTAAAAACCAGTTATTATTGTAGAGCAGTCAGTTGAAATGCGAAAATTATTCTTTTCGAAAAGTTTACCTTTTGCAAAACAGTTTAACAGCAGTTAGTATTACGATGAGAAACGCAGTTCAGCTGTTACGTAACTGGTAGTGTAAAGAACGACTAATTAATTTTAAGAAATAGTTGCAAATTTGCTTCTGTCCATGACTGAATTTTTTCTGTGTGATCATTGTGTTTTGATAATGAGCCCGAGTTAGTGCCTTTGCGACTGTGCGCGCCTGCCAACGCGCTACAATACTAACGTGATTTAATTTCAAAGTCAAGAGTTTCAATTGATTTCGCTCACACTAAGTGAGCTGGCGACCGTTCATTTACAGTAATTTCCAAACAGAGTAAAAGTAATTCATCATTTAGGACCAAAACTTCATAGGTAGTTTCCGAAGTATTATGTAATTTTTTTATTTCTACCGATCGTTATTGCGCGAAGTAAATCGCACAGTAACTATCAAGTTATGATAGCACCTGACTTCTTCCGGGTAATATTTTCACTTTGGATTCGCTGTCTTATCCCAAATTAATATCAAACTATTAGCAATTAGTCTACCACCCGGAGAAGAAGAAGGGTGTTATGAGATTACGAATGCGAAACGGGTGAGAGTAAACATCGAAGGTTGGTCTAAAATGGTATTAGGATGTTTCTATAACCCACGTGCGTCATGAACTGTTGTGACGGAACGCCTGTCAGAAAATTAGGAACATTTTGTGGGTAACTTTCCTGGTCGTGTTATAGCAATAGAGGAAATTTCAGCTTGTCGCATGTAGAATGAAAGACTGACGCAATGTTCCAGCGATAGGAATTCGTGTGAGATTGTTCTGAACGTCTTTTCTAAAATTATTTCGCGCAGTTATGGAAAAGATTCGTGAGTTCAACGTCTGTGATCTCATTATTGAACGGCTATGCCGGTTCATGGTTTACAAACACAGCTGCAGGTTGTCTAACCAACGGCTTCCAGGGCAGTTGTTGAGCGAACTTAAAAATTTAAAACGCTGTTATGATCTACTAATTATGACATATAATCTTATGCTATAGGTGTAACACAGTAAAACAAGTATTACAGATTGAACTGTGTATACGTCTTGATGCAGCGTAATTCACGGCGCTCAAACACTCATATTATATCAATCCAGTGTTTGAAAATGAGAGCGCTTAAGAAATAAACCCGTTCGAAATTTTTTTCACTGAAACCCGAACAGAATGGCGAAACGAAAAAAGTTTTCATCATATTACATTTTCACTGTTCAAGCAGTAAAACTGCCGCATCAGGCATGGCGTTTTAATTTCTTACGTCTGTATTAACTCTGTTCGCAACAGATTGGGCTGACATATTCGCATATACCACTGAATGGCATCTGGCAAAATATATAATTTAAGTACAGTTATCTACCGACATATGAGGTCATAAACATTGAGACGCGTGACGCCCTGTGACCTCACCCTCGTGCTCGGCGACGCTTCAAACAGCAAGATGTCGACAGATGCAAAAAAAAAAAAAAAAAAAAAAGGGCCATAACTCGGAAGTTCATGGGAGCTGTAACATGGGTTAATGATGTAACACTGGCACCACTTTTCACGTAATTTCTGGCCATCGCCACTATGGACGTGTCACAAGATGGAAAGGTCATACAGCCCCTCTTATCCACATTTCACCCTTTCTTTGACGTCTCCCTGCTGGAGGTCAGAACCACGATACCCAGCACTGAAACCACAGTTTTCTTATTTGTCGCCGAGGAAAACATTTCAGACACACTACCTGTCACAATTGAAACGAAAAGCCTCAGAGGGACGCACAAAGGGCATCGATGAAACCAGCCCTTTCCCTGGGGCGTTGATTCATATACGTTTCGCCATTGGAAACGACAGTTACCAGAGCGATGAGCAACAGGAAGATGTTTTTGTCAATGTTCGACACTAATGACATCCTTGGACATTTTATTACTTCTCTAAGGTCATTGTGAGGCTGCATCCCCACTGAACGTGATCGCACCCCAATGGAGTGCAGCGTGACCACTATTTTTGCTTTTGTGTACAGGGTGCAACCACTACGGACCGTTCAGTCCCATTCGGAGGTACTTGAACGTGATCTAAAGCAGCAAAGGACACTTATGCTTTTTGTTTTACGCCCTCCTGTAGTGTGATCACGTGGAAGTGCAACATTAACATGTGCGTGAATAAAACTGCAAAGGGTCCCTCTAATACACCATCCCCTCCCCCATCACCAGTTCGACAACACACTCGGTGGCACCCATACAACTTTGTTGAGACCTTAAAAATGAACCGGTCAGAAACTTTGACACCACATCAACCTGGCCGCTGCTGTTGCGCGTGAAGGTAGGCAAACTCCACCCAAGGATTGTGGAAGTCGTTGCCTAACCCAAATGAACTAGAGCAGCCTCCAAGCTGATTTGGTGTCTAACTTTCTAAACTTTCATTACATAGTGCAAATTAACGGTTTGTTTTGAACATTTCTTGAATGACGACGGAGTCCATTTTGTGAAGTGTAATACATACATCCGATAGAAAGTTGGTCTCTGCACCTCACAGACACTCATTTTCTGTCGTCCTCCTGATCCACATGTTGAGTCATTAGCAGGGAATATTTTTCCTGTCAAAATTGTTAGCACAACACTTTAAAATGAGTTTTACTAAAGACTGAACATGATACCTCGAACTCAAGGGGTTCCTTGTAAAGCGGAGCGACGACTACGTACAAAAGTAGCTGGAATGTTTAGCTAACTGTTCCAAATAAAACATTTTGACTTTCACCGTGGTGACCGATCGGGCCTTACTTAACTCTAGCAATACAAATGTGGACCGGGGGAGGGGGAGGGTGGTGACGGGCGACTTTATGCCCACCTTTCGAAAATACTGTAATCTAGTCAGTTTGTTTGTATTTTAGAATTTTGAAAATATATTTATTGTTTTTAGCGAATTATTCTTCCAGGTTCCACATTAGCTTTAAATTTTTCAGTTAAACTTAAACCAACGATTTAAGTCTCCGTATAGATATCACTTTTCCCGATGAATGTTCATCCGGTATGTGGTATCGATAGTTCCGATGCCACAGCTTAGGTGCACACTCGTACGTTGACATTACGAGAGTTAGCCGTCGCTGTGGGGCTCAACGAACGCCGCTCTGCTTTCTGCCCATTTTCATCAAGAGCAGACGGCCTGGAAACATCGCTTTGACTTCAGAGTGGGCGAACTTATTGAGACTTTGTATTTGTGTAGACCTGGACTTTGGCTGTACACCTACGTGCTCATGTCAGCCAAAGTTAAGTAACCCCGTATTAACTTGTGTATTTTCCTATAGTAAACATATTTTACTTTACACGCAGTATCGAAGTGCTTTACCTCTCCTGCTCCTACTCGCTTCCTTCTTTCGGCATACTTTGCAAATTACAAGAACAGACGCACGCGCCGCCTTGCAGGCGGGATACAAAAGGGTAAAGTTCAGACACACAAGGTAAATAAAGGAAATGATTTATCGAAATTTTTATTTTGTGTTTTACATAAGAATTTGTTTCTGGTAGTTTGTTTTAAATTTCATATTCACCGTGTGAGACTGTAGCGAAGCGACGTCTGTCCAGAGCAACCTGCAGCCAAAACGCAGAACTTGTCGTTGGATGCCTTGGTGGCATGCGTCGGCAAATTCCGAGAAGATGGGTGTCGGTCGACTGTGTCGTCGAAGGAAATTATTACGACATTAATAAATTAGAAATATCATTGTAGTTAAAATAAAGTTACCAGGTGGTTTTAAATTGTCCTAGAGCTTATTTTCAAGGTACATTTTTACTATTTGCCTATGTACAGGTTTGTGTAAAGGATTTTTTGTAATATCGTTATTACATGAATAGTGTGTTATTACAAAATAACTCTTTTTTTACGAAAGTGAGTGACTTGAGCAGAAATCATTTTCGGTAATTAAATTAACTAGACGTCTATCGAGGAGAATGAAATGATGAAGAGTACATTTTATTGTGCTTAAAAAAATGTTTTTACGTAAAAAGATTTACAGCAGAGATATTAATACGTCGCATTAACGTTTCTACGCTGACTATATGTCGGAGTTTGGAAGTACCGATTTACCGAAAACCTTGACACACTGTAGTGACTCTTGTAACATGGTAAGAAACTTCAGTCCGTTTTCTAAACTGATGCGCTGTCCGCAGTAATTGTGATCTTTGCCGCATATGACGAACAGGCATGGAACGTACAGCTGTGACCGTGTGTTAACTCTTTGTGCTAAAAACTGTTTGGTTGACTCGTAAGGTATAATGTTTTGTACGGTTAAGTGCTTACTTACTAACTCTGGTTCTGGTCTTCGTAATCAAAGGTGTGATGTAATCTGATCTCTGTAATAAATTAATTATTAAGTAATTTCTGCTTTCATTCGAGTAAACCGCCAACCTTCCTCGGATTTGAAGATAATTAATGGATTATGTAAGGAAAATAGCAATTTCCATTCCTATATTTGTGAAAGACTTAAACTATCTCACTCTGTGTTAGATAAATATTACAGCACGTACTTTTTACCATCTTATATGGTGTGAATTCCAGTAATGAAATCTAGTGTTCATGATAATTAGCGGCGTAGTTAGAACGTACATTTAATTGCTTCTGATTTTAGTCCTATCAGCCACGATCGTAGTACGGTACTGTACTGCATTGATATTTATTGCCAACACCAGATGAGATGGCAAAGTACTGCACTTATACATTCAGTTCGTAAAAAAAGGCAGACTTACTTTAACATCATCTGGTTAAAAAGTCAAAAGAACCTGGCAATGAAAGTAACTAATTTTTGGAAAGATTTTCAAAGCGAAATGTTGCAGCATGATAAAGTAAGTTTCGGCTCTTCTGTGTAAACAATGCAAACTCTGATTCATGAAGACTCTTATAAATTTTATAACACACCGCTGTGTGAACCATGTGGTTTTTACGAGACGTAAAACTGAACGAACATGTTCATATTACCAGCGCTGATTTTACATTAACTGAAAGTAAAAGCAGTTTTCTACAGTTTATCAGCAAAATAATGTGAATATTACATGCATGAAACTCTGACCATACCACGACAGCGCGCGTAACATCATATCAGCATACAGCAAAAAATAGCGCATGCACAGAAACGATGTACAAGGGAAAAAAATTCTCATAGTATCTCTAACGTCTAGAACACAAAGACCAAATAAATGCTATAGGAAAGGTGTCACTGAAATGACCGTTTGATCGCAGCAATGTGAAATTCATAACGAAGTAAGCCATTTGTCATCAATATGAAAATTTAGCTAAATGCTCATTACAGCACCAGTAACATCCATAGAGTTAGTAAACAATATCCTTGTGGCACTAGCAAACGATGGTTCCTTCATAGCACCATATTATGTATTAAGACCATAGCCAATTAAGTGACAGAATTCAATAATCATATATGAAGATAAATATTTTCCTAAGCAAGTATTATATTGGAAAATCCATTTTACATAACTTTTAACTGATTTTATGTCTTCAGAAAGCCTATAAAACTGGAATGAACAAAAAAAGGTTGTGGATGGAGAGCTGTTTTACGTGTAAACTGCTCTTTTTGACATGGAGGAAAGATATGCCAAACTCATTGTCACGCTTCATTATAGCTTTATTTATTACACATCCAGTTCAAATAATTTCCACATTTAACGAATGATACAGGATAATTTTCGTTCTTTTAAATTGGTCGTTTCATTTGAGATTCATAGAACCACGTTTGGAAAAGTGGAAAACAATTTAGATTACGTTCGAGGAGAAAATATATAAATGAATAAATCATTAATCATCCAGTCAACAGTTTTATTGGAACAGAGTTATAAATTTCAAAAATCTCTTACGCACTATGTTAGCAACATCTGCTCCGTTGCCGCATCTCATTGTTTCATTTATTGTGACTTTGAATGGAACCGGGTATCGCATTCACCGTAGTTTGATGATGCGTCACACAACTGAACGCGAATATGACGAAAGCCGACAAAATTACGCATCTAATGAAGGGCACACCAGAGGGTATCTATCAGACACTGTGTGCAAAGGATGTCCCCATGGCAGCGAACTTCATCAAGTGGTGCTAGCATATCGAGGCAAAGCATCATAAAAGAGTAAGCAGAAAGTCGTTAAACAGACTTGCGAACGTAGTGCCGGTGCCAGTCATGGAAGACCAGCAGGACCTCGCTTCTGTGACATGTCAATTAGTAAGAGAAGAGGTCCGATGGCTTGTGACGTCTGTTAACGTCACAACCAGACGGCGAATTGTCGGACATAACTGTGCTGACTATTGAATCCAGTCAGGAAGAAGAAGCACTGTTCATTCAAGATGAGGCTCCTTCACCACCGCGGGGTAGAGTCGGAAACCACAAACTCATACCGCAGCCGTCAAACAACAGTCAAGGTTCTCAGCGACAAAGATACAACGGGCTCCTAAGCCAATTCGGTCACCGTGGGGCGGGGGGAAATCGAGTATGACATGCGGATGAAGTCCTTTTTTAAATGTTGTCTACGGAGTCTTACCTGTTATGTCTCGGCATTAGCAGCCGTGATACATAAAAATACGAACGTTCCGCAACAAACATTCAAATGATACGAAGTTTAGGAGATCTTCCTTTGTGAATGAATTTCATACAGATGTCATATGGACCATTCAGACGTCAGCGGGCCAGATGGCCTGTTCCCCTCGTTTTTCCGATGGTTTGTTAGTTAGTAAAAAATATCCCAAAGTTAAGTTCGCTACATACCTGGTTCCTTAAACACCATCGCGCATAGCAGCTCTCCTTGGCACATTTCGGAATGTATCTATTTGTGCTGTTTCTCTTGTCTTTTCAACTCAGTGCGGTCAGTGGTTTCAACGACGCTTTTTGCTTCCCTAGGCCATAATCTTTTGTTAATTTATCTTCTGTTGCCTCTCCTTTCGCCGCCGTTTATACTGTTATTACTGTCAATTTGCCGTCCATTTTTCTGACGTGATTACCTTGTTAATAATATCTTTTGTCTGGCTTGTTTCTTTATTACAGTTATCCGCTGTTTCCTAATAGCATCTCTCTCCGAGGCGGATACTAATGCGATGATGACTATCCGCTTAGCGACTGCACTTGTTCGCTTACTCCGATCGTAATTTTTTCTTAGCAGTTACTCACACTTCCTTCTCATTTCCTTACGGCTACCGATAATGTCTTTTAGAATATGAATATTCTACGGCTTGCGTTTTTTTGAATTCACAGTCTGATACATACTATAGTGTGTGTAAAACATTTAGTATTCGTTTTCGTAATTTTGGTTAGTTTCTTCTTATTTTTTCATTGTTATTTTTCGGTCAAAATAAATTTTTCACTGTACGGAGCGTATTAGCTCATCATGATTTTGCGTGAATATGCACACATATATTTAGCGTTGTTCTAGCTAGAAATGATGATAGAGCTCTTTAGTTATGCGAGTGGCGTCGTAATGCAACACAGCATATTTCTGAAAGCAGGTTGGTTATATTCAGGTTTCCAATATACCACATTATTCGTCACTCTTATGGCTACAAAAATCTATTTTTCAACATAATCTCCACGGCCTTGTGCTACCATACTGCGAGGGCTTGTATGCCCGCATAGTGTCACTCTACTGGTCGACGTTGGAACCGACGTCTTGCCGCATCAATAATTTCCTCATCATCCACATACTGCTAGCCGCGGAGTGCATCCTTCATTAGGCCCAACACTTGGAAGTCTGAAGGTGCGAGATCCGGGCTGAAGGGTGGATGAGGAAGAGCAGTCCAATGGAGTTTTGCTAGCTCCTCTCAGTTGCGCAGACTTATGTGAGATCTTGCGTTGCCGTGGAGGACGAGAAGTTCGTTTGCATTTTTGCGGCGACGAACAGACTGAGGGTTTCACAATAACGACCAGCACGCCGAATATGGTACAGCGTTGTGTGACCATGTTGAGTTGGTGACAGACGCCTCGCCCAACGACTCACCGTGATTTTGTTCACTACAAGGTACCCGTAGACATTCTGCGAGTGCCTATGAACAAATGCGATGCTCTGGTTTTTAGCCAATAGAAATTCAGTGTCAGCACTCTGCTTGGAACGCACCCCCGTTACAGACGCCATTTTGAAGGCTACGTATAGCAACGCCACCTATTTGATCTTTATGAAACTATAGGACCCGAAGCGGGAATATTCCATGATGAACCACAATAAATTCTGGATTTTTAAACCGAAATCAGCAGAGAAAAAAATGTGTTTCATTATTAATTTTTTCTTGCAGATTTCTGTACGAGTGGCAATAAAGATAACCCGTAGTCAAGGACAGTTGCCTGGTGCAGTTCTAACGGGCACGACCGTCAGCAAGTGCTGACCGCTGTTATGAGTGACAAGTGACAGCGCCGGTTTGCCCGTGTCCGTGGGACTGCGGCTATTCTCGTGACTGAAGGTAACGGGCTGGGTTTCACTAATCCGGCAAAGGGTAGTAGCTTCGCCGAACTGGGTGGTTTTCAAAGGCGAGTATTTAAGACCACAACAACAACAACAATGGCTGTCGTTTCCTGGTGCCTTCTGCGAAACAAACTTCTGACAGTGTCGACAGACAGCAGTACTTTACAGATGTTCTCTGAGCGCTAGTAAGAAATCACCAATCGCAGCGACTACTTCTGTTCTGCAGGTTGATTGGCTGAAATGTCTGCATGTGAAAATGATGTCGTGGAGCTGTGGGCCTGTCACGTTGAGAACCATGCCAGGAAAATTTAGAGGAAGTACCATTAAAAAAAGTTAAATATCTCAGTATTGTCAACAACACTGACAATGACTTGGTAAATCAAATAGTGAAACAAGAAGGCAAATTTAATCGTCGTGATAAAGAGATGTGAGTAAAAGTGGGTAGACGCGCACCTAGAGGGGATGGAGTGGTCGGCACGCTTTGCGAAGGAGGCGACCCCTAATGGGATGAACAAGTACGTAGATGTGCTCCAGCATTTATGGTTGCAAAATTAGAGCGAGATAGAATAACTAACTGCGTCTTTCATATAAGGGCCGGTAATAAGAGGAAATAGTACCGAATATTCCATGATGATTGTGATATTTGTCTGGTGTAAGTAACAGGAACTTTCCCGTGATGCATTGATAACATAAGATTTAAACAACAGTTTCATCGTTTAGAAAGGCTGAATCAAGTCTGTGCAAGTGCAGCGAGTAGGCAGAAACTAACCATTATCATCTGTCTTCACTTGGGCACGTGGAAAATAACTCGTTTACTACAGCATTTAGTGAAGTGCGAACAGCAAACGCCCGCTAGGATACATCACAAGGTTTGTAAGCGTACGTAGAGGCTCAGTGGTGAAAGAACGTTGCCTGTGAGCTAGGAGCACATGCAGTACTAGCCTGAAGTGACTAAATGCAGTAGACCGATGTCGGGGTGTATAAACTCGTACTCGTTCGAATGGCGACATCTTGAAACCTTTCTGTGTCATCAATGTTTGCAGGTTAGATAGGGATTAGACGAGCGGGGTTATACAATAATTGAGGTTCTGTATCGTGCTGTAGATACATAAATCGTTGGAAAACGGATGGAAACACCAATCACACGGCGTCGTTACATGTATCTCACTAATGTAAATGTTGAACAGTACTATTGACAGTACAGAGCTCTGGGGTAAGCCAACACAGGTAGTCGCTAGTTATAAAAACGGATGTCTCATACGAATCAATAACAGGCGGTGGAGATTGTGAGAGAAGCAACTGGGGGCATAAAATCGGTATTATTATTCTATCATTGACGTTAGATTTTTTCATACAGAACACTACGTAGATATTATTGATGAAACAGTTGAATTCGCGTATTCAGTTGAAACTGAAACCCGCGTCTGATGCCATACTGGTTCAATGGCAGCCATATGTTCAATCTACCACCCGAAGTCTGTTGGAACAATCACTCCAGCATTGTGTGTGAGCAGGGGAGTAGCACGTTGGAGGGTATGACTATTCTAAGATAGCATACTGAAAATAATGCTTCCGAATTTTTAAGGTGCAGACTCTTAAAGCTTTTTAAATAAAACAAATGTCATTATTATTCTACTAGTTAGATGATACTGCAACTTAGAATGTTTGACTTTCTTGACGGAACGACAACCTCTCCTCCGGTTGCCCAGCTTTATCACTAACCAAGTGAAGTCCTCGAAAGTGGTATTTACGTTTTGGAAATAGATGATAATAGAATGGGGCCAAGTCGGGAATGCATGGAAGATGATCGATGGCAGTGAACCCAAGGTTTTGGATCGCTGCAGATTTTGCAGTGCTCGTGTGTGGTCTGGCACAGTCATGCTGAAGGAGAGCACACTCCATGTATGAACGAATTCTTCGAATTCAAAATTCGTTTACAGCACGAGATAATTAAGTTACACAACCACATGTCACACTCTACAATTCGGATTTCTCTAGCGGCAGACTGCTGCAAATATGTAGACGTGAAGAATAACGCTGTGGAATGTTAATAAAGTTTGTTTTACTTAAAAAGCTTTAAGAGTTTTCGCATTAAAGTTTTGGAGGCATTATTTTCCAGCGTACCTTCCGTAGTATGTGGGTTATTCACTTTATTAGTGGACATTATTCCGGAGAGATTCAGTTTAAGAACGATAACCTGTTGGGTTGCACATTCGTTGTCGAATGTTGAGCAGACATTGCATATCCGATGTGGATAAGTGCTTGAGAATGCTGTAATATGAGCTATATCTCTTCCATATTTTTAGTGCTGGTACACTGTTCCCTTTCATTAGTAAGAGTTCCTCCATTTCTAACACTCAAAAAGATTTCAATAACACTTGAGCTTTATTTCCTTGCTGTGTAGGAAATACGTCTCTGCAAGATTTTCTCCAAGAAGTTCGTAATCACCCTTTTCTTATTGGCAGTGTGATGTATCCTGTCTCTCGAGACTACTTTACTATCAAGAATAAATCCAAATAAACGTATATATGTGTGTTCCACATCTCCTCGAAAACAACTTGACCGATTTCAACCAAACTTGGAAGACATATCACTTACTGTCTACAAATCATCGCTATATGGGTAAGAACCACTTGCCTATCAAAAGGGTGATGGTGGGGATGAGAAAGGAGTGTAGCCTATGAGTGGCGAAAACTCATAATATATCCACCCAGTACTTGAGAATGAAATCACTTAGTGACTTGCAACAAACTTTACACATAATTTTAAACCTTTAAAAATTTTTTCTCGCTGACAACTCCCACAAAATGATGGAAAAATGTTTATCGCTTACTACATTTTCGCTGTTCAAGCACTAAAACTGCCGCATTAATCATGACGTTTTAATTTATTACTTCCATACTATTAACTCTATTTCAGGACATTTTTCAGACAGTATTCACATATACCACTGAAAAAACCAGCAAAATTATATCATTATACGACACTTAGCTCAGGAAATATGAAGTTACAAACGCTGAGGTGCGTGATAAACTGCCACATCAAGCATGACACTTAAATGTATTAAATCTTTGCTACTCACTCTATTCGCAACACATTTCGTAGACAGTATCACAATATCCTACTGAATGTACTTACAGAAACATATAACACTACGACACATAGTTCAGGAGATACGATGTCAAATACTGAGATTCGCGAGAAACTCCGCATCATACATGACATTTTAATTCATTGCTTCAGTACTAAAAACTCTGTTCGCAACGCACTTCGCATGTATTATCCACAAACGCAACTGAATGTACACAGAAAAATGCTTCATTGTACAATATATAGTCCAAGAGGTATGACATCATGAACAGTCAGACGAGTGAAAAATTGCCGCATTGTCCATGACATTCTACTTTATTTCTTCGATATTACTAACTCTATTCACAATACATTTCGTCGACAGTAGCCATATACACCACTGAATGTATTTCCAAGGTTGTATCATTGTTTGACACACATTTCAGAACATACGACTCATAGTCATTCAGCTGCACGAAGTTGTAAATTCGCTAGCAATACAGGTGAAATATGTGTACAAATACGTGTGAAATATGTCAAATTTTGGTGAAATATTTTTGATACGTGAATATGCAGGTAGTGCCATAAGTAAAGAGCTAATCCTAAACCTCTGGAAAGATTTCAACCGAATTTGGTCACGAACTGGTAAGAAATACTGAGGGGGTAAGAGCCAGCAGCCTCCTATTGGGATGGGGTGATAATGGGAGGAGAGAAGGGGGTTAGAGTAGATGCACAGACATGGAGAAGGGACGAGAAGATGTGCACAAGTATGGGGGAGGAGGAGATGGACAGAAACAGGGAAGGGGGAAGAGAACATAGAGAAGGAAGAGGAGGCGGAGGAGATGGGCATAATAAGAAAAGAGGAGGTGATGGACAGAGACAGGCATGAGGAAGAGATGGGACGACAAAAGGGTAGGAGAAGACTGACAGAGAAAGGGGTAGGCGGAAATGGATGGAGGAAGTGAAGAGGAGGAGATAGACAGAGGGGAGAGGAGAAGAAGAACAGGATAAGGAAAGCAGAGGAGATGGGTAGAGAGAGGAAGGAGGAGGAGATTAGTGAGGGAAGGGAGGAGATGAATAGTGGTGTGGGATGAGGAGATGTGCAAAGAGAGGGGGAGGAGGAGATTGGCAGAGAGAGGAGGAGACGGACAAAGAGAATTGGTGGAGGATATGTGATTAAAGGGGGGGGGGGGCGGAAATGGACAGAGGGGAAGGAGCAGATGGATAGAGGTGGGAGGAGCAGATGGACAGAGATAGGGGGGAGAAGCTGTTGAACAGAGAGAGAGAGAGATCAGTGGAGATGGACAGAGAGAGGAGCAGAAGGAGATGGACAGGGAGGAGGGTGGAGGATGGAGAAGGGGGAAAGGAGGAGGAGGAGGTGAACAGGGAGAGGGAGAGGAGGAAATGGACTAATAGAATTTTGTAATAAGTACATACCTGGGCGACAATGGGTACTCAACTACGAAAGAGGATACATTACAGCAGCTAAACATATCACTACGCAAGCAGCGAATGGAAGGAGAAGAAAACATTCACCCACAGGATCACACTAGCATACCCCTACTGTATTGATATACACTCACGTAAGTCATAGCAATTTGTCATATTAAACACTACACGGACATAGTACCTCAGTCACAATTGTGCGAAGCAGTGACCAACAGTTTCACCCAAAATTATTGGAAATGATGGAGTGCAATACAGCGTGAAACAACAGTTAAACAAAATACTTTTTGTGCAAGTGCAGTGCTGGATGTATTTTAAAGCTTACAGATTTAGCTTCTCTAAGTCGATAACTATAATAATAATTACTTAATTACTCTGTAATTTAATTTTATGAATATTTTGCAGCTTCAAACGTGACTGTATACAATATACCGGAAGTAAGAATTTAAAAACGTCTTTAGTAACAAATTTTGTGTTTTATTAAACACACGATGCATTTCGGACCCTGTGGATCCATCATCAGGTGTAACTTGTCTTAATACAAGATTTATTTTTTCTCTTGGATAAGGTAAAATGCATATTCCTGACACGAAAAGGTTCGATGTTAGGCTATGAATTTCGTAAGTCAAATGCGGAAAATATTTGAGAAATAGAGGAAAAATGAACAGTGTAAACTTACCACATAATCCAAGAAAAGCGTTTTTAACTTTTTAATACCATCATAGATTCTTTTCTCTATCCCGTTCATGCATATCAATTAACTTAAGAGGCAGATTTGCATACACGTTTGTAAATACCTCACAGGTGTTGTTATACATAATGTGATCGAAGGTAACTTTGCAATAAGTCTTTAAAATTACTGAAATAATTGTGGCTGGGGAAATCTATTTGTTCATTTAACGTAAATTCTAGGTTTTTGACTTTATGGAGGTATATTACCAGCTGTTCTAACAGATTTGGGGTCTTGTCATTGGCTTCATTATGCAGTACTACCAAATTGTTTTCTAGACTGATGATGAGTGAAGGCGTTTTTTAATTCATACTTCCAGGGTACTTAATTAATTAGTTCAGAGGAACGGGAATAGGAGGGGAGGAGAGAAAGATCGCAGTTTCAAGGTCACTGATAAGATAAGGACTTCTGGTGATAAGACAATGATATATAATGTTACAGCCGGCCGGGGTGGCCGAGCGTTTCTAGGCGCTACAGTCTGGAACCGCACGACCGCTACGGTCGCAGGTTCGAATCCTGCCTTGGGCATGGATGTGTGTGATGTCCTTAGGTTAGTTAAGTTTACGTAGTTCTAAGTTCTAGGGGACTGATGACCTCAGAAGTTAAGTCCCATAGTGCTCAGAGCCATTTGAACCATTTTTGTAATGTTATATATGAAGCAACTGAGTGACATATATTCAAGGTCACCCCTCACTGTCTTCCCCCTGGAGAACCCCTACCTCTCCTCCCTCTCCTCTTTTTTCTCTGGACCAATAAGAATCAAGCCCGTTCCTCTTCCTACACCTTTTATTACTAGAGCAAACGTATGGGCCATTATAGTGAGAGGATCAGACTTGTTTGGGATCAGGGTGTGAGTATTTGTTGTAAATAACAATAAATTAATTTTATTATTATTCCAGTAGTGCAAGTTTCATTATTCGAGGTCTGTACCCTGTAGTGAGAAGACCAGCAACAGCTGGGTTATCGTACTTAAAAAACGGAGATGAACATTACCATAATTTACAAGATAAGGCACTCTGACATTACAGTGTGTGTATAAATTAATGACATCATTAAATGTTCTGGAAAACATGTGACACCCAACCAGTATTCCACATTTCATCATACATACGTATCTCTTTTGCTAAATACCTGACAGGGTTCAAATTTTGTAAGAATGTTATATACTCTAAACAAGGCGTCCATTCAAATTTATTATTCACAACGTACATTGCATACTTGGTTAAAAATACAAGATGCTTTCCCAGTATGTATGGTTTACCCCTGGCAACCCCACATATCCTCCCTATTTCAGTAACACTGTGATGATTAATGTAATGAATGACAGTGTATCCTTCTTTTCTTCTCCACTTATTCCACCTCCATCCCTAGTGTGAGCTGCACCATTTCACTTCAGATGGCAGGAAACGCTGCTTTTTGTATGGGTTTTTCAGTTTTCTGTCATCTAAAGTAGACGTAAGTTAATGTCTTTTGCAAACTTGCAGTTAAGATAAGGCTTTTCGGTCTTTTAAGGGTCAGAGTTAATGTAATTTAATAAAATCACACGATTCTGGGACTATTCAAACTAAAATTCTCAAATAAATTTCAGAATGTAGAAAATTTGTATAGTTTGAGGTGATGTTCATGCAGTATTTTTAGAACTTAAATTTAATGTAACCCATATTGCACAGTAATTCCGCCTTCAAGTTGTCTTCAGAGTCAAAATGTCTTAGTGCTGGAATACTTCCGGAGTAAGTTCCTAATTTATCTACATCTACATCTACGTGATTACTCTGCTATTCACAATAAAGTGTCTGGCAGAGGGTTCAATGAACCATCTTCATGCTGTCTCTCTACCGTTCAACTGGAAAAACGAGCACTTAAATTTTTCTGTGCAAGTCCTGATTTCTCTTATTTTATCGTGATGATCATTTCTCCCTATGTAGGCGGTTACCAACAGAATGTTTTCGCAATCGGAGGAGAAAACTGGTGATTGAAATTTCATGAGAAGATCCCGTCCCAACGAAAAACGCCTTTGTTTTAATGACTGCCACTCCAATTCACGTATCATGTCTGTAACAAAAAAATGGTTCAAATGGCTCTGATCACTATGGGACTTAACATCTGAGGTCATCAGTCCCCTAGAACTTAGAACTACTTAAACCTAACTAACCTAAGGACATCACACACATCCATGCCCGAGGCAGGATTCGAACCTGCGACCGTAGCAGTCGCGCGATTCCGGACTGAAGCGCCTAGAACCGCTCGGCCATCGCGGCCGGCTGTCTGTAACACTGTCTCCCATATTTCGCGATAATACAAAGCGAGCTGCCCTTCTTTGTACTTTTTCGATGTCATCTGTCAGTCCCACCTGATGCGGATCCCACACCGCACAGCAATACTCCAGAATAGGGCGGACAAGCATATTGTAAGCAGTCTCTTTGGTAGACCTGTTGCACCTTCTAAGTGTTCTGCCAATGAATCGCAGTCTTTGGTTTGCTCTACCCACAATATTATCTATGTGATCGTTCCAATTTAGGTTATTTGTAATTGTAGTCCCTTAGTATTTAGTTGAATTTACAGCCCTTAGATTTGTGTGACTTATCGCGTAATCGAAATTTAGCTGATTTCTTTTAGTATAATCATGTTTTATAAACATTCGGTTACAGATATCGTAAAAGCCAAGAAAAGTAAATCAGGTATCAGAATAAGTCTTCTTGAATGTCCGAATGCCTCTTGCGTATCAAAAATTGGCAAGTGCCTAAGTTTAACTTATTTAAGACAGAGTGTTTTCTTTTCAGTTGTTTGTGTCCTTAACACGAAAACAAAAACTGCGGTAGCCCACATTCTTATACGTACAGTGGGTCCTGCCTTGAAGAATGTCTAAAGTCATGATGCTTAGGTCTCTTAATAACATTTACGCTCACCGTATACGTTAATACTACATTAGCATCGAGAAGAAGCAGGGGTCATGGCATAGACTAGTAACAAGTTAATACGATTTGTGCTAAGATTTTTAGGGTTGGCTAGTTGTGAATGAGAGGAACAGAAGATGAGAACAATGTGAGACTGGGAGCGTGGTGTGTGGTAATTGTATTAGATAGTTTCTGAGGCTTGCAGAAACGAAGTTACAGGGTACATTATCGTCATGTGCGGGTTTTAACTGTGGGACTGAATTTACACGCAAACGTCTCGCCTACGAGTGTTTCAGTATATATTACGTATGGGTAATTACTTGACATTTATTATCGTCATAAATAGCTCTTCCATTCATTTCCTAAGATGAGCTGTTTCTTTTGTCGGTAAACATTAGTAGAATAGTTGGTTTTCACAGTTGTCACTCGGAATTGGTGGCAACATTCACGATGTATCCAGGCGAGCATTGGTGGTCTGAGGATTTCCAATGAAGTCAAGAGAAATTTTGCAGTCATTAGAATGGAAATAATAATCATTAGAAGTCCAGGTAGGCGTTTGCACTGAGAGGAGATTTCGTTTAGTAAAGGTTGGGGAAAACCAATGAGAATGCAACATCTACATCTACATGATTACTGTGCAATTCACATTTAAGTGCTTGGCAGAGGGATCATCGAACCACAATTATACTATCTCTCTACCATTCCACTCCCGAACAGTGCGCGGGAAAAACGAACACCTAAACCTTTCTGTTCGAGCTCTGATTTCTCTTATTTTATTTTGATGATCATTCCTACCTATGTAGGTTGGGCTCAACAAAATATTTTCGCATTCGGAAGATAAAGCTGGTGACTGAAATTTCATAAATAGATCTCGCCGCAACGAAAAACTTGTTTGCTTTAATGACTTCCATCCTAACTCGCGTATCATATCTACCACACTCTCTCCCCTATTAAGTGATAATATGAAACGAGCTGCTCTTTTTTGCATCCTTTCGATGTCCTCCGTCAATCCCACCTGGTAAGGATCCCACACCGCGCAGCAATATTCTAACAGAGGACGAACGAGTGTATTGTAAGCTGTCTCTTTAGTGGACTTGTTGCATCTTCTAAGTGTCCTGCCAATGAAACGCAACCTTTGGTTCGCCTTCCCCACAGTATTATCTATGTGGTCTTTCCAACTGAAGTTGTTCGTAATTTTAACACCCAGGTACTTAGTTGAATTGACAGCCTTGAGAATTGTACTATTTATCGAGTAATCGAATTCCAACTGATTTCTTTTGGAACTCATGTGGATCACCTCACACTTTTCGTTATTTAGCGTCAACTGCCACCTGCCTCACCATACAGCAATCTTTTCTAAATCGCTTTGCAACTGATACTGGTCTTCGGATGACCTTACTAGACGGTAAATTACAGCATCATCTGCGAACAACCTAAGAGAACTGCTCAGATTGTCACCCAGGTCATTTATATAGATCAGGAACAGCAGAGGTCCCAGAACGCTTCCCTGAGGAACACCTGATATCACTTCAGTTTTACTCGGTGATTTGCCGTCTATTACTACGAACTGCGACCTTCCTGACAGGAAATCACGAATCCAGTTGCACAACTGAGACGATACGCCATAGGCCTGCAGCTTGATTAGAAGTCGCTTGTGAGGAACGGTGTCAAAAGCTTTCCGGAAATCTAGAAATACGGAATCAAGTTGAGATCCCCTGTCGATAGCGGCTATTACTTCGTGCGAATAAAGAACGTTGCACAAGAACGATGTTTTCTGAAACCATGCTGATTACGTATCAATAGATCGTTCCCTTCGAGGTGATTCATAATGTTTGAATACAGTATATGCTCCGAAACCCTACTGCAAGCCGACGTCAATGATATAGGTCTGTAGTTCGATGGATTACTCCTACTACCCTTCTTAAACACTGGTGCGACCTGCGCGATTTTCCAATCTGTAGGTACAGATCTATCGGTGAGCGAGCGGTCGTATATGATTGCTAAGTAGGGAGCTATTGTATCAGCGTAATCTGAAAGGAACCTAATCGGTATACAATCTGGACCTGAAGACTTGCCCGTAACAAGCGATTTGAGTTGTTTCGCAACCCCTAAGGTATCTACTTCTAAGAAACTCATGCTAGCAGCTGTTCGTGTTTCAAATTCTGGAATATTCCATTCGTCTTCCCTGGTGAAGGAATTTCGGAAAATTGCGTTCAATAACTCCGCTTTAGCGGCACAGTCGTCGGTAACAGTACCACCGGCACTGCGCAGCGAAGGTATTGACTGCGTCTTGCCGCTTGTGTATTTAACATACGACCAGAATTTCTTCGGATTTTCTACCAAATTTCGAGACAATGTTTCGTTGTGGAACCTATTAAAGGCATCTCGCATTGAAGTCAGTGCCAAATTTCGCGCGTCTGTAACTTTTAGCCAATCTTCGGGATTTCGCGTTCTTCTGAACTTCGCATGCTTTTTCCGTTGCCTCTGCAGCAGCGTTCGGACCTGTTTTGTGTACCATGGGGGATCAGTTCCATCTCTTACCAATTTATGAGGTATGAATCTCGCAATTGCTGTTGTTTCTATGTCTTTGAATTTGAGCCACATCTCGTCTGCATTTGCATAGTCAGTTCGTAAGGAATGGAGATTGTCTCTTAGGAAGACTTCTAGTAACACTTTATCTGCTTTTTTAAATAAAATTATTTTGCGTTTGTTTCTGATGGATTTGGAAGAAACGGTATTGAGCCTAGCTACAACGACCTTGTGATCACTAATCCCTGTATCAGTCATGATGCTCTCTATTAGCTCTGGATTGTTTGTGGCTAAGAGGTTAAGTGTGTTTTCGCAACCATTTACAATTCGCGTGGGTTCGTGGACTAACTGCTCGAAATAATTTTCGGAGAAAGAATTTAGGACAATCTCGGAAGATGTTTTCTGCCTACCACCGGTTTTGAACAAGTGTTTCTGCCAACATATCGAGGGAAGGTTGAAGTCCCCACCAACTATAACCGTATGTGTGGGATATTTATTTGTTACGAGACTCAGATTTTCTCTGAACTGTTCAGCAACTATATCATCGGAGTCTGGGGGTCGGTAGAAGGAACCAATTATTAACTTAGTTCGGCTGTTAAGTATAACCTCCACCCATACCAATTCGCACGGAGTATCTACTTCGACTTCACTACAAGATAAACCACTACTGACAGACACAAACACTCCATCACCAATTATGCCTAATCTATCTTTCCTGAACACCGTCTGAGACTTCGTAAAAATTTCTGCAGAACTTATTTCAGGCTTTAGCCAGCTTTCTGTACCTATAACGATTTCAGCTTCTGTGCTTTCTATTAGCGCTTCAAGCTCAGGGACTTTCCCAGCACAACTACAACAATTTACAATTACAATTCTGACTGTTCCTTTATCCAAGCACATCCTGTATTTTCCATGCACTCTTTGAGATTGCAGACCACCCCGTACTTTCCCGAGGCCTTCTAACCCAAAAAACCGCCCAGTCCACGCCGCAAAGCCTCCGCTACCCGTGTAGCCGCCAGCTGAGTGTAGTGAACTCCTGACCTATTCAGAGGAACCCGAAACCCCACCACCCTATGGCGCAAGTCAAGGAATCTGCAACCAACACGGTCGCATAACCGTCTGAGCCTCTGATTCAGACCCTCCACCCGGCTCTGCACCAAAGGTCCGCAGTCGATTCTGTCAAAGATGCTGCAGATGGTGAGCTCTGCCTTTATCTCGTAAGCGAGACCGGCAGCCTTCACCAAATCAGATAGCCGCTGGAATCCAGAGAGAATTTCCTCAGATCCAAAGCGACACACGTCATTAGTGCTGACATGTGCCACCTTGTGCAGCTAGCTGCACCCTGTGCTCTTCATGGCATCCGGAAGGACCCTTTCCACATCAGGAATGACTCCACCCGGAATGCACACGGAGTGCACACTGGATTTCTTCCCCTCCTTAGCCGCCATATCCCTAAGGGGCCCCATTACGCGCCTAACATTGGAGCTCCCAACTACCAATAAGCCCACCCTCTGCGATTGCCCGGACCTTGAACGCTGAGAATCATCCTCTGAAACAGGGCAGGCAGCTGCATCTGGCTCAGCCAGAGACAACAATAAATTTGTCGCCACACCCTCGCAGGGGAAAGTCCAGTGTTACCAGTTTCGCTTGACTCATGAAGTTTGAAGATAGTCGGGGAATCTAAAAGGTTGACCATCCCAGTTTGGCGCCCTGCAGGGGGCTGAACGTAGTGTATCATTACTGCCACTTGCTTATTTGCTTAAGACTGAAGGTTTCCGCCACAAAACCGAGATTGTTAAACTTGAAACACAGATAATTAGCATGAGAGAGCAGTTAAGTTCTATTTTGTGGACGCGGAAGAACTGCAGCGGTTCTAATTTTCTAAGGTGAGTTTTGTTTGCAATATTCCCTCTCTCAAATTTGCGGATTACATCAAGTTAATTGACCTCGGCAGCCCTTAGTAACAGTAATCCTCCCAACACCAATAAATCTAATTATTTTAGGTCGCCAGCCTCACTATAAATGCTTCACCCCGTGAGACAATGGAAATTATTCTAAACGGAAATCATTGGCCCATCTGACAGTCGCGAAGACCCAGCGTTCGTTTGTAAGGATCATCCAACCGTAGGGAAACCAATGGAGAAAGATAGACACTATATATAAACGAACAGAAGTTACAACAGACAAAGAAAAACATATGCCGGCAAATAGGACAAAAAAAGCATATAGAGAGACTAACTGTTCAAGGAACATAGCAATATTAATTAAAAGTGAAAAGGGTTTTATTTACATCCTTTAGTGAACGTTTCCATCCTTTTTCACTTCGAAAAGTAGGATTCATTTAATTTGTATTTATAATGTCTATTAAACGCTCTTTCTTTGCTCTTTGACAAATAAGGTTTAATGCAGCTTCCATTTACTCTCTTAGACACTTCCAGTTCTTCCTGTCAGCTGATAAACCTCACAAACTACGTGGCCTCTAGTCTTCGACCTATCAGAATTGCTTGCTGTCACCCATAAATGAAATTTCTGAAAGTTTTCTACGGCGCTTTACCTTTGAAAGTGAGTGAGTGCTCCTCCTCTCTGTACTCCACGGGTCCTTGACGAATTTCCACCCTCTCCCTTCGGGCTGCTTCCAATCCTCTCGCCGCTGCCACCACTTCACAATTACACTATCGCCCCGTCTCCAGACCAACATCCATTGCATTCATTCCTCTTTTCACTACTGTATCTTGATACACATGCAGTCGCAGCGCCGAACTTTCATTGTTCACACTGTTCCCTGCTACCCCACTGCCTTTCTTGCTCCTCTCAGAGGAATTTCCCAGTACAACTGCGGCGCGGGAACCAGAGCTGTTACAGTCAGCGGGGAAGTAACGCTTAGCAGCTGCTGACCCACCTCCACTCTGGGTTTGCGAAATAGCCACGGAGTTCCTAGAGCCGATATAGATCCATAACAACTCCAAGGGTTGCAAGACGTCGTGGTAAACACTTTAGAGAAATGTTTATCAGGGCTGTCTCCGGAGTTTAGCGCCTGCCGAGGGGCCTCCGTTCTATGTTTACAAAATGGTCTCAGAACTCCCTCAGCTGCTATGGCTCCACAATGACTCCACGGGTAGCAAGGCGCTTTGACAAACCTTTCTGACAATAAGTTGAATTGTTGGTGAGCAGTGTTCCCAGGGCCCTCGTTCCAGAGCGAGCGGCCAGTCACCCCCCCCCCCCCCTCCCCCATTGCTGGAAACCGCTATCCAGCAAGCTCTTCTCCCTGTGGCTAAAGCATGAGCAATACAGAGCTTAACTACATCTTGAGACTAAATTCTCACTATATGAGCCTTCACATGTTATCTAGCCTAGGAGAATGTGAATCTTCGGTAACGGCTTTGCTTTTCGTAATAGAAAAAGAGATACATTCCACATAGACTCGTCGATGATTGTTAAAAGTGGCAATAAGTCATATTGTTCCCCGTGGAAACTGTAGCAATTAATTTTATTTGACTGCTATTGTCATTCAACTCCTCGCTGTTTGTAGCTGAACTTTACCTTTTTTTAACGTTCGAGGTCATTCGAAAAACAAATTGGGAAGTGAAGTGGAAACGAACCGATAAGTGAATTGACAACTCGAGGAGTTTTTCTGAGTGCAATTCAGGCAGCAACAGTCGTCAACTACGTGGTGGGTAACGTTTATATAAAATCATTTTGTAGTTGGCAGTTTGATGTAATTTTCACATTTAACTGCAAGCAGTTTACCTTCATCGACAGCTAATAGCTGGCTTTTTAACATGACCGGAAATAACTTCACTAGTAAAAGTGTAAATAGCGTTTAACAGAATTTTGGGCATCCATGGAAACTTTTCTAAATTTTCATTTAATCTAGTTTACTCGAGTGCCAGTAACTGAATGTTCTGCATAAATAGTCTACATCGAGCAACAGACAATTTGTTTTAGGGAGTGTTTGCCCTAGATTTTCATATTACTGTATTAACAACCTCCCATTAGCCTCCGTCGTTCACAGAAAGCGTGTCGTAACGTTTTGTCGTATTGAGAGAGAGCTACATCAAACGTTACTTGTCAAGTTGTTTACGTATTTCTGTATCGTGAACAGTAACAGTCATAACCCACTTCCTCGAGGATTACTAGGAACTACTTCCGCAGTTGACAGAGTCTTGCCGTCGAGGAGGAATAGCTAGTAGCGTTGCCACCCGTTCAGTTTTCGGCGGAATTGTCCCGGAATTTGAAGTACTGTCGAGGATACCGAGTAAAGAGAAACGGAACATATTTTTACCTCACCTTATGGCGAATTTGTGAATCATGCGAACGAAGAGAAAGAATGACGTGCGAATTTCCTCCTGCAGTACTTACACATGGTTCAAAATACACATTTGCCCGTTAAATTAGGAACTGCCACTGCGATTCACATCCAATTTGAGCATTTTAGAATTAGAAAGGACCGTCGTTGGCAAAATATGTTTTGCCCTTCCTCCAATGACGAAGAGAGTTCATCAAGTTTGTCTGTTCTGCAAAAGAAAGTTGGAACATGTTATGCGTTCAACAAAATTTTTTTCCACATGTTTGACGGTAGAAAACAACTCCACAGCAATGTGATTTTCCCCGCCACGTTTTCGATAAAATTTGAAGGAAGAAAAGCTTTAGTGGATCATCAGAAGATACAAAGACACATTCTGGCACAATAGCAGTGTCGCAAAAATGAAACTATTACAACTTCGTTTGAGAGAAAACACGTGTCTGAAGAAGATACCATGACATGTGCTGAAGTTGCATTTGTTTACCATAGTGCAAAACATGACATTAGCTACAAGTCATTGGTCTGCCAAATGAAACTTCATCGTTCCTTGTTTCTGTACAGTAATATTGAATCTAAAATTTCGTGAGTAATAACTAAGGCAACGGCTATCTCAGGAAATGTTCTTTGCTCATACAGTCAAGATGTAGTCTCAGGCGAACTTCATGAAGCCTTTTATTTTTCTGTGTCCTCACATGCTTCAAACTTAGGAAATATGAAGACTTTTTCTTATGCAGTTCACTCCTTTGATGTTAACCACGGGATGGAGATTGTTATATTCTTATGAAAACTCCAAAGAAACCTAGAAAGACATTTTCCATGGGATAGAAACATTACAAAATCTAACGGCTTTCATGTGGGTCAAATAAGTGCACACTGTGGTGTCTAGGAACCCTGCTTACGCGGTTCGCTAGACGAATATTCAAACAAATCGTGTAAATGAATTTTATTACAAAATGTAAATTACAATACTTAACTTTTGCAATTACACAGATGTGTCGCAAGCAAAGGGCGGCATACAAAATATGCAAACTTCTTCAGTACAAACAATTCCAAGTCTGGGCTACACAGAGAGATACAAACGAAGTTACTAGCGTTGACACTTCTAGCCAAGTCGCTAGTCTTGAAGCTGTTATTCAACTGGGCCGTCACCAGTCGCTCGCGCTTCTTATGTCCTCTTCACTGCTACTGCGTTGTCGTCCTGGAGAGGGGTCGGTCAGCGTGAGATTGGCTGACGTCTTGTCACAGCCATCTCTTCTCCATCGTTCCCGCCTGGCGTGCCGGCGGTTTGACTTTACATCGTAACACACACAGTGGTGTTGTCAATGCGCCAGTGAACAATTCAGTTTTTGTATTACTCGAAAACGAAAGTCCATCCATTTTGAGAGCGAACACAACAACCATGTCAAAAATAATACAATAACACATGGATTTAAAGATTTCATTGTAACGTAAATGCACTATTTCTCAAATTCTACAGTGAACTTGTTTCCTCTGCATCAAATGTTCAGCCACCGAGAGAATTTTTAGCTAGCTATTTCAAGCGACTGATATAATTGTATATTGCTGGCTTATTTTATTTTAAAGGGCGTGAAAGGCTGTTCAAGACTGATATGGCAAACTGTACATCAAGCATGATGCTCAAGAAATTGAACATTCACGTCCTGAATTCTGCCTGTGTCCTCTGCAGCATATTCTGCCCCTATTTCAAACTACTGTTAGAAAACTGGCAAGCAGCTCAGTTACTTCTGTTGAGTTGGATGGTAATGAGGGAATTTAAAAACAAGTTAGAGAGCAGGAAACAAGAGAAATTCTTAGGAAAGAAAGTTCATGACATCCCGGGAGAACTACCAATATCACAGAGCTTAAGTCTTGAAAATGGCAATTTTGTCAGCTTGCGTGATTATTTGTCCCAGAACTATCACTTTTGTGAGAACTGAGTTCAATCTGCTTGCAACATTTTCATCCGTAATGACAGTCTGTTTTTAAGATTGTCAGCAAAATGTGTCTCAGCCTCGATGAAGATCAGTTATAGTATGAATTTGTGATATCCGGATTGTGTATGCTAAACTTGGTAAAACAGCAGACCACATTTTGGTAGATCGCTTTAAGCAGCAGACTACAGTTGATATCTGCCATTCCCTGTTGCGTAGGCCAATATCATACGTATTTTCATTTTTTATCGGCATCTCATTTGCTGAAAGAATCTTCATTATGCTGAAGAACCAGTGATCAGCAGAAAGAAATCAGATGTCCATGGTATTAGTGAAAAGAGAATTCGAAATATAAGTGAACTTTTCTGAAAATTGCGGTGAATTCTTGAGTTTTGTGAAAGAGAGACAGGCAGTGAGGGACTACTGAAAGCAGCAAAGAGCAACACAAAATATGCATTTAAAGGTACAAAACAGGAACTTATTACTGTTAGGCATTTGCTTCACGATGTTTATCGCTCTCTTTTATCTGAGGTTTCAATTGAAATTATTGTATTGGCTTTAAATGTTTTAAATGGCAGATCCATACATAACAAATAATAATGAAAAGGTGAAGACCTTTTCTTCATTTATGTGTTGACGCAATATTAAAACCAATTTTTTATATAGAGAGATTCTTACTAAATTTTAAAACCTCTGAAGCGACGTAGATGACGCGGAGACAAATGTTTTAACATGAGACACATAGGGCCGCAAATGTCGGGAAGTACCCCAAAAGTGGGTGACAAATGTTGAACGTGTTCGTAACACATAACATACCGCGCCGCACGCGCAGCGGTTAAGCCTGTCGGTCTGTGGCACCTGACCATTCCAACCCGTAAGTCAAGTAAACACGGCGGTGTGGCTCAGCGTGTGGGGCTCAGGATTAGACACATGCGTCTAGCAGGCAGTATTTTTTTCATTGCGTGAGACAATTATGTGTTTACATTGGGATATTAATTTATTTGCCTGTCTTGTGGGCTCCACTGGTTTATCACAAAGTATAGTACAACAAAAACCTAACGTATTGTGCCACAAGTAAATGAGTATATGTTTCCGAATTGCGTAGTACCAACAAATGATTTACGTTTCCTTTACTATACAAAGTCTGTAAACAAAATAAGAAGAGAAAAAGGGAAAGATACACAAAATAAGAACAGCTTTCACTTGGTTACAGGGAGGACAATAACTCACATTTACAACATATCACATTTACAAACAGTGTTAGAAATTTGCTCGTATGATCAAGACGTCCAGCCTCAGGTTTCCTGAAAGGTGGTATTCCTGCGTGCTAGGCTCTATTTGATGAAAGTCTTCAATCATAACGCATACCTGTTTCCTGCGAGACGTTGTTAACAGACACTTGAGAAAGTTGGCGAGTTGTGAGAACCTATTTGCTCAGGCTGCACCGCAATAAATGAGCAACTCTCCAGCGGTGGTCATGTCTCAAATGCGAGTCGTTAGCTTTTAGGAGCCGCTGCTAGTCCTGCGGGCAGCGAGGTGAGCACGGCGGAGGTGGCGGGCTGTTAATGAATAAGCGCAGTACCCGGTCCGGGCCGCCGTTTCGGCAGCTAATTACGTGCCGGGCCCCATAAATAACGGCCCGTCAGTCTCTCTCTTTGTCCACGGCGGGCGGGTTCGCCAGGTTATCACAGGACCTGGCCGCCGCTAATTGGCGAGGTCCCTACAAAGGACACCGGCCTGAGCACGCCCCCACCCGCTGACGCGTAAAAATATTATTTACGAGTGGAAATTGGACAGTCGTGATTTTTAAGTGCGGGTGGTCCACCCGGCGAGGAGTGCGTTTCCGGTCCGAGCCCACTGAGGCCCTACAACCGCCTTTATTTCACCTTTTCGGCGCCTTTTTATTTTCCCAAAGTAAAAGCAGTTTTAGGACTGACGGCTTCCTTTAAGCTTTCCTCCCATCTCGAACAGGCTGTTTGCAGAGTTGTGCGGAGAGAGCAGTCGGTGAAGAGGGACTGGGAAGATGTCGTTGTGCTACTTAGGTAAAAAGCGATATCGGTTGCGTGGCTTCAAAACCTAAATTCCAGCTCATCATCAATGTTTTACGAATACAAAGAAGTATTCTTGCAAGAAAAGTGTTGAGTAAAGAGAAAAGGGATAAATGCGGTAGTGTTTCTGCAGAATTTTGTTTCGTTTTGAAGTAACATTATAAATCAAGATGTTAACTAGTGTTACTGCAAAATCCTCGTTCGTCGTTTAGAAGTCTAAATGAGATGTCAGTGATTTCCTTAACTCTTACGCACAGAGAATCAACCTTAAATGGGTTCTACTCCCTGAGCTTTATCAGATTAAAATCCTAGCCAGGGGGATTTACTAATCGAAAAAGATAGGGAACTCTGAGGTCTGCTCAGATATTCCGAATTTCATCAATTATTCAGGTTCACTTAGTTATGGCAAGGGAATTAATTGCTGAATCCGATACACATCAATTGTAAAGATTTTCTTTCTTTCATGAATTCATCAGCTGAAAACAATTTAATCATGAAGCATGTTTTTTCTGTATGAAAGGCAACTAGGGGTTAAGCCTCGAGAGAATGTAATAAATTCACACTGAAAAACACGGAAATATCAAGCCTGCAAGAAGTACTGTACTTTGGAAGCACCATCTTGGATGCACTAGAATTATTCTGAAGGGGAAAGGGGGGGAGGTGGCGTTGAGAAACGGTCATTAAACCCTAACTCCACATAACATGCTAGATACTGAAGGACAAAGTGAGGAGAATTCATACAAAATTAAAGGAAGGAAAAGATAAATTCTCCAACGAGCACGAAGTTCACACTAAACGAATAGAGATGTAATACAGTTAGTGCTTCACTACGTTCCTCAAGACCAAGAAATTCGTGTCTTCCAACGTAGTAATACAATGAGTAAAACAGCACAGAGTAACTTCACACAAAGAAAATATGTACAAAAAGGAATCACCGGGATGCAAGACTTAATAAAGTGGGACAGTTGCTAAATATCGTAATATTTACGAAAAAATTAATGAAATAGATAAACGCCATGATTAGAAAATTAAATGAACTGCAGTGCAGAAAAGAAAACGATGAATACGAAAAGACGAACAAAGCAAGCCCCGAAGATCTAAATTCAACAAAATACGAAAAGACGAACAAAGCAAGTATTGAAGATCTGAATTCAACATCATAAAATCACTCGAAAACCGCTAAATCCTATGAAAATCGAAAACAAACGAATTTAGAACAAAAAATGAAAATTAATTCACACGAATGTACAGCCAAACGAGCATTCACACTTAAGAGAAACCATTCTTTCGAAACCTCAGCATTTCGCCGCGGAATACATTTCGACACCACAAGGTTTGGAAAAAACCGTCTGAAACATAATTTATAATTTTGAATCTAATGTTTTAAAAGGAAATCAGTTAAAATACTTCAATTAACCTGAAGCCTTACTCAACCTTATTGTAAGTCGAAGTTCCTAATTTGATTCATAAAGCAATGATCCACACTCACCAACACCCACCATGAGGTGCTCAAGCGTGCTCTCAAAACAACCGCTCGACGTAGTTGGAACTGTCGAGAAAGATCCCTGATGCCATCAACCTAACTATGGTCGAATGATTACTCAGAAGACAGAAACCTCTTTGCCTTGCTGAGTACACTAAATTGCCCACATTGGACTACAGCAGACAGGGAAACGCAGCACCACTAACTACCAATGAAATAAATAATAAATAAATAAACCCACACATTAAATAACTCACTCCATCATATAGAGGATAAGGATAGTGAGGCTACAGGGATACAAGCGCATTTCGTTAGTGTGGGTTGCCTACACCAGGGGCAGGTATGCACTCAGAGGGCAAACCTATTGTTCTCCTTTGATTGACAGGTGCTTAACTTATTGTTCTCCTTTGATTGACAGGTCCTTAACCTATTGCTAAGTGGTTCTCCATGTCACCACATTAAAGTATTGTCCCCTCCACCCCTTCCCACTCCTTTCCCCCCTTAGGAAACCTCCCCTTGCAGCTACAGGTACACTGTCAGGTCTGAGTTATTGGAATACCCCCTATCACTACTATCACTTTGATTGACTACTTAATTAATTTGATCAATTAATTAACCTTTCCCCCTCTGGTAAACCCTCTCCCCTCCCACCCTCTCCTCCCTCCCAGAAAATGGCGGGAAAAATAATCAGTTGATCAGTCATTTGGAGGGAAATCGATTACTCTCTATGGAATATTGTTTAAATAATTTAGACAATGTACAGAATATATGGAAAGGGTATATTGTTTATTTACAAGAAATTCAGTTTGTTGGGGTTGGATTTCTCTTGCTCATCATTCTCTGCTGTTTGGAAACATCTATGTCTTACAAGAAGCAATTACATGGAACAAACACGTTGCATAACCTAATGTTCAGCACTGTACTCTGGGAGTCTTAACCAAATGTTTGGGCCTTTGTCAGCACTTAACCTATTGTTCTGTTAAGTGGTATTTGATGTCACCCCATTTCCTTAAACTATTGCACCACCTTTGATACCAAATTAAGTACTTAGTTATGTCATCCCACCATTTTCTGGTACACTTTTCGAATTTCACATGCTTTTGAACGCCATTTCTGGCACATTCGTCTTTGTCATTCACCCCCTTAAACTATTGTACTGCAGTTTAGATAGAAAATTATTCATATTAACTTAGTGTTATGCACTTAACCTACTGTTCTGCTTCATGTCACCCACTCACACACACACACCCTTCCCTTAACTTAATTCCGTTAACCTGAAGCGTTACTCAACCTTATTGTAAGTCGAAGTTCCTAATCTGATTCCCATTACTTAACAATGTACCGCTAACACCACGTTGATATCAAAATTTATGCAAATTAATTAAATTGATATTCTTCACATGTCAGGATCCTACTGGTCGGTGAAATCGATGGAATACAGTTTACACAAAAGATCGCTAATGAAAAACACATCCTGCCGCCCGATGCTCGATGCCCGATGCCAACACCGGAGTCTGGGTACACCAATAGTAAGAGGCACGAAACCTTGCATACATGTCATAAGCTAGACTGTATACATTTTGTTTCCACTGCAGATGTAAATTGTCATAGGGTAGAAATCTGAATGGAGGTAGACTTTGGCATTAGTTAACTTGCAGTTCTCGGACATAGTTGAACCATTTGCTATATTACCTCATTCATCAGTCTGAAATGCAAGTATGATGAATCTAGGTGTCTCTAGCTGCGAAGAGGTTCGAATAGCCCACGTTTGTCTGCTTGCAGTCGGTAACACTGGGTACTCGAAAACCTCCCACTAGCGAAACGTCAGTGACAGAAATGTACCGGAATTCAGGACGTTTAAAAGCTTCAAACGCTCCTCGTCGGATACACTGATGTGAGGCATTTTCCATATTATCTTGCTGATTGTGATCTTATTCTCTTCCTGAGCTCCTTGAATGTATGACTTACTGTCCGTCGCACTCCGCACCAGAACGAACTCCATTTTAGCGATCATATTACTTTGTCTCATGTCCTGAAAGTACCCCATAAGCATTTGTAGAGGTATGCATGCAGTAAATCGCTTGTACTCAACAACTGTTCTATCCTCTAGATCGTCTATGATCCATCCCGCATTTTCTAAATCATGCAAATCTGCGGGTGACGCAGTGACATATTTTTTAAGGATAAATGTTATGCTGATTCCATGTACGGTCGATCTCAGACCCATTGAGTTTATAGCGTATCTCTTGGAACAGGAATGCTAAAGCGTTACGTGTAAGCTTTGATCCCACTGTATCGCTGCCGTCAATTTTCTTGTATGACTCCTCGAGATATATGAAATTCTTGCATGGAAGCCAGAGAGTATCTTGGTGCTGGATGACAATCCTAATTTCATCGTTCTTGTTAAATGTGGTTGAAACGTAAGGTTTATGAGAGAAGTATTCCTGTCGTATAATTCTCTCAACATACTCTATCAGGCTGGTTATATTGAGTGTGGATGTCACTGCGTGGTTTCAAGCCAACTGATTTAAGAAACTCGTAATTCGCACGTGTTATCACTTTGTTGTTCGGTAGTGAAGTGACATGCTGTGGTTTGCGTGCACTTGTTTTATACCGTACGCCCATCCCGCCTTAGCTGTAATCGTACAATGATCTCCTCATCCCGAAAGTCAGCAAGTTAGTTATTGTGGTTCACAATACGAAGCTCCAAATAATCCAATGTCTGAGCTGTCACTGGAAGGTATATTGCATTGGCAGGTGTCTCAATAACCTTATACCGCGTTGCAACTGAGGGGAAGAATCCGTAAATAGTATGGATCAGACTATCGTTGGGATAGGAGTTCGTTGCAATGTTACACTCTACTCGGATTGTGCTGACGGGAAGTATGTCGACAGTCTGATCTGACTTGTAAAATTAACTTGGATCCTTCTTCAAAACTTGCATTTTTGTGAAGCCGAGGAGGCGTCCTATTGATCATTTCTGGTTAAAGTCAATCGTTGCATTTACAGTTCTTATTTCGGATTTAAGTGTATTGATGTTTGCATGAAGCATCTTTCTTCTCTTATCTTTCTGCTTCATACATCACTGTCAGGATCAGTTCTTCAAACAGCTCTGCTTCCCGCCCTTGTCCTACTTCTTCTTGTTTAGTGCACAACGTGCAGCATTCATAACTCGCTTGAAATTTATCACTCCTAAACCCAACTGAATTCTTCCTCACACGGTTTCATCAAGTGCTAATGCCGCGATGCGTTGACCTATACCAATATTCTTTCTTCTATAGCTTCTAGGATTCGTTCTTTGCACCTTTGAAACTGTAAATACCTCTGTTGACCAGTTCGTTAGGTATGATTTCTGAAATACTGTCTGGTGTTTTGAGATATGCACGAAATCACCTACATTAAATTTCTGTCTCCGTGGATCCAGCATTTTAATGCAATAGTACACAGTATCCATGAGTCCATTATCATGAACATCGATTGGCCTCATTTTTATTGTGGTATGTTTGGTTGCATTAAACTGAGCAATTATTTCTGGGAGGTTATCTGTCCATTTGCATGAGCCTCGAAGGTCAAAACGCATCCACATTCGACATTTTATTGTTCTGTTCAGAAGCTCCACGATACTTGCTTCAGGTGAGTGAATGTTGAGTAGTCGTGTATTCCATACCGCTGCATCACAGTCTTCAAATACCTGTGTAAAACCCTCCGCCGTGATCGGTTTGGAGGTTGTCTGGGCATCGATTCGTCCCTGTGTGTAGCAAGCGCTCAAAAACTATAGTTAAAGGCTACCCAGTCATTGACCTTTGTCCGTGCGAATGCTCACAGGTTGCCCGAACTCTTACAGGAATCGTCTCCTCAGTGTGCGCGAGTAATGAGTGGATAGACAAATATCTATTAGGTACATTACGTATGTAGATTGTGGACAGTTGCGTGTGTGGGTGTCACGGGAGGCGTGCAAGGGATAATTCCCTGCAGTCGCGCTCTTCATCTGTGTCCTTGGTGGCTCAGATGGATAGAGCGTCTGTTATGTAAGCAGGAGATCCCGGGTTCGAGCCCGGTTGGGGCAAACATTTTCAGCTGTCCTCATCGAGGTATATCAACAACACCTGTCGGCAGGTGAGGGTTTCAATTAATTGTCATTTATTCTAGAGAAGCTGCACGGTCATCAATGGTATCACTTCTTTCGAGAACAGTTACTATCTTCAAATATATTCAGTTAATGATAGGGAAACGTACTGTGAAATACTGGACACGAATGATGTACATAAGATCGCGAAAAGCCTGAGCAACAAGAAATATAAAACCGTTATAAAACCAATACTTGAAGGCGAAAACGGCGGCAGCTGCGGTGATGGTATTGACATTGAGCATAAAGCAGTGAACAATCGAATCCCGCAGTATATATATTATGACGACCTCAACGGGCTAATAAATCGACTACGGCTGCTCATGGCATCAGCTGCTGCAAGTAATACAGCGCATTCGAATGAGGTTGTTTCAATAATCTCGGAGCTTCGAGAGCGAGGTATCATCGAATAAGTATGGAGACAGTAGTTCGAGAACTGCACAAGCCAGCACGCAAAAATACCCTCTTAGGCATATTATGATTAAAAGTTTGGATGACTTATGGCAAGCTGATCTTGTAGATATGACGGAATATTCACATGTTAACGGATTCAAATACATTTTAAGGTTAATTGATACATACTCCAAATTTGCGTGGGCATTACCTGTTTAAAAAAAAATAGTTAGAAATGTCACTGACGTTTAACTTTAAATGCGAACATTTTTAGGTTAGGCTTTACCGTGACTGTTACTGACATTAAATGAAACAACAAGTTTACTGTTACCACTCATCGTTTTATTTTTTCCACGATGCGTTTCGAAGGTTTAAACCTCCATCATCGGGTGGATTTACATTAGTTAGTATTACATATGTGTGTATCTTGTGTTACGACATTTGGAGGAACTTGTGGCACTGCCTAGTGGAGAAACAAGACACTATTTCAGAATATGGTTTTTGATAACTTTTGACAAAAAATTAAACTGATATTTAATGGTAAACTTTAATAAGTAAACTAGAGTACCTCCAGTGGTCACAGGTTCCTTTTTCTGTCGTAACACTTCACATGTATACTGCCACATTTGTAAACAAATATGGCGTCTGGAATCAGCTGGGTGCAAGGTTCGTACAGCAGAAGAGAAGACATAATCGCAAAGTGCAAAGAATATACATTGTAACAACATTATTACAGAATAATCGTTTAAACCATTTGGAGGTGTTTGTTTTGAGGTGTCAAATATATGTGTGTGTACTTCAGTTGGTATATAAATCCAATTTTGAAAGGTTAAAACAGCTAAACATTCGTACTCGTTTATGCAACATGTGAAAAGTTAAAATGGCTTAAACTTCATACTTGCTAATAACAATTAGGTAAAATGTTATAGGCTTCAATTACAATGATCATATTGGCTACAGCAGTAAAATCATACATAGATGACACTCTTTGAAGAAAGAGAGAGAGAGAGAGAGAGAGAGAGGAAGGAGTGATTATATGAGAGCAAACATTTACATGGCAAGGAGTCATAAGATTACATGTTGCATATATTAGCTGCCTAAAGGTTGGGGTAATACACTGGTTAATGTTATAAAATATGCAGATAGATATACATTTGTGCCAGTAGATGATGTACATACAGTTTTAAGCTGACAGGGGGTACAAGCTGTTGGTGTGATGAACTATCTGTGAATGAGGTCAATCTCTTGTACTCTTGGTGGCTGTCAATATTTATGGTAAATATTAGGATATGTGCACGTGTGTGTGTGTGTGTGTGTGTATTTTAAGAGTGTAGGCAGTTGCTGAAAACAGAGATGATACTATTGTAAATATTGTCATTTTTGTCATTTAAGATGGATTCTGGTTGTTTCATTTGGTGTTTGTATATTTGGAGTGTTTCAAGGATGTCTAGTTTTCTGCCTTTTGGTTGGATGTGTAGGATGCTAATACTTGTGTTGTTAACATGGTGTTTTGTTTCATGTAGGTGGGTAGCTATTGCTGATGTGTGGTATTTTTTGTTTTTTAGTGCTGCCATGTGTTCCTTGAACCTAATCTCAAATGATCTGCCTGTCTGGCCTATGTAGAAGCAGTCACAGTCCAAACATTCAATTTTGTACACACCTGTGTGATGAAGTGGGTTTCGTGTGCCGATGTTGTGGGGTAACTTCTGTCCAATCTTGTTGTCTGTTGTAAAGGATATACTTATGCCTTTCCGTTTGAAGACATTAGCAATCTGGTATGAAATGTTACCCAGGAAGGGGACTGTATGCAAGACATTATTTTCTTTTTGTTTTTTGTGTTGTGATTGCTTTGCCATTATTGAGTGTTTTAGAGTGTCTATTATGGAGTTGTTATAGCCATTTTCAATAGCTGTTTGTTTTATTATTTCAATTTCTTGATCACGTTTATCTTCTGAGAGTGGTAGTTGGATAGCTCTATTAATCATGTACCGGTATGCTGCCATTTTGTGTGCTGCGGGGTGGCAAGAGGAGTTGTGGATTGTAGTATGTGTTGTGGTAGGCTTCTAATAAATTTCAAACTGATGTCTGTTATTCTTTATTGTAATGGTAAGGTCAAGGAAATGTATACTGTCATCTTTTTGGTGTTCGACTGTGAATTTTATACTTTCATGGGAGTTGTTGAAAAACTGATTCAACTCACTGATGTCATTTTTAGTGCCTTTGATTAAAATTATGATATCATCTACATATCTGTAGTAGTAGGTGATATTTTTGAGGAGGTGGTGATTGGAATTCAAGATTTTGTCTTCTAGGTTACTAATAAATATTTCTGCTAACAATCCGGAAAGATTTGAGCCCATTGCCAGACCATCTGTTTGTTTGTAGATTTTATTGTTAAATTTAAAATAGGAAAAAAAAGGAACCTGTGACCACTGGAGGTACTCTAGTTTACTTATTAAAGTTTACCATTAAATATCAGTTTAATTTTTTGTCAAAAGTTATCAAAAACCATATTCTGAAATAGTGTCTTGTTTCTCCACTAGGCAGTGCCACAAGTTCCTCCAAATGTCGTAACACAAGATACACACATATGTAATACTAACTAATGTAAATCCACCCGATGATGGAGGTTTAAACCTTCGAAACGCGTCGTGGAAAAAATAAAACGGTGACTGGTAACAGTAAACTTGTTGTTTCATTTAATCACCGACGTTTTTGATCATTTTCTACAGACAGGGACGATCGATGCCCTGACAACCTCCAAACCGATCACTGCGTAGAGTCTTACAATAGGTATTTCAAGACCATGATGCAGCTGTATGGAATACATCACTACTCAATAGTCACTCACCTCAAGGCAAGTATCGTGGAGTGTCTGAACAGAACAATAAAATGTCGAATGTGGATGCGTTTTAACCTTCGCGGCTCATACAAACAGACAGATATCCTCCCAGAAATAATCGCTCAATATAATCGAACTAAACATACCACAATAAAAATGAGGCCAATCGATGTTCGTGATAATGGGCTCATGGATACAGTGTACTCTCACATTAAAATGCTGTATCCACGGAGATAGAAATTTAATGTAGGTGATTTCGTGCGTATCTCAAAACACAAAACGGCATTTGAGAAATTATACCTACCGAACTGGTCAACAGAGATATTTACAGTTTCAAAGGTGCAAAGAACGAATCCTAGAACTTACATATTGAAGGATGGTAAAGGTGTAGAAATTGCAGGCTTCTTCTACACTGAGGAGTTGCAGAAAATCGTGGAGAGAGTCATAAGACATCGTGGAAATAAAGCACTAGTCAAATGGTTTGGTTTTCCTGCTACACAAAACAGTTGGATTGATGCCGACGATTTGCTATATAATGGGAGCGCATAGTTCACAACCACTGCAGTAGTATAAAATGTGTGCTAACAGACGCATTAGAGGAGGTGGTGGTATTCTAGACAAATTGCCAGTGGATTTACACATCCCTGGCTATAACTACTGTGGACCTGGGACAAAGCTTCAGAAACGCTTGGCACGAGATGATAAGATGGGTTAATCTGCTCGACGAAGCGTTTATGGAACACAACATTGCAAATAAAGATATATCAAGTCGTTACATTGCAGATAGGATTTTAGCTGATAAGGCTGAGGCGATACGGAGAAGAAAGGATATTGGTATAGGACAACACATCGTGGCATTTGCAGTTGATAAAACTATGCGAGGAAAAATTCGATTGGGTTTAGGAGTGATGAATTTCAAGCGAGCTATGAATGAATGCTGCATGTAGTGCACTAAACAAGGAGAAGAAAGACAAGGGCAGGAAGCAGAGCTGTTTGTAGAACTGTATCCTGAAAGCGATGTATGCAGGTAAAAACTCATTGAAGCAGAAAGATGCGAGAAGAGGGGGGTCGGTTAAAGTACCTCGAGTTCTACCAATACCCAAGACATTTATCGGTTTTCTTCTATTTCTCTTCCCGGCCCACCTCACAGTCTTGGCGGTGGGTTCCCTCGCTGGTGGTGCTGCAGCTATC
Organism: Schistocerca piceifrons; assembly: GCF_021461385.2. NCBI lineage: Eukaryota > Metazoa > Arthropoda > Insecta > Orthoptera > Acrididae > Schistocerca > Schistocerca piceifrons. The sequence continues at coordinate 410,174,934 of NC_060143.1, read as the reverse complement.
GCTCGAACGGCGAAGAACGTGCAAAGTACCCAAGTGCAGTGAGAAAAGGCAAGAAGACATAAGCGCATGACGGAAGTCACAGCTATCGGCAAAGGACTGTACTTGAAACTGTGCAGGAAAGTACTTGGTCTATTCATAAATAAAAATAGACCATTAGCGGTCCTACCAGATCTATTGTTAAGTAGGCTGTTTAGGTTTTCTTATTGGTAACGCCACGTAGCGCTCTGTGTGAGAATCACTGACTGTGCTGTGTGCAATCTGTGGCTGGTTTGCATTGTTGTCTGCCATTGTAGTGTTGGGCAGCGGCAGCTGGATGTGAAAAGCGCGTAGCGTAGCGCAGTTGGAGGTGAGCCGCCAGCAGTAGTGGATGTGGGGGGAGAGAGATGGCGGAGTTTGGAAATTTATAAGACTGGATGTCATGATCTGTTATGTATATTATGATTTTTCAACACTATTAAGGTAAATACATTGTTTGTTCTCTATTAAAATCTTTCATTCGCTAACTATGCCTATCAGTAGTTAGTGCCTTCCGTAGTTTGAATCATTTATTTAGCTGGCAGTAGTGGCGCTCGCTGTATTGCAGTAGTTCGAGTAACCAAGCTTTTTTTAACGCAAGCGATTTGTGAAACGTATAGGTTAATGTTAGTCAGGGCCATTCTTTTGTAGGGATTTTTGAAAGTCAGATTGCGTTGCGCTAAAAATATTGTACGTCAGTTTAAGCACAGTCATGTATAATTCTTCTAAGGGGACGTTTCATATGTCGACCCTTAGCCGAGGATACCTCACTGGAATGTTCTTATTTTTTCTTGTAGTTTGTGTAATTAGTGTAGCTTTTGTTTATTGCTAGCTTTTGTTTTTGCTCTTCAAATTGTGCTTTCCTGTGTTATTGTGTGAAATATTGTGACAATAATGGCGTGTGAAAAACGTAACACTAGGCTCCAAAGTAAACTGAGAAATAGTAGTGACGACGAGTGTAGCTTACCAGCACCCCTGTGTAATGAATTAACAGACATGCAAAGTAGTAATTTGTTAACTGTGCATAGGGAAATGGAGCGGGCGTCAAATAATGGTGTAGACAGTGAAACAGGTAGTGAACAGGGAAGCATTATCGATCGATCGGTCGGCAACAGCTCGCCTCAGGAATCCGAAATGACTGAACACAATATTGCAAATACTGTAGACTCAGGTTTTGGGTTCTCACCGTTTTCTCAAATGAGTCAAGAAACATTTTCTGCTTGTCAAAATGTGAATGTTGCCGTTGCAACTTCACTGCCGAAAAGCACTGAGGAACATGTTTCAGACACCAGTGCATTGTAATTACAGTTAATGCAACAAATGGGACAAAGGCTACAAAAATTAGACACAATGGAACAACACCAGAGACAATCACAGCAACAGTTAGACACAGTGGAACAAAATCTCAAAAAGTTAGACACAGTGGAACAAAAGCTCAAAAAGTTAGACGCAGTGGAACAAAATCTTAAAAAGTTAGACACAATGGAACAAAATTTTCAAAAGTTAGACACCACACTTGAACAAACACGTGAAGATTTAACTACTGAGTTACATAACATTGAATCGAAATGTCAAAAAGTCTGTAATGACGTAAAAACACAAATTTGTGAGCATTTTAAACCCATTTTTTCGCGGCATGAAAATGCATTACAGAATCACGAAGCAGCCACAAAAGAACTGCAAACCATTGTTCATGAAAATCATGAGACCTTGTGGGCTAAAATTGACTCAGTTGCATCTACCTATTCGGTTACGCAACTTGCAAAAACTCAGGAAATCTTGAAGGACACAGTAGATACGATTTCAACACAAATGGACACTCTGAAACTTGGTTCAGAAAAACACACTGAGGAAATAAGTACACTATCGGAGAAAGTAGCCGAACGTTCGGATCAGTTCACTAACTTATCTGCAAAGGTAGATGATGATCTGAATGACACAAAACCTGTAGCCATCACTGACACAGAAGAGTATGAACAAATTAAGAAATTCAAACAAAATCAGAATCAAATTAATACGCAATACAAAAGAGAAATCCGGGAAGTACAAGATCAGTTGGCACAAGTAATACAAAAATTTCATATCTCAGAGGACACTCGCGCTCCAACATGGGAAGAGGAACTTAGAAATACGGAAAAGCCACAAAATAATAACACAGGGCATTTCGGAAATTATGAAAGAGATTGGCAAGGTGCATCGAATTTTGTGATGGAACCGCTGACACGACGTAACAATGACCGATATGCTACTCGCCGACATGATGATTTTGACTATAAGCTGTTCATTACTACACGTAAATTCAAAACGTTTAAGAATTCTGGCAACGACATTCATCCACAAACATGGCTCCATCAATTCTCTCATTGTTTTCCTCCCAACTGGTCATTAGAACACAGATTAGAATTTATGTGTGGCTATTTAGAGAATGAACCAGCTGTAAGAATGCGATCGGTCATTCACGATTGTCACAGTGAAGGAGAATTTTACCATGCCTTCCTCTCAGCATATTGGTCTCAAGCTACACAAGACCGAGTAAAACATGGCATCATAATGATGAAACACTTCGAACAATCTGAATTTTCCAGTCTTGTGAAATATTTTGAAGACATGTTGCACAAGAATCAGTACCTGTCAAACCCATACAGCCCCTCAGAACTCATCCGCATTTGCTTAATCAAATTATCTGAACATTTACGACATATTATTTTGGCAGGACGTTGCAAAGACGACACTGAAGCTTTTCAAGGTCTCTTACACAGACAGTCGCGGGATGCAAAAACAGGAAAACAATCACTACAGGTCACATCCGTCACAATTCTGTGACGACAGAAGCAATAACTGGACACGACAAGCCTATTCTTACAACATAAATCGTGACCAAAACAGACGCCACCCGTATGAAAACCACTGGCAGAGTAACAATAGTTACAGAGAAAGATCGCATTTCCGTAGTAATGAATATGATAGAGATTACCTTAGAAACAGACAATATGGGAACCAAAACAATTATTATCACGGGAGACAGAATAACTTCAGACGCAACGGTCCACCGTGCAGTGATAATTCAGGGAGAAATTCTCCACCACTTAACCGACAAGAAAGAAACTACAGGAACTACCGACATGACGACAGACGATATAATCATAACGACAGACGTGAATTTCATCAGAACTGGGGGGATTCTAACAGGGCTGGGCTCTCTCGGCAAGGCGAATTTGTAGAAGTTAGGTCTCCTAATCCCAGTAACGACGCGCGCCAACAAAGAAACAGACAATGACTCGCACCGCAGGCAACCACATGCGGCCACTGGCTCAGGGAAAAATAACATAGATGCTAACCTTGAGAAAAATTCCAGTTTTCTTTACCGACGTATACCACATGATAATTGCGTTAAAGTTGAAACTCTGTGTACTAGGAAGAGCAAAGGGTTACACGACATTTCACATGTAAAACCATTTATTGGGAGATAATCTGCTTTTTAACTTTGTCTTTGCCATAAAACTCTTCACTTCACATTTCTAGTATGCATTGTCAGACTTAGAAACTGTTACCATGCAACAATGTTTGAAGTTAAATATCCAATCAAGAACCAAGGGAACATTTTTAAACAGAAATTACGAATGCATTGTTATTGTGAAGAGACGACCCAGTGTTATTGTGTGTGTGCATTCTTGCTTGTTAGTTGCACGATTACGTAATGACTATAAGGCTCACATACTTAGAACATTTACCAGTACTGCTAATGAGATTTTAATGCAACATTTTGGTTTACTTGAAAATACATTCTGGATTTAAGGTACTTTCTGTGAGATACCAGATGAGATAGTGGTTAGTTTATGTGGCAGCTACACGATTTTATCACGACGCTACTAATGAGTGACAATATACAATGTTGCTTTTGCAGTGTTTCTGTTTTAGTTCTGCACAGTTTTTCTGAATTATTCTGGAAAGTAAAACATGTTTTCGTAGTAACTTTTGTGGTATAGCTACAATGAGACAGCCTTTACTGTAGCACAACAATACGTTACATTATAGTACTTTCTTGATCACAGTCAGGTACGTAATAACTATGATATCTATAAGCTAAGATTTTCACTTTCGTTTATGATGAGGTAAGTACATTGACTTCTGCAGAACTTAGCTTTCGGAGGACGATAACTACGACACTGCCACAGAGATTATCTTACAACAAGACACACAGTTTAGCGCTACAGTACACGTATTTGAGTGATTAATTTTGTACTTAAAACATTTATTTTTTAAGATATTTGAAGTACAATGATACAAGGGTTTTCCGTGATATATTTCATTCCATTGCTGTAATCTGTAACACCTGAGGGTATAATTACATTAATCCTCAGGGGGGTACACGCTTACTTTGTGTACCATGTGTTTGGCAAGCACAAGGAGCCCTAGCTAATATGGTATTTGCTTATACAACTTTACACATCGGTACCATATTTCTCTAACACACAAATTACACAGCTATCTGATCATTTAAATGAGAGATAAACATTTTCTTTACTACATCAGTGACACATGTTTACGCAATTACACAGTTGGGTAACTTCACACTTATGAAATTGTATTTCGTCTGTACTTTGTGAAATGCTCATTTTTCGGAACCATTGTGATACTATGAGAGCTTTGAATGATGTATTTGGTATGGGATTATGATTTTTAAAGTGCATTTGAGGTAGATGACACTATTGAAATGAGCAGAGAATTTGTTTTAGGTTTTGACATTATTGCAGAAATCTACGACGATTTTGAGACTTGACTGAGGTGCTATGATGCTGTTGTTACGATGACTATGTGTATTATGCTGTTGCGGTATGTTTATGATCAATAAGCTGATGCTATATGAGTTATTTGAGTATGCTACGTATCTGTTATCATGAAATATTGAAGAAGTGTCGACGAATAAGGTAAGGAATAATTAGTAGTGGTTAGGGACTCTGGTTTGTGAAAAAGGATGTTGGAAAGCAAGAATCGTACTTTAAGAGTTATGAAATGTGTGTAAATGCGTGAATGTATCACAATGCCGACGAAAACTTTTTGAACACTGTTATATTCATAGGATTTTGTTTCTATACATTTGCAACGCAAATTCTTGACCTATGAAATATTTTTATATGAGACTGTCACTGTAGCGGAAACTGGTGTCGTAAATGTTTTGGTAACAAAGTTAAGTGACCACCTGCACGTAATGCGTCGTGCACACCCAGCTGGGCGACAGTCGCCTGGGGAAAAAAAAAAAAGGCATTAGCGTGTGCCTTTCAGAGGCACAGGTAGAAAAAAAAAAAAGGGAAGCCATTATCCTCGCTATTGACATTCCTTTGTAGAAAGCATTGCAAATATGACACGCTCATTACTTGGAAAGATACTTACATCTGCACACCTGATTATGAAAATCGTCTTTCTACGAGAGTTGAGAGAATTTCTACTAACTTATAAAATGCTTCATGACTACTGAATGATATTTTTATGCTTCACTTTGTACATAGTTGCTTATTTTATTTCATATCTGTTTTCCAGGTGTATTGCATCATTGCTTTTATAAAATAAAATTAAATGCATTTGCTAATGTGAATACTTTCTGTCAACAGATCTATTAAATAATTATTTTATGATACACATTCTTCGAAAAAGGAGCTCTTGGAATGGAAAGAACAATAAGAAGGGACTAATAACAGTAATTGCATATATAATTTTCTTTTCTAGTACTTAGTAATTTTTTGTAGAATTAGTTTTTGTGGTGCACCACTTTAATTACATAGACATTAAGATGTGAATAGACATTTCCCTTATCTGCATTTTTGTCTTTAGTGCAATATTTTTTCTGCTTGATCTTTGCCTTGTTTAGGTATAAGTTATTTCATTTTCTGCTGCTGTTTGCCAGACATAATGTTACTGAATTTGACTTTGTATTATGCTGTTAAGCCAGTTTTACTACGCATTTATTTTCTTGTTTGCTGCACAGTGCCTTATATTAGTTGTAATATTGCAATTGCTTTGCCAATTTGAATTTTTTGTCATTGATGTTTGTGTTAATTGTTTTGTGCTGCTGCATTGCCTCGCCCCTTAGTTTAGCATCTGAGATCAGTAGATTTAAGTTAGCTTAAGAGGGGGTAGACTATATAAGAGAATGAGTTGCGATGAATTGGAAGAGACGCATTGAGAAGTTATACGAAAAAAGTACAGAAAGCAGGTATAGATAGGACCTTTTGGGAATAATGAAGAACGAAGGGAGATCTCCGAGAAGAAAAGAAAGTGTTTGTGGACCCTTGTGTATTTATGTTCTTCCTGTCTTAATATGTTTATCTGATAAGACTTATGTTGTAGAATGTTTCTAATACTCAGCTACATGAACTATGATGAGGAATACTGTTATCCTCAAATATAATTTGCATTAATAATATGTTATTTACTTTGTAAAGATGTTAGACATTATTAATTCTGTTCTGTTTTAATGCTCATGTGTGAAGTCGATGTTTCAATAATTATTCTGATCTTTTATGTATGTACTTATGTCATAATTCCTGTAACACTGATGTATATGTTAGTTCGATTCTTTTGTAAAGCCTGTACTACAAATGTTATCTGTATTGTTATGTTCTTTAATGATGTATTTTTACCTTTGTTATTGTATTCTTATGTTATAAAATTGTAATTGACACTAGTTCATCATATTATTGACTTGTAAGTTCCTTTTCACTGCACACGTTTCTGTTGGTCATAGTATATGGACAATATGTGAGAAGCTGAGACTGTTAGTGTTTGCATGTTTGTTGATAATTCAGCAAGGGACTGGATAACAGCATTGCTGGTTCTAAGGACAGTTCCAAAAACTTTGTGAGTGCACAGGTGGTAGTTATGGACTTGCTATACTATCCTCAAGACTCTTCAATGGTGATTGTGCACCTGCACAGTCACAACAGATGGCTACTGGCCATCTCTACAAGGACTACAGTGGGTCTACACCTTTGATGACCCACCAATACCATTATTTCTACAAGGACTGCAGTGGGTCTGCACCTCTGGTGGCCCACCAATACCGTAATCTCTAACAAGACTACAGTGGTCTGTTCTGTGATGACCTACCTACCAATATTCTTCAAAACTTCGACTGACTCTATGGTGGGTTTGCTCTGTTGTGGCCCATTACCTGTCTGCATGTCGAGAGTCAGCACTGTCTTTCTGTTGGAAGGACAACACTACTTCTTCAAGACTGCATGGAAATCCACTACTTCCGTGTGCATTGTCTTTTACTGCTCAGACTTTGAGAAAAGAAACGGCAGTTTTACTGTGATGAATGATCAGGACTGTCTTTATGGACTGTGAGAAAATTTTAGCTTTTGACCAACATTGTATCAATAAGTGTGTGCATTTGATATCTTTGTTATTGTAATTATGAAAAATTTTATCAAATCATTATTGGCCACTGCCCAAAACAATTTGTAATTTTTTTTGTGGGGAGCATGGGGGCTATGTAAGTAGGCTGTTTAGGTTTTCTTATTGGTAACACCACGTAGCGCTCTGTGTGAGAATCACTGACTGTGCTGTGTGCAATCTGTGGCTGGTTTGCATTGTTGTCTGCCATTGTAGTGTTGGGCAGCGGCAGCTGGATGTGAAAAGCGCGTAGCGTTGCGCAGTTGGAGGTGAGCCGCCAGCAGTGGTGGATGTGGGGAGAGAGATGGCGGAGTTTGGAAATTTATAAGACTGGATGTCATGATCTGTTATGTATATTATGATTTTTCAACACTATTAAGGTAAATAAATTGTTTGTTCTCTATTAAAATCTTTCATTTGCTAACTATGCCTATCAGTAGTTAGTGCCTTCCGTAGTTTGAATCTTTTATTTAGCTGGCAGTAGTGGCGCTCGCTGTATTGCACTAGTTCGAGTAACCAAGATTTTTGTGAGGTAAGTGATTTGTGAAACGTATAGGTTAATGTTAGTCAGGGCCATTCTTTTGTAGGGATTTTTGAAAGTCAGATTGCGTTGCGCTAAAAATATTGTATGTCAGTTTAAGCACAGTCATGTTTTCTAAGGGGACGTTTCACTATCACTCACAAATACTGATCTTCTTAAGTTTGTTAGAAACAAATAAAATATACCAAGACTCCATGGTGTGTTTATGCGGGATACATTACCAAAGACTATGTGGAAAACTGGTGAATGTGGCATTGTGAATGTAGATGTTGCTGGAGGTCCCGGCACCCACTGGGTATCATATGTTATGAAAAGTACGGATACCGTCTATTATTTCTACTCATTTGGTGACCTGCAACCGCCAGAAGAATTACAACGATACTTCACTCACAAAAGACGTGTATTCTACAATTATCGACCCTATCAGGACTTTAATACATACCACTGTGGACATCTACGTATCATGTTTCTCTTGAGGTTTTCAAAGAAGAAGAAGCATGCTATATAAGGGGGAGCTTTAAACTTCCTTCATCAGTTGTGGTTCAGATGCAGTATCCTACACTTTGTCGTTAAAAGAACTGTCATCTGTATTGCATGTAAATTACCTCCCGCCAATGGATTTGAGTGTTGGTGAATGGACTATTGCATTGATTGGACTGGAGATGTACAACAGCATCCCAAATATCACTGAGACTAACAACAAACTGCATATGGATATGGTGAAAAATATATTGTGGAAATAGAAGGTGAAAAATATATTGTGGAAATAGAACCGGGTACATACGATATCGACGATTTAAACGAAGTATTATAACAGTCTGGAAAAGGTATTGAACTTCGTACAAACATCAATACACTTACATCTGAAATAAGGACTGTAAATGCAACGACTGACTTTAACCAGAGAGGTTCAATAGGGTGCCTGCCGGGCTTCACAAAGGGGCAAGTTCTGAAGAAGGATCCAAGTTAATTTTACGAGTCAGATCAGACTGTCGACATAGTTCCCCTCAGCACAATCCGAGTCGAGTGTAACATTGCAACAAACTCCTTTCTCAACGTAGTCCGGTCCATACTATTTACAGATTCTTTCTCTCAGTTGCAACGCGGTATAAGGTTGTCGAGACCCCTGCCAAAGCAATATACCTTCCGGTGACAGCTCAGGCACTGGATTATTTGGAGCTGCACTTTCGGCATGAGGAGATCATTGTATGATTACATCTAAGGCGAGAGCGGCATACGGTATAAAACAAGTGCATGCAAACCACAGCATGTTACTTCGCTACCAAATAGAAAAGTGATAACACGTGCGGACTTTGAGTTTCTTAAATCAGTTGGCTTGAAACCACGCAGTGACATCCTCACTCAATATAACCAGTCTGGTAGAGTATGATGAGAGAATTATACGTCAGGAATACTTCTCTCATAAACCTTACGCTTCAACCACATTTAACAAGGACGATTAAATTAGGATTGTCATCCAGCACCAAGATGCACCCACGCTTCCATGCAAGAATTTCATATATCTAGAGGGGTCATTCAAGAAAATTGACGGCAGCGATACAGTGATATCAAAGCTTACACGTAACACATTAGCATATCTATTCCAAGAGATATGCTATGAACTCAATGTGTCTGAGATTGACCGTACATGCAATTTTGGCATAACATCGATTCATAAAAATATGTCTCTGTATCACCTGCAGATTTTCATAGTTTTAAAAACGCGGGATCCAGAGAATAGAACAGTTTCTGAGTACAGGCGATTAACTGCATGCATACCTCTACAAATGCTTATGGGGTACTTTCAGGACATGAGACAGATTAATATGAACGTTAAAAGGAGCTCATTGTGGTGCCGAGTGTGACGGGCAAAAAGTCATACATTCAAGGATCTCAAGAGTAGTATATGATCACAGTCAGCAAGATAATATGGAAAATTCCTCAGAGCAGTCCATCCGACGAGGAGCGTTTGAAGCTTTTAAACGTCCAGAATTCCGGCACATTTCTGTCACTGACATTTCGCTAGTGGGAGGTTTTCGAGTACCCAGTGTTACCGACTGCGAGCAGACAAACGTGGGCTATTAAAATCTCTTCGCAGCTAGAGACACCTAGATTCATCATACTTGCATTTCAGACTGATAAAAGAGGTAATATAGCAAAAGATTCCACCGTGTTCAACAACTACAAGTCAACTAATGCCAAGTCTACCTCCATTCAGAATTCTACCCATATGACAATTTACATCTGTAGTGGAATCAAAATGTATACAGTCTAGTTTATGACATGTCTGCAAGGTTTTGTGCTTCTTGCTATGGAATTGCCGAAGGAGAGAGAGGAGAGCGTCTACTCAGTCCACGTAAGTTCAAGGAGCTTTCACCAATCATTGTAATAGGCTGCTCGACACAGAACGAGATAATTAAGTCTGAACGTATAGATTTGCGAATTGAATTTGAATTTTCGACAAGTTTCCCAGAACACACTGCCATGTATGTCTAGTTCTACATGACTGTGTGATCAACTACTGCCCGCTCATCGGTGTTGCGCAACGAGCTGTGTAAATGAACAGGTGCCGCACCACACCTAGAGCATTTCACAGGGGCATCTCAAGGTGTGAATATCATTGCGGATGCTCATGGTTTGCATAATGGGGAGCGTAGACAGTTCATATTTAAAGATGTTGCGTTTGTAGCGTACACAAAGATACTGGAATAATAGAGACATTCCCAGCAAACATTGCATCACCAAGGTCTTTCAAGCACGAGAAGTGTGCTAAGACATGCAAGAGTGGACAGTGGTTCACGCATTTGTACCATGGAATTCACTGGGATGATCCTGGAATACCCTATAAAGACATGGTAATGGTGCTTAAATTATTCTATTACACGGATGCCATTCTCTATGTGAAGGGGACGGAGAAAATCTCATGGATGTGTCGAATCTTTAAGTTAGCTGCTTTTCAGGACCTGGAATACTTTCTGGTGTCCTTCTCTAGATCGACTCAAGAACTCGTATGAAAGAAGTGTTGCTTTGTGTGCTTATGAAAATTTAAAAGTACTTTTAAGTTGGATCATAAATAAATGAATTTTTACCTCACAACCTCTATCTTCGTTTTTCTCAACCGTGCTCCCACTGTGACAGTGTACAGTTTCCTAAAAATATGCTATGTATGTGGTTTTCTTCAAGTACAGAAGATTTAGATATATCAGCTATATATGGAAGCGGACATGGTCAATTGCCTTGTGCTCCCATAACCCAATTCATGCTCCATGATAGGCATAATTCCATTCAATCATTATATATATTTTATCTTCCATCTTAAACTTCACATCCTTAATAGCACTCATCTTCAGCAAAAACTAATGTCATTTGAGACACTGCTCCAACACCAGCAGCAGACATAGTTTGATGGGTAAATTCAGTGACGATTGCTAGGAAGAATGCACCATGTGCTATTCTGGGAAGCATTGCAACATCTGTTGGCGCTGGACTCGCATCCCAGGTGTGCATCATCGCGCCAGCAGCAATAACTGGTTCAAAATGGCTCTGAGCACTATGGGACTCAACTGCTGTGGTCATAAGTCCCCTAGAACTTAGAACTACTTAAACCTAACTAACCTAAAGACATCACACACATCCATGCCCGAGGCAGGATTCGAACCTGCGACCGTAGCGGTCGCGCGGTTCCAGACTGTAGCGCCCAGAACCGCTCGGCCACTCTGGCCGGCAGCAATAACTGGGTGAACACGTATTTTAATAGGAATTTCTCAGGTGACAAGTATGAAAGAGATGTCGCCGCCTCATGCTTGTGGGATCCGAATGGTCGCATCATAGTTCTGCGGGGACCATAGTTGCACACTGACCGCAGTGTCGGCATTGGGCATCGTGTGGCAGGATCTGTTTTTTAATATCGATCTTTTGTTTAAACTGTATTCCATCGATTTCACCAACCAATAGGATCCTGTGAATTAAAAAACAAACTACCCCATACATTTGAAGTCTGTCGATTTAATTAATTTGCATAAATTTTTATATCAACGTTGTGTTAGTGGTATAACTGTTAAGGGGAGGGTGTGTGTGATTGGATGACATGGAGCAGAACAGCAGGTTTAGTGCATAACACTAAGTTTATGTGAATAATTTTTATCTAAAATGCAGTACAATAGTTTAAGGGGTGGGTGACAAAGAAAAGTGCACGAAAAAAAAAAATTGTTCAAATCGCTCTGAGCACCATGGGATGTAACTTCTATAACTTAGAACTACTTAAACCTAACTAACCTAAGGACATCACACACACCCATTCCCAAGGCAGGATTCGAACCTGTGACCGTAGCAGTCGCGCGTTTCCAGACTGTAGCACCTAGAACCGCTCGGCCACCCCGGCCGGCAAAAGTGCGCCAGAAATGGCGTTCAAAAGCATGTGAAATTCGAAAAGTGTACCAGAAAATGGTGGGATGACATAACTAATTACTTAATTTGGTATCAGAGGTGGTGCAATAGTTTAAGTAAATGGGGGTGACATCGAACACCACTTAACAGAGCAATAGGTTAAATGCCGACAGAGGCCCAAAAATGAGGTTAAGACCCCCAGAGTACACTGCCGAACATTAGGTTATGCAACATGTTGGCTCCATGTAATTTCTTCTTGTAAGACCTAGATGATTCCAAAGAGCAGAGAATGATGAGCAAGAGAAATTCAACACCCACAAACTGAATTTTTTATAAATAAACAGTATACCCTTTCCATATATTTTGTACATTGTCTAAATTGTTGAAACAATATTCCATCCAGAGCAATCGTTTTCCCAAGAAATGACTGATCAACTGAGTCTTTTTCCCGCGATTTTCTGGGAAGGAGGAGAGGGTGGAAGTGGAGAGGGTTTACCATGGGGGGAGAGGTTATTTTATTGATCAGATTAATTAAGTAGTCACTCAAACTGATAGCAGTGATATGGGGGTATTCCATTAACTCAGACCTGAAAGTGTGCCTGTAGCAGCGACGGGAGGTTTCCTGAGGGGGGAAGGGAGTGGGAGGTGGCAGGGGGGACAATACTTTAAGTGTGGTGACATGGAGAACCACTTAATAGAATAATAGGTTAAGGACCTGTCAATCAAAGGAGAACAATAGGTTTGCCAACTGATTGCATTCCTGCCCCTGATGTAGGCAACCCACACTAACAAAATGTGCTCCTACCCCTTTAGCCATACTATTGATAAGTAAAGAAAGGAAATGTGGAACCACAAATACAAGAAATGTAAATAGGACTGAGGGCTTCTAGGGTAGTGAGTAGGTAAGAAGAGATAAATATCCAATGTACTGTTTCAATCTGACATTAAGTGCTATGCGAGAACTATCCTAGTGATGTCTGAGATGTATGGCAGAGTGCTGCCCTCTCGCCTGATCAAATGATATACATGGGCTACCAAAACTGGCAAACCACCCATTTTGAAAGGGTAGTGTGCCTGTGTGAGAAACATACGACGTGACTATCATGGGTAATAAAATGTCCTTGACAAATGGTTTTTTCACCGTTGTAGTGACTGAAAGTGACAGCAGCTACAATATTAGGTCGTGATGAAAGTTATTGACATATATGAGGTAGCGCTGATTCGAAATTCATCGTTAGCTGTGTCGAGCGGTTCCCAACCGCTGTGAGACCGTTGTATGTTAATGAGGTCAGATGTCATCCAAAATCCGTCCTCCCCACTAAACTCTGAGCTGAAAAGAACGTAGTCCTCCCACTTTTGGAGTGACTCAGTTACATTTGATCGATGTTCAAAGCAGTGAAATCCCGTAATGTATCTGATTAAACGAAGAAATAACGAATCAACTAGATAATGATGCTAACTTTTCATGTTATTCAGTGTGCTGTCGCCAAATAAACTTCGTAAGTCATGCTCCAAAGCCGGCCGTGGTGGCCGAGCGTTTCTAGGCGCTTCAGTCCGGAACCACGCGGCTGCTACGGTCGCAGTTCGAATCTTGTCTCGGGCATGGATGTGTGTGACGTCCTTAGGTTAGTTAGGTTTAAGTAGTTCTAAGTCTAGGGGACTGATGACCTCAGATGTTAAGTCCCATAGTGCTTAGAACCATTTGAATCATTTTCTTTCATGCTCCAAGTGCGCTCAGTTCCTTTCTTTTGTCTTTATTGCTACCACAGTCGAAAATCTGCTTCACACCTTTGAGTTTTACCAAATGAAATAAATATTCTTCCGGTGCTTTCGGATAGAAGTCAGGATTGCCTTTGGACAACTAACAAATGGTTTTTTCAAAATTGAGCTTAAGATTCATGTAAAACTGACAGTTTGCAAAAGTGTGTATTGCCAGTTCTGACTAATGGTAGTGTGATACGAATTTCTTGCGATAACATCAAAAGAAACTGAGAACTGTCAAGCTAGTAATGGAGAGATGCATGTGGAAATTGCTAGGAGAGACGACACAGCAGGCTGTGTCAGTTACATTCGCACCACTAGTCCAGAAACAAATGTATTAGAGGCGATCAAAATACTCCGTTCGAGGGCGTTGCAGCAGAGTATATACTTAGGGAGACTACGATGAGGTTATATAAGCAACGATATGTAGGCAAGGGATTAGTGGCATTCGTGTCTTTCCGACGTGTGTGCAGTAAATGTGTAACCGAAGTACTGTGGTGGCAATATGATCAAATGCGTTCAAACAGGAACAACGCGCAGTTATTCTTTTCTTCATCCATCGGAGAAATGAAAATCGTGTATGGGGCAGCATGTCTGTCTAAAACCAGCATTGTGGAATGGTTCTACAAGTTCCGAATTGATCGTGATTCAACACAAGACGCCAGTCATCTGGCAAGCCAGTGTTATACATTACGGACAAGTAGGAGACACTCGAGCAGGTGCCCTATAGTGCTGATCTCTCTCTATACGATTATCACGCCTTCGTTCCCTATGCCTTGAAGGGTCGACTATTCCTGTCGGACGAGGTTGTGCAGCAGGCAGTTACGGACTTCTTCACGCAGCAGGACATGGTGTTTTACCGAATGGGTATTTTTAACCTGGTGCGTCGCTGGGATGATTTTCTCAATGCTCACGCCGATATTTCCTGATTGCCATACTAATTCTGGACTGTATAACCTTCTAACGGGACCCCTTATACACTGAATGCTTTCTAGATCAGAAAACATTCGGAATAGGGCACAAATTTCTTTTGCTTCTTATGAGCGTTTCTGTGATACTCCTGCATACTGATCGTTCCTCCTGCGACACCCTGTTCCCTTTGTAGTGGAACATATTTATAATTCAGTCATGTTCTGTGTTGTTATTGTTAAAGAACACTAGCTATTACTTGTTAAATCAGATAGAAAAACAGATGAGTAATTGTATTGTGGGTAAAAGTGAATTGTGATGTTAAGAGGGAATGAGGTTGTCGGCACTGTTTCGAAGTAGGCAACGCGTAGTGGACAAAGAAGTACGACCAACTTTCTCACGTAGACTTACTCAAGCAGGTGCGGCTGCAAAGCCGAGCCAGACAGAACAATAAAATGTGTTTTTCATGCAAATATAATGAACGATACTAAGCGGAAACATTCCCGAACATTCCATTATGGTCGTGGTATTTCTCTGGAGTGTATCACAAAAGCTGTCGCGTAAAAGTAATAGAAGGTTTGTGCAAAAGTTTCGTCGATTAGAATTGACTTAAAAATCGTGTGCAAGTGCAGCGAGGAGCAGGAAACTAACCCTTTCATTGGTTGTCACTTGCGAGCTAGAGAAACTGGTTTACTGCGGCGTTTAGTCGAGTGTGAATAACAAATGCCCACTGGTGTGAACAAAATGCACCTATATACAAACAGAAATTCAGCTTTTAAGCAATGAGCAAATAGTGGTATATATTGTGTGTGTGTGTGTTTGCCTGTGTGAGCTCATTCGCATGCGTGAGAGCACCTGTGGTCAGAAGGAACTTAAAGTAGAATCTAATTTGCGTTTACATTGTTTTAGATCTTCCTTTTTTTACAGGATGAATGAAAGGATGATGTTCAGAGAGATGTACGAGGTACAAAGTGCTTCGTACCATTTACATATACAAACAGTCAGAGAAATGTTGCGACAAACTTCGAATGGGTGTAAAGAGCACAGCACTTTGAGGAACGAATCGAGGATAGAAACTCCTGTCCGGAAAAGTCATCCAACGACACTACAGAGCGTCGAAGCTACACGCGCCGGCGCCTGCCACTAGCCCACACCTTCAGCAGCAAACCTGACTTTGTACACCTACGGACTACAGTCGGGAAGTTTGGAAATAAGGAATTGTCTCCTTTGAATACAACGTTCTGTTGCCTTGGTGGACGACGGTTTCGGACCCGGGTTTCCATCCGCAATTTTTATCTTGGAACTGCCTAAAATGTTCAATACTTTTCAGTATACAGGAGGAAAATAAACTACAATAGAAAACCCGTGTTCAAAGCCGTCATCCGCCAAGGCAACAGAACGTCGCATTTATAAAAGACAAGGTCTATCTACGCGGCAGCTGTTTCCATCTTCTCCACTGGCAGTCGTGGCAATCAGTCGCGATCACTGAATAACGGACGACATTGCGAGACCCTACGCCTACAGTCCGTCAGCGTGGAAAGTCAGGATTGCTGCTGAGACTTGCTCCTCAAGACATCCTCTGCAGCCTCTAGAAATTTGTTGCAGCATTTATGGCACACCCTGTAGAGGAGACCAGAAGGTCTATTAGCACCGACACTAAAGGACATGTACGGTTGGTTGGAGCAATTCCATAAATCGGCAAGAGAGAAATACCACAGGGACAGCCTATAAAGTTCCACGAAGCCCGACTCCTGGCAAGCCAGTTGTCAGTTGCACTACTGTAAAAGAAGAGCACCTTCCTAATAGCATATTTTCTTGTCATCTACATTATTGGCTTTATTTTTGCTGTCATAAACCCGTCTTCAATCTATGATAGATACTCTTGTTTACTCGCAAACTGACACTATCCCATATTCTAGCTCTCTCTGCCACATTGCTCATACTATTAGGAAATTTGCATGGTGGGTTCGCTACGGCGTATTTGTACAACAGTGGCTAGGTTCATCGCGTCTTGTCCAAAAATGGTAAAAGCAAAGCACAGCGCTGGTCATTAAAACTGCAACAGCGTGAAGGCGACATGCATCAACATCAAATTGGCACGAAGTATACTACACTCTAGGATATACAAATGATTTATAATTTTAGCGCTGCCGGACAAAACGGGGAGACAAGAAATCGCATTTGAATGTTCGTTGCTTGAAAGAAAGTTTTGTTGTGCCTCAAATTAGGTAATGGCAAACTCATGGTTTATCGAGTATTAAGTTCAACGTCCACAATATTGTCGCTCTCGTTGACCGGATTCCCACGACTGACATGCTAATATCGAATCTACAGCTCAGGAGGACCATACTCAGTGTCACGCAATATTTCAATGGCCAAACATTGCTAGCGCCTGAAAGGACATACATATTGTTCGCTAGGCCGTGCTAGGTCGTACAGCCACCTCATGGACTTTGAGTCAGGTGGACTTGCTTGGAGCATGACAGGTATCCTCGTGGACAGTACGACGTTTGTTGGAGCTCCACGGATGTCGGCATGGCAACCACTTTGATGGCTCACGTCGACACGGCGTCTGTGAGCGTCGCAACGACAATGGTGCTCCAAAGACAACACTGCATACAGGAGTAGCACCACGACACCTTTTCAGACCTGTTCTGTTTTTGCGTACAGCGTCACAATGGAGCTCCTATTGTTCCAGTCTGATGCGACTAAACGCAGTAAACCGACGTCGGAACTGCATGGATACAACTCATGCTGTTTGGAACGGCGATGTTTCAAATCATTTTGGTTTAGCCTTCTTTGCATGTTATTCAGAGCGTGGTTGAGAGACGTTATACGAGGGGACTTTAAAAAAATGGGATACAGATTATTATGGCAAGCCAAGTATCTATTATTGATTATTGCACTACACTTCAAAGTGACACAGGTACATGACGTTATTTTTCAACATAGTCACCTTGTCTGTGTAACTAGGGTTATCAAGGGCGGTGGTGAACTGCAGTAGGATTGTTACATCTCCTCTGGCTACCGATCGTGGTGTTCAGTTCTTCGTAAGGTGTCACTGTTTCTTCGTATGCATTTTCGGCTGTCGACGATCATTTTTATAGGACTCTAGTGAACATATAATAACCTCTGAACTGTAATCAGGCTTGAACTTCGTAAACAGCAAACGTCATACACTTCACGAAACCTATGCAGTGTGTTACAAAGAATCGATATTTTCTTTGGTGTGCAAGGTAGTAGTTTAATCACTTTACAGTTTGTCACCATAGTTCATCGTAGAGAAACTTGCAGGGAAAATGTGTGTCATGCGCTGAAAACTTATTTCTTACATTGGAATATTGACAGCGTTGTGTTTCACATGCCTAATGGGATGGAAACTGCAGAGTTCTAGTATTACAGCCTGTTTCACCGAGCGAGGTGGCGCAGTGGTTAGCACACTGGACTCGCATTCGGGAGGACGAAGGTTCAATCCCGTCTCCGGCCATCCTGATTTAGGTTTTCCGTGATTTCCCTAAATCGTTTCAGGCGAATGCCGAGATGGTTCCTTTGAAAGGGCACGGCCGATTTCCTTCCCAATCCTTCCCTAACCCGAGCTTGCGCTCCGTCTCTAATGACCTCGTTGTCGACGGGACGTTAAACACTAACCACCACCACCACAGCCTGTTTCAGTGCAGAACCGTTCAGACTTTGGAATATGTTTATGTTCCACAATCATTTTTCTCTTTACGTTGTCTTCTTGGTATGGACACCACACATAGGAACAATTATTCAGAATTGATAGCACAACTGATTTACATAAAATGTTCGAAATTACGCCGTCTGGAGCTCCATCATGCATAAACCACATGTTTCTTCATAACCGCCTGTTATATATCACAACATTATACACAATCTACTGTACACTGATAAGGGGTGCTAACCTCCTCGACATCTGGAGAGAAATTATGCTCGTGGTAGGGTGTTGAGAGTACGATTGGTGCGGAACAGTCTTCTCTGAACCGCAGTTTCGGACTTGGCTCGCTCTGTTCCTTTACGAGAGTTAAATCTGCAAATCGACAAATTAAATCGAGGACGTGTTGGAGGAAGGATTAGTCAAGGACAATATGTGGGGATCTTCAATCTCAAACTTTATCCTAAGAATGCGAGAATGATCTATGACTACCATCCACATTGGAAAAGTTGGACAATCGTAATCGTAAATTACGCACTATTAATGAAGTGCTAGAAATAAGTAGATCAGTATAGGATACTGTCTGGTATACCTTGGTGTATATGTTCCGGAATAAACCATGAGTGGACGTATTGCAGAGTCACCTATTACATTCACAATCTACTACATAGTACACGAAAAATAGTGGACGGGAGGTTTAGCGATGATACAGAAATTGGGAAGCGTGCTGCTGCGTCATTGCTCGGCGTTGAAATTACGGAAAAACTGACGAAATTGATCACACTATAAACTGTGGTGCTTATTACAGTACATCGCTCCATGTCGACGCTGTCTTTTCAATCCTATCCATCCGCCAGTATGCTGTTGATTACCGCGTAATGACTGATGTTACTTGTTTGAGATGGAGAGAGTCTTGGTGGGAGAAGCACCTTGCGGGCAAGGCCTGCACGAAACAGTGATCGCGTACATGACTGCAATACTAGGGATCAATCGAAATGGAACACCTATACATCTCCTAATATGTCACTGTGGTAGAGGGGTTTAAATGTAGAGGTCCTCAGTCATCTTTGGGGATCTGTCTGGAATCGCCATACGATGCTGCAAACTCTTCCAGTTTGCATATGTCACAATGTCTTCCACATTTTTGTCAATAAGGAACATTATCCCTGTTTCACATTTCAACCATTCTGTATGTTGTGTGAGCAGCATAGTTTACACCATTCGATGTCCAGTTTTCAGTGAGAGACAATGGATTGAGATGTGTTACAGTCAGATTAGCGCCTGACACAGATCTCGAAGTAATGGTGCAAAAAACAAAATCATAGTGGTGCACAAAGCTGTAATCATATGGTGGTTGGATGCGTTACGGCAGAAAAAAAACAATGAATCGACCTACTTATGAAAGAACAACACACGGACCTCTCTTGCAATTGATAGTCAGTGGGATATGGTTCTCCTACGGTACAGGTGATGAAAGTCTGGCCGGCCCGTGTGGCCGAGTGGTTCTAGACGCCTCAGTCTGGAACCGAGCGACCGCTACGGTCGCAGGTTCGAATCCTGCCTCGGGCGTGGATGTGTGTGATGTCCTTAGGTTTGTTAGGTTTAAGTAGTTCTAAGTTCTAGGGGACTGATGACCTCAGATGTTAAGTCCCATAGTGCTCAGAGCCATTTTTTGATGAAAGTCTCCACTGGTCTGTGGAAGTGACTTCGATCAAAGGTCACCTGCCCCATTGGACCAATATCTGTATATTTAATAGGATTGCCACACATACTCGATGTTAACACGCAGACGGTATTTGTTTTCGATATATCGGAAATCTGGGTCATGGTAATATCGAGTTCTCTGTCGGTGACGTTAGTGGAGTTTTTATAGTTCATAGTTTTTCTCTGTTGGATGATACAAAATAACGAGGAAGGAGAGAATGTTTGTGTGACAGACATGAATGCACCCTGAGAGATGCAGACCTCCTTCAGACTGCTGTACCTGTATATAGTTTGGAGATGCACCACAATGCAGTAGCAAATTCCTCATCCTTCTTCCAGTTCCTGTTTGATGTGGAGTCTTACTAATTTTCCGGAAAAGATACATCTCCGTAAGTGCTCTGTACTGTCTTTTCTACTACCTCGTGTTAAAGGAGAAAGCTTCATTTGGTGCTGGGGCATTCCACACTGTACACGGTTGGCGGAGCTACAACAGCATGTTCCGACTTCCACCGAGTGGTCAAAACATGGTCCTGCCACATTAACTCAGCTCACCCTGTTTTGCCATAGGATGCAAAACGTCTTAGACATAGCACTCTCCGACTTCCATTCAGTTCTGACTTAATCTGGAAGAATCACATGGGCAATGCTGTAGGGAGGGTCGGGCAGAGACTGAGGAACAGTTTAAAGATGCAGAGCGACTGTCTAAAAAACGGCGCTGGAGTTTTGCTGTGTGGGATACTTAGCAGAAAGGTTCGAAAAAGGTGACTCGTTTAGAGTTATGGGAGTGGCACGAACATGATTCACCAGTGGCTGGAATCATTAAAAAATGTTCCCATAGGGTCCAGCGCAAATATATGGTTGAATGAATAGACTTAATTCCAAATCACAGACAGCATTTCTACCAGAAAGTAACACTATTAGCGACTATAGTGTGCCTGTAGAACTAAGACCTCTTTTTATACA
Source organism: Schistocerca piceifrons (assembly GCF_021461385.2). Lineage (NCBI taxonomy): Eukaryota > Metazoa > Arthropoda > Insecta > Orthoptera > Acrididae > Schistocerca > Schistocerca piceifrons. The sequence continues at coordinate 410,153,590 of NC_060143.1, read as the reverse complement.
GGCTTATAGTAACATAGTCGTTGTGATCTTGTTTTTAACATCTGGTCACTTATAAGATGATTACGTTTCCCTTCCTAAGAGACACTGGTACCACTCGCAAGAAAAACAAATGAGGCATGCCCATCCACCACGGATTTTCGCTCAATATTGTCTGGTGCCACCAGCAAAGACTTATAGGAGAAATATTATACTTTCTAGGGGATGTGCGATAGATTAACTGTGACTGGAAGGCTTATAAAGGTTGTGTCGGGGTATCAGGTTACTGTGGTCATTATTCCGAAATTTTCAAGGGAAATGACTGTGCAGTCGTAAGGGAGGTATGGATTAGGTGTAAAAGATTGCGATTTCAATGCGCCGATAGTCGTAAGGGGGGGATGAAGGATTTTAGATGGAAAATTATGTACAGTCATAAGACGGATGTAGATATTGATATTTTCAGAGCCACAGCGTCTGTGGGATGTATTTCCGATACTTCACTTATTGTCGAATGTCATCAGATTGGGCGTGCAATCGTAATATCTAATTGTAGTTACAGTGATAAATCTGTGGGTGGTTTTCTAAGATGATACCGTTTGGCGTGAGGGGGGTGCGTGGCAGAGGTAGCCTGCGGCTGGAACGAATGAGCCTTTGCGGATTAAGGCTCTCACGAGTGGCAGGTACAAAGAAAAATTCCAGCCAGTCGGCTATTCGGTTTATGCCCACAGCGGCAGGGCATGTCCCAGTCGCGGCGCTCTCCATATACCTGAATATCGGTCACTGCTAAGTGTTGGCGCCGGAATTTTTGACAACATCCAAAATCCTATCACTCAAATCATCCCCAGATGCCCTCCATGGTGAGAGGTGATGGAATCTGGCATACATGCACATCCATGACTGCGGCTGTGGCCATGGCGATAGTTTTCACTTATCGCTGAGGGTTGACATTGGCAGTGTACGAGGGGACAGGTGCGCTGTGTATGGACGTCTCAGAGGTGAGCACGGGGGATCTCTATTGATAGCGATCTTCGATGTCTAGCCATGACAGCTACTACTACTGACTGGGTCATTGTTTAAGTGTGTCATGTTTAGCGCTTCTCAATACACTGCAGTGGACTCTGTCTTGCAGAGGTATTTGTTATTGTTGTCTCTATCCTCTCACACACTAGGCCTTTCCTCTTCCTTCCGAATGTACCGGAAACAACCAGCGTAGGGATTATATAGTACTTTAAAACCCTAATCACAACATCAAATTCCCTATTGCTCAATTTATTGTTTCTGATATTGGCATTGCTAGCACACACACCAGTCCAACCCATCTGCAGATTGTTTAAGGACATAGCATGCAACTGACCTGAAATTTGAAATTTTCAGCTACCTTCTACGTAATGGACTTCGTATCAAATCCACTTGTGTCAGTATCCACTGACACAAGGCAACGATGGGGGGAAGAGATCCAGTAGGGTTTTGAAACCTCGCAGGTGCAGGATCAAATCCTGCCAAATATTCCAGTCATAGTATCCACCAATAGCAAACAATGAGAAACTGTCCCACACAAATCATGTCAATTTAATTAATTAGTCAAATAATCTGATAGAGTTAGGGAATATTTTCAAGACACCTACAGCTTGGGGGGGGGGGGGGGGTTACCAGGTAAACACTGCTTTGTTTGCAGTTCACTCTGACTGTAACCGATGGTATGTGCAGGCCTGGCAGTGGCATGCGACATGGTGTGGTCACTTGAGAGAGAGAGAGAGAGAGAGAGAGAGAGAGAATGTGTTTTAACAGGAATTTCTCAGGTATCAAAAATCAAAGGGTTGCCTCCACTTGATGTGTGTGTTTGGGGATTTGCACCAATTTCCAGATGTGGACAGAGGGGGAGGGCTGGGGGATTTAACAGAGGGGGATCAGTTAATTAACTGATCAATCTAATTAATTTGTCAATTAAAGTGATGAAGTGTGAGGGAGGCTATTCGGATAACTCAGGCCTGAAAGTGTACTTGTCTTAGTAAGGGGGAGGGGGGATGGTTGGATGTTTCCAGAGGGGTTGGGAGAAGGAGGGGAAGGGGTGAGGGGAGGGGGGGAGGTTTCTCAGAAGGATGGACTATCCCAAGGGGTCATAAACCACTTAGTAGAACAATAGTTTAAGCACTTGTCAATCAAAAGAGAACAATAGGTTTGTTCCTTCTGCTTGCCCCTGATGTCGGCAATCCGCAATAACAAATTGTCCTGATCGTCCTGTTGCCCCATTACTCCCTTGGACAACGAGGTCAATTGAGATGGAACACAAACTCCGATTAGGAGAGGATGGAGAAGGAAAGTGGCGGTGCCCTTTCGAGGAAACGATCCCAGCATTTGCCTTTGGTGATTTAGGGAAATCGTGGGAAACATAAGCTAGGATGGTCCTATGTGGGTAGTCATTAGTCATATAAACATAGGTCACATAGGAATCACTAGCAGGTATTATAGACTATGGGAAAAGTAATTCAGGACCCCCTGAAATATGAGTATATAGTATTAATATCGGTATTATTATTTTGTCACGTTCTTCTTTTACTTATGCTTTTATCCCACACTGGCGCTGTCTCGATATAGCTAGTGACAAATTTGGCATGATTAAGTCATGTAGTGGCTGCAGCCTCTTCCTGTCGCCACAGCGTTACCTGGGGTGGAATATGTTTACCCCTAAGAATTGTGTAACTGATGCAAGACTTGGCTACTATCCCGGTATTTACCTATTAGGATGTGGGAAAGTGCCTAAGAACCACATCTGGGCTGGCAGACACACCGATTCTCGTCGTCAATCTGCCAAATGGGTTCGGTCCAGGGCTGATGCATCTCCACATGCCAGAAGTGGTGCTTTAACGCGCACTGCTATCAGAGTGATCCACTATTAGTTTATCATAAGGATTAGATGTTTTCGTGGGTAGTTCTCTCCAAGATTACCTACAAGAGATTCGTAATAATTAGTGCCCCTAGTTATTTGGTCGCGCCCTTATTGCCTTAGCTTTTGGTTATACACTGTCACTCACTCATCGATGTTTATCCTTTTCCTATTTTTCATAACTTGTTTTCATTTGGCAATCGCGTGTTTCAAATGTAAGTAATTTTCCAATGAAGCGATTTCTTACAAATGCTTCAGGGCGACATTTTGCAAACTCACTCATTTTGACATCCTACATAATCTCTGTATTAGTCTAACTTCATTCTGTCAGTGATTGTTTTCTTCAGCCCATTTCCACTGATCTAAACCGATTACAGTCGCCTGCTAAGTCTCCATACTTCTCACAATGTATCAGAATTTGATCCAAGTACCACTACTTTCATTCTAGCATGTCTTCCTAATGTCCCACTGGTTTTTCGGATAGACTATGATACGATGATTACGATCGGAAAATAATATTGCACAAGAGCCTATAGAATCGTGTTGTACTTCCCATGTTGCAATCAGACGTAGCCAGAATGCTCCCACTGATTAATACAGAAGCGATGGAGATTTCTGAGGACCAATGGATGTGCGGGTTGTCTTTCAAAAGCATGAGTTGCCAAGATCCTCCAGCTACGTGAATGCTTTTGCGAATTTGTCGCCGCACTGGAAGAAAACTAACATGAGATCTACGCTAGATACAGCAGATGGGGTACACGGATTCCTTCTCGAAAGGATGGTTGCGTCAGGAAGAGTAACCGGTCGCTATATGTCGCTAACACCGCCTAAACCGATACGTAACCGACGGTAATCTCGCAGAGAAACGGCAAAAGGAAGAACAAGACATCTCTGAATATGATCGGCGTGTGTCCTACGGAAACATCCGTTCTGTGCGCTGGAATAACTTGATATCCAATGATTGGGAAATTAGTTTCCCGCTGTATATAGCCCTACATTCTTCACTTAATACTGGTTCCTGAAACCTTGTGAGCAAGCTTTTGTGTTTTGTTGGCATCTACCTACAGTCTCTGACACTTGAAGTTTTTCAGTGTCTCACTGACGCTCTGCTGTGAGTTAGACAGACCTGAGACGATTTGTGCTGTCCTTCTTTGTATACAGTCAACGTCTCCTGTTAGTCTTATTTAGTTAAGTGACCCACACACTTGATCAATAATACAGAAGGTGGCGCCCGGATGTTTTGTAAGCAGTTTCCTGTGTATACTGACTGCATTTTTCCACTACTCTATCAATAAACCGGCGGCTGCCAAATTCACTATCTACGAGTGAGCGTATGTGATGGTTCCATTTCACATCCTCACAAACTGTTATACCCAGCTTTTTGTATGAATGGAATGATTCAAATCGTGATTCATTAATACTGAAGCAAATTACGTTTTATAGTTGTGTGCAGTGCCCGATTTTACATTTCTGAACATTTAAAGCAAGTTGCCAATCTTTGCACCGTGTTGAAATCTTATCGACATCTGCCGAATTTTATACAGCTGTTTTCAGACAGTACGTTGCTACAAAGGGCTGCATCATTTGCAAAATGTCTGATGTTACTATTAACACTGTATGCCAGAACACAAAGATAAGACATGAACAGCAACACAATTCTCTGGTGAACGCCTGAAATTACTTTTCTATCTGTCGTTGTTCCCGATCCAAGATACCATGCTGCGTCCTCCTTCCCGAGAAATGTTTAATGTAGTCACGAATTTCGTTTAATATCCCATATAATCGTACTTTCTTTAATGAGCGTTATTGTGGAACTGAGTCAAATGATTTTCGGAAGTCTAGAAATACTCCCTCTACCCGACCGCCATGGTCTATAGCTTTGAGGATGTCATGTGAGGAACGCTAGAGTGGTTTTCGCATGAGCGATGTTTTCGAAATTCATGCATGCTGACACGGAGGAGGTCATTCCGTCCAATACATCACCACGTTTGAACTTATTATACTTTTTTTTAACATTCTGCAACAGATGAATGTCAAACGTACTGGACGACAGTTTTGTGTATCGCTGTCGACTGGTTTTTGTTAGAGGGGCTAACTTACCTGACAATTTTCTTTCTTTCTTTCTTGGGGCCTTTGTCCCACTTCAACGCGGGGTCGGCCGCGTTACTATTGATGTAGCAGTGTTAGTTACAGAGGGTAGCCGGATGCCCTTCTTGCCGCTACTCCGAATTCCCTGGTACGGAATTAGTGTACCCCAGCTGTCTGCATCTAGTGCAAGCCATGGGATAATGTGAACGTTTATCAGATGTCCGCGTGTCATGTAACTGAGGCAGAACATGGGGACCATCCCAGTATTCACCTAGCAGGATGTGAAAAACCTCCTAAAAGCCACATCCAGGCTGGCCGGCATAACGATCCTCGTCGTTAATCCGCTGGACGGATTCGATCCGGAGCCGGCGCGCCTACCCGAGTCCAGGTAGCTCTCGGCTACCCTGATGGGTCACTAACTCAGCTGACAATGATGTGCAGAATCTGATAGTGATTCCATTGGGCATTGAGGTCTTGTGTTAATGGTTCTGACTGTTTCTCGAGCCACTGACACTATTGCCAATGTCACTCATACTTGCTGTGGCACAAGAATTAATGTGTGGCAGTACTCAATCAACTAAATCTGTGACCATTCTACTTCTTATGTACTGTCTGTGGTTGTTGCGGGTCGCCCATTTATTTCCCTATAGTGCGTACATAAAGTACGAAATGTTCTGCGAAGTATGGCCTCAGTTTGAAATACTTAATCTCTCACTGACACAGATTACGCACAGATTTTGGCCTACAACGAGCTTCTGAACAAGTCTCAAGATAAATTCTTCAAGACAATAACACACTTTAAGTTTAATCTCGCCGGTGAATATATTTATTATTCGATTTAAATCCAGTCAGAGTGATTATGGCCGAAATTGCCAGACTAATTGTTAGCGAGGACTTCCGTAACTGCACACAATGAAGCATGAAAGAATTACTCTCCAATATCCATACGAATTGCGTTATAAACACTCAAAAATCACTATGGCACAAAATGAAAGACAAGAGACACAAATAATGAATTACTGTGCAGGTACTTGAAATACGACGCTGAATATCAACGCAGTCCGTTCACACAACGCAGCTAAACCACATCACGTACCAGCACGCCATTCCTGAATTCACATATACACATGTAAATCATAGCAGTTTCTCATAGTAATAGTTACAAACACATGATAGTTTAGTCGCGACTGGGCAAGCAGTAAGCAAAAGTTTTACCTAAAATAATTCAAACTAACTACTCAATGCAATGTAGCTTGAAACGATGTATAAATCCTTCTAGTATCGCCATAAGTTCTGCTCATAAGAGAGAGGTCTGCGGTGGAATACTTAATAGTCCACCCTGCAGAGTCTTTTCGTCATAGTATGCACTATCCATGCCTTCAGATGTATACAATTCAGCCGTATAAAGACGTCGTGTATTTCCATTCCGCTGGTAATTCGTCCAGTAATTTTTTAGTACATTGCTCAGAAAACCGCCAATCATTCCATTAATTCAATGTCGAGTCTTCGCAAGACATACCTGCTGACGCACACCATATGGGCCCTGGAACTATAAGGGCAACCACCGTATGTAGCAGCGACCACATGATCCAGCAGGATCTGTTCAACATACTGCTAGGCGGTAAGGCGACCATGGACGATATCCGTATGGCTTGCAAACACTGAAGCCTCGTCTCAGCGTAATAGAACCTAGGAAATTTGTCGATTTCCTGGACAACATTTAACAGGTAGCGCTTACTACGGGTCTTCGCACACGAACACGGCCATCGTCTTGCATCAGAGGATATCTGGACTCGCCTGTGAATTACACGCTTCACCACTGACGACGTTGCCAGTTGACGTGGGAATGGCAGAACCGAATACGTATTGCAAAATGAACTTGTACAGGACGTCTGGGTCAGAACGTCCTTTCTCATAACCCGTTCATTGCAGTCTAATCGGACATAGTGGCTCCAGTGGCCCTTCTGAGATCGTCGTACAGTACTGTGGCGGTATCCGTACGACGCCGCAACACAGAGATGGCGAGATATCGGTCTCCACGGAGGGTTGTAATGCATCGGCGATCTTGTCCAACTCGCCTTGTGTACTGACCTGTCTCAGTGTAGCGTATCCACAACCTATGGATGACACATGGAGATGCATTGGCATCTGCAGCAGCTCAACCGAAAGTCCATCCTTTTCGGATCAAACAGATCGCCCTTGCGACTTGCACTGCATTAAGATGTCGCCTTTCATGTGCCTGATTGAATACTAAGTCCACAAATGGAAACTTCCATCTGCATATCCCACTAGGGAACACCGGGACAGCGATACTCACTTCCTTCTGTGGGTTCACGTGACACTGTAATGCATAACACAGTTAATAGGTGACGAATGATTTTGATTCTTGACTACACCGAAAGTGAAGATCGCAAGCCATGCAATAAGACCACAGGTACCGCCTGAATTAAAACAGGTTAAACACATCGGGTGTTGATACACCTCTTTTTGTACATTTTGCATCATGTTTTCTATTCGTAATTTTTCTTCAACCAGAGTTATATTAGTGTTGGCACATTGGCGATCTTTTACGCCTCATGCAGTAATTCACGAGGCTACCATCTGTGGTTCGTATTGCATTATAGTAAATAAAGAGGAGATTTCTTGCGAGCTGACATATCATATTGTGAGTATATGATTGAAGAGGAATAAATGTCTCACTTATCTCTCTCCGTCCGAATAGGCCTCCGAAGGCCCAACGGCACCAATCGACCGCCTTGTCATCCTCAGCCGATATCAATCACTGGATGCGGATATGGAAGGTCAGGTGGCCAACACACCGCTCCCCCGCCCATTGTTAGCTTTCGTGACCGGAGCCGCTGCTTATCAATCAGTTAGCTCCTCACTAGGCCTCACAACGGCTGAATGCAACCTGCCTGCCAGCAGCGCTCGGCAGACCCAGATGGTCAGCTATCCAAGTGTTAGCCAGCGACAGCGCTTAACCTCGGTGATTTGACGGGAAGCGTTGTTACCATTGCGGCATGGTTGTTGGCACTTGACTCACATGGTTATATTTAATTTAAAACTGACGTTTACGTGTTCTAATTTATAGCTGAAAATAACCTATATTTCAACTGTCGTTATCAAGTCTCGGCTTGCCATATTAGCAGTTTATGTGATTTCTTATCCTACTAGTTTCGCAAAGTTACTCCGATCATAAACTGCCTGATTTGGGGGGGGGGGGGGGGGCCTTCACAGCTATTTATCTGCCATCAACTTTGCCTCTAAAGGACTGTTCCGAAGGAATTACTTGAAGTGAACTGTAACAACTACAACAATGAAAACCAGATAAAAATATTATTAGATTGTAAAATTGCAATACTATGTTCATCTTCGAATTCATCCATGACGTATGTGTTTGAATGCCATCTTCCATTATTGTATTTTGATAATCTGTAGTGCAATAATGACGAAAGAGAATTCTGCAATTTTGAGACACAGTTATGAGCTATTGAAGAAACATATTGCAAGTGGATAAGTTTCTTAAAAAAACAATATATACTTCCTAAGTATAGGATTATCAGAATAAGAGGATTATACTTAAATAGCGCTCGTTTTAGAAGGGATCTAAGAACAATCTGTATTACTAAACGGCTTTCATGGTTCTTGGTCCACAGACCCATTTGCAGGTTGCCTATCTAACTGCTTCCAAGGGCAACAAAGATTTGATTTTCAGTATTTCATATAATTATTGACCGAATTTAAAATGCTGTCCTAATCTACTCATTAAGCGGCTCAGTCTTATGTTAAAGGTTTAACACATGTAAGACACGTATGCAGTTAGAAACTGTGTGTGTTTCTCGTGGCAGCATAACTCATGACCGCAAATTAGCCAAACTACATTCATGCAGGGCCTGAAAATGAGAGCACTTAGCGACTTGCAACAAATCTTACACATAATTTCAAACCTATATGAAAGTTTTCTCTCTTACACTCATACGAAATGGTGAAAGGAAAAAAAATTATCGCTTTCTACATTTTCACTGTTTAGGCAAGACGTTTTAATTTATTATTTATTTACTAATAACCTTATTCACAACATATTTTGTAGACCCTGTTCATGTATATAACTGAATGAGCCTGCAAAGTTATGCCGCTGTATGGCATATAGTTCGCGAGATATGACGTCATAAACATTGAGATGTGTGAAAAACTAAGTTTTCTTGAAACGAAACGCAAATTACCTAGACTATATTTATCCTGTGTTTGAGAATGAGAGCTCTTAACAATTTCCAACAAACTTTAAACGTAATTTCAAATGTTTTCTCAACTTTTTCTCTCTTACTGCTTAGCGTCAAATATTTAGCACTTTAACTCGTTTGTAAAGTAATGATACATTTGAAAGCCTTTTATACATGGGAGGTCGAGTTATTAAAGAATCGATAGTATAATGGTGTATTTTTATCTGTCGTCATAGACCCACGATTACCAGCAGAAAAACACAATCCCGGAAGCTTGTCTCCTATTCGCAGTGGGCTACCAGTTACCGACTAGCATCGAAATCTGAGGGTAATTTCATGTATACCCACTCACTCTTAGTTAAGAATTGCTATTGATATTTTACTGTCAGTAAGAACTTAGAGTACTGTTGTTGGTAGTTCTATGACATAGTAGGAAATGCTATATGTAGAAGTACCCACATCAAGCAAAACATTCTCAACCATGGGAAAGGACATTAACACGGCCGCAACGTTGCTTACTTTAATATTTTAGTGTTTTAAGTATTTTAAATTATGATGTTATAGTATACTCATTCGCCTGATTTGCATATTAGAAGTGCCTTCAGTATTTTTTAGCAGTCTACGTAAAGCAATACCTAATGTAGATAGACGTCACACAACGCTTGGCGGTGGAAATACAGATAATTTCAATAACACTTAGGGTGTAAGGGGTTTTGGGGACGCAACTATAACAATTTGCCCTCGCTTATGTAATTCATAAAGGTAGCAACATTCTTCTAATGGCCCTTAGTTGTTTCCACTCTTTTGTGGAAATCTACTCGGACTCTTCTTCCTTCTTCCGTCCAGGAGTAATATAGCAGAGGAAAAGAGAAATTTAGAGAAGCGCTGATGAGGCAGTAAGAGGTGCCGAACTCTCCGCCTCTGATTAGGGCGGTTGGCCTCAAGTTACCGCGTAAAGAGAAATGCTACTTGCCCCTCTGCAATAAACATAGCTGTCTGGGCTTTCATTTACCGGTAAACAAGGCGACGCAGCTCGTTCCGTAAGCGGAACGGGTCATCGACAACGCAGCGAAGGCTGCGTGAGAGGCTCTCTGCTGTGGGGCGCTGCTGCCCAGCAATACTCGAAAACATTCGTGCCATGCTTCATGATTTCTATTATGAATCACTTCGTATCATACGTCAGGCCATTACTCGATTCTATGAATACGAATCTATTATGATATTTAACTCGTGTCTATCATTCTTTAGGTGTGTTCAGTATTTTGATATAAATGTGTTATATAGTGCCAAATTATACTTGACTTCACTTGCTGCAGACAGCAGTGTATTTAGAGAATCTAAGATAAATTAATTGAACCCGTGGATAATAATGAAGGGATAAAGAAGAGCATACCTTTGAGTGAAATATTGACTTCCTGTGAGGTCTAGCATGAACACTGCTTTACAGAATATACGACTGAGACATCTGTGTATTTCATATGCAGTGTTAATCGTATATGTCAAATTACATCTTAATTTGTGAATTTAGTTAATTATTTCCTTTTTCACTTGTTTCTACTGTGCTGCATCTATAAACTGTATGAAAACGTTGCCACGTTGCTTATTATAATAAATATGAAATGTAGAAAACATTTTAAGGATTTAACATCTTCATCATCTGAGCTGTGTTTCAATGTTTCGTCCATAAAAGCTGAAACCGCAATGCACGATTAGGGTCTTTCAATATTGGCGTGAAGATCACGGTTACGATTCTTGGTAAGCACCTCAGGATTTTTTTAGGTAGCAAGACTTGGAACGTGACCCATTCAGTCTCGAGAGTCGGAATAAGTTGTCTTTGAATAAAAGAAACACATACGTCGCCATAATTCCTGGGAACGACAATACATTATTTGTTTAGTGAGATATTGAGAACTGCGTGTCATGCTACCAACGTTTACATTCTCCATTTTAATTCCAAGCAGTGGTTTTACAAAAGCACTCTGTCATCATGAACTCGTAACATCCTTAGTTCCAAGGCAGACGGCAACACTGAATAGCTGCACCGAGTATGAGGTACAGTGATTAAGACACTGGGATACGATCGGAAAGAGCGGTCTTCAAATCTATCACCAGATTTTCTTGTTTATGTTTCCTGTTTCCGAGACTCATAATACGGCGACGGTCTGAATAATCTCATAAATAAGACTGCGATATGTTTTTTCATCCTTTTCCAAGTTCATGCTTGGTCTATAGTGCAAAAAAAAAAAAAAAAAACACTTGGCATGTCGTAATTTATGCGTACTCTGATGAACGGAACAACTATGACTACCTGCCCAATTGCGTATTGAAATAGAGCTGCGATTCTGCATGCCATAGATACTACATATCCTTGGTAAGACATATCACGAAGGACTTATCCGAATGATATTAGCTGCTCCAGTCTCAATGAATTAACCAGTAAACTGCAATTTAAATATTACGTTGAAAATTATTGTGTGTTTGTGTTGTGTGTGTGTGTGTGTGTGTGTGTGTGTGTGTGTGTGTGTGTGTGTGTATGTGTAGGTGGGTGGGTGGGCGCGCGGGCGTGTGTGTTCGTGAGCGTATGCGTGTGTGTCACTGTAATTTTTTAATTCGAGTTTGCTGAGTTTATCAAATTTCATAAAACATTGCAACGTATCAGAAGGCAGCTTTCTGTGGTATTAACTTATTAGAAAGATAATTACTTGTACTATATGTTTACAGTCAATGGTAATGATCTATACGGTGAACGTTTTTTTGTTTCTGTTACATCACTACATTCTCCATTTTCCTATAAAAACTGGCAGGAAGGGAACTAAAGGGAATGAAAGTAGGCTAAATATATTGCATAAAAAATACTGGCTATAACTGTCTCACGATAACCGCCCCTCATATTTTTAGTTTAAAGGTCTTTAGTTTATGCACATACAAAGGATTGTCCTTATATCTTGTAATTACTGGACTAAAGCAATACAGTCATCTTAAAAAGGGCATAGCAGTGTTGTGGCGTCTTTAGGTGACTATGTCGCCTCTGTCGGAAGACATCCATACCGAAATGGCATGGGGGAAGATGCAGCAGACACGCCGCCGGATCGCGTTCACTCGAAGGTGTCAAATTTCCGGCACAGGTCTACTTGGTCCTGCCCTTTAGACCCTCGCCGTCGACCCAATCAATAGAGGCCCAGCTGCGTGTCCTTCGACACTTGCGTATTCGCCTCATCACGAGTCTCAGATACAAAACTGTGTGCTCTTGCTGTGAGCTGCAGGTTAAGAGCTAACAAGGAAACATCACAAACTCGAGCACATTTGTTAAGAAGAAAAAAATCGCACTTGCCAGATATCAGCGCCAGAATCAGACCCTGCGCGGAAGTTTGCGGCCGGCCGGAGTGGCCATGCGGTTCTAGGCGCTACAGCCTGGAACCGAGCGACCGCTACGGTCGCAGGTTCGAATCCTGCCTCGGGCATGGATGTGTGTGATGTCCTTAGGTTAGTTAGGTTTAATTATTTCTAAGTTCTAGGCGACTGATGACCTCAGAAGTTAAGTCGCATAGTGCTCAGAGCCATTTGAACCATTTGGAAGTTTACGCCATAATTCTGATAGTACTCGGTTATGACGTTGTAAGTACAGCTTTTAAACTTGAGCTCGCACCGTTTGTTTGTCTCTCTTTCCGCCCCCACTGCAGCCACGTAACGCCAAAAGCGCGAACTACGGTTCATCGTAGGAACGACCGGAGCCCTCTTGTAAGCGGCATGTTGAAGACGAGGAAAGAGGAGGGGAGCAGTGGGCACTTCCGATTAACATGTTTTGACAACTTGTTCGAGAACAGCCATGATATTCTGTGCGAAAAAAGTAAGTACGTAATGTCTTTATGTAATATGTCAACCTCATTCACTTAGACATTCAGTACTACAATAACAATATTCTCTAACTGATATTCTGCATCTGTATATACGCCTCAAAATAAAATTTAATAAACTTAGCTAACTGAAGAATAATTATGAAATGAACTTAATGATTTTCGATTTACATTTTAATCATGTTGATTGCAAAGAGTTCTCTGGCACCACCTAGACGCTAGAAACTGCGCACTTTGACACTGTGAATAAAGCATGTTAGCCATGTTAAAACAGCGTCTTACTCAGTTCGCTGTACAGAACGTGGCGCCCGGGCACCGGGCGGTTGCGAATGGTTGAAAGCTGTGCGTTCAGAAGTTCATAACTGCGTACTATCTGAATCAGGGCCTAAAACTTCGCGCGGGATCGATTGCTGGGGCTGGCATCTGGAAAGTGCGCTTTTTTGACTTTAAAAGGTGAGGTCAGTTTGACGAAGTTTTCTTGCAACTATTGCAGAACAACTTATTCAACGGAAAATTTGAAATGTCAGAAACATATCATAAGACTAATTAGATTCCTAAATACACTGGCATATGTAATTTCCTAGTGTCGACACCAGTCACATGACGGACCAGTGAAAGTGAACGTTGCTGCAACATGCATCATATCACAGACCAGTGGCAGTGTGCTCTCAGTAAGAAGCACATCGTTTGCCAGAGCATCGCAGTTTCAATCGCTTGCTCCTTTTATTCCTTCATTAGCGATCCACTCCTACTCCGTACGTTATCTACGGCCGGATGACTTGTTACAATAGGTAGGGAAGTATACGAGCGTTTCTCTAAATCAGTCTGAAAATTGGGTGTTTATGCATTTATACTTCGTGAATACTAAAAGAGTGGCCTAGCAAGCGATACCAGACAAATAGGGATATTTTAACTAAAATTGCATTCACATCATCTTACCCACGTACCACGTGAGGCATCTGGATCTACGAAAGATCTGAATCTATGCAGTTAAATCGGCATAGTAATGCCATTAATATTGTTTCTATGTGCAACGAATAACTTTCATTAACACATAAGCTCAAGGATACGTGATAGTGCGTGGAATGACTTGATATAGACTGTGATAATTGCACTTCGCTTTTAAGGACGTGTTGAGGCCTAGGAAATCACGGAAGATGTTCAGATTTATATGAGATATCAATAAAAGACTGCGGGTCAGTGATTGTAATTCATTGCAATTTAGTTGTTCTTAAGACCCTTGATCGTCATGGATCTTTACCAACATACACATAAATGTCTTCAAACCATCAAACACAGATAACAAATATAATATCACAATCTTAATTCCAAAAATGTAAGTTTATGAAAATGAGGGTACTGATATGGATACAATTTTTTCTGTGTACGTTAGTTATAGAGTGGTGGTTCTGTATGACCTTGTCCTTGACTATCAGATTACACTGATAGGATACCCATTGTCAGGTTACACAACTGCGTAACTTATTTTCCAGGTCACACCCAGTCCATCCCCCCTCCCCCCCCCCCCCCCCACCATTCTACGTATGCACAGGGTGTACTGCCTGCTATTATTGATTTGGATGAGGACTTCTGGGAACCCAGCTCATGCACATGTATGTGGTACATTCGAGGTCAGGATGTAAACTGTTATCGCACTAGTGCCTGTAGGGCGAAAAAATTAGTGGGAATTGGTCAACTTTGGACCAACGTGACTGAAGCTCTTCTCCCTCTCCCCTACTGCCTTGATAACTAGAGGACTCGAATGATTGGTTACATTCTGTAGCTATACACCATAGGGAGTGGGTCATCGGATTTGTTATTAACAGCAACAATAATTTACTCTGTACGCAGTTCAGGTGAGGTAAAGGTTAAGTACCGAGATATTTTATAAACATACCGGCCGGTTGCAACCAAACATTCCCTATTTACCACGTTATAACGAGGAAATCAATTACCATATGAGGCCCAAAGCTGGTAGCATTAATATCAAGGGCTTGGGGAAGAGAATTATCGCAGAATCAATTCAATTAAAACCTTTTTAATGTGCTGTACGGTACATCATACCATTACATACCGGCGCTGCTACGGTACATCATACCATTACATACCAGTTCCATTACTGCTCCAAAAGGGGCTCAATATGGCGCCCATTAGTGCCCACAAGAATCTGAAAACGCAGGATTGCTTCCTGCACAGCAGAATGTAGCATGTCCGTAGGTATGCTGGCTACCTCTCTTGATACGATGCGCTTCAGGTCAGCACATGTGCAAATGTTCCCCTAGTATACCGTGTACTTCAGGTAGCCCTCCAACCAGAAATCACAAGGAGTGAGATCAGGTGATCGTGCCAGCCAAGCATTAGGAACCGACCGGTTGATTATTCGTCAGTTCCCAAGTGTGTTTCAGAGAAGCAGGTGAACTTCACGAGCGATGTGTGGTGAGGCCCCATCTTGCATGAAGACTGTTGAGTTCAGTACGTCTCTTTACTGTAGGGCGGGTACGACATGCTGGCGAAACATATCGCAGTAATGCTGGCCAGTCATACTGCACGTCTTTGGTCCTTGAGTGTCATCCTATTCACAAAAGAATGGACCAATGATGAATGTAGTCGTGAAGCCATACCATTCGGTGACAGGTTCACCATACAGAGGAACTTCATGTTCAGTGACTGGAGGTGAAGATCCCCACACATGGCAATTTTGTATGTTCACCTCACCCATCACAGAAATGAGCTTTGTCTGTCCATAGGGTGGTCCAGAGCCAACCCTCATCAACTTCAATCTTTGCGAGAAAATGGAGAGTGAAGTCAACACATCATTGTGCATCCTGTGGTGCAGGCTACTGTACGATATGAATCTTGTAGAGATACCATTTGAGAATGGTTTGATCCACCTTCCGTACAATGGACCACAGAATGTCCAATGGTCGTGACACAGCACACGCAGTGCTTGACGATCGGGAATTGCGCGCAGCCTTGTCTGCCATAGTAACAAGGATTTCATCAACCACCTTTGGTGCAACCCGATAGTCAACTTCTTCGCGGAGCGACACCCAGTTCTCCAGTTGATTCGAACTTCTTCATCATGCTCCGCACAGCAGGTGGAGAAAGAGGACGCTTTTGTAATCCTTTCAGCTGGCGTTATTCTGGAAGTGCAGGTGCAGCATTGCTGTTGTTTTGATGATAGAGCTTCAGCAATAATGCCCTATTTCTGTTGTCCAACCTCATGTTGACACGCCAACAAGTGCACTGCGACTGGTCAGGTGTGTGAGGCTATGAATCACGATGACTGATCGCTGACGATGACTGGTGGCTATAGTTGGAACTGGACGGTGGCGCTGTGATGCAAGAAAATTATGCAAACAATAGGGCAACAAGGACATCACCCCACATTGCAGGTTGCATACATCAGGGGCAGGTATGCACTCAGAGTCAAACCTATTGTTCTCTTTTGTTTGACAGGTCATTAACTTGTTGTTCTGCTAAGAAGATCCTTCGTTTTGATTGACAGGTCCTTAACCTGTTGTTCCCCCTCCCTCCAACCCTCAGGAATCCTCCAACCCACCCCAACTGCCTCACTGCTACATGTCCCTTTCAGATCTAAGTTATTGGAATCCTATCAATTTGATTGAATACTTAATTAAATTGATCAATTAATTAACCTCTCCCCCTCTGGCATACCCCCTTCTGTCCAACCGTCCCTCACGGAAATTGGCATGAAAATGTCTCAGTTGACCAGTCATTTGGAGGGAATTCGTTTGCAGTGTGTGGAATATTGTTTAAACAATTCAGAAAATGTATAGTATATTATTTAATTATTTATGGCAGTGTACAGAATATAGTTTAATCATTTAGTTAAAGAATTTGTCCGCAAATCGATTGAAGTGTATGTAATATTGTTTAAACAATTTAGACAATGTGTGGAACAGTGTTTATCCAAACAATTTATGGGATTCAAGGCAATGTATGGAATATAATTTATTTATTTGTTTAAAGAATTTTTGAGGAAATCGATGCCCCTCTCTGCCGCCCCATTCCCACCCACCACCTCTCCCCCTCCTTTCTCCCTCTCCCCTCCTCTACCTGGAAATTGGTGGAGAGGAAGGATCTCACTAAGGGAAATTCATGGGTATATTGTTCATTTACAAAAAAAAAGAAAAAAAAAGAAAAAAAGAAAAATCAGTTTGCAAGGTTTGGATTTCTGGCGCTCATCAATCTCTGCTGGAACGAGGCAGGACTTGTTAGAACTAATTAAATCGATCGCCTTTCTTTTTATTCCAATAGCGCAAGGAATACTGCTACGAAACACACATCACACGTAATTATACAGTTAAAAATCTTTTAATCTCGAAGCACGCACCGCCCGCCGTCCCCTGTCCACTGGACCACACAGAACGCCACACAGATGCGCTCCTAGGAGTCTGGATGCACCGGCGGCCCCTCCAGAGTGACGACAACGCGGCCGTCAGCTGCCAAAACACGTGTAAGAGTCAGTTCGGGCCCCGCAAGGATGAAGCGGCGGCATCTTTTTTATACACGACACCTGAGAAATATCTGAAGAAATACGTGTTCAACTAGGCACCGTTGCTGGCGCGGTGATGCACAGCTGCGGGTCCGGCACTGAGAGAGATGTTTGCATAGCGGATCACCCTCAGCGAGATGTTTGCATAGCGGTTCACCCTCGCAGGCCCAGCTAAAAAGCTGCCAGTGTTGTACTGATGTCACATGTTTATGTAAATAAGAGCCTAGTCTTCCTCTCGGAAATCTTAAAGTGTGGCAGAAATAGTTAATGATCACTTTCGTTGTTGGTGTAGGAGCTTTCGTGGTGTCTTAGCTTGTCTGCTTGGAAATTCTTGTCCTGACAGGACCTGTTTACGAATATAGCCCAGAATAACACCGACTGCATTCTTCCTAACGAGACATCACGTGTTCCGTTCCTGAAAATCATGACGTCCTGCTTTCAACATGCATCTGAGAAACGGTTATCGCCGCTAAAAGCCTTCGTCACGTCTGTGCACGTCGCGAAAACACTGTG
Organism: Schistocerca piceifrons; assembly: GCF_021461385.2. Taxonomy (NCBI): domain Eukaryota; kingdom Metazoa; phylum Arthropoda; class Insecta; order Orthoptera; family Acrididae; genus Schistocerca; species Schistocerca piceifrons. The sequence continues at coordinate 410,135,536 of NC_060143.1, read as the reverse complement.
ATCATAAAAGCATTCTTGTTATTTGGAAAGAGAGCACTGTCTAAGCACACCGGGGAAAATAGAAGAACTAAGCAAACAGAATACGAAGCACTGTCCTACAGAAGAGAAAAATGGCGGGAATTTTCGGTGTCCTACAGCTACCGGTCTGGAGATGTCCTAATGCCACACTGCTGGATGAGTGACAGCATCCCAGCCAGAAATGGATGGTCTGCTTCAGCTTGTCTTTTAGTACTTTCCTTAGAAACCTTGCCTCCATTTTGTTCGAACCAGTTTGTAGAGGCTCCTGTATCCCAGCACGAAGGACATCTTGTGAGTGAATGGAGTATTCTGATTGGCTCTTACTGAATTTACCCTCCAAATTACTGATGATGCCAATGTGGGAGCACTGTCCGCCACTTTTTTTTCTGCAGATGAGACTTTCAGCGACGATACTATTTTGTACAGATCGCCGTATTGCACTGACAGTTAAACCCCGCAAAACTGGTCTACAGATCATCAGGTACATCCCACGTACTCACTGTGCCGCTGTACAGCGCCGATGGAGGATACTGCCACCACAAATACGGCCCATGACCACAGCTGCAGAAGAGTGTGTCAGTCAGAGAGAGGCCAAGCTGGCCGTGGAGGACCCCACACCCAAGGAAGACCTGAGTGGTAGGAGTTCGGGCACTATCAGTACTCCCAGCGCAAACACACGTTGTCAAGAATCTTCTCAAATTTCTGCAGAGTACACACGCAACAGACGTGGCCTCAATGGCGACTCAAGCCACCTTGGTATTAGTTCACTATTCACTCGTCCAGAGGGAGTTGCAATCCAAATCGTCAAAACCTAGAAGCTTTCTCGGACTCTTTTGAACTGGTGTACAAAGGATGGGCAAGCCCCAGCTTGGAACAAAGGCGATTACGCTATATATATTGAGATTCAGGCCGGCCGGGGTGGCTGAGCTGTTCTAGGCGCTACAGTCCAGAACCGCGCGACCGCTACGGTCGCAGGTTCGAATCCTGCCTCGAGCATGGATGTGTGTGATGTCCTTAGGTTAGTTAGGTTTAAGTAGTTCTAAGTTCTAGGGGACTGATGACCTTAGAAGTTAAGTCCCATAGTGCTCAGAGCCATTTGAACCATTTTGAGATTCATTCCAGAACATTGCTTGGTGTCAGACTGCAGCAGCAATCCTAATACTTGTTGTAGTTACACTGATAAATATGTGCCTGGTTCCCAATATTCTTGTGAGTCTGGAGATAGCTGGAGAATTCACAGCAGCAAGCAAGCAGATCCCAGCTGCAAACAGCATCTCAGCAGATGGGGCCTAGTGCGTTATCCTGTTGGAATTTGAACTTCCCGCCATTTTCTGGGGGGGGGGGGGGTTATGTTAGTGGAGGTAGCCCAATTGACCTTCTTCCTGCCAAAATTCAAACTTACCGCTAAAATCCACCATCTTGAATGACGTAACGGCCGCCATCTTGGATGACATTATGTGCTGTTTCCAAGTCTACACGACGCCATCTTGAATGAAGTCATCGCCGCCATCTTGGATACATCTGGCAACAACGCAGAGTGGTGTATCAGCCCCCTTGTCCCAATGGGAGGACCGGTTCCTGGGAGCCAACTGCAACACATGCACAGACACATACATATTGAAAACAGAGCAAACGCACTGCAAATGTAGAATATGTGGGTGGGTGGAGGCTACTGGATGCAATCAAGTACAGTGCTATACTATGCAGCCTGATTAGAGAAATAGTGCATTTGCGTTAGGTTTTGGCAGCTGTACTATATTTATATGCAATTTTAGAACACGGAATGAGGAGTGGTGTCATGATCCTATGGGTACAAGTGACATACAATTGACAGAAGAAGGAAAATGACGGAACATACGTATAAATTGAGTGAGAATACACCGAAATTCGGGGGAACTGAGAAAGTATTTGCGTGTGTTTTGGCTGTAGCAGAACAATTCTCGTACGTGGGAACGAGAATGCGACAGCAAGAGGAATCCGGGAAAACGTTGACACGGAAGCTCCAGGAACCAGGGAAACAGTCACTTTTTTTCCCGTCGAGGCAGCATACTACTGTATGTCTATTGAGATAACAGTGATACGAGGGTAAACCAATTATTATCCGAAATTTAGTTATATTTTTGTTTATTTTGGTAGCACTGTCGTTTTACGTTGATGACGCGTGCTTTGTTTATTTGTTGTTATATCTTTCCAAATTTCTAGCTGCTGGGTTAGTTTCGTTATCGCTGCCGTGCTGTTACTCATCGCAGCTCCGCTGTCTATTTGCACCAAAGAAGAGCAACATTCAGTGACCCGTTTTTTGTAGTCGGAAGGCGTATCAAGTGCCGAAACTCATCGAAAACTTTCGCTACAGTATGGGAACACGGAGTGTCTACAAATGGATTTAAAAATTCCGAAATGGTCGCACAAGTGTTACGCACGATGAAGGAGCCGGACGACCGTTTACCACCACAAACGAAGAAACCATTGAGCGTTCATGTGAAATGATTCTCTTAGACGGACGATTAACTGTTGACGAAGTGGCACATTGTCTGCAAATTAGTCACGGTTGTGCCTACGAGATCATGACAACAGACTTGGGTTTCATAAAGTTCGTGCAAGATGGGTCCCGAAACAACTTACACAGTTGCATAAACAAACGCGCTTAGACATCTACAACAAAGATTTGAATCGCTATGGTAACGAAGGGGACAACGTCTTGGACAGGATCGTTACTGGTAACGAAACTTGGATCCATCATTACGAGACGGACAGTAAACGGCTGAGAATGAAATGGAAACATCCAAATTCGCCGTGCAAGAAAAAGTTCAAGACCCAACCGTCCGCAATAAAACTGATGCTTACGGTTTTTTGGGACGCACAAGGTCCAGTACTGGAACATTATGGGGAATAGGGCACAACAATGAACAGTGTACGTTACAGTGAGATGCTTATTGCCAGGCTAAAGCCAGGAATTCGAAGCAAACGTCGAGGATTGTTGTCAAAAGGTGTTGTGTTGTTGCACGACAATGCCCATCCGTATACTCCTGCCCACACTGCTGAAACGCTCCAGATACTCAAATTTGAAGTACTTGATTATCCTTCGTATAGTCCCGATCTTCCCCTTCTGACTATCACTTGTTTGGTCCACGCAAACAGGCATTAAGAGGGGCCGTCGATTTGCCGCGGACGAAGCAGTGAAAGAAGCGGTGCATTCCTGGCTCGCACCTCAACCGAGAATCTTCTTTTATGAGGGCATCGTGAAGCTTGTACAACAATGGACCAAGCGCGTTGAAGCGCAAGGAGACTATGTCGAAAAATGATGTCTTGTAAGTTTCCTATTTGATTACGATAAAATTTTGTAACTTCTTTGCGGATAATAATCGACTTGCCCTCATGCATGCGAGCTGACTACCGTATTTGCGCTTTTCCGGAAAACAGAGAACCATCTGCCTCTAAAGTTACATGCATCTGGGTTAAAGCATAACAGAGAGTGGACAGAGTGATCGTTTGAGATGGAGCTTTAACGAGGTACGATTTAATGGCAGACTGATGATGCTGCAGGTTATTTGACCATTTTTCTGCTGTTCTGTCGGGATGCATCAGTCGTGAGACATAGCTTGATTTCGACTCGTATAGAACGACGTGTTCTGTATGTGACTTAGAGCACTGACTACTTGTGATCGATAACAGCAAACCTCTCGGTTATAAGAGGACTTTCATCTCATGTGTCATGAAATGAGACCATCCTGTGAGCGACACATTCCTCTAAATGAACGAAGACTTATTAGATGTACTTCATTCCCCTGTCACATCTTGGGTATAAAAATCGAGTCTTCAGTTTTATAACTAAGGTGATTCTAAGTTAGCGATAGGTGTTTTGAGGCTCTGCAATCCCTGTGTATACATCTGCTTGACAGATGTGTTGTTTACAGAGTTAGTGACGGCATTATGTGCAATTCACATGCCGGACGCCGCTGCTATGGGTTTATCTGTTTCCTTGTAAGAGGTATTCTCCATTACTAACGATCCTTTTTTATAGGAGTGATGCAGGCATATTATAATTTCTGAACCATGGTCGGATGTGAACAGTGTACGTTATACATCTTTGGAAAGCTACATCGCACATGTATCACACAGAATCAATATTTTAAGGAAGTAGTTTTTACAGTTTACAGTTTGCTACCATAGTATATCGTTGAGAAACCTTCAAGAAGGATGTATGTCATGGACTGTAAATATATTTCGTGCAAAGGAATATTAATAGTGCCGACTAATAGGTCGGAAACTGAAGCGATCTAACATTATAGCCTGTTTTTAAGTGCAAATTCAGAAGAATGCATAGTCCCCAAGACTGACTAAGTTTCAAGGAAGCTCGAAATTTAGTGCGGACGTCAATGCGAGGTACTTTTAATAGTTTCCATAATGAAACATTGTCTCAAAATATGGTAGAAAACCCAAAGAGATTCTGGTCGTATGTAAATTACACCAGTGGCAAAAAACAGTCAATACCGTCACTGCGTGATAGCGATAGAAATGTTACCGATGATGGTACCACTAAAGCAGAGTTACTAAATACAGTTTTCCGTAATTTCTTCACGAAAGAAGACGAAGTACATATTCCAGAATTAGAAACCAGAACAGCTGTTGGCATGACATAAAAGTAGATAACTTAGGTGTTGCGGAACAACTCAAATCACTTAAGAAAGGCAAATCTTCCTCTCGAGATTGTATACCAATCAGGTTCCTTTCAGAGTATGCAGACGCAGTAGCGCCTTTCTTAGCAATCATATACAACTGCTCACTTGACGAAAGGTCTGTTCCTAAAGACTGGAAAATAGCACAGGTCACAGCAATATTCAAGAAAGGAAATAGGGGCCGGCCGAAGTGGCCGTGTGTTTCTAGGCGCTGCAGTCTGGAACCGCGAGACCGCTACGGTCGCAGGTTCGAATCCTGCCACGGGCATGGATGTGTGTGATGTCCTTAGGTTAGCTAGGTTTAAGTAGTTCTAAGTTCTAGGGGACTAATGACCTCAGAAGTTGAGTCCCATAGTGCTCAGAGCCATTTGAACCATTTGAAAGGAAATAGGAGTAATTCAATGCATTACAGACCCATATCACTGACCTCAATTTTGGAGCATTTACTGTACTCGCAACATTATGAATCACCTTGAAGAAAATGACTTATTGATACATAACCAACACGGATTCAGAGAATATCGTTCTTTTCAAGACAGCTAGCTCTTTATTCCCATGAAGTAATGAGTGCTGTCGACAAGGGATCTCAGATCGATTTCATATTCCTAGATTTCCAAAAGGCTTTTGGTACCGTTACTCACAAGCGATTATAAATCAAATTGCGAGCATATGGAGTATCGTTTCAGTTGTGTGACTGGATCCATGATTTCCTCTCAGATAGGTCACAGTTCGTAGTGATAGACGGTAAATCATCGAGTAGAACAGAAGTGATATCTAGCGTTCCGCAAAGTAGTGTCATAGGCCCTCTGCTGTTCCTCGTTTACCTAAATGATCTAGGTGATAATCTGAGCAGCCCCCTTAGATTGTTTGCAGATGACGCTGTAATTTACCATCTAGTAAAATCATCAGACTATCACTTTCAATTACAAAATGATCTAGAGAGAATTTCTGTATGGTGGGGAAAGTGTCAATTGGCACTAAACAAAGAAGAGTGCAAGGTCATCCACACGGGTACTAAAAGAAATCCGATAAATTTTGGGTATACGATAATTCTCACAAATCTAAGGGCTGTCAGTTCGACTAAATACCTAGGAATTACAATTACGAGCAATTTAAATTGAAAGACCACATAGATAATATTGTGGGGAAGGCGAAACAAAGACTGCACTTTGTTGGCAGAACACTTAGAAGATGCGACAAACCCACTAAACAGACGGCCTACATTACACTTGTCCGTCCTCTGCTGGATTATTGCTGCATGATGCAAGATCTTTACCAGGTAGAATTGACGGGGGACATCGAAAAAGTGCAAAGAAGGGCATCTCGTTTCGTGTTATCACGCAATAGGGATGAGAGTGTCACTGATACATTATGCAAGTTGGGGTGGCAGTCACTGAAAACAAGACTTTTTTTTTTTTTGCAGCGAGATCTATTTACGAAATTTCAATCACCAACTTTCTCTTTTGAATGCAAAAATATTTTGTTAACACCCACCTAAGTAGGGAGAAGTGATCATCATAATAAAATAAGAGAAATCAGAGCTCGAACGGAAAGATTTAGGTGTTTCTTTTTCCCACGCGCCATTCTAGAGTGGAAGGGTAGAGAAGTAGTATGAATGGTTCGATAAGCCCTTTTCCAGGCACTTAAGTGTGAGTTGCAGAGTAACCATGTAGATGTAGATGTAGAACCGTGTAGAATTAGCGGTGCGTGTGTTTATGTTCTCTCTTACCAATACTCTCCTGGTACTGATTCTAGACGCTAGAACAGTACTTTAAAATTGATAGCATAGTTGATTTATGTAAAATGCTTCCAACTCCATCTGTCTGGAGTTCCATCAAGCATAAAAACCACTCGTCTCTTGTTCTTCTTAACCGTCTTCTATTACATCACAACACTTTCAAATCTACTACTATACACCGATAAGGAGTGCCAACCTCCTCTTCATAGGTGCATCTGGAGAAATCTTGTGCACTTGGATGGGCGAGGACTCGGCAAGCTCCACTCATTCATAAGACACAGAATGTAGTGGTCAACTTCTGGTCAGCTGTAGATTATATCGATAACGGTGCTGCAGGGCGGGTTGGTCAAAGACAGTGCAAGGGGGTCTTTCAATCTTTAATTTTATCCTAAGACTGCGAGAATGCCCTGTGACTCCCGTCTGAATAGAGATACATCGTAAATTATGCTCGAGATGCTATAAATATATAGATCGCTGTATAGATGTACTGCACAGTCCTCTATCTACAATGATACTCGCAAAGTAGAGAATGACTGGTTTATCGATGATACTGAAATTGGGAAACATGCTGCTGCATCATTGGTTGGTGTTGAAATTACTGTAAAATTGCTAAAATTGTTCACACTATCAACTATGATGCTTATTACTAAAGTACATCGACGGTGTCTTTTCCATCCAATCCATCCACTGGTACGCTGTTGGTTACCACATAATGACTGATTGACATCGCTTGATTGAGATGGAGAAAGAGTTTTGGTGGAGCGGCAACGTCTTCTGGTGATGCCTAGCACCAAAACAGTGATCGTGTAGATCACTGCAATAAGAGGAATCAGTCGAAATGGAATGCAGAGCCATCAGCTATTCCATCACTGTGACAGATTAGTTTAAATGTAGAGGTCGTCAATTACCTTCGGACAGCAGTTTGGAAACGCTCCACAATACCGCCAAACTCTACCTATTTCCCTATGTTGTAACTGTCTTTTATTTAAAATAATCCAATGTGTGTGGTGAGTTATGGTAGCAGCAGTTACAACATGATTTACACCATGCTACATCTAATTTTCTGTGAGAAGCAATGGATGAGAACATGTTAATGTCAGTTTAGAACCTGACACACACCTAGAACTCGTGGCGGAAAAATCAAAACCTATGGCAGTATGCAAAGCGTGTTACAGAAGGGAAAAAAAATTCATTCGACACAGGGTCATAGGAAGCGTCTCTTGTGACTTATGGTGTAGCTCTACATCTACATCTACATACATACTCCGCAATCCACCATAAGGTGCGTGGCGGAGGGTACCTCGTACCACAACTAGCATCTTCTCTCCCTGTTTCACTCCCAAACAGAACGAGGGAAAAATGACTGCTTTTATGCCTCTGTACGAGCCCTTATCTCTCTTATCTTATCTTTGTGGTCTTTCCGCGAAATGTAAGTTGGCGGCAGTATAATTGTACTGCAGTCAGCCTCAAATGCTGGTTCTCTAAATTTCCTCAGTAGCGATTCACGAAAAGAACGCCTCTTTTCCTCTAGAGACTCCCACCCGAGTTCCTGAAGCATTTCCGTAACACTCGCGTGATGATCAAGCCTACCAGTAACAAATCTAGCAGCCCGCCTCTGAATTGCTTCTATGTCCTCCGTCAATCCGACCTGATAGGGATCCCAAACGCTCGAGCAGTACTCAAGAATAGGTCGTATTAGTGTTTTATAAGCGGTCTCCTTTACAGCTGAACCACATCTTCCCAAAATTCTACCAATGAACCGAAGATGACTATCCGCCTTCCCCACAATTGCCATTACATGCTTGTCCCACTTCATATCGCTCTGCAATGTTAGCCCAAATACTTAATCGACGTGACTGTGTCAAGTGCTACACTACTAATGGATTATTCAAACATTACAGGATTCTTTTTCCTATTCACCTGCATTAATATACATTTATCTATATTTAGAGTTAGCTGCCATTCTTTACACCAATCACAAATCCTGTCCAAGTCATCTTGTATCCTCCTACAGTCACTCAACGGCGGCACCTTCCCGTACACCACAGCAACATCAGCAAACAGTCGCACATTGGTATCCACCCTATCCAAAAGATCATTTATGTAGATAGAAAACGACAGCGGACCTACCACACTTCCCTGGGGCACTCCAGATGATACCCTCACCTCCGATGAACACTCACCATCGCGGACAACGTACTGGGTTCTATTACTTAAGAAGTCTTCGAGCCACCCACATACTTGGGAACCAATCCCATATGTTCGTACATTAGTTAGGAGTCTGCGGTGGGGCACCGAGTCAAACGCTTTCCGGAAGTCAAGGAATATGGCATCTGACTGATACCCTTCATCCATGGTTCGCAAGATATCAGTGAAAAAAAGGGCGAGTTACGTTTCGCAGGAGCGATGCTTTCTAAAGCCGTGTTGATGCATGGACAGCAACTTCTCTGTCTCAAGAAAATTCGTTATATTCGAACTGAGAATATGCTAGAGAATCCTGCAACAAACCGATGTTAAGGATATTGGTCTGTAATTTTGAGGATCCGTCCTTCTACCCTTCTTATATACAGGCGTCACCTGCGCTTTTTTCCAGTCGCTCGGGACTTTATGCTGGGCAAGAGATTCGCGATAAATGCAAGCTAAGTAAGGAGCCAATGCAGTAGAGTACTCTCTGTAAAACCGAATTGGAAACCCATCAGGACCTGGCGATTTATGTATTTTCAACCCATTCAGCTGCTTCACAACCCCAGGGATGTCTATCACTATGTCCTCCATACGGGAATTTGTACGAGACTCAAACGGCGGTATGTTTGTACGATCCTCCTGCATGAAAGATTTCTCAAATGCTAAATTTAAAATTTCAGCTTTCGTTTTGCTGTCCTCCTTTGCCAGGAAAGACTGATCTGTGATTGACTGGATGGAAGCCTTCGACCCGCTTACCGATTTTACGTAAGACCAGAATTTCCTTGGGTTTTCAGCAAGATCTTTTGCTAAGGTATGACGGTGGTAGTGGTTGAATGCTTCGCGCATCGCTCTTTTTACAGCAGCACGAATCTCTACTAACTTTTGCCTGTCCTCATTCTCCCGATCTTTCTTGTATCGCGAGTGCAACTGCCTTTGCTTCCTGAGTATTCTACGAATTGCGCTGTTAAACCACGGTGGGTCTTTTCCGTCCGTAGCTCACTTTTTCGGCACATACTTGTCCATTGTGTTTAAAATTTGCATATCATTCTTCCACGTCCATCGTACCGGAAGTAAATGAAGTCGATTCATTTACTAAGTGGAATGCTAACAACTGCTTATCTACTCTTTCTAGTAAGAATACTCTCCTAGCCTTCTTGACCGACTGTTTAACTTTAGTAACCATAGTCGCAATGACAACATCATGATCACTAATCCCTGTCTCAGCTGGTCTGTTCGTGGCTACCAGATCTAAAATATTTCGATTACGCGTTGGCTGTCGATTTAGCTACTCAAGACAGTTTTCGGATAATGTGTTCAAAAGTAATTCACACGACGGCTTGTCTGTACCACCTGTAATGAATCCATAGAAAACCCAGTCTATACTAGGTAGGTTGAAGTCGCCTCCGACTAATATGGCATGATCCGGATACTTCTGCGATACAGAATGTTGACGCCCTTTGAATGATTCTAGAACTGTCACGGTGGAACCTGGTGGCTGGTAATAACACCCCACAATTAAGTTTATTTCCCGTAGCCCTGTTAAACGTGAGCGCGTCCTTAATTCCCTGCCTTCACGTCGACTGGTGAGTGTTCATCAGGATACCTCGTACTACTACCTAGCATAAAAAAACCCATGTACACGCCACAAGTACTCTGCTACCCGAGTAGCCGCTTCCTTTGTGTAGTGCACCCCTGACCTATCAAGGGGCGTCCTACAATTCCCAATCCAATAGCGCAAGTGATCGGAGTGTGGAATGTCAGATCCCTTAATCGGGCAGGTAGGTTAGAAAATTTAAAAAGTGAAATGGATAGGTTAAAGTTAGATATGGTGGGAATTAGTGAAGTTCGGTGGCAGGAGGAACAAGACTTTTGGTCAGGTGATTACAGGGTTATAAATACAAAATAAAATAGAGGTAATGCAGGAGTAGGTTTAATAATGAATAAAAAAAGTAGGAGTGAGGGTTAGCTACTACAAACAGCATAGTGAACGCATTATTGTGGCCAAGATAGACACAAAGCCCATGCCTACTACAGTAGCACAAGTTTATATGCCAACTAGCTCTGCAGATGATGAAGAAATTGATGAAATGTATGACGAGATAAAAGAAATTATTCAGGTAGTGAAGGGAGACGAAAATTTAATAGTCATGGGTGACTGGAATTCGTCAGTAGGAAAAGGGAGAGAAGGAAACATAGTAGGTGAATATGGATTGGGGGGAAGAAATGAAAGAGGAAGCCGCCTTGTAGAATTTTGCACAGAGCATAACTTAATCATAGCTAACACTTGGTTCAAGAATCATAAAAGAAGGTTGTATACCTGGAAGAATCCTGGAGATACTAAAAGGTATCAGATAGATTATGTAATGGCAAGACAGAGATTTAGGAACCAGGTTTTAAATTGTAAGACATTTCCAGGGGCAGATATGGATTCTGACCACAATCTCTTGGTTATGAACTGCAGATTGAAGCTGAAGAAACTGCAAAAAGGTGGGAATTTAAGGAGATGGGACCTGGATAAACTGAAAGAACGAGAGGTTGTAGAGAGTTTCAGGGAGAGCATAAGGGAACAATTGACAGGAATGGGAGAAAGAAATACAGTAGAAGAAGAATGGGTAGCTCTGAGGGATGAAGTAGTGAAAGCAGCAGACGATCAAGTAGGTAAAAAGACGAGGGCTAATAGAAATCCTTGGGTAACAGAAGAAATATTGAATTTAATTGATGAAAGGAGAAAATATAAAAATGCAGTAAATGAAGCAGGCAAAAAGGAATACAAACGTCTCAAAAATGAGATCGACAGGAAGTGCAAAATGGCTAAGCAGGGATGGCTAGAGGACAAATGTAAGGATGTAGAGGCTTGTCTCACTAGCGGTAAGATAGATACTGCCTACAGGAAAATTAAAGAGACCTTTGGAGAAAAGAGAACTACTTGTATGAATATCAAGAGCTCAGATGGAAACCCAGTTCTAAGCAAAGAAGGGAAGGCATAAAGGTGGAAGGAGTATATAGAGGGTTCATACAAGGGCGATGTACTTGAGGACAATATTATGGAAATGGAAGAGGATGTAGATGAAGATGAAATGGGAGATACGATACTGCGTGAAGAGTTTGACAGAGCACTGAAAGACCTAAGTCGAAACAAGGCCCCGGGAGTAGACAACATTCCATTAGAACTACTGACGGCATGGGAGAGCCAGTCCCGACAAAACTCTACCATCTGGTGAGCAAGATGTATGAGACAGGTGAAATACCCTCAGACTTCAAGAAGAATATAATAATTCCAATCCCAAAGAAAGCAGGTGTTCACACATGTGAAAATTACCGAACTATCAGTTTAATAAGTCACAGCTGCAAAATACTAACGCGAATTCTTTACAGACGAATGGAAAAACTGGTAGAAGCGGACCTCGGGGAAGATCAGTTTGGATTCCCTAGAAATGTTGGAACTCGTGAGGCAATACTAACCTTACGACTTATCTTAGAAGAAAAATTAAGAAAAGGCAAACCTACGTTTCTAGCATTTGTAGACTTAGAGAAAGCTTTTGACAATGTTGACTGGAATACTCTCTTTCACATTCTAAAGGTGGCAGGGGTAAAATACAGGGAGCGAAAGGCTATTTACAATTTGTACAGAAACCAGGTGGCAGTTACAAGAGTCGAGGGACATGAAAGGGAAGCAGTGGTTGGGAAGGGAGTGAGACAGGGTTGTAGCCTCTCCCCGATGTTATTCAATCTGTAGATTGAGCAAGCAGTAAAGGAAACAAAAGAAAAATTCGGAGTAGGTATTAAAATTCATGGAGAAGAAGTAAAAACTTTGAGGTTCGCCGATGACATTGTAATTCTGTCAGAGACAGCAAAGGACTTGGAAGAGCAGTTGAACGGAATGGACAGTGTCTTGAAAGGAGGATATAAGATGAACATCAACAAAAGCAAAACGAGGATAATGGAATGTAGTCAAATTAAATCGGGTGATGCTGAGGGAATTAGATTAGGAAATGAGACACTTAAAGTAGTAAAGGAGTTTTGCTATTTAGGGAGTAAAATAACTGATGATGATCGAAGTAGAGAGGATATAAAATGTAGACTGGCAATGGCAAGGAAATCGTTTCTGAAGAAGAGAAATTTGTTAACATCGAGTATAGATTTAAGTGTCAGGAAGTCGTTTCTGAAAGTATTTGTATGGAGTGTAGCCATGTATGGAAGTGAAACATGGACGATAACTAGTATGGACAAGAAGAGAATAGAAGCTTTCGAAATGTGGTGCTACAGAAGAATGCTGAAGATAAGGTGGGTAGATCACGTAACTAATCAGGAGGTATTGAATAGGATTGGGGAGAAGAGAAGTTTGTGGCACAACTTGACTAGAAGAAGGGATCGGTTGGTAGGACATGTTTTGAGGCATCAAGGGATCACAAATTTAGCATTGGAGGGCAGCGTGGAGGGTAAAAATCGTAGAGGGAGACCAAGAGATGAATACACTAAGCAGATTCAGAAGGATGTAGGTTGCAGTAGGTACTGGGAGATGAAGAAGCTTGCACAGGATAGAGTAGCATGGAGAGCTGCATCAAACCAGTCTCAGGACTGAAGACCACAACAACAACAACATAGCGCAAGTCTAGAAATCTGCAGCCAAGACCGTCACATAGTCGACGAAGCCTCTAGCTGAGACCCTCCACTCGGCTCCAAACCAAAGGACCCTCATCCACTCTGGGAATGATGCTGCAAATAGAGAGCTCTGCTTGTACCCCGCATGCGAGGCCAGCGGTCTTCACTAAATCCGCCAGCCGCCTGTACGAACTGAGGATCGTCTCAGAACCCAAGCGACAGACATCATTGGTGCCGATGTGAGCAACTACTTGCAGACGACTGCACCCCGTACGCTCGATAGCCGCAGGCAAGGCCGCCTCCACATCTTGGATGAGGCCCCCTGGCAGACAAACCGAGTGCACGTAGGATTTCTTTCCAGCCCTGTACGCTATTTCCCTAAGGGGCTCCATCACCCGCCTAACGTTGGAGCTCCCAATAACCAGCAAGCCTTTGCCCCCGTGTGCCTGCTCGGGCCCTGCTGAAGGAGCGGCCAACTGCCCACTGACAGGACGAACGGGTGAGGCCAGCCGGACAGCCTCCACATTGACCCTCCGCCTCGAGCGACGCGCACGTGTTGCAGTCCGCCACTCACCGTGAGGTGAGGGCGGCCCCAACGCACCGGGTACACTAGAAGGTGCCTGGGCGGCTGAGTCAGCGGACGCAGCAAGCGACACCTGGGGTGTCTCAAGCGACGCGCCAGACCCTCCGCCGTCGCTGCACCTCGAGGCAGCAGCCTGAAGGCGGCTGACCGTGGTCAACAGCACGCTCAGCTGCTCGCGAACCGCAGCCAGTTCCTCCTGCGCCCGCACACAGCACGCACACACCCTATCCATCCTACTGCTAATATCTAACGACTCCGCGAATTTATACTCTACAGCTATCAATAAGCAATATACTCCTTTTAAGTACGAGAATACACAAGGATTTTATGTAATTAAATATGCAAGCGCACAAACACTCTGAAAGAAATTAATAATCAGACTACAAAACAAATATGAAAGCTAAATGTGCGACTCGCTACTGCACTGCTGCTGCACTGATACTTCACCAGCGGGTGCTCAAGGCTCACTGAGCTGTGTCAAAAGCGGGATACGGTCATCCTCCCACAGAACAGGCGATGCAACTTTACACTGGTCTGTGCAATTGATGAATACCTGTATATTTAATAGGATTGTCACATGTGCTCGATGCCGGCATGCAGGGAGTATTTATTTTCGATATATGGGAGGAGTGAGATGCAGTAAAAAACTTATCGAGTTTGCATTAACTATGTCTGTGGCACTTTACGATTTCGTAGAGGTAGACTTGGCTCTTATTTACGTAGACATCTGACAGCAGTAAAACACTGACAGCCTTTTAGCTGCACCTGCGTGGGTGAGCCGCTATACAGATATCTCTCTCTCGGCAGTTAGGCCTACGCTGGACCGGCAGGTACATGTGGTGGTTGGCTAAACATGAATGCGGCCAGAGGCGTCTTGCATCTCCCATTAGGATTGCCAGGGAGAATGCAACTTGTGCTATTCTGGGAAGCATTGCAACAGATTTCTATAGCACGTTCAGAGACAGGCTTGGCCGTTACTTACGTAGACATGTGACATCAGTGTAACATTGAGAACATTTTAGCTACGTCTGCAAGGATGAGTTGCTTGGCAATTAGGTTTTCATTGGACTGCAGGCAGAAATTCTATATATAATCGTGTAAGCAATGGTAAACACGTCTGCATGGCCCAGAGGCGTCTCACGTATGGGACTTGTGCGAGCGTGCAGTCCGCCATTGTGCCTTGGGGCTCTCTAGGGAACAGTTCGCTGATACAGTTCGGTTGTCAATAGTCCAAAAGCATGTTTTACATGCAATGAGTGTTTGTGCATTGCATTATTTTCGGCTGTTTAAGCGTTGTGAGCGTGTTGACAGAGTGTTATATATGCATTATTTTTTGACAATTTCGCGAGTAGTGTACATATTTGTTGCATTGTTTTGTGAACAGGTTTGTAGAATGTGCAATGCATTATTTCTACAGTTTACAATTAGTGAATGTGTTTGCAGAGCCTTTTACATGCATTATTTTGACAATATACTAGTTGTTTGCGTATCTGTACATCAGTGTACTGAATTATTTCGGTAGTTTACTAGTAGTTTGTAGGTCTGTATGCTGTGGAACGCATTATTTCGACAGTTTACAATCAGCAAGCGTGTTTGCAGAGCGTTTTACATGCATTATCTTGACAATTTACGAGTTGTTTGCGTGTCTGTACGTCACTGTAGTGCATGACTTACGAGTAGTTTGCAGGTCTGTAGGCTATGTAGTGTGTCCCTGAGCACGCCAGGGCGAGTGTTTTGTATCAGTGTAATAAATGAACTAAGTGAAATCCATCCCTAAATTAATTGTTCCAAAATAAATGAAGTACACTCCTTCCTCTCCAGCAGCCCAGCACAGGCTGAGTTCTTTTCCCGCCATTCCGCTTCCCCCCCCCCCCCCCCAAGATCATCATATCATCATGAGATGACAGAGCCCTCTGGTGACAGTACTGAGTACTAGGTCAGTTGGACTCATGGTGAATACACTGGATGGAGCTACTGCCTATGACAACTGAAACTGTTTAAATAAAAACTGTCCGCAAAATAAGGACTTATGTCCATCCTATCCTGCAGCCCAGCACAGGTTGAGTCCTTTTCCCAATAATTCAAGGATGAGGTGGTTGTCAGATGAGCTAGGTTAGTGGAGGTAGCCCAAGTGACCCTCCTTCCCACTATTTTCTTAGGTTAGTGGAGGTAGTCCGAGTGCCCATTTTTCCTCACAAAAACTTGAACTTCCCACCATTTTCTTGGGGAGGGGGAAGGGAATGAGGAGGGGTGAGGGGGAGAGAAAGGGGTGCAGGTTAATGGAGGTAGCCCAATTGATCTATCTTCCTGCCAAAATTCGAACTTCCCACCATGAAGTCATTGTTTCATTGTGACATACATCGCCGCCATCTTGGATCCACCATCTTGAATAAATTTGGCAACAATGTAGAGTGGGGTGACGCCGCCCTTGTCCCATTACTGACGGCTTACGACATGTTGTCTGGCAGCCTGAACACATACCTATAGGCACCATCGAACCACATCCATGTCATAGCTACAATGTCCCACGACAACTGATGATCCGTTAGCACAAGGAGCTGACCTGCCCTACATTCACTGAGATGTTCAGCTGCTTTGAACCTTTGTACAGCTCAGTTTTCTATTCTTTTGCATTTACGATTGCAGAGGAGAAAGTGACCCACTTAAATGCCCACCCCCAAGTGTCAAATGAAGAGAAAATTTCCTTGTACCACGTATCCTAGAAGCAGGTTTCGCTACTGCCACATGCACACACACAAAAAAACGTCGCCTGCCTGGAAATGATGATCATCACAAGAGACGTTGCCACTGCAGTTGCTGTCGTCCAGACCACTGTTCACTTCCGCTCTTGTGACCAAGACGTTGCGTTACCGGGTACCGGACACTACTGGCTGGGCGGGCCTGGACTAGGACATCATTTCGGGGATTGTAGTCAGGAAATTTAACTTGACATCCCTCTAACTCGTGAAAGATCTTAGGATTCAAGAGAGTGGACCAGGAGCGTTTCAGAACTTGACTTTTATTTCCACTGTATAGTCTAGCAAATGACTTCATTCTTGACACTAGCAAGAATAGATTTTTAAGCTGTTTGAGATTTACTAAAGAAGTGTTTCTGGGGTCACGTTCAGAATGTGAAGCACAATGCGTGCTTTCAGTGCAGTTAAATTTGCAATCGGAACACTGAACACAACATCTTTCACATAGCCACACAGCCAGGAGTCACACGGATTGAGATCAGGTGATCGGGACCGACAAGCTGTAGGGATATGGCAGATGATAATTCTAGCATTTCAAAAATGGCGCTTCAGCAGCTACTTAACTGGCTTTGCAATGTGCAAAGGTGCACCATCTTGCATAAAAATGATACCATCCACACATCCACACTGCTGGACAGCTGGAACGACGTGGTAGCGCAAAAGACACTCATAGCGCTTACCATTAACGATGCAGGTAACAGGACTGGAAGCACCTGTCTCTTCGAAAAAATATGGTCCTATGATAAATGATACCGTAAACCCGCACCACACAGTGGCCTTTTCAGAATGAAGTGGTACTGGTTGATTTGCGTGTGGATTTTTTCCATTGCCCATATTCGACAATTCTGTGTATTGGTATATTTTGTCAAATGGAAGTGGGCTTCGCCTATCCACAAAATCTTCCACGGTCAATCATTGTCCACTTCCGTGCGAGCAAGAAATTCGAAAGCAAAGGTCTATCTTGCTGGCAGGTCAACAGGAAGCAACTCGTGCACATGGGTAATTTTGAATGGATACAATTGAAAGACGTTTCGTAGGATTTTACACACCGTACTCACGGGTATGTCCAATGTTCGGGCAATTCTCCGTGCTCTACGCGTTTGCACACCACCACTCGTCTCCTCCTGCATTGCTGTGGCCACTGATTCCACTGACGTCGAATCAATTCGTTTCCTCCATCTACCAGGTTGCACAGCAAAAGAACCCATCTTTTAGAATTTCCAAATCATTTTCTCCACACCCGCGGCAGTCATCGGACCATTGCCTGTTTTCAAACCCTTCAGTGTCCGGAACTTGTG
Organism: Schistocerca piceifrons; assembly: GCF_021461385.2. NCBI lineage: Eukaryota > Metazoa > Arthropoda > Insecta > Orthoptera > Acrididae > Schistocerca > Schistocerca piceifrons. The sequence continues at coordinate 410,117,681 of NC_060143.1, read as the reverse complement.
CAGACTGACGTGTGCACAGTCATAATTCTTGTAATACAGCTTTACAAGCAGAGCGTATTGAGACAATCATGGCGAACGTCGCAGACACGAAAGGTGGAAAAGCCCTGTACCCGGCGTGTTTATACCACCTTCAATGGGTCGTGCACATGACAGGTGTTTTCATTTACGTATTCTGACGCATACAGCGCCATCTACTGATCAATTTTCACACTATTTTTTTCTTCTGCCATACGTTTTCCTCATTCTCCGAAAATATTCCGTTGCAATTGGACGTCACTCTGACCAGTGGTGTTATTTCTACAGCATTTTGAAAGTTTAACTTTAATTATAATCATCCTGTATAATCTTGCATATTCACCTCAGTGATAAAGAATTCCTGCCAAAGCGTCACTACCACATGCTCAATCCACATCCATTATGGCAGTATCTGTCAGTTTAATGGAGAATGCAGTTATGTCGGTCAGTGTGGTTTTGTGGAGTCTCTCCTCTGAATCCACATATTCACAAGGAAAGAGCCCTTCTTTGTCACGAGTTGAAATGTTGAATCATCGGGATTTGCAACTCTGGTGATATGTATACCTTCCCGACGCATTGTCTCAACAAGCTCCTAAAGAGGCATGTGCATGGAACGTAGCAAATCCAGGAAGTGGAGCGTTATTCTTGACATGATTCTCTTGGAAAATGTGGTGTGCTTCTACCTTATAATCCTTCAAACCAAAGTCACCCAAGAGCTCAACAAGAAAGTTGTCATCATACGTGCTCAAATAATGGAAGACACCGGGTATGTGCTGTGGCAGTTGGAACTTAAAGTTGCATAGATTATAGGGTACACCACAGAACTTTGCCATTAGATTACAATAGCCTCTTTGCGGAGATTTTACTTTTGTATCAAACGACAGTCCACAGTTATAACAGTCAAGTGTCTTACTGCACAAGAAATCTTTTTCCTGCAAAACAGTCATGAGAACGTTCTTGTGATAAATATTACCAACGTTCTTGTGATAAATATTACCAACTTCCCACACATTCTTCAAGCTCAGAAAGCAGCTGTGTCGCGGGATAGTCCCTGACGTATAGTTAGAATCTGTTGCAGTTGGTGTCTTACTTGCATACAACTTGATATGTCATATACAGTACGTGCTGGTACGCAGTTTTGTGAAGGAAGTGTGAGAGGCAATGGGGTCACCTCGATAATGTACTACAGGCATTCAGAGTCTGCTTATTTGGTGCACTACAGGCATTCAAAGTCTGCCTATTTGATGAAGGTACATTGTTCCTAGACATGTGCGTTCTTAAACTTTAAGAACTTTTTATCAACAATAGGCATTTATGCATGTGTCGGTTCCTGATTTGAGCAGTCAATGAGGTTCCTTTCAAGATATTCACCTGAGTTAAAAGCTGAGGTGTCTGCAGCAAAAATACAGCTTATGTTCATTTCTCACAGTTTCTCTGGTGTGAGCTCATGGGGGATGACACCAGTTGTTGAGGATAGGAGACGTAAGTAGTTCATTTTTTTTTTACAATAATAAATTTGTTAGCCACGCATTTGCGTACATTACTAGTGTGATTGTTCTTGTTTGTTTCTATATGCACTTGATTTTAATAACACAGATGAATGGATATAAGCTGCTGACATCAAATTTAGACGCTACAGTCTATGACTGAGCCAACAACTGCTCCAGCCATGTTAGAGATACCATTATTTGAACCATCTCCATTCTCTAGTACCAGCTCATGGGGGACGACACCAGTCACTGAAAGTGAATACGTAAGTAGTTCATTTTTTCTTTTGTACAGTAACATGTATGTTACCCACACAAATACTTATATGCATCCAATTCTAATGAGAGATGTTCTTATTTGTTTCTAGGTTCACTTGATAAAAATATTGCTATGAACCAAGGGAGTACTCAACTGCAGGCAGAGTTGGAAAATGTTTTATTACAGGCCAAAAGACCAATGAGCTCTGAGGATGAAGCATATCTGTAACCTGCGGCTACATCAAAGATTTTTCGCATAACTATTATTATAATTACTATAATATCTTGGTTTTTACACTCACTTGATACTCTATACTAGCAGAGGGGATGAATGTGTACGGATGTAGTCTTGCACTTAAACAACTGACCCATCAACGACGTGTCCGGGGCCAGACGTGTCAACATGGCAATCTCGTCTATCAATAATGACACAGACACTCCAGCCAGATGCGTCACGGCCCAGTCCAAGTGCGATGATGTACCTACAGCCAAGCACATCGCAGCCTAGACCACCGACGATATACAGTACCTGCCAATACCACAACTCAGTCCTTTGTCTTGGAATGGACTGACGACTCATCGTTTGCCACAGTCTGCGCACGCTCTCTGCGACCTAGCCCATCATGCAAATGTCGCAGTGGGTCACTGCTGTGACATCACAGTGGGCCTAGCAGTAACAGTCCCCCTGCCCACTCTGTTATGGATCACTATGCAAGTCGTGCAGCTGCACCTGACTATTCCGTAGTTGCTGGCGCTTTTGGGTACAGGATCCCACAAACCCATACTGAAAACACAGATGCGCGGTACGTAGATCCCGCCCTTTCCTTACTGCCTGCCAAGGCGGTTTGGAAAGTATTGTCTCCAAAATCACCAGTGACGCACGGTATTCCGCCATTAAGTGCAGTGTGGTTTTATGTTGTGAATTCACGCCCCCTCCCTCTCCCCACCCAAAAGAAAGTAGTGATCCTGGCAAGAAAAAGAGCAACGTCTACATTTGGGGATATACTGGCACGATATTGCGATGTGAGTCAAATACAGAATGGTTAGCAACTTTTGTCAAAAGTGTAATACTAGGTAATTTTTGCAACAAGAAGGAAAGAAGGTTAGGTAAGACGCTCACTTGCGTGCTCTTGCTCGGTGTATACTCACATGTTTATGATCCAGTTGACTGGGCATCCAGTTTCACCCCTCTTCTGAAATATATCACCACTAAACATTGTATCGGTCACAGAAATTCGCGTCATGGCCACCAACTGAGTAGTTCCTCTGCCTGTTTCACCCACCATTCATCAGCCATGAGCCGCAAACTGCTGTCAAACGGCGCTGTCGGCACCCGGAGTGATGGCAGGGAGTGCTGTCTGGTAAGCTTTGAGTGGCGTGATGTCTGTGATTACGACAACAGTGTTGTCTAGGGGCTCTAAATTGGAGATGTCGAGTTTTCGTGTTTTCCGTTGACCTGGTATTCTGTTTGAATCTGCAGAACGTGGTCGCAATTCAGTAGCCAGGATTTGATAAAGTGTTCGTGTACCTTACGCGCCGCTATTCAATACGTTTAGCTGCTTGGTCACTGTGAAAGTACAGGACATTGTATTCTGTCGATGAGTGATGCTGTTGGTTCCAAATGTGACGTGCATGAAAATCATTACATCGTTGTTGACGAAGTTGTTAGTAGTGTATTTAATTTACTGGGTCACAATACAGTTACCGTTCACATCCATTTACACCAAGAAAGCAGCGGATGGCACACCACCTTGAAAGCTAACCCCTTACGTTGCTGCTGTGTATTACAATATGGACTGTCGGTGTCACATTGATTTTGCTTGCGACGGACTGCTGAGTAACGCTCAGTTTACGAAGTTGGGCATAAGAGCCGACTGTTACTGCATTTGTGAACACTACAAGCTATAACGGCGTTATGCTTTTGAATTCATCGATATGGTCGTTTTCTGCAATTCAATCGCAAATTGTTGAAACCAAATAAGTCAAAATTTTCGGTTTTCGTATTTTCACTGAATAGTACATTTAAGAGTACAGCCTATCGTTTGGTGTTGAAATGAAACACGTCATGCTCCTACAAATGGTAGAAAAGGTGGTACACATTGTTGATGAAATTATCCACTTCCTTTGTTGGCGCACTAACAGTCACTGTTAACGTTCATTGAGCGGAAGTTGGTTGTATTACTGTGGCTCCAAAAAAGGAAGAATAGTAGCTCAGATTGTGATAGAAATAAGATAAAGACAGCTCGCACCAAAGGACTGCCTTATCGAAATTACAGAGGAGATTATGTTCCAGGGAAAGCAGTTACAGAATCTGGCAGGTAAATATCAATCGTTCTTGGAATAACCGTAGGAAACTGTATAGATGTAAATAATACCAATATTACCAGCAATACCAATCTTATATTGTAAAATTCCTTTCAGCTGCAGAATGAAATGTTATGACTCGATTGACGTAATTCAACGTAATAATATTTTGGAATATTTTGGCAAGATTTCTTGATCTTCCTAACAAAGATGCCCAGCGCCTTATTGAAGCAAAGGAAGTAAAACAGAGGCGTTCTGGGAAAACTGATCCAGAATGTTGTGAAAACTGTAGGGGTGCAACGTTTCTTTACCATATAATGTTTGGAAGTGAAAGGAAAGTGGTTTGCAAGAAAGCTTTCCTGAATTTACATGCAATGAGGAATTCGCACGTGTTTAGAATCTCTGTATCGAAGGATTAGGAAGACATACTTTTAACTGAAGAAAAAGGCATGAGCCCAACATTCCAGGTTTAATAGACAGAATTCCAGTGGCTTACCCAACATACCAAGTACCTATTTCCAGAATGAAGATGGAAGATGTGAAGACAGTCATTGAATATGTGCCTGCTACAAAGACATCACTCTGTGAAGAAGTGCTTTTTTGGCCAGTGACCGGCTAAAATTATAGCTAATGTACAGTTAATCTTATTGCTGTTAAAATAATTCGGTTTCTTCTGTTGTGTCAGACCATTTTCTATGTGTTCTTTCAAATTACAGTTTTTCGTAATCGTAATTCCTAGATATTTTGTTGAATTTATAGCCTTTAGTTTTCATTGATTTATATGTATCCGAAGTTTAACGCATTCCTTTTAGCACTCATGTGACGACCTCACAATTTTCATTATTTAGGATAAATTGCCAATATACAAACCATACAGATATTTTATCTAAATCGTTTTGTAATCGGTTTTGATCTTCTGATGACTTTTTTAGATGATAAACGACAGCATCATCTGCAAACAGCCTAAGAGGGGTGCTCAGATAGTCTCCTAAATTGTTTATATAGATAAGGAACAGCAGAGGGCCTATAATACTACGTTAGGGACACCAGAAATCATCCCTGTTTTACTCGATGACTTTCCGTCAGTTACTACGAACTGTGACCTCACTGACAGGAAATCACGAATTCAGCCGCATAACGGAAACGATATTCTGTAAGCACACATTTTGATTACAAGCTACTTTTGTGGGATAGTGTCAAGAGCCTTCTGGAAATCTATAAATACGGAATCAATTTGAAATCCCTTCTCAATAGCACTGAACACTTCGTGTGATAAATGGCTAGTTGTGTTTCACGAGAACAATGTTTTTCAAATCTGTCTTGACTGTGTGCCAGTAGACAGTTCTCTTCGAGGTAATTCATAATATTAGAACACAATATATGTTCCAAAATCGTACTGTAACTCGTCGTTAATGGTATGGGCCTGTAATTTAGTAGACTACTCCTGTTACCTTTCTTGAATGCTGGTGTGACCTGTGAAACTTTCCAGCCTCTAGGTACGGATCTTACGTTGAGCGAGAGGTTGCATATGATTGATAAGTTTGGAGCTATTGCATCAGCATGCTCTGAAAGGAACCTAAATTGGTGGACAGTCTGGACCGGAAGACTCGCTTTTATTAAGTGATGTAAGTTGCTTCACTACTCAGAGATATCTGCTTCTAAGTTACTTATACTGGCAGCTGTTCTTGATTGGAATTCCGGAATCTTTGCTTAGTCTTCTTTGGTGAAGGAATATCGGAAGGATGTGTTTAGTACGTCTGATTTAGCAGCACTGTCATCGAAAATGTTTCTATTGGTATCGCGCAGAGAAGGCATTGATTGTGCGTTGTCGCTAGCGTACTTTACGTATGACCAGAATCTCTCTGGATTTTCTATCGGATATCGAGACAAAGTTTCTTTGTGGAAACTATTATGAGCATCTCGCATTGAAGTATGCGCTAAATTTCGGGTGTCAGGAGCTCATGAGCGCTCAACAGCGAGGTTATCAGCATCTAGCTTCTGTAATAGATTTTATCATTCTTTTAAATTTGACATGCTTTTTGGTTGTTTCTGCAAGTGTTCTAAACTCTTTTGTGTGCCTTGGAGGATCAGCTTCGCCTTTTTAAAAAATTTTTGGTATACATTTTCAGTTGCTGTCGACATTCTTTGAATTCAAGCCACATCGGTCTCCACATACATTGCTAATCTGGAAGGAGTGGAGATAGTCTCTCAGGAAGCCGTCAAGCGAATTTTTGTCTGCTTTTTTTTGAACAAATATATTTTTCGTTTATATTTGATGGATTGGGGAGTTACGGCATTCAGTCTCGCTACGAAAATCCTGTGTTCGCTAATCCTTGCATCCGTTTTGATGCTAGTTATTAGCTCAGGATTATTTCTTGCTAAGAGGTCAAGTGTGTTTTCACAACCGTTTCCTATTAGAGTGCGTCAAAGAACTAATTACTCGAAACAATTTTCAGAGAATGCGTTTAGTACAATTTCGGATGATGTTTTATGCGTACCTTCAAATTTAAACGTGTATCTTCGCTAACATATCGACAGTAAATTGAAGTCACCACCAGTTATAACTGTCTTAGTTGGGTATGTGTTTGAAATTAGGCTCAAGTTTTCTTTGAAACTTTCAACAATTGTATCATCTGAGTTGGGAGGTCGTTAAAAGGATCCATTTAGTGTTTTTCTCTAGTTGCCAAGATTGACCTCTACCCATATTAACTCACAGGAAATATCTACGAGTACTTCAATTACGTTACGAGATAAACTACTACTAACAGCAACAAACACGCCACCGCCAGCTGTGGTTCGCCTGTCCTTTCTGAACTCCGTTAGGTTCTTCGCAAACATTTCGGCTGAACTTATCTCCGGCTTTAGCCAGCTTTAAATGCCCATAACGACTTGAGCATCAGTGCTTCCTGTTAGCACTTGGAGCTACGCTACTTCTTCAGCATTTACAAGTTTTACACCGGCGCTCCGTAGATCTTCGTTCTTCCTGTGTTCGACCTGCACCCTTTGAGACTGATGCCCTTATTGTGTTTCCCTGAAACCCTTTAACCTAAAATGTCGCCTAGTCTACGCCACACGGCCCCCGCTACTCGGGTAGCCGCCTCCTGCGTGTAATGGACTCCCTACCTATTTAGTGGTACCCGGAAACCTCACAACACTACGGCGCAAGTCGAGGACTCTGCAGCCTACACAGTCGCAGAACCATCCAAGCCTCTGATTCAGCCCATCCACACGTCTCTGTTCGAGACGTCAGCAATTAGTTCTATCGACTATGCTGCAAATAATGAGCCGTGTACGGCTCGAGTTGAGGCCGTTGATAGCTTCTTGTAATAGCGATAGTGGCGTCTCGTTTTCTTAGTGTATTCACTGCCGCCACTACGATACTCGCCTTGTCTGTCCACGAGTGGCAGCAGCAGGGCTTATTGATAGCGCGTACTGTGGTGCCATCTTTGGAGCGGCCTCTAGTATTTCCGGGTCGTCGTGTGTCGAGGGAGTTGAGTTGGGACGGAGCAGCAGTGAAGTCCAGACAGCCAGTACTCGCCCGACCGCTGGCGACACACATGCACTGTCCGACGGAAGAATGTGGTCGCGAGAGTGCACGACCACTTCAAGGACCGGATTCAGCGAATTTTAGTTGAATGGACGGTGATATTCGAGTAGTGCAACTTTCACCTGTGTTTGTGTGTTCGCCCGTCGAAGTGACCTCCTGGCAATAAGCTGTCAGTCGACGATTTATACTGGGATCTTTCCCGTGCCTGACTTGGTGGAGACGACCGTTGGTTGGTCGTTCGGTCGGTCGTCGCAACCGACGACGTGCATTTTGTCTTCCGACCGCTTCTGGCTTCTCTGTGTTTGTGCCGACTTATAATTCGTCCGTGTTGTTTTACAGTGACTGGTTTTAGTATTGTGAGTTGTTGGTGGAATTGTTTTCCCGCATCCTTGGGTATCTCGTGGTTTGAATGAGCAGCTATTTTAACGCTGTCTGTGTACTGGATTTGGTGAGGAGAGTTGCGAACGGGCATCAGTTCAGTTGGGGCGCAGCAGCGAGCAGGTCCGTGCGGCGAAAGGGTAAGCCAGGGCCGCTGGCGGCGTGCTGCCACTGCCGGATCGAGGAGGGGTAGCTATGAGAGCGACGACTACGTTGCACACCGAACCCAGGACTTTTAAGTTGTGTGAAGAGTTCACTACTAATGCAACGTCGACTATTCTGAAATCTCGCGTTTGGTTGGTGGGTTGTTGCTCCCATGGCCGCTGAGCCTGGCGGCAACGAGTGAAGTGTTTCGAGGCGGTAAAATATTGCAGCCGTCTTTCTCTATTTGTTACTCATCATTGAATTTAGTATTATTCTTATTAGTGAAGTGCAACTAGCGGTATTTTCTGCCTTGTGGCAGCTAACGCCCCAGTTACCTGCCCTGGAGGTTAGTGTACTTTTCTGGCAGTGTACTTTTCCTCGTGATGTTGATGCTGTCCGACGTGGCGTGTAGTTCGACAGCCTCTTGTATTGTACTGTGCATGTATTTTGGAAGATCTGCCTTGGTTCTAGTGTTTCCTTCGGCCTTGGGTGTGCTTCTGAAGACGTGGTGCTGTCCGTCTCTTTGCCCTTGCCTAAAAATAATCCAACGTTGTACCAGTGAGCGGACATTAGGCGGATTGGTTAGTCGGTCGGTCGGCGCTTAAGCTACCCCTAGTGTGTGTTGCCATCCTGTTACGTGAGTACAACTCTTGGCTGCCTGTCTCACTACTGTAGTCACCTTCCTCAGTCGATCCAGGGAGCGCTGTCTGTGGGTCACTCCGTCTTATTTGGACAATTTATCATAACTGTTTAAAATTTACTCTAATGTTTTAACATGCTATTGCCTACCCCACTTGTAATCCCGGCCTTCAGCCGTTAATTGTTTGTAACACTGCTTGTGTCCTTCAGCCAACAAATTATTTTCAGTTTTCTCTTAATAAGGCCTGGAGTTGTCACTATAGCTTGTTACAGTTCGTTAAGATTGTTTTAAAAAAGGTTTTAGTATTTTAACATGCAACGGCCTTCCTTACTTGTAATTCAGGCCTTCGGCCGTTGATTATTCTGAAAATTGCGTGTGGCCTTCAGCTTCAAATAATTTTGAATCCTTTCTTAATCAGGATGTCCGCCGTCATTTGTTTGTAACATTGCTTGTGGCCTTCAGACGACAAATAATTTTCAGTCCCGTTTTAGAGAGGCCTTCAGCCGTCTCTATAGCTTTTTACAAGTTATTAAGATTATTAGAAAGGGTTTTAGTATTTTTATTTGTAATTCAGTCCTTCAGCCGTTGTGTATTCTGAAACTGCTGCTGGCCTTCAGCCGTTAATTGTTTGTAACATTGCTTGTGGATTTCACCCGACAAATAGTTTCAGTTCTGTCTTGATAAGGCCTTCAGCCGTCACTATAACTTGTTACAGTTATTAATATTGTTGAAGGGGTTTTTGGTATTTTTTTAACGTGTAAATGTCCACCTTATTGGTAATTCAGGCCTTCAGGCGTTGTGTATTTTTGAAAATGCTTTTGGCCTTCATCCGACAAATAATTTTGAACCTTCTTAATCAGGCGTTCAGCCGTTGATTGTGTGTTACATTGCTTGCGGCCTTCAGCCGACAATAACTTGCAATTTTTCTAATAAGGCTTTCAGCTGTCAATGTAGTAAAATCTTAAAAATGATAGTTGAGAGTTTTGTTTTTTAAAAATAAAGTGTTTTCTATGCACCGGTCGCAGGTTCGAATCCTACCTCGGGCATGGATGTGTGTGATGTCCTTAGGTTAGTTAGGTTTAAGTAGATCTAAGTTGTAGGGGACTGAGGTACACAGCAATTAAGTCCCATAGTGCTCAGAGCCATTTGAACCATTTGTTTTCTGTGCAACCAATGGTCACTGATTAGGCCCCGTCCACACTTTTCCTGCTTTCCCTAAGTCCCGCGTTTCAAATGAGTTCTGCTTTCATCTCGCAACCACGACTGGGCGTCCTTATCACTTTAGATAGCTGCTCGAAACAAGAGAGAATCTCTTGTGATCCGAAGCGACACACACCACTGGTACTGAAGTGACCACCGCCTAGAGCTGGTTGTGTTATGTGGTCTCCACGGCATCTGGAAGGAACCGTTCCACATCTGGAATGACTTCACCCGATATGCAAATGGCGTGCACATTGGCTTTCTTCCGCTCCTTGGGAGCCATGTCCCTAAGCGAACCCATAAAACATCTAACACTGGAGCTCTCAACTACCAATAACCTCACCCTCCGTGACTGCCTGGATCTTGCAGTCTGAGAGATTTCCTTTTAAACAACACAAGCGACTGTAACTGGCTTAGAGGCACTGTCAGCCACAGATAACACTTGGAACCTGCTTGTCAGACAGGCCTTACTTTCGGTCCCCCAGGAAGTCTTTCACAGTCTGCCGCGCTCTGAGGCGATCTCCCTCTCTACCACATGTGAGAGTTCAACGTCGGTGCTAGCAGTAATTGGGCTGGCCATCAGTGCGGACCATTCGGTGGGCGCATCAGTCGTGCTGGACGTCTGTTGGATTCTCACTGTCCATCCACAGTAGTGATGCCCATCCACTGCCGCCTCAAGCTCCCAACACAGCCTGGACCTGAGAGCGAAGTGTCACCAACTCAGCTAGCATCCGCACATAGCAAATAAAGTCCCTATCAATACTAAAGACTATGGAAAACTGTACTACACAGATAAAGATCGACACGTGCGGAACTCTACTATAGACGCTAACCAAAACGCAAGAACTGTGTCCAGTAAATTAGATTAACACACCAGAAATTGAAAAACTAAACTACCAACGCACATGCAATTCACCCGTGGTTAGGAACTCGTCAAATATCAGAAAATCGGTTACTTCCCTGTTGCTGTTGTTCATTCGGCAGCTGGTAATGGTTCACCACTGTAGGCATTTAATCAAGTTGGTGAGAGGGACCTGTTATCTTAAGCAGTCTGTAACTGTTGTGTGGCAACAGTGCGCTGGTGATGTTTAGTGTTGATAGAGTAATTCTATGTGGCCCAGTCGTAAGTTATTCCTTTTAAAATTTGGTTAGTGAAGTCTTTCTTTATTTCTGCTTTAAATTGGCTGAGTGGTTTTTATTAAATTTATTGCTGAGTCGCAACTGTTATTTTAGGGCCACTTCTTAAATAGTACCCTCACGTACAGTGATTATTAGATTTAAGGCGAGTTGCAAGTTCTCTCTATGCATACATACTAACTATTTTGATCGAAGGAAATATTTTATTAAATATCCAGAGCTTTTTACGGGAGTGAGTTCAAGGACAAATTGAATTTCTATTAGTGGATGTTCTTTAATTGCCATATCGGTCATCAGAACCTGTACTAAGCTATCACCAAGATTGTTGTAGTGATCTATGGTTATAGTTTCAGGTTTTTCCACGGCAGTATATTGCAAGTTTTGCCACGTCCGATCCTATCCAGGATGGTGGTGATGTCTTCCCACATTCCAAGCAGCAAGTGGACATCAAGTACAAGTCACGGCTGAGAGCTTCAACTATTCCGTCTGAATCTTTAATCAATAAACCAGAATCAAGTTAACCTCATTAGAATTAATATCCAACTCTCCACTCCTACCACATGAAAATATCCCAGTTCAACATGCTGGTATTAATGTGCAGAATACCGCTGAGGGGGATCAATATTGCTTTGCATGGTCACTTAGCAATAGAAACTACTCAAAAATGCATCAAATAGGTATACATACAAAACAATTTATTTTATGCGGGTATTATAATTTCAAAGGCATTTCATTCCCCGTAAAATTCCAGGACCTACCAAAATTCGAGGAGCAGCCAGAATGAGCAAAAATAAACATAACTGATATTTTTACTGCAGATGCATCAACTCCATTAACACAAGTGTCTTTAAAGGCATCTGATTGCTGGAATCAGGAAGCTCTACATGCGAAAATACCTACCGAGGGAAAAAGTTCTTAAAGTATAAGAACACACACCCTGAAGAGCAAGGTACATTTGTCGTGTATGCAGTCTTCGAATGCCTCCTAGCTCTTTTCGTGCATTGTGAAGGTGACCCACTGCCCCTCACACCTCCTTCACAGAGTGGTAGAACAGCACATATCTGGGATGGTTCTTCTCCAAGCACGAAAAACCTGTGAAAATTTGACGGGATTTATCACAATAATAGGCTCATGACCATCTCGCAGGAAAAAGATGCCTTGTACAAGTAGGCAGTTGTTTGTCACAATTGTGGGCTGCCATTGGATAACAAAGCGGGAACGCAACGTAGAGACCATTGTAATCTAATGGTGTAGTTCTGCACCACAGTCCACAAAGCATGCAACTTGAAGTACCAACTGCCATGGCACATACCTGTCTTCTTACGTTATTCAAGCAAGTATGAGACTACTTTTGTGCTGAGAATTTGGGCGATTTTGGTTTGAATGATTTTAAGCTCAGTGTCAATCCTGGAATTGTCGAAAGAAAGTCACATTTTCTGAGAGAATCATACCAAGAATAATGCTCCACTTCCTCCCTGACTAGGTTTCATGCGCGCACATCTTCAGAAACGTGAGATGGTGTATCGTAAAGATATGCATATCACCAGAGCTGCATATCCTGATGAAGCAAAGTTTTGGCTTGTGATAAAAGAGGTAATCTTTCCTTCCAGATACGTGAATTCATTGCTTGACATATCTACATTCCCTAGTGAACAGAGAGACGTTGTCATAGTAGATGCAGCATACAAGCATGTTTGAATGTTTGGCAGATTTAGAGGAGTATTCAAGATTATGCTTGAGTACCTATGTATGCCTGCTCACAGACATCTTTCAGAAGTTTCATATTTATGCCTGGGTACATACTTCCTGTGCTATACCTTCTATTAAACTGTATTCGGGCTTTTGTGGGACATGATGTAAAGTAAGTGGAATATCTACAGCAAACTGTCAACTGCTGTTGACATCTTGCACTTCAATAAATGCAGGATTCGCAGGGTGCTTTGCCAGCGTATGCACAGGTATGGCAAGGTGAATAACTTGCAGATGGGTGAGGATGAGTACAGGCTATGTGAGGCTTTAAGTTATGTTCTTTACTTTTATGTGAAATTCGTGTATGGACAAGCCATCCAGCAGTCTTTGCTGATTGGAGGGTTCCGATGGAAATCGCCAGACTGTAGAATTTAAACGCTGTTGTGGATTCTGGTGGGGGATATTTCCTGGAGGCAGATGAATATCCTATGCAACTGTCCCTGGGCCTGGAGCGCAAAGTGCCATGAAAATGTTCCACCCTCAAGCAGATGAAAATACTGGAGAACTATCAGGAGCCGTAGACATACTATATACTACATAAATCTCCATCAGTATCTCAATTTGCAGGTGAAACTTGTTAGAATCACCTATGAAGCTGGTTAACGAGTACAGTGATTTAAACACCAAAATGAGAGCGTCCACGTCGTGGGATTCTGAGAGAGATTTTTATAAATTAATGAACAGTTCATTTTTTGGGAAAACAGAAAATGTTAGGGAATACCATGAAAATAATTTATTATGGTGCAATAGATTTCTTTGCCAGGCTAGATTTCAAGTGGGCCACCATTTTCAAATGGTTCAAATGGCTCTGAGCACTATGGGACTTAACATCTATGGTCATCAGTCCCCTAGAACTTAGAACTACTTAAACCTAACTAACCTAAAGACATCACACACATCCATGCCCGAGGCAGGATTCGAACCTGCGACCGTAGCAGTCGCGCGGTTCCGGACTGAGCGCCTAGAACCGCTAGATCACCGCGGCCGGCGCCACCATTTTCAATGAAGGGCTAGTCACTGTGGAGATGATTATGGTTTCAGTCTAGTTCACAAAACCTATCTACAGGGTGTCTTATTAGTGTTTAAAAACCTCCAAAGCTATGCAGATGATGGTGAGAAAGTAATTTAATGTAAGACACATGGAGCTGCAAATTTCGGGAAATACCCCGAGAGCGGATTACAAATGTTCAACATGCGATAACACCAGGTAATGTACCTTGCTGCTAGTGCAGCTGTTGGGCATGTCGATTCTACACTTACCGGTAAGAAGCAGTCCCACACGTTTTGCTGAGGTATTTTGCTTTTGTTCGTGCGTTATTAAATGTGGTACGGTAGTGCTCGCAGTTGTGATAAAAAAGACTATGATGAATTGTTTTACATTTACGAAAACACAGTAGCCTGGTGAAACGATGTTTGAAACTCCCCCATACCAGCGAGAGTAGGATCGACAGGCTGCGCTAGTAGTGAGGTATATCATCTGGTGACATCACATGGGCTACATTTGTCGTCCAGTTTTGTGATGTTTTCCGTCATTTGCGGGCCCATATGTGTTTTGTTAAATTACTTGCCTTCGTGTTATCTAATCCACTTTGAGGCTTTTAAAAGTTAATAAGAATCACCCTGTGTATCGGCATGTGTATTATGAACCTCTGCAAACTCCATATGTACTGCGTTCACTATGAGTCTGCGAAGCCAGATTTTGCCAATCCCAAATTACTTTATGTAGATACAGTCAGTTTCATCTACTGAGTGAAAGGCTGCGATCCATATGAAGTAATTAGATACAATCCCGAAACATTCGACACGTCAGAATATGCAGGGAATAATCCTTATGAATAACACATCACAGCAAGAAGGGTATTGGTCTGATAATAGATTAGCTGGTGTGTTTCACGTTGTGGAGTTCATGGGGCAGAGGTAATATGTCTGCATAGAGTATAGATGCTGCCTGTATCTGAAGGTGGGCTAAGGGTGTGCATTGTGTGGTTTCAAAGGCTTTTATGGCTGAAGACTAAAAGAGATGGGATGGCAGTGGTTCACGTAAGACGTGTCAGATAGTCTTCCACTTGCAAGGTAATGAGGTGCATGCTGCAGTGCTGTTCCAAGAGGATGGGATCAGGATCCTACCACACTCACACTATTCAATTCAGAGTGAGTGAATCTGTGGATGGTCATTTATTTGTAACTGGCGAATGTGTGCGTGAGTCTGTGTGGAATAGATGGATGGACTCCTTGTTATGGGTGCGTATCAGTATGTGTGAATGACTGCCCTTGCATATCATGACTGCACACTAAGTTTACACATAAATATTACCTATATATTTGTGTGTGTGTGCGTGTGTGTGTGTGTGTGTGTGTGTGTGTGTGTGTGTGTGTGGTTTTTCTTCACTTAATACTGGCATCCCCTATTTCTCTTATATTGTAAATATTGTACAGAAATTCATCAGAAAGTAATGATTAAAATGTAAATAATGTTTTAAAAAGTATATGAAAATTATTGCTGTAAAAAATGAAATTTATAGAAAACCAACCAGAAAGTAATAATTAAATGCGAAACATAGTTGATATGGTCTTCTTCTTATTTAGTAGTTTTAGCGTAAATGAATGAACATTATCCTCATGTACATATATATAAAAAGTATCTCTCTTTCCTGATAGCATTTGCTTTCAAAAAAATCTATACATGTCAACTTTGAAGAACAAAAAATAATTTATTGTGAAAATAGCTTTGGAAGAAAATTGTTGTTAATAAACTGTAAATTATAAAAGAATTGTAAATAACTTTTAACAAACATTGTTAATAAATAAACCAAAAAATTAACAAAATTAAACAATATTTTTAAAATTTCTATTACACAAAAAATATTAATAACACTGAAGTTGATTTGTTAATTCATGTTCTGTTACCACAATTGGACTTCAGAGAGTAAATTATTGTTGTTAATAACAGACCTGTTTCTCTCTCCCTATAGCGCGTAACTAAAGAGTAAAGCCACACACTCAAGTACTGTAGTTATAAAAGAGGGAGAGGGAGCTTTAGTCACCCTGGTTCATGGTTGACCTACATTTTCCTGAAAGTTTTATCACTTTGCAGGTATGAGCGAGATATCAGATTAGATCCTGACCTTGAAAGTACCCCATACATGGGCACGAGCAGTGTTTCTGGAAGTCCTTATCTAAACCAGTAATACGTTTCTTGGCTTGAACTGGCAGTACCCCAAGTACTTGGATACACAGGGGAAATGGGGTGGTGTGTGACTTTGAATGTAAGTCATGCAGAGTGGTAAGCTGACACCTAAAGTCCTTTTCAGGTACATAGACAGGCCCACGAAGGGACAGAGGGGAGGGGGTGAGACAATGAATGTAAGCACTGCAACTGTAAACTGATATTCAAGGTCAAGGACGAGGTCAAGGTTATTTGTATCCAGAAGTGGCTCTGTATAAGTACTTACGGTTTGAAATGAAGGCTAGTGTGGGAAACGATTCACTCAAACTCTCATAAATCAACATACTAGTCTTCATGACCAGATATATTAGGAATCTGCAGGTGCTCTATTATAATCAAACCACTGGAGTAAAAGTAGAAAAGTACAGGCATTTTACTGGTGAGACACCATATTAGGGAGAAAAACGCTAAATTTTATAAATGCAAGATGAGAAGAAAATCCTTACATGCTTTGGTACTCGTTCTACTCGTAATTTTGTGTCTGACAGCACAGAATACAGTATTCCTTATAGGATGAGAGATAAGGGACGTATGACAGGTTCCGCTCAATATAATAGCACTTGAACTCAGAAAAATATTCTCAACTGAATATGATCCCTGAAGGCGATGGTATTTACGTTTAATCAACTCAGAATGAGCTTCGACTGGTTAAGTTACCACGTGGGATGATTACTGAAAAGAAGGACCATGATCAAGGTACGGATTTTATCACATAAATATCACACTAATTCCAGAAGAAAGATCCTTGAAAGTTACATGAACAAACCCGTATTTAATTTAGAAACCAACCAATGTGCAATATTCTTAACTCATTGAGCTATATTTGCATATGTTTACATGTTTCAACGACAAAGACTGTCTCACAAAACTGCATGTTACACTTAAAATCAAGTGTACAGAAGCTAAAGTATGATCGTAAAGTGAGTTATCTTATTCTACCCTGAGACAGATTAAAAATCGCTACATGGTGAAAAATTAATTCAAGGCCTAACAAATCAGATCAGTATGATGATGAAACACACCATGTAACAATCACGAGGACCTGACGAAGAGTCGTCCGCAGCTCGTGGTCGTGCGGTAGCGTTCTCGCTTCCCACGCCCGGGTTCCCGGGTTCGATTCCCAGCGGGATCAGGGATTTTCTCTGCCTTGTGATGACTGGGTGTTGTGTGATGTCCTTAGGTTAGTTAGGTTTAAGTAGTTCTAAGTTCTAGGGGACTGTTGACCATAGATGTTAAGTCCCAAAGTGCTCAGAGCCATTTGAACCATTTTTTTTTTTTTTTGACGAAGAGTGTCAGCATGTTTGCAAAATTTTGGCGGGTCTGTCCTCGCCATGTGGTGTGGGAGGCCAGAACCGTTACTCGCTACCAGCAGCATGCCAGCGAGGCTGAAAGCGAATGGGACATCTCTGACCCTCCCTCCATATACTGCTAAACTCCAAGTCCCAGAATACTGCACTGTTCGTATAGCTCATGCGTACAGATGTCACCTCTCTCGCTTCTCGTGAAACATTCAAAACTGACTATTCATCCATCCAGTCACCCAGAAGATTTAACAGGAAGGAATGTGGGTCAAAAAGATATCACTACATAATAACATTTTCTTGCTCATTCTTCTTCCAGGGGCCTCGAACAACATTAAATGTGAAACTTCCTGGCAGATTAAAACTATGTGCCGGACCGACACTCGAACTCGGTCTCGGTCCGGCACACAGTTTTAATCTGCCAGGAAGTTTCATATCAGCGCACACTCAGCTAGAAACATTAAATGTGTGAAACTCAATGTGACTCACATATACTGACATGCTCGGAAACGCCAAGTAACAAATGTAATGAAATGGAACTGACAGTGCCGTTTCAAATCTATTAGTGAACTCTGTACCAAAATCTCTACAATCGTTTCTGAGATTAGCCTTCACATACAGACAGAAAAAAAACAAAAAACAAAACGTGGCAGCAGACTTTAATTAATATGTATAGATTTCCTGATGATGAGTTCTGAGTGAAGCAATGCACTATTCGATTAAAGGTATCTGGACACATATTAGTGGGCATTAATATAGGGTCTGTCTATTGTTGTGCTTTATGAGGCTTGCACTATGGTGTGGAAACTTTCAATAAAGTTCCTGAATGTCTATGGAGGAATGGCACCCCATTCTTCACAAGAACGGAAACTTAAGAAGGTAATGATGTTGAACCTGGGGTCTGGAACGAAGTAGACATTTTTTTCTTTTTTGAAGTCATCAGTCTTATGACTGGTTTGATGCGGCCCGCCACGAATGGGCAACCTTTTCATATCAGAGTAGTTCTTGCAACCTACAACCTCAATTATTTGCTGAATGCATTCTAGTCTCAGTCTTCCTCTACAGTTTTAACCTCCACACCTCTCTCTAGTACCATGAAAGTTACTGCCAGATGACTTAAATTTCCTATCATCCTGACCGTTCTTCCTGACAGTGTTTTTCATATATCTCTTTCCTAGCCTATTCTGTGGAGAACCTTCTCATTCCCTGTCTTATCATTCTACTTAGTTTCTAGGTAGACTAATAAGAATTTTGCTCCATTGAATTCAGATTGGGGCTATGGGCGGAGAAGTCAGTTTCATGAATGTTATTATCCACAAACCATTGCCTCATGCAGGCTGATTTATGACACTGTGCATTGTCATGCTGACACAAACAACAATTTTTTCTCAACTGTTCCTCTACTGTATCCAGAGAACGATGCTGTAAAATGAGTTCATTATCTTCCGCATTTACGTTTTCTTAAGTGTAGTAAAGGGATCACACCATAACCACGGAAAACACCATCATACTATAACACCACCTGCTCCATACTGCACTGTTGACAGTAGACACGATGCCAGATAACATTCTCCAGGCATTCGTCAAACCTAAATCCTTCCACAGGGTATAGCGTGATTCATCACCGCAAATCAACCGTTTCCAGTCATCCACTGTCTAGTGAAGTCGCTCCTCACGCCACATGAAGTACCGCTTAGTACTCATTACAGAGGTATGTGGCTTATGAGGTGCTTCTCGACCGCTGAAAACCACTGTTTGTAACTCCTAACGTCTATTCATGGTGCTAGCTGTATTGCTCGTAGTACTCTGAAATTCATGAGTGATTTCTTCTTCTGATTTCATGTGAACTTTTACAATCACCGTCTGCAATGCTTGCTAGTCCCTGTCCCTCAGGATATACGGTGTGCCTGGTATTTGTTTAGCCATGATTGTTACTTGGCATTTCCACTTCACAAATGCATCACTATCAGTCGACTTGCGTGGCTTTAAAAGATTTGAAATACCCCTGATGGATTTGTTATTCAGGTGCCACCTTTTCATCTCAGAGTAGCACTTGCAACCTATGAGCTCAATTATATGCTGTATGTACGTCGACGTTCTCAGTCCCTGAGCCCCCCCTGACCGACCCATTCCGCTGTTACTGTCTCTCTACTGACAACACAATACTGTACGCCTCCTTTGTATTGGAGCGTAGCCTCCGGTGGCATCTAGTGCTCAATTCCGCGTTACGTAGGGGTGTCTAAATATTTTTGTTGTGTGTGTGCAGGAGAGTCTTCCTAAAAGCAAAGAACGTTTGTTTCTCCAAACAGTTCTACTCAAGATAGTGAAAGACAACTTATTGTACAGAGAGTTTTGATAGCTTATTGTTAGCTGTCTTTCTATGAAGTCGTCGTACAAATTTAAATATTTCTCGTGGCGCTCTCCAATCGTTCCTATGCTTTCTGCATACCTAGTTGCCATCAAGTTGTTGAACCTGTCACTAACGTCCTCTTTCAGTTCATTGACATTTCCATAGTGCTTTCCGCTCAAAAATTCCAACAGTTTGGGAAAAAGACGGTCTGTGAAGGGTTGACAGTGGGTCGTTACATTTATAGTCTCTTCACAGTGCATAAACTCTAAGAGAAAGCGGCATTTCGGTCCAAAACACTGGTCCTTGATTTTTTTGGTGCTCAGAATTTGTTTGGTATTTTTATTTTGTTTTGCTGACCCATCTCTCGTCACCAGCAAGTGTGGTTCAAGAGCAATTTGAAATCCTTACTGTGCTGACAAAATTCAGTGCAGCTCCCATTTGCTATCGCGTTCATTTGTCAAAAATCATGGAACCTTGGAGGCATATACAGGGTTATTACAAATGATTGAAGCGATTTCACAGCTCTACAATAACTTTATTATTTGAGATATTTTCACAATGCTTTGCACACACATACAAAAACTCAAAAAGCTTTTTTAGGCATTCACAAACGTTCGATATGTGCCCCTTTAGTGATTCGGCAGACATCAAGCCGATAATCAAGTTCCTCCCACACTCGGCGCAGCATGTCCCCATCAATGAGTTCGAAAGCATCGTTGATGCGAGATCGCAGTTCTGGCACGTTTCTTGGTACAGGAGGTTTAAACACTGAATCTTTCACATAACCCCACAGAAAGAAATCGCATGGGGTTAAGTCGGGAGAGCGTGGAGGCCATGTAAAGCCCTACACCCCATTGTGCTATTCTTGCTTTGACTCCTGACAGGTAGACCTTGTCTTCTCCCACTTCCTGGCCTGGCGGCAGAAACCTGAAGTGTGGCTTCAGCCGAACAAAACTTTATGAGTTTTTCTACGTATCTGTAGTGTGTCGTGACCATATGTCAATGAATGGAGCTACAGTGAATTTATGAAATCGCTTCAATCATTTGTAATAGCCCTGTACTTTTACGCAGTCTAAATCAAATGGTTCAAATGGCTCTGAGCACTATGGGACTCAACTGCTGAGGTCATTAGTCCCCTAGAACTTAGAACTAGTTAAACCTAACTAACCTAAGGACATCACAAACATCCATGCCCGAGGCAGGATTCGAACCTGCTACCGTAGCGGTCTTGCGGTTCCAGACTGCAGCGCCTTTAACCACACGGCCACTTCGGCTGGCTAGTCTAAATCACCACTATCGAATTGATGAGGAAGACATTGTGAAATTTCAGGAAAGCGTAAGCTCACTCCATCAACGGTCCTTGATTTGAATTTGTCAGTCACAGCTGAAGGTCGACCCGCTCTTCATTCATAACGTTTCGATAAACTTCGGTCACCTGTGCGTAAATTTCGAAAGACCGGACAATTTTTTGCATTAAGATACATTACACTTTGAACCTGACACGTGATTGTTAAGGTAGTTACACTCTTTTAAAATCACACAAATAAGAAGTGAACGACTGTTCGTACTCGCTTTTATCGTAACGGCGACAAGGATTAGTAAGGTCTATGACAAGGCGTCGTGGTTTGGGGGAGAAATGCCCGGCTCGACAGATCAGATTAAAACGTTCTTTACTTTTAGAATGATCCTCGTAAAAATGGGCAACTGTATTGATATGATGAATTCAGGTCATATTTCTGTTAGTTTTTCTAGACTGTCGATTGACAACGAGGTAGTTGCTGCAATAGTGTAGGGACATTTGTTGTAAATCTCCTAAACCACTGGAACAATTTAAACCAAACTTGATACACATATCCATTACTATCAGGCAACAATTTTGAGTGAGAAAGAACCACCTATGTATCATACTTCAGGGCAGATGACATCATTAACACTGAAATACACGTAAAACTGCTGCATCATGCATGACGTTTAAATTTATTACTACTAACTCTATTCGCAACACCTTTAGCAAACAGTATCCACATATCTGCTGAATGTACTTACAAAATTATATCCCTGCACAGCTCAAAGTGTGAAGGCGAAGATGGACAGTGCAAGGGGTGGGTGGGTGGAGGAGATGAACATAGATAGGAAAGAGATGTATGGGGAGGGGGAAGGAGGAGATGGCTAGCCTGTCTCCATTCTTTATTGCCATAAAATATACTCGTCCATCATCTAGGTCAAATACACTTTTGAAAACTAATAGTACTGGATTAATTTGTAGCAATGAAAGGTATTGTGGAACCTATGTTATCTGACGGCTTCCAGATATATTTGGAATATGAATTTACTGGTACATGCGACCAGTTAATTTCAAAATTATGTTCCCTATCAAAGGATTCTTAAGTAACTTGCTCAGAGGAAAAACATTTCAATAAAAATAAAAAGGGTGTTTCATCTTGAGTATTACAATCAGGAGGGCATCTAATATAGCATACCATGTAACTTCTACCCACAGTAAGGTAAGCAGTTAGAAAGGAATCCCTATTACACCCTAGTGATTTCTTTCCTTTGCTATGAATATCTAACCTCACTAGGAAATTTATTGTCCAATGCCATTTTAGTCAATTCTTATCTCATATAAGAAATGGTGCACTGGTCAACTGAAAGGTATAAATAACTTACTCTCTCAAGGCATATCTTCAAAATGGCGATTGTAAGTCCTCTCTGACTTCTCTGATCATTCAGACATATGAAAACAGTGTGTTGCCTGTTACCACTGTACTTAAGCATTTAGTTGTTACTATAGATTCTGCTTTGTGAGCTGATTGATTGTCCCATGAGCTAAGTTAGTGATAGCATGGCCATTTAAGTATGTTTGTTATGTTGAGATGTTTGTGAACATTTGGCTTTCCTTGACAATCACACCCCATGACTCAATGGATAGCAGAAATCTCTGCTTCTATGAACTAATCACAACAAAGCTAGAATTTATATCAATGATGACTGTCAAGTTGCCTTTTCAGTAGGATTTGACAGTTGTGTGTAGGTTCTCAGTATGAAGGTAGGATGACACTACCTCTAATGCATTCATTAAAACCATCTTCAGGTTGACAACTGTTTATCTGTGTACATACATATAGTATACCACAAATGAATTATCAATATGAATTTGTCCATATGGCTTGATACCTTGGTTTTAAGTGGATTTAAAAGTGATCTATTTGAGGTGACATTATGTTGCTGATAGAGTGAACTTTCAAGCTACTTAAGCATTTACTTGCATAAGATGAACATACTGTATAAACAAGTTATTTGTAATTCTGGGAAGCCCAGTTCAAATTACAAGTAGAATATGCAATACTCATCCCTTGAATAGGGAATCAATGGAGTTATGTGATACATAGAGAAATGTTTTGTATTTGCTCATTTGTTGAAGCCTTGCATTGAGCATCATTCCACACATTAATGACATTGTCATTGATGCTATGAGAATTATATGCACAGTCATTAAAATGGTGCCAAAATTTGCAGCTCAGTAATCCAAAATACAATGATAAAGAAAATAATTTTGAAGTGAAGCATTTGAATATAATAATGGCATACTATCATTTTCACTTCTTTCTCTGTGACTGTTTCTCATAACTTCTTTAGATGCTGTAGCATAGATTACTGCATGTTCACATGTCTATGTATTAAATTATGTCGACTGTAGTGTATGGTGTAAAATCCTGAAACAGCTTCCTATAATCATCTAATTAAAAGTAAAACTTACCCATTTTCTGTTTTTAGGACAATCAGTACAGTTCTACGTCATTTGGAATGTAAAATTTCAGGGATTTGTGGTTTCTTTATTGAAGTGATGGTTGACTGTACTTATCATCATTGATCAAACATTTCTGGAGAAACAGCCTGTCACTTCACTTCAGAAATTTATGGAAAGAAATATTTACTGCAAAAGGTATAGCACCTGGTATGTAATAGGTATAATCGTATGAACCTCCTCTTAAAAATAACTGTTCCTTCATAAATACCATGTAAGATAAAAATCATAAAAATACATTTATTTATAGAAATATTTTATAAATGTCTTTTCCTATGTACACTTCGATATTTACAAACATTTACAATGACTATATTCACACTTTTATATCCATAATTTTAATACTTACAAATGATATAACTTTTTCAGTTACATGCATTGGTATAAAAATTTTTGTTGTACAATATACACATTGAAAATAAATATGATTTCCTTATCCAGGTACAGGTTCCTATTACAGTGCTCAATATAATTAGGTGTATTTTAGAACATCCTCTGGGCTATGCTCAGAAACAAAGAATTTAATTATGCTGTTTATACATGTTTGATACTTTCTGCACTTCATACAAGTGCAAATTTCCCAGCGTCTGTTACAACATTGCATTTCTAGGATAAGTGGGTAGGTTTATTCATGAAAAAATGTTACAATCTGAGAAGCGGCATTTTGACCATAAATGTTACTTAAATTACTTGTAATTATTTAAAATGTAGATTTTATCTTGAGTAAAGACCAGCATTATTAAAACATTACAAGAATGTTGGTATGGGATATATTTGTAATAAATAAGGAATTATCAGTGGTATCACAAATGCAAATGGATTTTTATCTAGTATAGTAAAAAACATAGGTTATTGCTATTTTGATAACTCTTATAACAAAAATCAGACTGCTTGAGATACCAAAGTAGCCATTTAGATTTGGAAATCTTTTGAATAGCATAATAGCACAAGAGTAACATGTAGAATAGAACAAATCTGAATGGAATTTATTTACTTAGAATTACAAGGAACTTACTGTCAATGGAAATAAGATTTTGGAGGTGTTGCTGCAGGTTAACACTATAGGATATAATTAAAAATAGACTTCTGTAAGGATATGAAGCTGGCACCATTACAGTGGATACAGCTGAAGTAAAACAATTACTAGCATATGTGTGTGTGTGTGTGTGTGTGTGTGTGTGTGTGTGTGTGTGTGTGTGTGTGTGTGTGTGTGTACATGCTTGTGCATGCCATTTGGGTGATAACAGATGGCCTAAGGAGATTATGGAATATTCCATCTAATAAAAGAAGAGGATGCACAAACAGAGTGTGAAGAGGGAGTTGGAAGGATCTCTGGCAGAAAGGAATTCAGAGCTGGAAGTTGGGAAAGGTAGAAGACTTTTCAAGCAAAATTGCAAGCAACAACTGTAATGTTGTATTGAATCACAGTAATAAAAAAAAAAGAAGAGTTACAGAAGGATTAATGTTCTTCAGTTCAGAAATTACAAAAACTGAAATTGTGCTTCATGTAATACTCCAGTCTCATTTGAGATTATTGTATTTGAGTACAAAAGGGTGCCAATGTTAAGGAGCAATGTATTAGGACAACGATCTTTTAATTGCAGGGGTGGCTTTTTTTCCATACAGAATCACAGAATAAAAGCAGCAAATTTGAGTCTGCTTATTACAAGCAGAGTGTTGAAGTAGATTAGCAAATGTCTATAAAGGTTTTGCTACATGATGTGATAACTTATAGCAATGTACAGAGCTGCTGCTGACATTATCTACAGTTCCAGGTTGCTACAAGAGACCTTTTTGGAGGGGTAGGTGTATGAGAAAGGAGAACACTATAATTTAACTGCGGTTTCTTTAAGTCTGTCAGACACAAAAGTAATGAAAGATGGTGAAAAAAAATAATTTATCAACATCAGTAACATTGGAATTTTGAAGAAATGGCAATTGATATTTTAATTGTAAATTTGTTTATGACCAACACAGCAAGAGGTAATACATGCTTCATGCTTTTAAAAGGTTGACTGTACAGAAATGTCAAGAATACAAATAATTTTTTTGAGCATTTGTGATTCATTTCCTGACTGAATGCAGTAGTGGTAAGACCCTACAAAATAAAAGTTTATAGTACAGTTTTGTATTAAATAATAAATTACCCCAGACTTTGTCAGGTACTGACACATGATTTAATATTTATATATATATATATATTGTGTACTTTTATTGCACATGTAGTCTATGAGTGAAGTTAGAAGGCACTATTTGTTCATTCATAATATCAGTTTAATGTCGCTTTTACCCTGTGAAACACACACCAGACTAACTGAAAAATGATTATATTGCCTCCCTAGTGCTGTATTTATTCAACGCAATGTTCTAGCGTACTAATCAGTCAAATGCTTTGCAGCACAACAGGTACCTCACTGCATTTGTCAGTATTGTCATTTCTCGGACGATTTCGGGATCAGTTCATCTGTTCACTGTCTAGGCAGTATCGTTTGAATATTCTTTCGTCATAACACAGCGAGTTTGTCGAGGCACAACTGACAGTCAAACTACATCTAACATTACAAAATGGCACAGCCTGCGAATGTGGGGAATGAAATGCACCACGGTCCAGAGATTAAAACAGAGATACGCACGTCCTACCGACAACCACACCCAACCACTGCCATCTCGTGGTAGTTCTTAAGCACCACTTTGGACTCTTCATCTAAATAAAGCATAGAGATGGACGTGAGCTGCGTCGGTACACAGCACGCTTTCGGCACGAGGCCAGGGTTCATCGAATTCATCAAAGTCTGTACGACGGCGTGGTTCGTAGAGTTCATGTGAGCTGACAGTGGGAACGGACAGTCACCGTGACAATACCACGCTTCGTAGCCTGGCGGTGCTACAATCCAGTCGTCCCAACCGACTTCGCGGAAATCCACGTAGAGCGGGTGACGGCGACATGTCGAACGCTGGTCCTTCCGCTTCGACTTGCGGCTGGGGGGCGCGCCGTTGCGCTTGGAACGTCTCTGAGGTCCGCGCTTGTCGTCGGTGTAAGCGAGCAGTACAGGCTGCCGTTGCAGCCACCGGGAGTCGTCCTCATCGGCGGCACGTCGCAGCCGCACGTGATGAGGTACCGGTGTCGCCGGTTGCTGCTTTGAGTACTGGTCCGCAGCCAGCACCTCCACCAGCAAGCCGTGGTTGTGGCGCGGATCCTCGCGCCACCTGCGCACCGCCGGCAGCACGTCGAGCGCCAGCGATTCGTTGGAGCCGGTGCCGACCACGCGCGAGTCGACGAGGCGCGTGAGGGGCACATCTCGGGTGCCGCGGCGCACCACATCGTGCACCAGCACGCGCAAGCGCCGGCGGCCGCGGCCGGTCTCGATGGCGTCGCGCGCCAGCCGCAGCTCGGCTGCCTGCAGCAGCTCGGACTCGGGAATGCTCTTCACGTCGAAGTGAAGACGGAAGCGATGATGCCCCTCGAACTCTGCGTCCGCATCAGATTCTGCAATACAAACGGGAAAAATGAAATTTAGCGTGGTAAACTGCGTAGGCGCGATATCACTCAGGTATGCAACTGTTTATTGTAATGTAATTCGTCATCAAAAGTTACCGACCAAAACGATGTACAAAACTCGCACATAAATATAGTTGTCTATATCCACATGGTGGCGCATAGGTTCGAGCAGCTTACATCCATAATTGCAAATCTAACCCACAAATTCTAAACGACAAGAGTAAAACCAAAGTTTAAGTACACGTTATATCAGCTCTAAAGAGAGGCTCGTTTTATACAAGGATAAAAATATATAAACACTCTCTAAAATAAGCATCAAGAGAACAAAGTGAAAACATCATATGAGTCATAACAAACATTGAATGTAACCAGTATTTCTTTACGAGTTGACCTAACTTTTAACTATTGTTACGGCAACTTCTAGTATTTTAATCCACTCTTCCGGTTATTTCTCTTTGCCATCTGTAACAGCACGCATCCTTCTGGCGACTGCAGACAACTAGCTGTAAGCGTTAGTAAGAAGAATTTTATATTATTCCTCGCAAACAAATCGTCGCCTTTTCTCGATAAATCCTGGAGAAGCTTGCAAATCAGACCCCAGCGACACAACGTTAATGAGTTCTGGTTGTAGCTGTCAGAAAATACATCTTAATTCATCCTCGTGTACATCAAACTAAGCTGAAATATTTAAAGTTGTGGAGGTATGGTCAGTCGTGGAACGCCACAATGGCTGAGATGTAACGTAAATTCGTCCTTAAGACAAGCTCCCATCCACAACCTGTATGTGAAGAATCTCAAGTACTTGCGTAGAAATTATGGCCAACAGAAAGTTGTGATTAGTGGAACCGTATAATACGAAGCCGAATCCTTTAGTTTACAGTGCTTCCTTTACCTGGTACCAATCAGTGATGGCAAAAGCTGTTCACTAAAGAACTGCCGGGAAACCACTATATTACGACGCAGTAACAAAGCACCAGCTATTAGCGTCCCTCATACTCAATGAAGTCAACCTGTAATAGCTAAACGCTGAATCGAAAGAACTAAGACAGATGGTACAGCGAACCTTCAGACTGTGACGAAGTGCTGAAGACATCATCTGAGTGTTTTGTATTACCTGAATTGGTTAGCGCAAACATCCGGAAGACTTCATTGAGTTTGAGGGACGCTAGTAGCTGGTGCTTTGTTACTACGTCATAATCTCGTGGAGCTTAAGTGTTAGCACAAAACAATACTGGCCCACTGTCCAGAAAAGTATTAGGCCCATGCTTCAATTTGGCACACATCTTTAACTTGTCAAATGTAATCAATACAGCACGTACTCTGCTCAAAGAAAAAGCAATAAATATCTACTACTAGAAAAATTTTTATCTTCCACGGTGCACAAAGGAAGAGGATACATTTACTGTGATGTGCAGCAGGTTCAATAAGCATCAGTTCAAAGATGCGAAATCTTTCGCTATGTACTTAAGACTCACTGGGCGGCAAAAGACTAATTATACCCCGCAAGGTACGAGGGCTTTTCGGAAAGTAAGGAACGATAGGTCGCGAAATGGAAACCACAGTGAAAGTCAAAACTGTTTTATTTATTGCAACAGTTAGCTACAACTTCCAGCTACTTATCTCCATAGTCGCCGATCCGACTTAGACGTTTGTCGTAGCGTTGTACCAACTTTCCAATACCCTCGTTATAGAAGGCAGCCGCCAGTGCTTTCCGCCAATTCTCTACGCTGGCATCTTCATTGCCCCTTCAGAATGCGGCTGAGAATTGTCTTGAAGAAGAAAACGAACGACAGTTATGTAATGTTGGCTGCATAGCTTCAGGCGAGATTTCTCACCAGGCCCTCGTACTAGCCGGGGGACACTATTGTTCTAGGTATCTTTATGTGCTCCCTGTGTGTTCAGAACTAAAAAGAACGACGTAACGCGATCGATGGGCATATTAGAGACACTGCCCAACACACCTGTGCAAAACTTCATCGGATTTTCACTGTGGTGTGATAACGAATATCTTTGCTGGACTGGGACTCTAGCCCGGTTTGCCCGCTTATTGGGAGCGCATTAACCACTTCGGTTATCCGAGCACGCCTCCAAGACCGATAAGCAGGAAATTCATGATCGAGTTCCGGTCTGGCACAAATTTTTAGTTCCACCCATTGTGCAGCTGAAGTCTAATCGTATTCGCAACTGCGAATACATTTAATTCATTCTACCATGAGCGACAATCAAACAGTTTGTTTGAGGGCGTTGCTGCAGTAAATACGCAACCTAGCGTGACTCCGATGCTCGTATATAGGGCCCAGCACGTAGGCAAGGGATTAGCATGGCAGTGTCTCTTTCCGACGTGCTCTCGATAAATGCGGAAATGACCTACGGCGATATTATTACCAAATGCGTCAAAACAGGGTCAACGTGCTGTTATTCTTTTCGTGGATGCCGAAGGACGAACACTAGTAGACATTGCATCGGAGAATGAAGAATTAGTGTGGGGCAGCAGGTCTGTCTAAAATCACCGTTTTGGAATGCTGCTGATCCACGATAATCCACGTCGTCATATCGAAATGTCGTTACGCCGACTCAAGCGGAAGACAATACAGCATCCACCCTGTAGTCCTGATATCTCCTCATGCGATTATCACGCTGTCGGGCCTTTAAAAAAGGCCCTTGAACGATCGACGATTCCAGTCGGGCGAGGATGCGCAGCAGGCAGTAACGGACTTCTTCACGTAGCAGGTTAGTGTTCTGCTAAACCAGATGTGTCGGTATGATAATTGCCTCAATCATCACGGAGATTTTGCGTGATTGGGATACTGATTCTGGACTGTAAGGTCTTCGGACGGATAGTTCCTTACGTATATCTATGTCCGGCGCATCATTACATAGCAGACGATAATATTCTTACTGCACCATATACTGAATGTTATTATTGTTCCATTTACGGATTGTGCGTTGTTCGGGCGTCTGTGCGAGCTGTTATTTGCCTACACCTTTCACTATTTTCGATCCTTTATTTAATTTTGATCATAAACATTCCGGGGACACTGTGTGTATTACAGCAACTGGTTTTCTGCAGGCATCGCTTACACAGCCAAATCCTACTCGTTGCACACAGACACGCAGTTTAGTTACATACATGCAACTTTCAACGCTTACGTAGCGCATTTCACCAAGTTGATGTCAAGTGTCATCATGCTATGAATGGTTATGAAGCAATAAATCTTTTATGTGTAAACAACTGTTGTGGCTTTACCAAAAGGAATGGAAATTCGCCCGTCGCGCTTGAATGCTGAATGCCCCTGGACTGACAAATTGATTCGGGTTCACAGTTTTTCACCCGAACACTGTGTGTCTCTGCGCCTGCGTCGTCAGAGTGGCCCGCAGTACACAAAGGCGGGAAGGTGGCTGAAGTTGCCTGGCCGGGGCACACGAGTCGTTAACATCTCTGCGTTTGTCCCGTCTCTGAAGACCTCATTGTCGACAGGAGGTTAAACTAAAATCTCCCTTCCGGGTTTATAGCAATTTTATGCACCAAATAATCCAAACCAAGCCACCTACAGCCACAAAAAACCGCCTTTGCAGTGTACCTCGTTGTCTGCTTCTTCACGAGAGGTAGTGGGGGTTTGTTTTCGTGCCATCCACTGCGACCAGGCGAAATATGTCCACTACAGCCACTATTTTACTACACTAACCAAAAAGAGAAAGAAAATTCTACATCTGAAAGATGGAGTTTATTCAGATTTTGCTCTATTCACAGAGGAGTGGCGCTAATAGTGCCACCATGAGGATGCAAATTAGGTTTGCTTTAAATACGTGTTGTAAGAGTCGTGAGCATTAGTTACATTTGAGATTGGACGTGTTGAGTTGATGTTAGTGAAGAATGCCTTTAAGGCAACACCTCACTGTGTCTGAACGAGGTCGTGTAGTAGGGCTATGAGAAGCTGGGTGTTCCTTCTTCGATATTACAGAAGGCTTTGCAAGAATGTAGCGACTGTACATGACTGCTGGCAGCGGTGGCCACGGGAATGCACAGTCGCGAGAAGACCAGAATGTGGATGGCCACGTGGCACTAACGGGAGGGAAGACCATCGTGTTCGGTGCATGACTATCGCATCGCACTGCATCTACAGCAGCTGATGACTGATGATCTCAGAAGTTAAGTCCCATAGTGCTCAGAGCCATTTGAACCAGATTTTCCTTCGCATTTCCTTTCGACGCCTTATATAAAAATATTAATAAATACAATATAATTAGCATTATTTTGGTTTATTTGTAGTGGAAGTAACGTAAAAATTTAAAATACAGAAATTTCTGCATAGAGACTGGATCCCACGATCCTTTTCTTATCTTTCTGTATTCTTGGCGCTGCGCCAACCGCTGTCTAGTAACTAAACTAACATAAATGACTCGTGCAGGCCTCGGCTGCCAGAGACTGTGCTCATTTGTGTGTGAGTAGCGTTTGCATGAGTGAGTGAGTGAGTGAGTGAGTGCCGAAAGCTTACTTGTTTGACAGTTTTTTTGTTGTGCCTCACTACGACTCAGCGTCTCTGCTATATGGTGTGTAGCAATCTATCCTTTTCATAGTATTGTCATTATTTCATCTTGGATTTTCCATTTTTTAAGTACTAGTTCGTAGTTCTAGCCCCAAAATTGCCTTAATAATGACATATTTTCAAAAAGCCTTTAATTCCCTATTTCATCGCCTTAGGAATGGAATTTCGAAAAATTGATTCTTAAACGACGCCTACAGTATAAGATCAACACTCTCCTCAAATTTCCAGTTTCTATCCTTAGCGGTTTGGGCTGGGTGATGTTGGGTCAGTCAGGACGTCGCCTTTGATATACATAGTTTTCGTTTCTCGGAAACTTCCTGTACGTATGTCAGGTATTTCGGTACTAACCTCGGTGCGTAAAACTGCGGACGGTATTGGCGCCGTGCGCGGGAACGACGTCGCGCCGGGGTTGCTTGGCGTGCTGCTGCTGAGCCTCGAAGCGCGTCCGCCAGAGCTCGAGCATGGCGGGCGGCACGACGACGCGGGAGCGGTCGGGCCGTGGCCGCGAGCGCAGCCCCAGCGCGGACAGCAGGCTGGCCTCCGCCCCCGCGGGCAGCGCTCGCCCCTGCGTTGCGCTCGCCGCCCCCACCAGCACAGCCAGCAGCAGCGCCGCCGCCGCCGTGGCGGGGCGCAGCGCACTCATCCTCTCTACACTCCGGCCGCTGTGGACGGGAAAACAAGGCACAGCTATAAACGAGGGTGCCAGGCGAAAGGTGCAAGCGGACTACAAGGGGAAGGCCAACGTGCACTACACTCATGTATGACCAGAAAGATTCATGCCGAGACAGAGTTCGTCAGCTGTAGTAGAAATGTGTGTCCAAACGTTAGTCGATGTCGAAGGTCGGAAAATACGTCGGCTATTCGGAAAGTAAGATCCGATCGGTGGCGAAAAGGAATCTCTGTGAAAATCAAATGTGTTATTTGTTAGCTACAGGTTCCAGCTACTTCTATAAATAGTCGCCACTCCAACATTTTCCCCGCATTGTATCAACTTGCCAATACCCATCATAGAAACTTGTGGTTTCTGCCAATTCTCTGCACTGA
This sequence comes from Schistocerca piceifrons, assembly GCF_021461385.2. Classification (NCBI taxonomy): domain Eukaryota; kingdom Metazoa; phylum Arthropoda; class Insecta; order Orthoptera; family Acrididae; genus Schistocerca; species Schistocerca piceifrons. Next base: position 410,085,050 of record NC_060143.1, on the reverse strand, counting down.
TCTGCAGATTGTTCTCTGTGCGCAACATGTGAGCAGAGATGAAACTCATAGGAAACCAGTTACGGGCTGTACTTTGCGTGATCGAACACTTCCTGTCGAAAACGCTGCAGGAGCATGTTCATTGACCCTGCAGAGTGCAAACTCTTTCACCAGGTCCTCATCTCTGGCGAGACACACTATTTATCTAGGCATGTGCCCACTGTCCGCTCAGAACTGGAAAGAGCAACGTGACTCGCTCGACGGGCATTATAGAGACATGGCCCAACACATCTGTGCGAACGTTCATTGGATTTTCACTGTCGGTTCCGTTTCGCGACCAATCGGACCTTACTTTTCGAATAGCCCTCGCACTCTCTTTGAAGGTCTCTCTTTCAGGAACTATAGCTGCAAAGAGTGAAATGCGAAACACTGTTACAAAACCTTCTACTCACATCTCATCAACAAGATGAAAAGGTCCCTTAAAAGTAAATGAAACGTTTTTGCAGCTACGACAAGATGAAATTTTTCTGCCCGATGGAACTGGGAAGACCCTTCCACCTTCTTGAGTCACAAAAAGGTTTGCAGTTGAATTCATGCACTTTAATCGTGTCGAGACATCTGCGCACCTTATTGTAGCACAGAAAATTCTTTGACAGTGATAGTTCAACATCGTTTCCCGCAGAGCACAGAAAAAAAAGAGTGTCGTATCACTCTGTTTTGTCGTGAGTGTTTGCCGGCGCTGCTGACATGAAATGACATAATTCGGAGCGTTTTGATGTTTATAATCTGGTTTCATATCGTTGATTTTACTACTGCAATAACTAAAGATCCAATCAAATGGCTATGAGCACTATGGGACTCAACTGCTGAGGTCATTAGTCCCCTAGAACTTAGAACTAGTTAAACCTAACTAACCTAAGGACATCACAAACATCCATGCCCGAGGCAGGATTCGAACCTGCGACCATAGCGGTCTTGCGGTTCCATACTGCAGCGCCTTTAACCGCACGGCCATTTCGGTCGGCAAAGATCCAATCATATCCAGTAAATATATTCTGACGGGATTGTACATATATTAAAACAAATGATGTATTACAATACCCTAGTTGCTCTGGTAATATTCTCGCAAAATATTAAATCATTCTATACATTCGATAGATGTATTGATTCTGTAGGGCTGTCAACACAGATTTTGTTGAAACTATGTTAAAGGCTTTCTCCAAATCAGTGAACTGCAAATCTTTACTTCATACTGATTGCTTCGTTCCATAGTTGATCCTCTTGTAAAATAAAGGTGTTACGTTGCCCGTTTAAATTCTACTGTTTATTCGACGCAGTTTGTACACGTTAGGGACAGGAGGCGGACAAATCTTTGTTTTTGTCTTGCTGTCTCGTTTCCTTTGTGAGTGGAAATAATTATACTCTTGTTTCAGATTTGGGGACTTCACTTTCCTAGACATTATGGATTTAGCTTTGCAAGTTCGTCATCTTCCGATGCCTTTCCTTTGCACATTCCTCGTGATTCTGTAAACCTTGGCATTTAATTTTATTGTTTATCCGTTCTTCTTATTAATACCTTTAACTATACAAACTAGAAAATAGGTCTTGGTATGCTGATACGATTTCCTCTCTCTTGTTTGTTGCAGTGCCGTCCGTGATCTTCACTTATGATACAAGGTGTCTGTCAAACACAAGTTTTGATTTTATTCAGTTCCAGTGTTCAGAGTTCGCTATTTATTCCCTCTCTCCCATTGTCTCTACGACGTTAACGAATAGTTCTACATAATTCAGAATATTCTGTTTTGTATTGCTGTGGTCTTCAGTCCTAAAACAGGCTTGATGTAGCTAGCCGTGTTACTCTATCGTGTGCAAACCTCTTGATAACAGAATAACTACGGCAGCCTACATTCTTTTGAATTTGTTTACTGTATTTCTCTATTTGTCTCTCCCTACAATTTTACCCCTTTTTATCCCCCTCCCCACATACACTTGAAACTAGTGACCCCTTTATGTTTCAGAGCATGTGCTATCAACCGATCCCTTCCGTTAGTCAAGTTGTGCCACAAATTTCTTTTCTTCCCTGTTCTGTTCATTAGTTACATGCTCCATTCATCCCAACTTCAGCATTTTTTGCAGCGCCGTATTTCAAAAGCTTCTGTTTTCTTCTTGTATAAAATCTTTATTGTTCACGTTCACTTCCATAAAAGACTATACTTCAAACAAATACCTTGAGAAAAAATTTCCTAACGGTTAGATCTATGTTCGGTGTTAAATTTCCCCTCTTCGGAAATTCTTTTCTTCCCATTGCCAGTCTACATTTTTTATCCTCTCTACTTCGGTAATTATATTTTAATCCCCAAATATTAAAATTCATCTACTATTTTCAGTGTCTCGTTTTCTAGTTACTTCCCTCAGAATCGCATGATTGAATTCGAATCTATTCTATTTTGTCCTTGTATTTTTTATTTCTTCTCCAAGGACTTTAGTTCTTTCTCCAATTTATTATTTGGTATCATTTACTGGTTGCTCAATGTAAAGGCTGAATAATGTCAAGGATAGGCTACAACGCTGTGTCACATTGTTCCAAGGGCGCCGATATTCCAAACTTTCTGGGTGTGCATATCAATGGCGGAATGTAGTATATGTTTTCTAGGGAGTCTGGATAATTTTTAAAATGATTACCTTCCATTTATAATCATTTTTGAACATAAAAATCTGTGCCTTGATAAAGTAAAATTTACTGGAACTGTAAGCATACGTTGAGATTGTCCTAGCTCAGTCCTAACACAGCTGATTTAAAAGCAACAGAAATGAAATCAATCTCGGGTGCAAATGTACTTTGAGGAACCCACAACCGCAGACGCGCAACGTACACGATACGGGCCCGCCTGCAAAAATAAACATCCTTATCCATAACATGAAATGTATAACCAACCATTAACTAACGTAAGTTTCTTTATAGCAGGTAGAAATAGAAATTTAACTGTGTGTGTTATAAAATCGCCTGTAACGTACCCAAAAAGATCATTCGTTTACTTTATTCAAGGTATTAAACAAAAATGATTGCCCGCATCTCGTGGTCGTGCGGTAGCGTTCTCGCTTCCCACGCCCGGGTTCCCGCGTTCGATTCCCGGCGGGGTGAGGGATTTTCTCTGCCTCGTGATGGCTGGGTGTTGTGTGCTGTCCTTAGGTTAGTTAGGTTTAAGTAGTTCTAAGTTCTAGGGGACTGATGACCATAGATGTTAAGTCCCATAGTGCTCAGAACCATTTGAACAAAAATGATTAATACCGATAAATGTGATTAAAAATTAAATACATAACAGTGATATACAGGAAACTTCGAATCCGAATGTATGTATGTATATATGTATGTATGTATTTATTTCAGTTTTCCATACGCGTTCAGGAACTGCGTAACGTGTGAAACCTGCGAAAATTTTTGGCCGCTGGAGAGCTTTTGCTCCACACATTCCGTCAGTAGACCACCTTCTTTGTACTAGCTATCAATGCTGTGACACCTCTTCGGTCTACAGTATAGACTACTTCGTCCTTCAAAGCCTCTGCCGACAAACAAAACGGTAACATCCAGATTACACGAAAACAATTTCACTGTAATCTTAAACTACACCACTGTTATGTTTAAATAAATAACTACTGAGGTACTTTGTTGCAATCGGCTTCCTTGTATCTCTGATTATTCTTTATTATTTCTCGATGTTGGCAAACAGATATTTTAAAACAATTATTGATGAATGGAGTGGGAATATTGTTGCGAGTCACTTGTAAGGAAACATGAATGGAAGCCGAAAAGACGGAATTCCACTCACAGTATACTGCGACTGTTGTTCTGGAGAGTGACTTGACTTGGCCAAAGTAAGGCAAGGAACGAGGGAGCGCATTGTTTCGTTGCATTTGCATAAAGACATCTGAAACAAACAGATATATTTCAGAAGTCACAAACTTTAACTACCATCTCGCTGTTGTAATAGTTCATTAATTTTTGGTAAAGGCAAGAGAGAAATATTTTTTGTTTTTATCAAACTAAAAATGTTGTGGATCCAGCAAACCTACGAGATTTTGTATTTGGGTGCTCGAGTCCCGGCGCACCCACGTAGTCGGCGCACACGCTTCCTTCTCAACTAATGCTTCCTTTCATGCTCCTCAACTCCTGTAACTACCATTTGCTTTCTGCACGAGTTGCAAGTAGCATTCCCTTCCTGTATTTTACCTCTGCTACCTTCATAATTTGAAAGAGTGTATTCCAGTCAACGTCAAAAGCTTTCTCCAAGTCTACAACTGCTATAAACTTGGTCTGCGTTTCTTAAACGTATCTTCTTAGAGACGAGTTAGGTCAGTATTACTTAGCATGTCCCTACATTTCTCCAGAACCCAAACTGATCTTCCCCGACTTCAGCTTCAACCAGCTTTTCCATTCTGTAAAGAATTCGTATTGATATCTTTTTTTTTTAAAGATAGCATGTGATTTCTTTGGCATTTAAACTGTTACTTTCTTCGTGGAGTCAGAGTATTCCTCCTGTCTCATACATGTTACACACCACGTGGAGTAGTTTTGTCATGGCTGGCTCTCTCAAAGTCATCAGTAGTTCTGACTGAAATGTCGTCTATTCCTGCGGCCTTATTTTGACTTAAATCTTTTTGGGCTCTGTCAAATTCTTCTCGCAGTATTATGTCTTCTGTCACATCTTCATTAAAGTCCTCTTCCCTTCCTATAATATTATCTTCAAGTTCATCTCCCTCGGATATATCCTCTACATACTCCTACCACATTTCAGCTTTCCCTTCTTTCCTTAGCACTGGTTTTCCGTCTGAGCTCTTGATACACGAACAGCTGTTTCTTTTATCTCCGAAGGCTTTTCATTTTCATATACGCGGTATCTATCGATCCTGTAGCGATGTATTGTTCTATATCCTCACATTTTTGCTCTAGCCATTCCTGCTTCACCATTTTGCACTTCGTGCCAATCTGTTTTTAGACATATGTATTTCCTTTCGTCTACTTCATTTGCTGCATTTTTGTATTTTCTAGTTTCACCTCTTTAATTCAGTATCTCTTGTGATAGCCAATGATTTCTACTAGACATTGTCTCTTTACCTATTTGATCCTCTTCTGCCTTGACTATTTCATACCTCAAAGCTATCCATTCGTCTTCTTCTGTGTTCCTTTCCCCTTTGTTGTCAAGCACTGTAATGCTCCTTCTGAAGTTAACAAAAACTTCTAATTCCTTCAATATATATGCTTAATTTACTACCATTTTGCAGTTTCGTAACCAATGAATTGAGGCCAGAACCCAAATCTTCCCCTGGAAGTGCCTTTTAGTTTACAATCTGACTGAAATCTGTCGCTTACCGATATATAATCAACCTAAAAGCTTACTGTGTTTCCAGATCTCTCCCACGCATACAACCTCCTTCATGAGTCTTAAACCAAGTATTAGCGATGTCTAAATTACGCTCCGTTCAAAATTCTACCACGCGACTTCCTCTTTCATTTCTTTCCGACAGTCCATATTACTATTTTTCCTTGTTTTCCTTTCCCTACTATCGAATTCGAGTACCCCGTAACAAACTTCCATGACTTAATTATATGAATTTTTTTTCTCAACATACATTTCTTCGATATCTTCATCTTGTAAAACTTTTACTGCTCTGGTGGGCGTTGGCTTCATGAGTTCAGTATGCGGTTCATAGAAGCTTGCCAGGATTCTTATTCACTATCAGACCTACTTCTGCATCACTCATTTCATTTTGTATATAAACCTGTATTCATCAGACCAAAAGTCCTGTTCGTTCTGCCACCGAACTTCACTGATTATATTTAACTTCAATCTACGCATTTTTCTTTTTAACTTTTCTAATTTAACTATCCTATTAACAGATCTAACATTTTATGTTCCGACCCGCAGAGTGTCGGTTTTGTTTCTTTGTTGTTGCCCGTAACATATTAGGTCGAGAAGGTATCATAGTTTAATGGAACACGAAATTTAAAATGTTGTTCCTGTTCTGCCCATCTATAAAATCATATTTTCCTCCGTAGGAAGTCTATTTTTAGCTTACGGTTCCTAATAGCTGCACGACGTGAACCTCTGGACTGGACACTGGTATTAACCGTGGTTGGAACACTTAATTTTCATTAAGATGTGATTAAACGTTCCCCTACACTAACTCTTAGCTGAATAGTTTTTAGCACCTGTGATATATCGAGCGAAGTGGCGCTGTGGTTAGCACACTGGATCCGCATTCGGGAGGACGACGGTTCAAACCCGAGTCCGGCTATCCTCACTTAGGTTTTCCGTGATTTCCCTAAGCCGCCTGAGGCAAATGCCGGGATAGTTCCTTTGAAAGGGCACGGTCGACTTCCTTCCCAAATCCGATTAAACCGATGACCTTGCTATTTGGTCCACTTCCCCGAACAAACCAACCAGCCACCTCTGATAAGTGGTTAGTGCAGACTGTCTGGACTTTTAGAACGCAATAATAAATTTCCGCAATGTTAAACATACATAAACAACAGTGTTGCTCCCCTGATCGTTATATTGTACAGCTGATTACAGCAGCTCTGAAATTAATCCTTTTGCTTATAATTTATTTAAAAAAATTAGTTTTATTGCACCATGAGAAAAAGGTGAACTTCTGGTCCAGCTTTAAGCTTTACACGCATAGGAAGTGACGAAGTTTGAAATGGCCACGTGTCAAGTATGGAGCACAACAGGGAAATAGCATATGACTCTATGCTATACACGCGTAGTGTAAGCCGAACAACTCTTTTTAAAGCCATTTGCACTAAAATGTCACCACTTTTGATCCTTAAGTCATACGCATTGTTATCGTTTTTTGTAGTGAAGCCTACACTAAACAGTTAAGTTTTGACGACACCGCCGATTTCTTCTGAGCTCACTAGTTCTGCAGGTCAATAGCACGACGTACAGGCAATAAATCTGAAGCAACGAAATTAGACGCCGTGGGTGTTGCAACTGCGGAGCCGGGCAGCACTCTCAATTATCTTTATGGTAACTGCCAGTTAAATTTTATGTGTAGAAGTGAACTTGAACAGCGTCATTACATATGCAGGAGCAGACCTCTACGTCCGTCGCTTTCGGCCAGGTGTGCTGCGTGTTCTCAAAACCATGAAGTGGTAATTAATGCTAGCTCGATGGAAATACGCTTTAGAAAGTAAGTCGACGGCTCCAAGCTGCTGACAGCCAATGAAAGTAAATATAGTAGGAATCTCACTGCTCGTTTCGTAATGAGACGTACAAAAAGAACACGTGCACCCTCTTCTCAGTCACCTGCTCGGGCAGCCAAGCAACGACGCGGAACAGCCTTATTATACGTAGAATTGTTTACAGGTAACAGGAGACATCGTGTAACGGCGTAGGGGAAAAGTAGATCAATATTTAATTCACACACTGATTCATAAAAAAGTAAAAATGAAGTAAAGTTTGTGTATAGTAATAAAAGAGCAGGAAAAGTAACGGGCTGTATTATTGCCCACTCATTGAAAGGAACTAGTGTTTATAAGAATTTCTAAAGGAAATGGAGAGAATATTTACCTTTATGATGGGTTGAAGCTATGCAAAAAAAAGTGGCAACTACAAATGCAATGAAAAGTAACAGCAGTGAGAACAACAATCTGCTGAACGTTTGGCTAGAGACGATACAATAAAGAAACTCAAAGGATGCAATATTATTGACATAAATTTCAGTTTAAATGTCATCCGCAGCGTAAATTTTATTTGGACGAGGAGCAAATATCAATGTCTGACAGAGTGGTGGCCTTATTATCAATAACATTGTTTTTGTGTTAGCTCGTGCTGCAGAACGAAAGAAGGAAAACGTTCATATGTTCTTCGGAATTGTGGTGTTTGTGCGATTTCTTTAAAAATCCCTGCGTATGTTTCGTTTGAATGAACTGTAATGCTGTGCAGTCATAAAATATATTTGGTTTTAAACGGTTTTTACGAATTTAAATCTATCTAAAATGAGTGCAAATTTGTAAGTTTATTAGAAGCGTGGTACTTAATTTTCAGCAGATAATAGAACTAAGTGGAAAGTTGACCATGTTTTCCTTGAGAAACTAAGTGGGAGGCAGCTTTGCGCAAACTGATTAGACCGTTTGTTGAATGAACACCAAGAGCAAGTTAGAAACTTATTTTAAAGAGCGTAGTACTGAATGTATAAATCGATTTTTTACTGTGAAAGTGCAGTGCATGTCTGAGCGTGTCACGCGTTACTTTTCGTTCAACAAGCCACACATTCGACGGCCGAGCCGATGGTTTGTTCCACAGACTGACAATCACTTACAGCAATTGTTGCATTTGACGGATGACGACACACGCCGCGGAACGGCTGCATTTCCTTTGATGTGAACTGAGCACAGCTGGCAGATTTTCCGTCCGCGATGTGGCAGCCCTGCCAGCTTGCGGTCGGTATTAGGGTCAACGCGATACGAGAAACTATTTATGGACGAAGATTTCGAGCCGTTACGGAAATAAGGCTGGTAAAAAAAGGGAAGGTGTTTAAAATAGTAATTATCTCCATTGGTGAAATTCTAGAAAGAAACACTGCTCGATCAGTGTTGCGTTAAAGTATAAGCGTACATATCGTGGAGGAAATGGAAATATTCATTCATGCTTCAAGGCGTGGGAACAGGGCTCCAGCGAAAAAAGCAAGTCAAAGTACACAAAAATTCATTTTTCCGGTACGCCAAGTCTTCTAAATGTGTTTAAGTTAAGTCATTAGTCCTAATTATGTCCGCAAATGCCGATGCCAGCAGTACAAATAGTCGATAGCCATACCAAAAATTCCATGTCCATCATACTTTAGTACCGATTATGTTTTTTAATGAAGTCAAAAGGTAAAACTGTTGCAATGCAATGTTGCACAACAGTGTAGTGTGGTGTTAACGAGCAGAAACGACGGGAAAAAAGAAAATTTGGAAAGCTAAATTAAGAAGTGAAGCATTTGAGTTGTGGAGAACGTGGTATGTGAAACGTGTACTACAGTAACTGCTACAAAAATACTAATGCATCTCACACAAGCTGTAGTCTGCCTATCTACAATCAAGCACTCAGACCCATCTTGCTAGGGCCTACACAGTTTATACCTCAATAACTCATAATTAATTTCTAATTATGTAAATAACTGGCGTTTTTGTACAATTTATACGAAGCAGGCGCGCCTAATGATTCAAGTCATGCTCCAAACAAGTTACAATAAATCTAATTTAAATTATAACCTAAATATCTGACTAAAATCTGTATTCCGCAAATATTTCTCAAGACACTTCTTCACACTTATTTACTGTGTTCACAAATATATTTCGACTACATACTGCCTAAATTCTAAAAAACTTAGTAAAATTTTTATCGCTACTAGGACAGAGGAGATTAAGCGTAGCTGCCGAAAACTGATTGTCTTCCAGTACTGGCGGTAGCTGTAACGGAAAAGAAAGAAGGACAGGAAATACATCAGAATCAGTGAACTACAAGCAATAATACTCTATAGCTTCAATTAGAAATCTGTGCTGATTGACTTAGAGATCTATGGGACACTGTCTTTCGAAGAGAACTTTAAGAGATATAACTAAAGGAAAAAACAAAATACGAAATGTGTTGATAGTTAAATTCCTCTCTCCAAAGAATATTACTAAGAAGAATCCGTTCTTCAAGGAACAAAAGTAATCCGCAAATACGAGGAAGAAACAAGACATCCTCCAGCGCTAGCGCGTCGACACAATCGCGAAGAAGAGGGCAGTGTATCGCGTTACCCATTTCGTAACAGAACGCTGTTGGAGAAAAAAAGATAGCGAATCATGTTTCACGCGGACAGAAATAACGCACTCGTTCTCACGGACAATACTCGTAGTACAGGCAATTTTGCCTGCTCAGTTTTAACCGACGCTATTCAGCTTGTCCTTACGAAATAACGAAGGTATTACATTGTCATGATCTTTATTGTTACTCTTCAATGGCCTTCTAAAGTATCAATAGAAGCCAACGAAACCCTCTTCTATACTTTAAGGCTTTTCTATCTCTCCCATGAAATTATTTTGGGTCTTTTTATACTTGTCTTTTCAAACTTTTAGTGTCGCCCTTAAGACTTTTAATTTGTATCTTTACTTTATTGAGGTTAATATGTGATGAGAGCAAGGAGGAGGGAGGGGGAGGGGAATTCGTGTTCGTCTTACTATACAAAACACCCACTGCCTACCCACCACATTTACCTCTGTTACAAATTTAATTATTGCTTTCTGCACCAGTACGTGACCCATCAACTTATCCCTTTTTATTCAGGATCTATAATAAGTGTCTTTCCTCCCCTATTCTATTGAACATGCCTTCATTAATTACCAAACCTATCGCTTTAATGTTCAGCGTTATTCTTCAGCACCAGATTTCAAAAACGTCTATTGTCTATACTGTTTATCGTTCACGTTTAACTTCCATATAAAAACACACTCCAGATAAATTCTTTCAAAATGCAATAGTACCACATTCATGTAAGATGATTGTGTCTAAAAATATGAAGAATGTAGCAACCAGTCGCGAAAACATAATTTATCTTGTTGCAAATCGATTTCGACTGATACCAGTAATCTTCGGTACATTTTTCTAACCGATACATGCCGTAGGTAGAAGTACTGTCCTTGGCAGTTTTCTATCATGAAGTTAATGTTTCCGCGACTGGTTGCTACATTCTTCATAACTTTATATCCCACGGACGCTGCACAGAAAGGGAACCTTATGGAGCCCAACATTGTAACGTTGTCTCTTTCATGGGAGCCTTTCTTCCTATTAGCAATTTGCATTTTATATCCTCTCTGCTTCCAACGCCAAATATTTTACTGCCCAAATAATGTGACTTTTAGCGTCTTATCGCTTAACATATTTTCCTCTTACATCTGTTGACTTCAATCTTACTATACTCCATTACCCTTGTTTTAATTTTGTTGATGTTCATCTCTTAATCTCTTGTTAAGACATCTATTTAGTTCAACTGCTCTCTCAACATTATCAGCAACCACGTAATGTGATAATCTTTCCTAGTTTCTCCATGCTTTCCCTTAGTACAAATTCAATAAAATGGGAGTTATTCTAAGGCCCTGTCTCACAGCTCCCTAGTCAAGTGATGTTTCCGTTTCATGTCTTTCGTTTCGTAGGATTGAATTCTGGTTCCGTATAAGCTGTAGTTAACGTTTCGCTACTAAATTTACAAATACTTTAATTGTTGATTGTACTTTCTTCAACCTATTTTCTAAGATAAGTCGTAGGGGTGTTATTTCCTTCCGCGTTCCTACGTATCACTGGAACCCAGAGTGATTAGAGCTGCAACAATTTTGCACATAGTAATCATAGAGTAGTAAAATGAAACATGATGGTTGTTGCCATGTAAACCTTTTACTAAAAAAATAAATAATAATTCTAAAATTGCAAGAAAATGTTCTAAAGTTTTTCCGGTCAATTAGACATATCCAACGGTTAGAAATCGAATGGGTTGACACTGTAAAGGGAACAAGTGGGCGTCTGAAACGCCGTAGAACACGTGACATTCAACTCTTAAGCTATTGGCTCTATCCCGGAGCTCCCGAAAGTGTGTCTGTCGAATGCTGCATGTCTATGTAAGAACTCACCCATAAGAAATGTGGCTCATGCAAGGACTACTAGATAACCGTTCTATGCTTCAGTTTGCATTCTGCTAACAAATATATAGCACGATGAAGTTCTGAACACGAAATGAATGTCTACATCTACATCACACTTCGTAAACCACCTAACGATGCTCGGCGGAGAGTACTTCTGGTGAATTTAACTGATTCCATCTTTCCTGCTCCACTCGCGAAAGGCGCGCAGGAAGAATGATTGTTGGTAAGCCTCTGTGTCAGCTCTAATTTTTCGAATTTTCTGGTGTGGTCATTTCGCGAAACGTATACGAAATGCAAGTGTATGTTGTCCAACTGTTCCCCGCTATCTCGAAAATTCAATAGTAAACATCTCTCCGTGATGGACAATGTCTCCTAGCAACGTCTGCCACTGGAGTTTATTGAGCATCTTTGTAACACTCTCGCGCCAACTGAATGAACAAGTGACGAAACACGTCGCTCTTAGTTGGATCTCTCTTTCCCTCTCTCTCTCTGTTTGCCTGTCCCCTATCAGTCCTACCCGGTAAGGATCCCAGATGATTAAAAGCAGTCAAAATCTGTCGAACAAGCGCCCAGCAAACCACGTCCTTCGTGGATGAGTTACATTTCCTTAAGATTCATCTAATGAATCTACATTTTCATCTGCTGCTCCTACTACTGCTTTATGTGGTTATTCCACTTTTTCCAGCAATTTTTTATCATTAGTGTAGTTGTGCAGCAGTGTATTTCTTTTCCTATGTGTGGGCAATATGTTACATTTATTTACGTTCAGGGTCAACTGCCAGAGCCTGCACCATTCTTCAATCCTCTGCAGGTTATTCTGCAAATCGATACAGTCTTCTGGCGTTGCGACCGGCTGAGAGAGATTCCGACGCCCCCTACGTTGTACACAGTAACAGTCCTATCACACCTCTTGTGGTACTCCGGAAATTATATTTACGTCTGTCAAAAAATGTTAAAATGTGTGTGAGTTTCTAAGAGACCAAACTGCTTAGGTCATCGGTCCCTAGACTTACACACTACTTAAACTAACATGCTAAGAACAACACACACACCCACGCCCGAGGGAGGACTCGAACCTCCGGCGGGAGGGGCCGCGCTTATTTCTGTCGATTTTATTCCGTTAAGAATGACATGTTGGCTTATATATGGTAGAAAGATCTGTATCTGGTCGCAAAAACCAGTCCAATACTCGGTATGTTCATATTTTTTTTCACGGAGTGACATTGTAGGACGGTGTCACGTGCCTTCCTGGAGTCAAGGAACGTGGCATCAACCTGACCGCTATTGTCTACAACGCTATGGATCTCACGGAGGAACAGTGCGAGTTGCAGTTCTCAAGATCTCTGTCTGCTGAATCTATGTTGATTTTTTTGGAGATTTTCGTTCTGTAAAAGCTCTTAATTCTTGGGCATAAGACATGCTCCATAATTCTACAACAGTTTGATATCATCGATATGGGCCTATAATTATGTGCATCTGTCCTATGACCTGTGCTTTTTTCCAGTCGCTAGGTACCTTTCGTTGCACCAACGGTCTACGATAAGCTGCTGCAAGAAGGGGAGAAAGTTTTTTCGCATGATCTTTGTGCAATGTTATAAGTATCTTGTATTTTCCTATAGCCTTTCCACTACTAAGCGATTGAAGCTACTTTCCATCCTGCGATTGGTTATTTCGATATCTGCCATTTCAGCGTTCGTACTGTGACTGAAAGAAGGGACCGTGTTACATCTTCTGCGTGAATTCCCATTGTTGTGTCATAGGTAATCAACCAACACCATCGTTGCTAGATCAATTACAATCCTAAAGCACACCCCAAATGTTCGTTTGAATAGCTACACGATGATAGTATGTTGTACGAAAATAAAAAAAAGAAGTTATCACTTTTGTTATGCTGAATCGGTATGTTGGTGTGCTTCAACCTTCTGTAGTACCTGAGTTGCTGTAAGACGCTTGGTGTCAACAAGTTGCTGCGACATGGCGCATACAAGGTAATTAACGGCAGCTGTGCAAGTATTATTCGTTAACAGCGCTATCTGAAGATTAGATTTCTTTCCCTGTCTTTATTAGCACCGTATTTGCTGTAGGAACCTCAAGAGTCGCGTCGATAAGACTCAAGCCAAGGAAAAGTCCGTGTATTGCCGTTTCAGACCCACTCAGCAAAGTAAGGCTGCTGTAACACGCGTACAGGAAAACTCAGTGTACGGTACGTGATTTCAAAGAATTGTTAATTTGGTATAGTGAGAAATACGCTGCCTGGTAAGTGCCAGAAATTCACTGAGGTGACCAATCGCACGCGTCGGAGAACGTTAGTAGCTTGAAATAGAGGTTGAAAGCAGAGGAAGTGTATTCGACCATCATGTTCGTCGTCATCAAAAACTATTCTGAGTCCATATCGTATTCTGTATGTACTGCAGAAGATAAGTTTTTGTTGTTTACCACAGTTTACGAAAAACAGTGATTTGGCTGTGTTTGAATTGCATAAGAATAACTAATAATTTTAACTAGCGTTTCAAACTTATGAAGGGACGAAGCAGGAAGATGATACGGTACGTACAAATTGTAGCCAGACCACACGTACTGAAAATTATCTAAATATGACTTCGTATGTATGTAACAAGAAGAAGAACCAGCAGCAGCAGCAGCAGCAATGAAATAAGGTAATACCATTTTATACACACATGCATGTGAACTTCATTTGAGGATCTAAATGATGTTAGATAACAGAAGATGCAATGGTTTCGTTTTGCCACGTAGCAGAATGTATTCGGATTTGTTTCTATAAAATCGCAGCTTCGTTTCATACAAGATAGCTTAAAGTATTTCGATTATTCACAGTAATACTTGTGGAAGAGCTCTTCTGTTTTGTACTGTTTTGCTTTCACCGTGGAGTAGCAACGACAGTCACTTTTATACAGTATAGATCTATACACTCAGTGGGTCACGGAGTTTGCTCATTTTTCGAACGACTCTACTAGATAATAAGGTGTAACGACTACTGTTCTAGTGCGGTGCATTTTTCAAGCGTTTTAGAGATGACGATGACGATGTTTCGTTTGTGGGCGATCAACTGCTCGGTCATCAGCTCTCGTACAATGTCCCAATCACAGTCCAATTTTAGCCACGTTCCCAAAGATGATTATGATGATGAAATGATGGGGACAACACAAAAACCCAGTCCCCGGGCAGATAAAATCCCCAACCTGGCCGGGAATCGAACCCGGGACTCCGTGATCCAGAGGCAACAACGCTAGCCACTAGACCGCGAGCTGTGAAAAAGCGTTTTAGAGAAATCAAAGTTGGACGTGCATGTCACGAACAGCTTACAACCACGAAAGGTGCCTAGCAACGGCGTTAGCACTACGGGTAAGCCGTCAGACTAGAAGTCCGAGAAATGTGATTTTTTAAAAATGTTTTACGAAATACTTGTCTCGCCACAACGAGTATTCTTTCTTTGGTGAGGTAGGATGACGATGATGATGATGATGCTGATGATGAGTGTTGTACATTCGTGGCAATGTGTAATCGGGGTATAATATGGAATATTATTACAATGCGCGACAAAAGTACCAAGAAGACTTGGTCGGATGTCAACATTACTTTGTACACGTACAAACTATCGGCGAGTATGTAAATGAATAGATCTGCAGTTCTCAGTGGCAGGAAGAACGGCCACCAAAATGTGTTAGTATTGTTCGTCACTAGTGTTGTCACCAAGCCTGCTAGGGTGTATGAGGAACGTGCACAGCGTCCAACGCTGAGTTATTACGGTGAAGGACACGGAGATCCCGCGTACTCCTATGAGACAGTGTTATCAGCTCGTGACAGTCTGAAAAGGGCCTCATTGTGGGCCTCCATTTGGCCTCTGGACGAATAGTGTGATATCGAGATTTGTGGAACATTCAGATATGACAATAGCTCGATGTTGGACTGCATGAGAAAGTGAGGGCAGGCATACTCATCAAGATTCCGACCTACAACCTATGATCAGAAAAACCGAGAGACGCCGTACTGTGCAGAAAGCAAATGGTATACTCTTCATGTCCGCTCCTGTCATCCGAGAACAACTAATGGAGACCATGCAACATTTTGTGTCATCCCGCACCATTGGTCACAGACAGACAGCAGCCAGATCAGGACATTATCGTCCCATGCATTGGCTGCAGTTAGACCGCAGCACAAATCGCTGCGTTTGAAGGGATACCGTGACCGGAAAACACGGACTGCTGATGGATGGCATCGCACTGTGTTCAGCGATGAATCGCAGCTTTGCACTACCCTGGAGGAGCATCGTCAGCGAGTTGTGACGGTGACATGAGATGTCCCATTCTTGGAGTGTTTCGGAGAGGCACAGCCGCGTTACTCCTGGCTTCGTGGTACTGGAGGCCATCGTGTATGACGTGAGGTTACCGCCGATAGTGGTCTCACGTATTTCCTGCGTTCTCTTGTGTTACTTCTCCTGCTGCAGAATCGTGGTAACATGCTTCTACAGGGCAATGCTCGACCACACAAAGTGCGTGTACCTATAAAATATCTGTGTGGTGTTGAGTTGGCCAGCGAGGTCACCAGATCTATCCGCGTTGAACATGTGTGGGCGCAGCTTGGACATCAGCCCTGTCCCACTACCAGTATATCGAGGACCAATTACAACAGGTCTGGGCCAGCTAGGCTCGGGAGCGGATAGAACGGCTTTATGACACCCTCCTCAAGCCAATCACTGCATGCAGCCAGGACAGATGGGACGCAGTATCATACTGAAAAGTGGGACTCGCACTGTGAAGTCTTCTGTGAATCTCACTCAATACTGTAATCACTGAAATAACTTGACATATCCTCTGAAACAGTTTAGTTTCTTTCCCCCTCCCGGTGCGGGCGCTTTAAATCTTTTTGTCAGGCATGTAAATGAACATTTATCAATACTTTCGTACGCATATCATGGTGAAGTCATATGCGTGTGACTTATTTCGTAAAGTTTTGTTTCTTAATTATCCACAAATGCATTATTATTGTTGCAGTTATTATTATTATTATGTTATAAGGAAAATATGTTTGATTGGTGATTAGAAAAAATAAGCCACGAGAAAGTAGAACTCGCGCTCTGAATTCATTCATCCCAGGAACCGAGAATGTCTAGGGTTTTTGCCGATTACCGATATCGATAGTTAACAGACGGACAGCCAGACTGTCGAATAATTAATGACAAGAGAAATATTTTTTTCCGTGTGATATAATTACAAATTAACAATTTTCAGATTATTTCGTTTAATTATACTGTAAAATCGTGCTTCTTGCCAAATTTCATGATTCTGGGTCAACGTGAAGTAACCTATAGGTTTTGAAGAGTTCGTTTGCGAGAACCCAAATATGACACAAATCATCATGTTTTTTGATTGCATTGACTTAGAAGCTTAATGTTTACACTCTGCCAAGGGATCGTACTATACTACAAATTCCCGAGAAAAAGAGTTTTTAACAGTCTGACAACGAAGTGATCCTATGAAGGTTCTTTTCTTACCACACATGGCTCCAAGCACCATGGGACTTAACATCTGCGATCATCAGCCCTGTAGACTTAGAACTACTTAAACCTAACTAACCTAAGGACATCACACACATTCATGTCCGAGGCAGGATTTGAACCTGTGATCGTAGCAGCAGCGCGGTAGCACCTAGAACCGCTCGGCCACAGCTGTCGGCCCTTTCTTACCGATTGGGATATAGAACCCTAAAAAGAAAGAAAATGATTCATGCCGATGACCGTAATGCCAGACTTCTAGTTCGCTGTCTTATTAGGTTGCACTGACGCCGCCAATCGGCGACTAGTTCTCTGATACGTTATTCAACAGGCTCGTAACACTTACCTCGATTTCTCTCTAACTCTTGAGAAGAGTATCTTACTAGAGAATGACTTTTTCTTTTTAAATGTACACTATAGTAACCCCAAACATGAGCAAAACGGGGGACCTGTTGTTTGTATACATTGCCGGGAGTCGTACGCCACACGAAGTAGTGCAAACAACCGACGTGAAAGAATATACGACCAACTGTGTGGCTGGTTACGTCAATGGCTCACAGCTTAATGCCGTAAACAATGCCAACATAACATTTGGTGAGGTTCCTGAACACATTTATTACATCTCCAGATTAATTTATTGCGTTTCTTTTTCGTACTCGTCTATAGGAGGAATAAATGCGGTCCCATCACCTCACACACTGAAAATAGCGCTCTCGCTGACCCGAGGTATACGGTTTACCGTGTTCATTCGGATTAGCAGGAAGGGCACCCGAGGTGACGTCGTTGCCGGCCGGCGTCAAGGGTCGCCTGACCCAGATCGTGCGCCGAGAAACTCGATCGGGCTGAGGCGCAGGCGGCGAGGCGGCCGGCTCGGGGTCGGCGCGACGCCCGGCGACGCCACGGCTGAAAGCCGAGACCGGCCCGTGGGGTGGCGGGCTTCGCCGTCCCGCCCCGGACTGACTCAGCGGGCGCACCCTCGCCCCCTGGACCCAACTTTTACACCAGTGTTTTCCCCGTTCTTAAAGGCAAAAGTAATTCACTTCACGTCCTCAGGCCTCTTTCCTTCGGTGACCGTCCAATAAAACGAATTGATTTCTTCACCCTTCAAAGAATATGCGCGGCGCTGTTCCACAGCGAACACAGCGTTTGAGACTGCATGCACCTATATCGCTTCCGAATGATTTTTCCTCTCTAGTGGCAGCATGATGTGTTTCTTCACCTTTTTGTTGACGGAGTCAACATTTTTTTCGGTTGAGATGAAGATTCTACGAGTTAAAGATTACGAAAGCTGCAGCGCCATATTCCCTGCAACAGTATTTACGTCGTTGCTCGTGGACGATAAGTCGAAACAGCGAATTCTCGGTAATACAATACCGACAAGAGCAAGGTCGTGGGCAAGCACAGAGTGTCACGCGACAGAAGGGAATAGGGCAACTCATCTCTCATTAGTCGTCGTATTACCAACACGGATTACAGTGTGGAGCTCAATAGTGGCTTCAGTGCTATGACAGTGGAGAGCATTGAAAAAGGTGAGCAACGCACCGTCCGAACGTGTTTATCTCAGTTAAACCAACAGTCAGACGGGAGTAAAATTTTAAAAAAATACTTACATTCTGTCGCAGCTCATTTTTCAAACGGAGGAACATAAAATTGTGTGTAACCGAAGGTATCGACTTTCGACGAACAGCATTACATTGACCAAGTTTGTGGCACTTCATAATACTGCTCCATACATGGTGCGCGTTTTATTTTTTATGTAGGTAAGCCGAATGACTTCACATTCGAAGGGTTGCTTTTACAACAAACTCCAGATTATCCGAGTTACAGATGACTAAAGACTGCGCAGATAGCCAGACAACACGAATAATAGAAATACATATGATTTTTACCGAAATATGTACGTTGTATTTACGAAACATGCTACGTGTCAGATCCGAAAACGCATGATATCACTTACTCATTACAGACGGGAAACTGTCATATTACTTACAGAATTACACCTAGAACAAATTGTATTTCGTATCATTTACTTCACTATCTGAAAAATTTCATTCAATTTTTCCTCGCTATCCGCACAGTCGAAACGTCGATGCAGGAAAACGAATATGGATCTGCACACTGTAATAATGTACCAACGAATTTCATTGCATCGGCGTGCGCGACGGCCGCCTCTTCGCTCTCTGAACTTTGCTCAGTACTGGGTGTCACAGGAGGAAGTATTATCTTTCTTCAGATAATCATTCCTGTCATATTCCTGAATACTGATTACCGACCATTCCTCTCAGAGACACCATGTATATTCACGTCACTTACCTTCTCAAATCCCGGTTCTGTAGACATGAGATATAGCCATTCGCAGATGTTTTCGTCATCTACTTTTTCACAGTTATGAACATGTATCCTAAACAACTGAGATAATATCAACATTCGTTTTTTATCTTTCAAAACTCGCCAAACTACGTACGAATCATCCGCAAGTCGGATAATCCGCACTCGCATTCTTGAGAACTTACACGATGGCTGATAGGAGCGACCACAAACGCATTTCCCATTTATGATAGCTCTCATCAGCCACGGCGCCGACTGTCAACTCAGTCTGCACGTACAGTATTTACTTTACGACTCTTACGCAAGGACAAATATTAAGTGTGCGATAGACTGAATAGAATATACCAAAGAGCTATTAGGACTTCATTGTTGTACGCAACATGTATTTTGCTGATATTAAGGAACGTGTTCTGAGCAGTTTGGATTTTGTCCCAAAATTTGCCACCTGTCTTGTTTTTCTAATATTTGTTCTGTAAACTGATACTCTTAACATGTTTTAGACCTCTCTCAATCTGTCACTAAAACCTACTAACGAATTATACTACCTTGTATATTCCTCATAGTTCCAGTTTTTCAAAGAATGTTCAACCAACGTTCGCCTACGTACCTGATTAGTAAGCGTAAGATGGCTGCCATGCGGAGGAACCGGGTTCGATTCCTGATACTGCAACGATTTTTTCTTGGTGGGAGGTCTGTTACGTGTGCACTCGGCTTCTGATGGCAACTGAGGAGCTACATGAAAGAGGAATAGACGCTCCACGGTCTGTAACGTCGGCAAAACGGCCGGGAGGGCGGCGTGTTAGGTACATGCCTCTCCATACGGCATCCGCAACGCTGTGAATAACACAACGGCCGTTCGACATCCCTTGGGCCTTCAAGTCTTTGACGACGCGCTCGTCTCTCTCGTTTGATCAACCATAGGTAGACTACATCTGATATAGTATGGTGTTGAAAAGCCAAGTATATCTACTTTCACATAATTTTCGTAAGTAATTGAACATAGCCTGAAATTTACAGTGAAATTCATAATTAAAATGCCTGGGGACAAAAGTGATGTTCACAATTCATTACTAGATCACTCTATTGCACACAGAAGAGAATCAAATTACGGGTGGCATCCGGTCTATATCTGCACCTATATCTATATACCGCAGCCTACCTACCTTTTCTTTGCGGTGTGTGCTTATGGTGCCAATATTATTTCTCCCCTTTTCTCTTTCATTCATGAATGTTCGTGGAGAAGAACGACTGCAGAAAAAACTCCGTAGGGGCTCTAATTTCTCTGATTTTCTTCCCGCGGTCATTTCGTGAGACTCGTGTAGCACAAATTACTATGTTGTCCAAGTATACTTGGAACGTGAACTCAACGAATTTCGACAGGATATACAACGTTTCTGGCATAGCGTCTACCACCTGACGTTGTTTAGCATCAAACACTCTCGCGCTTACTAAACCGTCCCATATCCAAAGGCATATGCTCTTCGTTGGATCTTCCCAATCTCTTTCATCAGTCCAACCTGAAAACGGTCCCAGACTAATGAACAGTAATCAAGAATCGATCTTACTTGTGTTTTATAAAATGCTTCTTTTGTGGTCGGATCACATTTATAAGGATTCTTTCTATGAATCTCAGCCTGGTATTTGTTTCTCATTCAATTTTTTTTATAGAATATGTGATCATTCCACTTTGAAGATGTTACTGTTTCCGGTGATTTATCACCAGTATCAAACAGTAATGGGTCTCTTCACGTAATTACACACGATACGTTAAATTTATTTGGGTTCGTGGTCAACTTCCCGTCTCTACAGTACTCCATGAGCCTCTGCAGGTCATCGTTGATTTCGCTAGTGTCTTTTAGTGTTTCAGTCTCTCTATAGGCAACAGCATCGGATACTAAGACACTCAGCGGTAAGCCAACAAATTTCTCA
Organism: Schistocerca piceifrons; assembly: GCF_021461385.2. NCBI lineage: Eukaryota > Metazoa > Arthropoda > Insecta > Orthoptera > Acrididae > Schistocerca > Schistocerca piceifrons. Next base: position 410,063,640 of record NC_060143.1, on the reverse strand, counting down.
CTAAATGACAACTGCAAAGTATCAGATGTCTTCCTGAAGTTACAGAACACGACATCAGTCTCTGGTCTAGTGTGCATAATGCATGAGTGTAGTACATATTCTATAATTCTACAAAAGATTAACATTAGCGTTACAGCCTTATCTGCATCTGTCCCGCGATCCATCCTGAAAAAGGGAATGAGTGGCACTTTTTTCCAGTCGCTAGCTAGCCTTCGTTGTTCCAGCGACCTATGGTAAAGCATTACTAGTAGGAACAAGGTCTTTCACATAATGCCTGTAGAAAATCACAAGCCTCTCGTTCCATCCAGTTGCCTTGGTAATGTTGAGCAGATTTAGTTGATTTTCTGTTCCGCGATAGTTTCTCAATATCTGCCGTTTCATCGTTTTTGCAGTGATTGAATTCAGGAACTTATTACCATTTTAGGCCGCGAAACAATTTCTGCATACCGTATTTGGTGTAAAGTGTGATATAAAAAAAGGTCCCGTTCGAAGTCCGTACAGTCCAAGATCGGTATGCCAATCAGGTACTGAGACAATTATCTCAAGTCCGTAACTGCCAGCTGTATATGCTCGTCCGACAGGAATCGTCGACACTTCAAGGCCTTTTCTATGGGACCATAGGCGTGGTAATTGCATGGGAAGCGATCAGGACTGCAGGGCGGGTGCTCTAATGACTCCCTCTTGAGTTGGCGTAAATTCAACGTTGTGAATTTTACGATATGGGGAACGTGTGTTTTCGTGAAACAGCGGCACCGCTTGGCGCACCATTCCACAACGGTGGTTTTCGACAGACATTCTCCGATGTACGTCTGCAGATGATTGTGCTTCGGCAGCCGGGAAAAGGATAACGACACGTTGGACCTGTCTGGACGCATTTTATAATATCGTCGCCATTGTTCAAGTTTCTGCATTTAGCACAGGCACGTTGGAAATACAAGAATGCCACATGAACCTTTAGCTACATGTCGATACTTATATACCCGCATCGGAGTCGCTCTACGTTGCCTATATGCTGCAGCAGCGCCCTCAAACGAGGTCTTTTTGATCGCATCTTATATTTCAGGTTTTCTCTGTCATGTTATGTTTTGGTGCTAGTACGGACACGCATCGCCTGGAGAAATTTATTTCGATCCCCTTGCTGACTGTACGGAAGACTCAAACTGTTTAGTGTTTTTCGTCAGGTCAGCTGGCAGACTCTTACGATTCCAGTGAACACTTATGTCTTTGCTGTCCTTATGCTCACTTTGGCTCCGTTCAGCTTATGCTTTTCAACGAGGATTTGACTTCGTTGCGTTTAACCCCCCCCCCCTCTCCCACCCTCCTTCTCGCTCAAGCTTGCTCAGTACATGCTGGTGGAACGCGTGTAGTACAATACTTATGAATTTTATACATTTTTGTTCCACATCTTCGTCCGGACAGTTGAATATTTTATCTCGACTACTGAAGTAAATGGAATTTTTTCCCGTCACTCTTACTAATCAAAATTATTTTCCTACATGTCGCAACATTCCTTATCACACCTGTAGTCGATCGAGGTGGCGCAGTGGTTAGCACACTGGACTCGCATTCGGGAGGACGACGGTTCAATCCCGTCTCCAGCCATCCTGATTTAGGTTTTCCGTGATTTCCCTAAATCGTTTCAGGCAAATTCCGGGATGGTTCCTTTGAAAGGGCACGGCCGATTTCCTTCCCAATCCTTCCCCAACCCGAGCTTGCGCTCCGTCTCTAATGACCTCGTTGTCGACGGGACGTTAAACACTAACCACCACCACCACCACCACCACCTGTAGTCATTAGTGTTGAAACAGTCAATGGTACATTAAATCTAAAACAAATCAAAATAACGTAACTGATATTTCTTTAACTTTTAAGGAACTCCTAATCATTAGAAAAATAATTTTATTATTTGTATGCAACGTCAACCGCCATTTTACTTACTATCAAAATCCGTACTCAAATGCTCATTGTGCAGTCATAACGGTGTCGTAACCATAGAGAAATATATTCCGTGAAGCGATAATATTCCCGATCACTACGATTTGTTGTAGTCTTGGGCTACAGTAGACGAAACTACATAGCTAACTGAAAACAATGGACATTTCCATTGCCAAGTCTCTTCTCCCATGAAGAAATATCGTATTTTCATTAGTGCTCATATATATAATTAATAGACAGCACACACTATAGTCATGCACCACCCAAACGAAGTTTCCAGAGTATTAAAAAACCTTAATTCGTTCAAGTGAACGTCGAATGTTGCCATATATGGATCAGTGATCTCTCGAATAGCTAAGTTATAGTAACAAGGTTCCTTAGAAAGAATCGTTTTTTTTTTTTTTTTTTTTCAAATTACAACCGGCAATCCGCAGTTACAAAACTTCGGTTACATCACGATTGCGTCTTTATGAATTTGGCTGAGTACGAAAAGTTAGGAGACATGAAACAAAATGTCTCTCTACGGGGAGAATTTAGTTTATGATGACTGTCGGGGAAAAAAGACCAGACAATATTGGTTTTTTGTTCGATATTCTCGTATTTAGTACATAAATTATGCTACATAGTCTTTCCTCTTATTTGAAGTTTTTAAGTATGTAGCATGTTTGACACTGGTAACTGCAGTACACGTGAAAAAGTAATAGTTCACAAGATACGGCGGTTTCATATGAACTTTTCACTCTGTAGCAGGATGTAAACTGTTTTAGAACTTTCTGGCAGATTAGACCTGTGTGCTAGATCGGAACTTGAACCCGAAACGTTGTCATTCAAGAGCAATGCTCTTACCAACTGAGTAATAAGTAAGAGCATTTCCTGCGAAAGGTACTATTCCGGGTTTGAATCCAGGTATGGTGCACAGTTTTAATCAATCAGAAAGTTTCGTATTCAGCGGTGTTATCCTTCATCGCATGATTGCATTACATTTTACGCACTGCTTTCCAGCGACACGACATAAGGCAGAAAGTGGAAAGAGAATATTATAGCTGGTAGGGAGAGGCAGATAGTTTACGTCACCGGTTACGTAATTAAAGAATACAACTCCACTGTTGACGATCTCGTGAAACTGTACGAGAAAACTTTTTCCAATATTCTTGGTGAAGGGAAGGTGTATTATTTTATGCTTCCTGTTCTTCTTCCTATGGTCATTGTCGTCGTCTTCAACCCGAAGAGTGGTTTAAGGTAGATCTCCACGCTACTCTAACCTTCTTAACCCTCTTCAGCTCTACATAACTATTAAAACCCAGATCCAGTTATAACTGCTTACTGTGGCCAAGCCAAAATTTCCACATACAGTTGTTATCCCCCCCCACATACACACTTACTTCCATTACCAAAATGACGAATCCTTGATGCTTCAGGACTTCAGAATGTGGCTTATCAACCTATCCCTTTTTCCAGTAAAGTTGTGCGTAACGTTCCCCTTTTTTTCCCAGTCTGATTTTAGCACCCTCTCAGTTACCCTATCCCTCCCACTTTGCACTGATGTAAAAGACTGCACTCAGACAAACACCTTCAGACAAAGAATTCCTAGCATTTATATCTATACTCGATGTTAACAAATTCCTCTGTAGTAGAAATCCTTTTCTTGTTATTGCCGGTCTGCTTTTTATGTACTCTCGACTTCGGCCATTGTCAGTAACTTTGCCGCACATATAATGAAATTCATCTCTACTTTTGTGTCTTATTTACCAACTTCAGCATTGTCTACTTTGATTATATGGATACTCTTATTTTAATTTGTTGATGTTAATCTTATACCCTCAGGTTTTTATTTAATTTCCCTTAACTTGACCTTCCTTTCCAACTGTCTCCATGGTTTCTTTCACAACTTTCTTGATGATACAGAAAAAAATAAAATGTATTAAATAACAAGGAACGTAGATAAATATATGTAGTTTTCCTTAGGCAGACAATATGGGGGAAAACAATTTCCCTGGACATCGATTAGTCAGCCAGAGGACAGAATCGGTCAGTCCAGAAAGTCCGTGACTGCTTGCGGAAGCAGTACGTACGACCTTCACCTCGTTGGAGTGGTTGAAGATGTGTGCGAGGACTAGTGAAGGTCAAGCATTATTCTCTTTCTTGGAATATGCAAAACCAATTAAATGCAAGTTACAGCATCCACCCTATCACATCAACAGCCCACAACTCATAGCGCATGTTAGTTTCCTAAAATCGATCTCAAGTGTGTTTCTGAAGTTAATGCGCGTTTTTTCGCCGTGTATCCACGCGCACTAATTTTCTTGAGTGATGTCCCTAACTTAACCTTACCTAACCTTACCTTATGTTGGACCCCATGGCAGAGTAAGCTAGGTAAGCTTCGGTAGCATTTAGCTACAATATTTCCAGATGTGTAAGCTGTCGATATATGGTGCAATATTTGATTGAGAGTGATTAACGAGGACAGTTTCGCTTTCAACTCATCATATACTTACACTGGGCAAACAAACTTCCTAATTATAGTTACGTAGTCACTGGAGACTATCAAGTAACAACTTAAAGACTTCCGACCCAGTCCCTGACATTGTTTAAATGCGAAGTTATAGATGATGTGACAATTTTGGTTTAAATAACACTGATTAACGCTCCGTGTTCTTGTGATCTAGAAGTAACATGGAAGACAACTTTGCTTTTCATGCCATACGGGTTAGGCCTTCAGCGTTTACTTTTTCCTTCTGTTCTTTGAGTTTCTTTACTGGGTGGCAATTTTTCCAGCGTTCCCGTGAATCAGTTGTGTAGCATAAAGAATAGTTATCAGTAACACTATTAAGTAATTTGCCTCACAATACGCGTATTAAATTCGATATTTAGTAACTCTTTCGTTTTCACTGTGTTTCCCAAAGCTTTGCGTTTCATTCAGAACATTTCCGGTGAAGCTTGTTTCTCCACCAGACATTTTGTAATATAATGGATATTATTTTTTGTGCTAAGATCTCCAAAAACGAGTATTTTCTGTCTTGAGGATCTCCTATTTAGCAGTCCAGTTCATCGAGCTTGCAGAAAAAAACCACTATTTTTACGCACTCCTTTCACGCTTTAAAGTGTGTGTGACGTGCTTTCTCCATAGAATAATATCTATTCGACGTCACCATGCATACGTATGTGTACAAAATTAATAGTATTGAACGATGGGTGCGGACTGAAAGCAAATACACGATGAGAACATTGCGAAATTATATAAAGAAAGCTGCGATACAGAGGTGAGAAATAACTTTTAGCATATTAAAGTTAAGTAGTGCTCCACAGACAATTGATTGTGGAAATATAGAAATACTAACATTTCTCTTCTGTATCTCTTAAGGGAAACAGTATCGGATGAAATTCGATCCAGTCTCTGGCTCTTTCCTCGGTTACGGATCTTTTGGAACGTGGTTCATAGTCGCGACCAGAGGCGCATATTTTCTTCGAGGTCGCTGCGCACATATAACCAGTTGCCGCTTCTTGGAAAGAAGGCGGCCGGCGTTAATATTCCAAGTAGACGCCAGACGCGATGTACGCAGATCCGCGAAGAGCGCTGTCGAATAACTGGAAATCTCGCTGCACATAGCTGTTACGGAAATCTAAGCTGCTCACACGTAGACACGTGTAATAGTATCATAGATTCCGTAGACACACTGAGGCTCTTCGCAGATGACGCAGTTTTTATAGAGCTAGGTCATGTCACTGTACAATTATTACGAAATGCATGAAGTCTTTTGGTTATCAGTGCAGGTTCGAAAAACTGACCGCTGACCCACATCATAGACAGATGCAGAGTAATGCGCGTATGTGAAAATAAAAACACGGTTTCGTTTGACATCACGAATGACGACCGTTCACTGCAATCAGTCACATAAGAGAAACGCATTTGAATGCCTGTTCGGAGCAATTTGAAAGTAATAACCCACATCCATCTAGCCACGGAGAAACTAGAAACAGGTCAGACTAGGATTTATCGGACGAATCCTAAGAAAGTATTAGTTATTTTCGAACGATGTCTGTTACTGTTCAGTAGTATGACAAATGTTAAGGGTATCCTTCGTCGATCTGGCCCCTTATCAAGTTGGTTTAACACAAGAGACCGTGAAAATCAGTAAAGTGCTGCGCATGCGCACTTCGTTAAGAGTTAGATTAGTCTAGCAGTGTCGGCCTCTGTAGCCGAGCGGTTCTAGGCGCTTTAGTCTGGAACCGCGCGACCGCTACGGTAGCAGGTTCGAATCCTGCCTCGAACATGGATGTGTATGATGTCCTTAGGTTAGTTAGGTTTAAGAAGTTCTAAGGTCTAGGGGACTGATTACCTCAGATGTTAAGTCCCATAGTGCTCAGAGCCATTTGAACCATTTAATATAGCGGAAACGCTGGAACATGTACAGTGGCGAACGTTGCAAGAGCTTTCGGAGTTGCACTGACAAGGGAAGGCCTCAGACACAGCAAACCGAATAGGCTGATATCTGGCAGGTCGCTTGTGTGCTACTAAAAATGAAAGACAAGATGTTTTACATCAACATCCCCGATGCTCCCGCGCTCCCCGTCACCCCATTTTCGAGAAAACCACCCCTGAAGGTCATCACATAATTGACCAAAACTTGACGGGACCCACAGATAATTGAAAATTATGTGGGTGCGCAAATGCCTGTTTTCCTAAAAATCGAGGAAAATGTATGACAACGAAAAATGCTAAATTTTAAATTACCTATCAATCCTGTCAGTTTAAAGTCGATTGTGCGTCGTGAACTTTAGGGATGGTTTCCTCAAAACTTGGAGGGATGTTGAGCAAAAATATCTTAGTCTTTCATTCTAGTTTTTGCACAAACGACTGCCAAATATGTGAAGGATCGGTAGACCCCTTGCGGGCGTTACTATCAGACGTCTCAGAATCCATATTCCAGTACGATTCAGGATACATTATTTCCTCCAGTTCGTATCGTGCAATGACCGCGAGAGTCTTGGGCACGTTATTTTCACTTGAGCTGTCCAGGAGCCTTACTTACGCCCGCTGAACGCCTCAATGTTCCATTGGTTGTCATTACGTCTTAGAGATTATAAGGATCCTCCTTGCTCTGCATAACAGGAAATCCCACGGATAAAGGTTTCGGGGTTAAAATTCAGGTGCTAGTACATTTTTTGAATACCATCTGCGAATGCAGAGCTCTGCAGTCCCATTAATACAAAATTATCTGTTATTCTTCTAATGATGCAGTTTTGATAATGGGAGAACGAATATTGGAATTTCACATCCCGTCAACGTCAGTACGTGTAGCGATCTCTCTTGACCAGGTATGGGGTCAAAACTGACCGTGGCTCTTCAGAGGCAACGCCTCGGCATCTACCTTAATTTATTCAGGGACGCTGAGGAAAATGTTATGTTGGTCGAACGGACTGCAGCTGCTCCAGAATGGAAGTCGAGCAGACACTTACCCACCGAGCCAACATACAAAACTGAGGTCATGGGAACTGAGTTTGACTTAGTTAAAATTGTACCTAGAAGCACTTCACTGCAAAGCTTATACTAACAAGACAGATAGTTTGTTATCTAAACAGGCAATTGAACCAGTATTATTGAAAACAATAATTCCAAAATTCTGTCTTTACGGCTCATCGTTGACGGACTATCAGTATTACCGTAGGTATTTCATCTGCATACTACAAGAACGTTGGCTTTATGCCAGCAGCTTTTTTCTTTTTTAATCACGCTCCGCACAGCCGCGCTACAAAGATATGAGGCACTTGTCGATTAACAAATAATGTGGAAAAGCGCTTTAAGCATGACGTTAATTATCTGTACGTTCGGTGGATCATAATTGCAATCTCTCAGTACTGAGCAGAGCACGTCAGTTTTAAAATTATAGTACAATTTTTCAGTGAACTTGCTGAACATTTACGTAACTGTCGTAGCTTATACCATTTTTTTAATGTCAGATAATTTTGTGTCCCCCCGCAGTTCATGTTATGAGTCTATGTGCCTTGATTACTGGAATCCAATGATAATTCAAATTGTACAATTTTTCAGCAGATTATTTTTCTTCTTTTGGTATGAAAAGTGAGTTTTACGTAAAGTCGGATGTGATTTCTAGATACTCGTTTTGCAGTAATATATCATGAATGTCGTTTACGTCTAAAAACGAACGTTATGGATGACACAGATGTAAGTCATTTCGCACATCCTGATTGAAATGTCGATTCATTGAATTTTGTGTAAGATTAGTGATTTATGCCTGTTCTGTGCTATATTTACCTCCTGCAGTTTGGAATCAGTACAGACAGATTCTACAGCAATCGGCACTACCTTTGGTATAAAAAAACCTGTAATTTTTTTCTTTTAGAAATGCTGTACCTATATGTCACTGCAAATGGCATAATTTAGTTTTCATTTATGAGCGTCATTTCCAGCAGTATTATACTCACTTTGGCATGAAGTTCTGATGTATATGAATTTCTTTCATATAAGGTGTCAACAGTAACTTTTCAGTACGTTATGCGTATGGAAAGCTTAATGTCTACGTTTAAGGCTTGTTAATGAGGTTGTAGTAATCGTTAACACAGAGTTCTCACGCGATTATATTTCAGAACGCTATATGTTGACAGAAATACAGGTTAACCTATGATTACTGAAGTGACTGCGGTAACGGGAAAACAATGTCAGTGTAGATGATGCTTCAACACGAAGGAAAGTAAACATCTAAAAAAATAATAGTCGCGTTCTGTAGCAAAGGCTGAAGAGATTTCCGAAATGTTTGATAAAAAAAAAATCTTCTTCAAAGCATTGACCTGGGCGCTTATCTCAGAGGCAATGATGACTCTGGCCGGTTGTCTTTGTTCAATCTGAAATAGAAACTTTCAAAGAAGAGATGATACAGCCATAGTGTTACCATTTATCTTAGTAAACCTTGAAGTTTATTACATTAAAATATACTGCGAGCACTAGAAACACCTTAATGTATTAAAGACCTTAATTCGCATTATATATTATACCAGCCACTGTGAAAGTGCATTGCTACAGAAAGGACTTTTGTTACTGTTATTCTGTTTGGTGCACTAGTCGTTTCTCGGAAGTGTAGAGCTTCAACCGCCAGTGGCGGTCACTAGTGACAGGTAGGTAGAGGGGGAGGGAAGGGACGGGAAGTATTCTACCTGCTCCAGTCCGACAAGCGATTAGGCACAATAGCACTGTGGACACTGGACAGTTATTCATACCCACCTGCAACGCACACAGTGCACACATGCCGTAAATAGCATTGCGACACAATGCGAATTAGAAAAATAACAAATAAGATCACACTTCAGGCGAATTCGTGGAACGTGACTATGCATTGTTACATGAACAGGCTTCCGCATGATTTTAAAATATCACGTGCTAATGAAGAAGCCATTTATTACTATGGAAGATGATTATTTTTATGAAAGTTTTTCTGTCTTACTTGAATTTCGTATCCAGATGGTTCGATGTCCACCGCATCGTGGTTATGGGTCTTATTGCCAACGGTGTACTGATTATGGAAAAGACCGTTTTGACGGCATGTGGTACAGAGGAAAAATTAAACGAACCTTGTTAAAGCTAAAGCGCGTGGCAGGCAATTCAACACTAATTTCTCGACAGCGAGGATCATTTATTTATTTATTTGTCTCTATGTTATAATATGTGTTTTCAGTCAAATGAAGAAGAGTATGTGCTGGAGGCGTATACCTTTTTCTATTCACGGATTACTGAAGCTTATCTTTGGAGTATTGGCATTCGCACATCACTTCGGAGAAATGGACTACACTGCTTACTGATAACGACCAAGATGAACTAGATGTATTCTGTGAGCAAGTAACATAATTACCATTATTATCGACAGGTCACAGAAATTCATGTTATCTCCGCAATGTAAGTTTATCGAACACCATAATGACTACTAACACAAAAACTGACCGACGGAGGCCAATTGAGCCCACATCACTCTGGTATTAAATGTCACAGCTCCTTCACAAATTTACAAAATGCTCTAACTTCCTATAAAAAGGTGGGATGCAAGTACAAATGTACACCATCAAATATTTTATAAAACGTCTTATGAAAGATATCTGAGAACTTATCTTACAGTGCAATGCGGCCCTTGGAGAAGCCGCTATGACTGACGCGTATTATCTTGTTTACTGCAACTATTATTTAACGGCAGAAGGAACCGATATCAGAAATAATGGCGGGGTAACACTGTGACAAGTCGGATCGTCCATCATTGTCCAAAACGATAACTTTTCTCTTTTGCATCTTTACTGTTGCCAGCAATCTCACATCTCATTTTTACAGCGGTGCGAGGAGCCATATGCCCCATTGGGCATCACGAATTAGTTATGGATGCGCCGATTGGAGCTGCTTTAGAAACCTAACTGATTTAACGGATGAAACTAGAGCTCTGAAAAATGTAGTTTCTAAAATTGTATTTTGTAAATGCAGTTAATCGCTGGAAAAGTTACGCCTACTTCCTCTCAACCTGCGTTGCCTTACAGAACTGTCACGATTCAGCTCTCATCCGCTTATCACAACGGGTGACGTTATCTGACACAAAATACGATTAAAGAGAATACCAATAATATCCAGATCGAATTCATGCCGAAAAATGTACAATTATTCGTAGTCACTAGTGGGATACAGCGAAAACCATTAAAAAGTTCTGCAACCAGAAACGTTTTGAGATCGAGAATATCGGCCCGCTACAGCGTTTTCCACAACTATGAAGGATTTGTAGTTAATGTATTTTAGCAATTAAAGTTTAGAATACGTTGGACTTGGGAGTTTTGAAGGTCGTACAACTTCTTGATGAAAGATTCGGTCATTTTTGCTAGAGAAAGTAGAAAGGGGAGAAACATACTCTGGAAGCAGCTTAAATAAACCCTGTTGGCAACAAGTTGACGTGGAATGGTGGATCGAGACAATTCGTTTCAAACATGTTCGCATGAAAGTGAAGACACTTCATCATGTTACGACAGTGGCGAAACTCCCAAATTATCGCAGATTTTACATAATACCCAATGAGTGGTTGTAGATAACCGAACGTGAGTTTATTTTCTATGTGTGCTCACCGGAACAAGTTTCTTGCAGTGATTAGCGCTAGCTGAGGCCGTACAGTAAGTTATGGTTCAAGTGTGCGGCAGATAGAAAATGAGAATTACTGTTGGTCACCCGCACGGTGTGAAAAGTGTTGTCTTACCGATATTATGCTATTTTCTAGAGGTACTTACATGAGCCGTCCGTGACGGCGGCAAGCAGACTGAGCTGACAGCGACGACACCTCACTGGCGAAGCGACGATCGTCCGTAGGCACATCACCAACTGTACGGGCGCACACCACAACAACAACCCTCCGTGCTCTTCAGAACGTCGTAATCCAAGTACTCTGTATGCTGTCTGCCACCACTGGAACTGGGGACAACGTCACACTATTCTGCGGGCTTATCTCCTGCCCGTCAGACGACGAGCGCGTGTTTCTCCTACGAAGGCAGATCTCCGTCCTGGAAGTGGCGACTCCACCAGCTGCCCGCGAAGGACTGAGCGAGTAGCGACTCTCGCGGGCGCACGCACTGACCGCCAGGGAGTGGGGCTCTTAGGGTGGGGGGAGGGGGGGGTGGGAGGTCGTGAGGCGGCCCCACAACTGGGAGCCGCTGTTGGCCTCTGGACAGGCTTACGCGCCTCAGAGACGCGTTTGCTTTACACGAGCGCCAAACGTGCCTTCGTTGGGAACTCTGCGATTAAATTCTCGGCAGCAGGACAGTTGCCGCCTAATGTCATTTTTATTTACTGGCAAGTACTTTATTGATTATACCTCTGTCTCCAAAAAGAAGAAAATGCTATAAACTGCTCCACTCACTGTGGATCATCCCATAAGCCAATAAGCAAACACATACCGTCTTCTTCTTGTGTGATGCTGCCTAGGGCCTAGCGAAAACGTTTACACTGTTTTCTTCTGTGCCTTCTTCAGCGTAACCATTTTCCTTTCAGTATAACTGCTGGGCAGTCTTATTGTCCACAGACTAATATAGTAAATTATCGTCTCAGAACAATGTGTTCTTATCGTAGTTTAGCGAAAGTTTGCCACTCCTATACGTGGAAAGTTGCGCAAGTCACACCAGTGTCCAATAAAGGCAATAGGAGTAATCCGCTGAATTACAGACCCATGTCACAACCGTCGACCTGCAGTAGAATTTTGGAACATATACTGTGGTCAAAAGATATCAGTTATCTTGAAGAAAACGATTTACTGATAAATAGCCAGCGCAGATTAAGAAAATATTGTTGTTATACTAGCTCTTTGTTCTCATTAACAAGGGGAGGGCACGACGTTGGGATCACGATTTTACTTCAAACTTTGTACACCTTTAGTATGCCATTGACGTGCGAGTAGTAATGTGCACTACTCTGGCAATTCTTAGAAAATCGCAAGAGAAGTTTCACGAGTCTATTATATAACTGATGTATCTGTGCGTAGGTGGCGGGCGTTAAGGGTTCATGGTGGTTAAGTGGTTAGCATTCAAGCTACTTAAGACGAACGTGTATGAGGCGATGGTTCGATTCCCGCTCAAACCTTCATTTTTGTAGTACAACTGTAAATTCTGTCATATTCAAAAAAATTGCACCTACACTATTCGTTCTTACTACATTAGGAACATCTCATCGGTGCGCAGGTTGATTGTCAAACGGGGCCTGACTCTTCTGTATCTGCAGCCGGAAGCGCCGAGGTGCAAAGTAGTTCCGGGTACCTTACCAGATTGCATGTATAAGGGATTTCGCAAATCACGAAAGGCATACGTTTTCAGGAAAACACTATGCTTTTTTTCATATAGTTGTCGATAGTTATAAATATGTTAAATAGTTAAATTTTATTACAAAAATGTAAGTAGTCAAATAACATGAAATTCATTAACACTTCAGGCATATACAGATGGTTTTTTAAAATTGTATTACCTCTCAAATGTCATATAAATTAAATAACATGACCAGTGACGCAAAAAATACACATTAAAACGTAAGTCTAAACATCAGTCGAACCGTCGCCTCATAGACGTTCTTCTTACGCGGCTCGAACGCTAACCACTTAACCACGAAGGATTCTCACGTTCTGCAACAACACGCAGATACATCAGTTACATAATAGACGCGTAAAACCTCTCTTGCGATTTTCTCGGAATTGCCAGAATAGTGCACCTTACTAATTCCACCTTATGTTGTTTTAATGGCCTACTAAAGGTATACAAAGTTTGAAGTAAATCTGTGATTCTAACGTCGTGGCCTCTCTTTTAAGTAATAAGCGCTATTGACAGCGTATGTCAAAATGATTGCATATTTTTAGATTTCGAGAAGGCTTTTGACGCAGTTCCTCACAAGCGATTTATAATAATATACTGTATACATGGTAAAACGTACCGCCTCAGTCGTGCGACTGGATTCGTGATTTCGTGTCAGAAAGGTCACAGGCCGTAGCAAACGAGTAAAAGTCATCGAGTAAAGCTGAAGTAATTTCTGGCGTTCCCCAAGAAATTTTTATAGATCCTCTGCTGTTCCTGGCACACAGGAACGATTTAGGAGACAATCTGAACAGCCTCCTAAGATTGTTTGCAGATGAAACGCTGTCATTTACGGCCGTTTAAAGCCATCATATGACCAGAACAACCTGAAAAAAGATTTATACAAAATATCTATATGGTGCGAAACGTGGCAGTTGAATCTAAATAATGAGAAGGGTGATGTCATACAAACGAGTATTAAAGGGAACTGCTAAAGTTCGGTTACATAATAAATCTAACACGCTGTGTATTCAACTAAATACTTAGGGATTGCAGCTATAAAAACTTAAAATGGAACGATCACATAGATACTGTTGTAGGGGCAGCGAACCAAAGACTGCAGTTTATTGGCAAAACGCTTAGAAAATGCAACAGGTCTACTCAAGAGACTGTCTAGACTACGCTTGTCCACTCTCTTCTGGAGGATTGCTACACAGTATTGGATCCGCATCGGATAGGATTGACTCGGGAAATAGAAAAAGCTCAGAGGACTACAGCTCGTTTTGTTATCGCGTAATTGGGTTGAGGTTGTCACGGATATGATAGGAGAATTACTGTGGCAATCATAAAAACCTACATAGTGAGAAATGGTCGTCATAATGAAGTAAGGGAAATCAGAGTTCACACGAAAAAATTTAAGTGTTCGTTTTTCCCGCATGCTTTCTGGGAGAGGAACGAGAAGAAATAATCTGAAGGTGATTCGATGAATGCCGGCAGTTGACTGTGAATTACAGTGTAGTCATGTAAATGTAGATATATTGGGTTGGTGCATAGGTTCGAAACTTTTTCCGTAAGTCTCATAAAGATAACAGGTACACATAATAGCGACTTTAATCATCAGTAACATATCCTCCTCCACTATTTACAGCAGTCTGCCAACGATGGAGTAACTTTTCGATTCCGCGACTGTAGAAATCACGTGGCTTTGGGCGAAGAACTCATAAAACTATATTCGGAGTGCATTTTCATTCCGAAAGTATGTTCCTTGGAGGCTGTTCGATACAGAGCGGAAAAGGTGAAAATCTGAGGACGCTAATTAGGTGAATAAGCTGGGTGCGGAATGATTTCTCCATTGAACTTCTGTATACTGCTTTATGTTAAGTCTAGCAGAATGTGGGCGGGCGTTATCGTGGAGTAGCAGACTCCCTCGTCGTTGTTCTTGGAATGCGTTTCCTAGACGTCTCGGTCGTTGATAATAAATGTCAGCAGTGATTGCTACTCCTCTGGGGAGCAATTCGTAGTACATCGCGCCGTCGCTGTTCCACCAGATGCATAACATTATCTTTTATGGATGCTCGTAGGTCTTGTATGGGGAGTTACTACTTTGTTTGGACTCAATCATTCCTTTCTTTCCGTCTGTTAGCATAAAGATACCACTTCTCTTCACCAATAGCGATACAGGACAGGAATAGTCGGTGTTGTTCACGAGCCAATTGATGACGAACAAGCAGAGATACACACATAATCACCCACTGAATTTTGTGATTTTGGTTTAGAGCATGCATTACCCATACACCCGATTGTGAACCTTCTCCTTTGTATGCAAATGCCGCACGATATTGGAATAATCATAGTTTACCACCTTTGCCAGTTGTCAAGTACACTAACGTGGATCATTGTGGATTAATGCGTTTAAACGATCTTTGTGAAATCACGAGTGTCTCCCTGAACGTGAGGAGCCACTAATTTCGAAATGATCCTCCTTAAAACGAGAAACTTCTTTCTTGCGGTGCTCTGTCCGACGGCATTATACCCATACACTGCGCAAATGTTTCTGGCTGTCTCCGCTGCTGTCACCCCTCTACTGAACTCAAACAGAAGAAAATGTCGGAAATGTTCCTATTTCTCCACTTGGCACTCCATTTTCTAGCGTCCACAGCCTCACTAATTGTCTCCGAATGACAAAATGACAATGTTGTTGTTGTTATGGTCTTCAGTCCTGAGACTGGTTTGCTGCAGCTCTCCATGCTACTCTATCCTGTGCAAGCTTCTTCATCTCCCAGTACCTACTGCAACCTACATCCTTCTGAATCTGCTAAGTGTATTCATCTCTTGGTCTCTCTCTTCGATTTTTACCCTCCACGCTGCCCTCCAATACTAAATTGGCGATCCCTTGATGCCTCAGAACATGTCCTACCAACCGACCCCTTCTTCTGGTCAAGTTGTGCCACAAACTTCTCTTCTCCCCAATCCTATTCAATACTTCCTCATTAGTTATGTGATCTACCCATCTAATCTTCAGCATTCTTCTGTAGCACCACATTTCGAAAGCTTCTATTCTCTTCTTGTCCAAACTATTTATCGTCCATGTTTCACTTCCATACATGTCTACACTCCATACAAATACTTTCAGAAATGACTTCCTGACACTTAAATCTATACTCGATATTAACAAATTTCTCTTCTTCAGAAACGCTTTCCTTGCCATTGCCAGTCTACATTTTGTATCCTCTCTACTTCGTCCATCATCAGTTATTTTGCTCCCCAAATAGCAAAACTCCTTTACTACTTTAAGTGTCTCATTTCCTAATCTAATTCCCTCAGCATCACCCGACTTAATTCGACTACATTCCATTACCCTCGTTTTGCTTTTGTTGATGTTCATCTTATATCCTCCTTTCAAGACACTGTCCATTCCATTCAACTGCTCTTCCAAGTCCTTTGCTGTCTCTGACAGAATTACAATGTCATCGGCGAACCTCAAAGTTTTTATTTCTTCTCCAAGGATTTTAATACCTACTCCGAATTTTTCTTTTGTTTCCTTTACTGCTTGCTCAATATACAGATTGAATAACATCGGGGAGAGGCTACAACCCTGTCTTACTCCCTTCCCAACCACTGCTTCCCTTTCATGTCCCTCGACTCTTGTAACTGCCATCTGGTTTCTGTACAAATTGTAAATAGCCTTTCGCTCCCTGTATTTTACCCCTGCCACCTTCAGAATTTGAAAGAGAGTATTCCAGTCAACACTGTCAAAAGCTTTTTCTAAGTCTACAAATGCTAGAAACGTAGGTTTGCCTTTCCTTAATCTTTCTTCTAAGATAAGTCGTAAGGTCAGTATTGCCTCACGTGCTCCAGTATTTCTACGGAATCCAAACTGATCTTCCCCGAGGTCGGCTTCTACTAGTTTTTCCATTCGTCTGTAAAGAATTAGTGTTAGTATTTTGCAGCTGTGACTTATTAAACTGATAGTTCGGTAATTTTCACATGTGTGAACACCTGCTTTCTTTGGGATTGGAATTATTATATTCTTCTTGAACTCTGAGGGTATTTCGCCTGTTTCATACATCTTGCTCACCAGATGGTAGAGTTTTGTCAGGACTTGCTCTCCCAAGGCCGTCAGTAGTTCTAATGGAATGTTGTCTATTCCGGGGGCCTTGTTTCAACTCAGGTCTTTCAGAGCTCTGTCAAACTCTTCACGCAGTATCGTATCTCCCATTTCATCTTCATCTACGTCCTCTTCCATTTCCATAATATTGTCCTCAAGTACATCGCCCTTGTATAGACCCTCTATATACTCCTTTCACCTTTCTGCTTTCCCTTCTTTGCTTAGAACTGGGTTTCCATCTGAGCTCTTGATGTTCATACAAGTGGTTCTCTTATCTCCAAAGGTCTATTTAATTTTCCTGTAGGCAGTATCTATCTTACCCTAGTGAGATAAGCCTCTACATCCTTACATTTGTCCTCTAGCCATCCCTGCTTAGCCATTTTGCACTTCCTGTCGATCTCATTTTTGAGACGTTTGTATTCCTTTTTGCCTGCTTCATTTACTGCATTTTTATATTTTCTCCTTTCATCAATTAAATTCAATATTTCTTCTGTTACCCAAGGATTTCTTCTAGACTCTCCTGCCTTCACTACTTCATCCCTCAGAGCTACCCATTCTTCTTCTATTGTATTGCTTTCCCCCATTCCTGTCAATTGTTCCCTTATGCTCTCCCTGAAACTCTGTGCAACCTCTGGTTCTTTCAGTTTATCCAGGTCCCATCTCCTTAAATTCCCACCTTTTTGCAGTTTCTTCAGTTTTAAACTACAGGTCATAACCAATAGATTGTGGTCAGAGTCCACATCTGCCCCTGGAAATGTCGTACAATTTAAAACCTGGTTCCTAAATCTCTGTCTTATCATTATATAATCTATCTGATACCTTTTAGTATCTCCAGGGTTCTTCCATGTATACAACCTTCTTTCATGATTCTTAAACCAAGTGTTAGCTACGATTAAGTTGTGCTCTGTGCAAAATTCTACCAGGCGGCTTCCTCTTTCATTTCTTAGCCCCAATCCATATTCACCTACTACGTTTCCTTCTCTCCCTTTTCCTACACTTGAATTCCAGTCACCCATGACTATTAAATTTTCGTCTCCCTTCACTATCTGAATAATTCTTTGATTTCATCATACATTTCTTCAATTTCTTCGTCATCTGCAGAGCTAGTTGGCATATAAACTTGTACTACTGTAGTAGGTGTGGGCTTCGTATCTATCTTGGCAACAATAATGCGTTCACTATGGTGTTTGTAGTAGCTTAACCGCATTGCTATTTTCCTATTCATTATTGAACCTTCTCCTGCATTACCCCTATTTGATTTTGTGTTTATAACCCTGTAGTCACCTGACCAGAAGTCTTGTTCCTCCTGCCACCGAACTTCACTAATTCCCACTATATCTAACTTTAACCTATCCATTTCCCTTTTTAAATTTTCTAACCTACCTGCCCGATTAAGGGATCTGACATTCCACGCTCCGATCCGTAGAACGCCAGTTTTCTTTCTCCTGATAATGACATCCTCTTGAGTAGTCCCCGCCCGGATATCCTAATGGGCGACTATTGTAAAATAGTCCGGAATATTTTATCCAAGAGGACGCCATCATCACTTAATCATGCAGTAAAGCTGCATGCCCTCGGGAAAAATTACGGCCGTAGTTTCCCCTTGCTTTCAGCCGTTCGCAGTACCAGCACAGCATGACAATATGTAAGCTCAAATAGTTACAGTGAACTACAAATAAAAAATGACAATCGATAAATAAACCCTTAACAACTGGAGTACAAACATGCAAAACCAAAAGGCTGCAAACTTATGCACCAACCTGGTAGACGACGAAGAACTATCGAAACACTGTAGGTGAAAAGATTATACAGAAGTCCTCTAATTTAGTTCAAGATTGTAAAAAACCTTTTGCATGACAAATCTTTCCTAAGTGATCTCACGATTGCAAAAGAGCAGATGACTGAAGGAGCACATAACATTTCAACTCAAATAGAAACAAAGGATGATGCTGTACAATCCTGAAGTAGATTAGCGGAAACTTAGTAAATATTCTTCTGGGCACTACACTTAGCCTAAAAAATGCAAGAACGCACGTATTGTGAAGAATAACGAAAAATTAACGAAAATTCCGTAAAACAAAACACGAAGTGTACACTTGGCCTTTTTGACATTCACCATTCTGCATACTAAATTTTTAAGCTAGGAAGCGCTTGACTAAATTAACTTAATTGCTATTGAACCAAATATTCCTAGACCAAGTAAGAATATTCTGTTGCAAGTGATTTAGGTGTATGGGTGCCATGTTCAGAGGAGAGTCGAACAGAGTATTTAATTTGCAGTTTGTGGATAAGTTCATGTAGTCTAGTCATTGCTTCAGCGGGAGAGCCACCAGCAACAGTGAGATCTTACGATGCGATAGAAAAGGATTGGGAAACTAAACCCTGTGTAACGTGAAACGAACGAATATTCCTGTATGACACCGTCGGTTGTCACACGCTTTCAACCCAAGCATTCGAACGAAAGTCGAGAAAATTAGAATGTGCAAGTTGAAGGAAGAGAGATTTTAACGTCCTGTAGCCAAATCTCTTCTGTGTGCTTTTCGGAGCAACTATCCTGGCACCTGACTGTAGCATTTTAAGAAAACTATGTAGTACAAAAAAACTGAATGAATGGACAAGGATTTGAACCAACATCCCCCGGTGTCGGAAACAGTGCGTCATCTTGCTCGGCAGCGCAGCAGCTGGGTTCTGCGCTTTTCATTATACAACAATGAAAGTTACAGATATGATTTTTGCATTAAAGTACGAATTTTATGCAGTTGTAAGCATACAGATGACGCATTCGAGAATCATATAACACGGTTCCAATAGCCTTTGTATTTTTACTATTCTCTCATAGTTTTAGATGGAATCATGAAAAACGCCGATAGCGGTTTCGGAACACTTAAAGTTCCATCACCTGGTGTGACCTGTAATAATGAAAATATTTAGTTGCATGAGATTGAGAGGGAATCTTCAAGCTTTCTAAATCAAAAATTCAGCTCAGGAATTATAGAATTAAAATTACTAAAATAAAAGAGAGGACATGAAGTTACTTATAAATAAAATCACTTAACCGTCTTAGGTCATCCTCATCTCCATTGTCGTTATGCCACAAAAGTTCCGATTCAAATGAGTAAAAAGGCAGCGTTATGTACGCACCCTAACTTGCCTGAATAATATCATGCTAAACTAAAATATTTTGTGATACAGGTCAGTGCGTTCGTTAATAGAATCATGAGGATGGGAATGGAGACGTCTTAAGATTTCAATTTCTTCCAGAACAGTGAGTGACCGACCTTTCTCTGCAGTGTGTGACACTGTCACTTTGTCGCTAACCTGCTGCAGCTGATGATGGTTGTCAATCAAATGGATTGTTAACGCTGACCTGGAACTGACATGGTCTTTGTGTTCTTTAAAACTCATGTGAAAATTCTTACCTTTTTGGCCAGTATACCTGCTCCTACCCAACTGGTGCGTATCGCACTCAGTACAATACACACCAGGATACGAGAACGGTTTCTTTTTAAAACTTCGCGATTCCGTAACCTACTATTCAAATTTTTGTATGAAAAAGGCCGGAACTATGTTGGCTGGCAACAGTTTCTTTCTAGATCTTAATAAATACCCATGATATGCATCTCACTTGTTTTATGATTCTCGTGACTCTCGCTGTCCGGTCATCGTGCCTTTGTTTGGAATTTTTGTAGGTTTCGCTTGTCACTCTTCTTACACGGAACTTCTGTTCCATGAAAACATTGGGGATGAGGATGACCTGAAATGATCAAGTAATTTTATTTGCTAGTAACATCCTGTTGTCTGTATTTTATTTTAATAATTTTTTACTGTGCGTTCCTCATCTGACATTTTCTTAAACTTGAGGATTGCCTCCCATTGTTTTGTAACACAATATTTTCACCGTTAGAGTTTTACACTAGATGATGGAACTACGTTTTTCGAGACAGGTCGTATACGCAATAAAAAACTGTTGATTTAGCAACTGTTGTGCGGTTTCCATAATGTCACAAAAAGTGCTTGAGGAGTTGCGACTGCCTCACCGGAGGAAACATTAGTGGGTTCTGCTGGATACACGAATTCCTTTTACGTTCAAACGAACAACAATACAGTTTTGTAGTACGATTCAAAACCGCTGTACATAAATATCAAATGATGAATCTTACATATTCCTGTTCAAATGATCACTTGAAGTCCTTTACAAAGCGTGAACGAACTTACGATTGAGAATTTGTCAAAACGAGTGTATTTAATAAATATAGACGTTATCACGGAAAGATCATACGGCTACGGTTAACTGCGTTAGAGATAGTGAGCTGGTACAGATATGACCCTGCATGAATCCTCCCCCCCCCCTCCCCCCTCCCCCTCACGAATCCCGTAGTTTGCAGAGTTGGGATGCCTTGGGTGGCTCAAGAATACCTTCGGTTCAGCCACAACGTAGGGGTATCTGCCTAGAGGCCAGACAAACATGGCATTCCTGAAGAGGGCAGCAGCCTTTCGAGTAGTTTAATGTGGAACGGTGTGGATGATTGGCTGATCTACTCACGTAATAGCAGCAAACACACCTTCTTGTGCTGCGACTGCGAATGGTTGAAAGCAAGGGGAAACTACAACCGTTATTCTTCCCAAGTGCATGCAGCTCTACTGTATAGTTAAATGATGATGGTGTACCCTTGAGTAAAATACTCCGGAGGTAAGACATCCCCCCTCCATTTGGATTGCAGTCATGGTCGTCATCAAGTAAAATGAAACTGGCATTCTACGGTTGGGAGCACGGAATCTTCGATCCCGTAATCGGATGGGTAGGTTAGAGAATTTAGAAACTTAAGTGAACAGAAAGCTAGAAGTTGTGGGAATTAGTGAAGTTCGGTGGCACAGTGAACAGCACTGTTGGTCAGGTTTCTACGGGGCTATAAATACGAAACCAAACAATAGTAATGTAGGAGTAAACAACCAATAAGAAAATAAGCATACGCTTATATGGTGGATGCATCTTATTGTTGACACCTGCAAATAATGCGACAGCTATAACCTTCTGAAGAAAGGCACTTCATATCTGAAACCTCGTAAGAAAATAAAATTTATTTTGTACAACTGATTGTTCATTACTTCGATGAATAAGTGTAAGCTTCTATGTACACTCCTGGAAATTGAAATAAGAACACCGTGAATTCATTGTCCCAGGAAGGGGAAACTTTATTGACACATTCCTGGGGTCAGATACATCACATGATCACACTGACAGAACCACTGGCACATAGACACAGGCAACAGAGCATGCACAATGTCGGCACTAGTACAGTGCATATCCACCTTTCGCAGCAATGCAGGCTGCTATTCTCCCATGGAGACGATCGTAGAGATGCTGGATGTAGTCCTGTGGAACGGCTTGCCATGCCATTTCCACCTGGCGCCTCAGTTGGACCAGCGTTCGTGCTGGACGTGCAGACCGCCTGAGACGACGCTTCATCCAGTCCCAAACATGCTCAACGGGGGACAGATCTGGAGATCTTGCTGGCCAGGGTAGTTGACTTACACCTTCTAGAGCACGTTGGGTGGCACGGGATACATGCGGACGTGCACTGTCCTGTTGGAACAGCAAGTTCCCTTGCCGGTCTAGGAATGGTAGAACGATGGGTTCGATGACGATTTGGATGTACCGTGCACTATTCAGTTTCCCCTCGACGATCACCAGTGGTGTACGGCCAGTGTAGGAGATCGCTCCCCACACCATGATGCCGGGTGTTGGCCCTGTGTGCCTCGGTCGTATGCAGTCCTGATTGTGGCGCTCACCTGCACGGCGCCAAACACGCATACGACCATCATTGGCACTAAGGCAGAAGCGACTCTCATCGCTGAAGACGACACGTCTCCATTCGTCCCTCCATTCACGCCTGTCGCGACACCACTGGAGGAGGGCTGTACGATGTTGGGGCGTGAGCGGAAGACGGCCTAACGGTGTGCGGGACCGTAGCCCAGCTTCATGGAGACGGTTGCGAATAGTCCTCGCCGATACCCCAGGAGCAACAGTGTCCCTAATTTGCTGGGAAGTGGCGGTGCAGTCCCCTACGGCACTGCGTAGGATCCTACGGTCTTGGCGTGCATCCGTGCGTCGCTGCGGTCCGGTCCCAGGTCGACGGGCATGTGCACCTTCCGCCGACCACTGGCGACACCATCGATGTACTGTGGAGACCTCACGCCCCACGTGTTGAGCAATTCGGCGGTACGTCCATCCGGCCTCCCGCATGCCCACTATACGCCCTCGCTCAAAGTCCGTCAACTGCACATACGGTTCACGTCCACGCTGTCGCGGCATGCTACCAGTGTTAAAGACTGCGATGGAGCTCCGTATGCCACGGCAAACTGGCTGACACTGACGGCGGCGGTGCACAAATGCTGCGCAGCTAGCGCCATTCGACGGCCAACACCGCGGTTCCTGGTGTGTCCGCTGTGCCGTGCGTGTGATCATTGCTTGTACAGCCCTCTCGCAATGTCCAGAGCAAGTATGGTGGGTCTGACACACCGGTGTCAATGTGTTCTTTTTTCCATTTCCAGGAGTGTATATTATAGTGAACGCATTATCATAGTCAAGACAGACAGGAATCAAACATCTACCACGGTAATGAAAGCTTATGTATGCCAACTTTAACCGGAAATGAAGAAGAGATGGGAATAATTTTTGAGGAGATAAGAGAATTGATTCAGATAGTTAAGGGTCATGAAATTTTAATTGTGATGGGTGATTAGAATTCGATATTAGTGAAAGAAAGAAAAGGAAGAAATAGTACGAGAATATGGACTGGGTGAAAGGAATTAAGGAGGAACCTACCTGTTAGAAGTTTGCACATAGCATAATAATCTTATTGCTAACGCTTAGTTTCAGAATAATGAAAGAAGATTTTATAGACGGAGGAGATCTGGAAACTCTGGAAGATATTGATTATTTAACGCTAAGAGAGGCGTTTCGTAACCAGTTTTGTTACTGTAAGAAATTTCAAGTGCCATATGTAGACTCTGGCCGTAATTTGTTGGATTTGAACTGTAGATTAAAACTGAAGAAGTTGCAAAATTGTGGGACATTAAGGAGATGGGACCTGGATAAACTGAAGGAACCAAAGGTTGTTGAACGTTTCAGAGGGAGCGTTAGGCAATGTTGGACTGACACTGGGGAAAGAAATGCAATACAAAATGAATAGGGATCTTACAGAGATGAAACAGTGAATGCAGCAGAGGATCAAATAGGTAAAAAGACAATGCCTAATAGAAATTCTTGCGTATCACAGCAGGTATTGAATTTAACTGATGAAAGGAAAAAATGTAAAAACGCAGAAAATGAAGCAGGCGCTAGGGAATACAGATATCTAAAAATGGGACTGACAAGGTGCAAAATGGCTAAGTAGGAATGGCTAAAAGAGAAATATTTAAGGATACAGAAGCATACCGCTGTATCACATGGGAAAAGATAATACCTCCTCCACGAAAGTTGCAGAGGCCTTTGGAGGAAAGAGAAGGAGCTGTATGAATATCAATAGCCGAGACGAAAAACCAGTACTAAGCAACAAAGGGAAAGCTGGAAGATGCAAAGAGTATACAGAGGGATTACACACAGAAAATAAACTTGAAGGTACAACTGTTCAAAAGAGAATAAGAGGTAGGTGAGGATGAGCTGGGTGATATAATACTGCGAGATGACTTTGACAGAGCAATAAAAAAGTCGAAACGAGCCCTCTGGAGGTGGTGATGTCTCCTCAGAATTATTGATGTTCTTGGGAAAGGCAGCCATGCCAAATGTATGTGTAAGATGTATGAGGCATGAAAAGTACTCTCACACCTCAAGAAGAATTTAGTAAATTTAGTACCAAAGAAAGTAAATGTTAACAGGTGTGAATATTACATGTGTGAACATTACAGGTGTCAGTATTACAGTTTGGTAAGGCATAGTTGTAAAATGACGACACGAATTATTTACAGAAGTATGGAAAACAGGTAGAAGCCGACGTCAAGGAAGATCAGTTTCGGTTCCGGAAAATGTAGGAAGAAGCGACGTAATACTGACCCTACGACTTATCGTAGAAATTAAAAGATATATTAAAGAAAGAAATAATTACGGTTTTAGCACTTGTAGATTTAGAGAAAGCTTTTGACAAAGTTGACTCGAGCGTCCTCTTTACAATTTGAAAGTAGCAGCGATAAAATATAGGGAAGGAAAGGTTATTTACAAATTGTACACAAACCAGACGGCAGTGTGAATAGTCTAAAGGCATGAAAAGGATGTAGTAGTTGAGAAGGGTGTGGAGAGAGGGTCCTAACCCATCTCCGGTACACACAGCAAGCAGGAAAAGAGACAAAAGTTCACGGAGAAGAAACAAATTTTGAGCTTTGCCGATGACATTGTAATTCTGTTAGAGACATTGATGGACTTGTCAGAGCAGTTGAACGGAATGGGCCGTGTCTTGAGATGAGGATGTGAAATGACAGTCACAAAACCAGAGCAAGGGTAATGAAACCTAATCGAATTAAATTATGCGATGCTGAGGGAGTTTAATTAGAGAAAGAGGCATTAAAAGAAGTAAATGTGTTTTGCGATTTGAGCAGCAAAATAACTGATGGTGGCTGAAGTAGAGGGGATATGAAATTTACACTGGCAGTACGGAGGAAAACGTATCTAAAAGAGAGACATTTTTTAACATTTAATAAAAATGTAGGTGTTTAGACTTCTGTTCTGAAACTCTTTGTCTGGAATGCATTGTTGTGTAGAAGTATAGCGTGGGAGGTAAGCTGTTCTGATAAGAGGATGCTGAATAGTAGATGGATAGAGCAAATAACTAACGCGGAAGTACTGAAAAGAGTTGGGAAGAAAAGAAGCCCAAGAGATGAATGCAGTCAGCAGGTTCAAGTGTACGTGGGTCACGGTAATTATTCAGAAGTGAAACGGCTTGCACAGGATAGACTAGCGTTGGAGCCTGCATCAAAGCAGTGTTCGGGCTGAAGACCACAACCACAACAACATGAATCCATGGCTGTAGTAAAATTGTTATCGCTTGGAAGTAACCGTAAGGTTTGAAGTTTTTGTGTGTAGACTCTTATTAAATTGGCATATTCTCTTTGAGCTAATTCCGCCCTGGCACTGGGCGTGGCTGTGCACCTGCCGTTAACGGCAGGCTTCTGTGGGAGGTACAAAGGACGCAGAGCACTCGTGTTTACCTGCCCGTGCGGGTTCCCAGCCACCCAATCACCAGAAAGAGCGCGCGATAACATTCTACACAAAGCGAGCCTCTCGACACACGTCGGTCATCGGCTGCCATTCTCAACGCTAAGCAACGGACACAGTTCCCTCCACGAAGTGACATATGAGCCGTAGGTTTGTTGTTGCTGTTACAGATTTTGGGCACGAAGGAAAGTGGGCCTCTTACTGCAGAAGGGCAAATTTTACAGTAGAGAGAAAAAAAATTGAATAACATCGATTTAATGAAGTTTATTTCCTGACATGTATTTCTGGTTTCTCGATGTAGGTATACATGCTTAATTCATACACGTAAAAGTCAAGTATGGCGAAAGAGGAAAGAGGAGAGCGGTTTAATGTTGCACGTGTTCCCTTTCTGCAGTATAATAGATTTTTAAATTAATTTTAGGGTTAAGTTACTTGTCTTAAAATAGAATTATACATATAAACCTCTTTAATTCTAATAAACATTGTTACATATTTCTGCATTATATTTGGTGTTTTGCATGGTTGCATTACTCAATTATCTTCATCTACATGATGAGATGCCGTTGTTGTAGGCTCAGTTCAAAAGCTGTATCTTCTCTTGAAGGCTATAGACGAAATATTTTTTTATTTCATTCATTTTGTTGTTATTTATGGGCGGTACAGGTATGTAGCCGTTCTTTGAAGGGAGTTCCAAAGGCTGTACAGTTTTTCTCAGTCTATTAGCGACCATCGTCAAGCAAGATCAGTGTTGCACCTAACGCTATGAGAATTTTCAGCTGAAAATTGCGTCATGATATTTTAAAATAGTGAGACCCCCTTTTTAGGTGTCTTTTGGCGTCTGTACCATACGAATCACCCTGAGGCAGGTTTACAGAAAGTAGGCAACCAGCAACCATAGGCGACAAAAGAATCCACCTTCATTTGAACAATGGAAAACAGGTTTCCGTTTTTGACGGACTGTTTTATGAATTCAGCAACGTCATCCACGGTATTATATCTTTCCTCCTTCCTTCAACATTTCCGGACTAGTTCCCTATCTGGAGTAAACGGAAAGTTGACGTTTCCAGACCCGAGTTATCGTGCATATACAGTTTTCCGTTTTTGCGGTGAACAATGCACTGATCCACTCAGAACAATAATCGTTTAAAACTGAAATTATAAATTTTGGACTATTTGGCTTTCTCCACTAAGCGATACATGTAATCATATGACCAAGAAAAGAAGTTAAATTTGGTTCTCACTCTGATGTCGGCTAAAGAACATCTGGAAACTTCAACTTCTTATCGTTATCACTTACACGTTTTGTGAGGACATTCCTGGTGCGACTACAGGTATCTGGGAAAACTCTAGTGGTGTTGAAAGATTGGAATGTGGTTTTTGTTTAGACAGCATGTAACCGATAGAAATGTAAGAAGAGAAAGATTTCAATTTCATCGGAACTTCTACATTTGTCTGTGTTTATACAATAGCTCCAGCAACTGGGACCTGAAATCGCAATTACATATTTGTGAACGACATATAGCAAACTGTTTTAAATTTTAGCGAAGCAACAATTTTTCGTTGCCTGAATACGACAGAGAATGGAAGCAGAGCTCATGAGGTAGCAGGGTTTAGTGACAACCAGCGTCACAAAGCCTTTATCCTCTTAAAACAATATGTCAGCATTGAATCATAATTTGGAAACTACAGTCTCTTTCATAAAATTCAATTCCGAACGGTGTTATCTATTATGTATGACTTAAAAGGAATAAATTAAGTAAGAAATAAAAATCATTGACCATTTACCCGATAATCTGAGGGGGCTAACAGACAAAAATAATTGTGAGGCAAACTGAAACATATTGGCATGACAACTTTTATTACTTAAGTTAATTTCTTAACAGGTTTATCGAAGTACAAAGCCTATAAACCTGAAGACAGCTATCAGGAAACTCAGTACCCACCTGTGTGCACTATCAAAATGGGCGCAGGATGTAGGGTTAGAGCTCAACCCTCCCAAAACCTAAGCGGTACTGGTTGGTCATTCTAGGCTCAGTAACCCGAAATATCGGGTATCCTTACTATCTTTAACCCTAAACGGGACAAATATCAACTAGTCCCCTTTAGCAAAGAGTCTAGGAGTAATAATAGATAAACTAAACTGGACTGAGCACGTAACTATAATGTGCACGAAGGCATCAGCATCTCTCCATGTCGTGTAAAAATGTGTAAGGCTCTTTCCTCTTCACCTGAAAAACTTGTATAAACGCTTATAATTCCAATTATTGATTACAGAAATGTTACGCTGCAATATCTTTCTAAGGACAGCTCATAGAGCTGGAACTACTTATGAATGCCTGCGTTCGTTATATCTCTGATGTGCAGCTCTTTGATCACATTTCAGTCTAATATTCACAACTATCGTGGCTGCGTGCAGACAAGCGTACAGATTTCCATACCCTCTACTCTTCCTTAGTGTCTTAACAGTGAACACTGTACCCCATATCTCTATTTGATCTTAAAGCTCTTGTCTGAACAACGTGGCACAAACACCCGTTTCCATCAGAACAAAATCCTTTCTGTCCCAGTCCATCGAAGTTCTGCTCAGCAGCAGGAATCCGACTTTGGAACAACCTCCCGCATTATATTAGAGAACTAAATAATATCTCTCGCTTCAGAAGACTTATCTATGAAAGCAACAATAAGAATTCAATTGTCCCCGTAAAAACTCGTTATCCTTGTGCATCCCTCTCTACAACCTGATCTTCCTTATTTCCTACATTCTTATCCGATGTAGTCTCCTTAAATTTCCCTTCCCCAGAACTCGCTGTATCAGAAAACATATATATTGTAGACCCATAAATTATTCTTATATCTGCGAATATCATTATTGTTATTAATGTCACAATTATTTTCATTTTCATCATCATCATCAGCATAATTATTATCATCATCATTATTAGTGGTTGCAGCTGCACTAATACAAAAATTGCTTGTATGAATTTTGTTAGTTCATAGTATAATTTACTCACACTGTCAGTTCTGACACTAAAATCATTTTAATACTAGTTTTCGTATTAAAATTGTTATTTCTTAGTTAACTATGTTGTAAGAGGTACTGAATGTGTGATACCCTGGTCCGATGTAAGAGAAGGACTGATGGCCATAATCAGATGTTAGTGTATACATATATAATTCTGAAATTAATTCCGGCTTAAATATCACATGAAAAGGAAAGCAGTTATCATAACCGGAGCGTGATAGAAGGGAGGAATATGGAGGATTAGAGTCATATCGACGACGAAGATATTTCACAACATGATAAGGACAAATGTGCAAATTAAATTTGAAAGAGGCAACTGGTAAACTGAATGTGTAACTTTCACGTCGGCTCTTTAAATCACTATAAAGCGCACAAAGTAGTGTGATTCAATCGAGGTGCTAGGGCTCTTGTAGCTCCTCAAACACGGATTTTGGGTCAGTCAAGCCTTCGGAATCACTCGTAGCAGTATCAGTCATCAAAAGTTTGAAACAATTTTTTTTTTTTTTTTTTTTTTTGCGTTTGAACTCTCGTAACAAGTCAGTGCATCCCTAAATTAAAGTACCAACATTAACATCTTCCGTAAAGCCAAAATTATGACTTGGTTGTCATGTAATGTGTCGGTTTTACAATTATGTTGTGAATGGAGTTGAATGTGGCTTCTTTTCAGTGAATTTGAGTTTTAGAGAGAAAAAAAAGGTAGCAGAAAACAGAAAGCAGAAAGACTGGACTCATTCTTAGACAAAGAATTATTGGACGGTTCCTGGGAGACTGAATTCGACGTTGTGGTATTATTATTATTATTATTATTATTATTATTATTATTATTATCCTTTCTTTTCTCAGACGTTATGTCTGGTCAAAAACGGAAAATGACGCGGACCTTGATCAAGCGTGACTTCCTTTTAACTGTACGGTATATGGTACATTGCATTTAGGAACTTTCGGGTAATTGAACAAGTGTAAATAATTACAGATTTCTGTAGTTGTATATATAAGTTTGGATGTAGCTGTATTGCGTTGATGTACTGGTGGATATTGTGTGGTATGACTCCTGTAGTTGATAGTATAATTGGTATAATGTCAACTTTATCCTGATGCCACATGTCCTTGACTTCCTCAGCCAGTTGGATGTATTTTTCAATTTTTTCTCCTGTTTTCTTTTGTATATTTGTTGTATTGGGTATGGATATTTCGATTAGTTGTGTTAATTTCTTCTGTTTATTGGTGAGTATGATGTCAGGTTTGTTATGTGGTGTTTTTTATCTGTTATAATGGTTCTGTTCCAGTATAATTTGTATTCATCATTCTCCAGTACATTTTGTGGTGCATACTTGTATGTGGGAACGTGTTGTTTTATAAGTTTATGTTGTATGGCAAGCTGATGATGTATTATTATTATTATTATTATTATTATTATAAGTAGTAATAATAGCAGTAGTAGTTATACATGAATAATACCTATTTTTTTTACTTGGTTCGGGATAAGATGTTATGCAATATGAATACTAATGATAGCCTTGGCTACATTTTAATGATCCTCAAGTGTTGACGATTTTCTTAGCTGTGTAAAAACAAAAATAAGTACACTCATTTAGACATGAACTAAGGAAAAATCAGTAACTGACATGCCGAAATTAACCACCTTCTCGTACAACAATAATAACACCCAACACTACCAGATTCCGTTGCAGAAGACGTGTTCAGACTACATGAAAAATACGTTTTCACGAGCGATAGCCTAAGCAATCAATCCAATTGTCGCTGAAAGTGTTTACAAAGTGTCGTGGAATCCCAATCGTCGAGTGTTTCGAGATTTATTCTCATGACCAGACCAGGCTCATCTATAACATTCGATGGACGTATGACTATTTCCTACGTTGTGTGAGGATTCAAATCTGGAGTTGTACGCTCCCCAGCACAACTTTAATATCTAAACCGCAGAACTATCAAGTTTTAAATCCTGTGAGTTTAAAAGAGGTAGTAATTTATACAGTTCAGTTTATGTGGAACAGCCACACAGATTTAAATTAAAATCTATAATTATTTGTTTTTACAAGGTTTGGAACTTAAATAGTGGCAACTATTTATTCACAACCGATACAAAAGAGTTACTTGTTTGCACCTGTTACTGTCCTTCAAAGTAGTCACCAGCGTTGTGTAGAACCCGTTGCCAGCGATGTGGAAGGCGTAGTATACCGTTAGCAGAGCCTGTTCTGTTGATAGTGCGAATGGAGCAGTCTACTTCCTGTCGCATCTCTGGAACAGTTCTCAAGCGAATGCCAAAAAGTGGTTCCTTAATCTTCGGAATCAAATCAAAGTCGCAAGGAATTAAGTCCGGGGAGTATGGTGGATGGTACAGTACTTACCAGTACCAATCGACCGAGCAGAGCAGCCACAGCTTGCGCTGTATGCGCCCGCGCATTGCCGTGCAAAATAATGGGTTGGTTGCGCAGAAAGTGTCGCCGCTTCTTTCGCAAAGCTGGTCGCAGATGATGCTCCAAAAGCGAACAGTAATACTGTGCATTGACGATCTGCCGTGGAGGAACGTAATGCATGAGGATAACACCATCACAGTCGTACACGAGAAACCACCATAACTTTCACCATACTCGGACTCTGAAACACTTTCGACTTTCGCGGCGATCCATAATGACGACATTCGTTGGATTGGCGTTTCAGTTTTGGCTCGTAAGATGTGGCCCATGTCTCATCCAGTGTTATGATACGGCGCTCCAAGTGCGTCTGAGCAGCGTTGTAACGAATCCATTTCTGCATTTCTTTCAAGTCATTCGGAACCCATCGTGATGCAATTTTTCGCATGCCTAGGCGTTCCTTCAGGATGCGAAGCACAGTCGTATGCGCTAATCCGGTTTCGTTTCATGCGCGATCTTACGAATCGTATGGCGTCCATCACTGTCCACTAACGCGGCAACAGCATGCACTACTTCTTCAGAGACGCTAGGACGACCTGCCCGATGCATGTCTGCCACAGTTTGCCGACATTCGTTGAAGGCTTTTACCCAACACGCCACCGTTCTGTAAGGCAATGCCGATGTCCCGCACGCCTCTTGAAGGCCTTGATGACACTGTCGTGGTGTACGACCTCTGGCACATTCAATCCTGATCCAGTTCCGTTGTTCCTTTTACGAAAACATAGTGACACCGTTACGTTAGACCGCTTGCTCACAAGTGACTGAGTTTCTCTAGATCGTGCGCACGCCGGTGACGGGGGACGGGCGAGTCCATTTGCTCGGAGGTAAAGTAGGTATGTCAACAACATGTGCTATCAACGACAATAGTAGATTCCATTGCATATTGTCTCCACAGCAGTGTCTCCCGGATTGGACTCAGACGACTGCCTCAAACTGCCGGCCGGTGTGGCCGTGCGGTTAAAGGCGCTTCAGTCTGGAACCGAGTGACCGCTACGGTCGCAGGTTCGAATCCTGCCTCGGGCATGGATGTGTGTGATGTCCTTAGGTTAGTTAGGTTTAATTAGTTCTAAGTTCTAGGCGACTGATGACCTCAGAAGTTAAGTCGCATAGTGCTCAGAGCCATTTTTTGAGCCTCAAACTTAACGTCTCTATCCTAGAGACAGATCACCATCAACAATAACACTCTCACTCCATGAGACGCCACGGAGAGATTTGAATATTAGTCCGGGACTTGTTTGGTGATATGGACTGGCGGCGGAAGTATCTATCAAATCGACTCTCTTAGGTAATGGTTTGTGGATAACAATATTCCTGAAATGGACTGGCCTGCTCAGTGTCTCGACCTGAACACCTGTGGGATGAGTAAGATCGTCGACTTCACTTCAGACCCAAACCTTCTCTGGTTTCGGTTCATGCGGAACACTGAGCTGAAATTCCTGCACATCCATTCAGATGCCTCATCGAAACCGTTCCCAGTAGAGTTCAAGCCGCCGTAATAGCGAAGCGTGGACACACCCTATATTAATGTCTACTACTAATGTCCGGATACTTCGATCAGACAGTGCATCTTCCACTACCTGCATTGATTACCTCCGAGTGAAGCGCCACCGCACAATCATTCATCAGTGACCGTGGTTACGGAGTCGATTTATCTGGCAGCTTCCGAGACATTTAAATCAAAATCTCTTCACGTATTCACGCTTTTTTACATGTTAGTGTTAGTACCCATGCTATGTAATATAATGCATCATGTCGGTAAAGTAACGTAACACATGTCATATCGTATAACGTGACACATTCCACCATGTCAACCAACATGGCATTTGTCATGTCGTGCATTAAGACACAACGTGTCATTAAAGTTTAGGGTGTATCCATCCCCACTCTGGCGTACTTCCTATTACAGATACACCCCCACTCTCTGATACTTTCTCCTGTAGACGCATCCCACTCTCTAGAAACGCATAAATTTGTGTATATTTGATGTTGCCCCCTCACCATATCTGAAACAGAGATTGGGTCTGGGGAAGAAATGGTCCCCTCCGGGAAAAAAATTCAATTCCCCCCACATTGTTCTAGCGTTTCCCCATCCCAGGAACAAATCCACCATAAGATATTTAATATCCCAGAGAAATTCTCAGCTGTCATATGTATGCTCTTCAGCCACATTACATTAAAGCCGGCCGCGGTGGCCGAGCGCTTCTAGGCGCTTCAGTCTGGAATCACGCGACTGCTACGGTCGCGGGTTCGAATCCTGCCTTGGGCATGGATGTGTCCTTAGGTTAGTTACGTTTAAGTAGTTCTAGGGGACTGATAATCTCAGATGTTAAGTCCCATAGTGCTCAGAGCCATTTGAACCATTTTTTATATTATTTATTTTTTACCACGGCTGATGAATTTTCTGGCTTTTGGACTCAGGATCAGGGACTTTCGCCTACAAATTGGAAGATGCAGATGTGCAAACACCTTGCAGCTAAGAGAGCTCATTGCGCTGGGGAATTGGGTTAGCTCGTGAAAAAGCTCGAATATATCAACATGTTTTGATTCAAATATATTTGAGCTGCCAAATACGGGGGGAAGCTAGTTTCCTTCACATTCCTAACTCTGCCCAGGACATACACTTTTTTTCATTCTGATTACCAACTTTCATCTACCATAATTTTTCATATTTGGCCGCCATATCTTGGCAACCGATGTAGATTGTGTTGACTCGAGCTACGACTGATCCGGTACAGGTTTTTTACTATCTTCCAAACCACGTTCTTATGCCAACGGATAGAGCTTTCACAAAACAGGAGGACGAACACTAATATTATGTATCTGTCTACCTTCTTAAAAAAAATTGAATCGATTCGCAGAAGTGTGAAACATAGAAATGGCGCTCGTAAAAAGTCTTACAAAAAACGTCCTTTTTGCAAGAAAAATCCGAATTAAGGTAGATTTTTATCGTAAGAACGCATTTTCACATCTTGTTTCGAATAGCCCATCTTCTTGAAAGCCTGCTTCTGATAGTCCAGGTGTTCCGGGGTCCAAATTCTTTTGTATTTGGAAAAATATGATTTCTCTCTCTTTTAGCAAAAAAGTAACTAACCAGGTAGGAAAGATTTTGCAGGAACATCACATCAGACCGTTTTTTTGCCCAATTAAGAAAATATGTTGGGCATTCCTACCTGTAAAGGACAAACGCCCTCCTCTGTCAGCAAGTGGAGTATATAAGATTCCGTCCACTTGTTGAAAGGTCCAAATTGGAACATCAAGAGAAGAGTGAATACAAAACTGAAAGAACGTAAATGTCTTTGCAGACTAGGAAAAACAAAAAGATCAGCTACAGCAGAGCATGCTCTGCAGTGAGGAAATCATGAAGTGAATTTTTCCGAAACCAAAATTTTATCTACAATGACCAACTACATTGACTATATACTGGAGTCATTGAAATATTTAATCGTAGTGATAATTTTAACAGAAAAGAAGAAGCCGTGAAACTACGTGCAATATGGACAGTAGGTCTGCAGAATCGATAGATAATTTTTTACCTTTGACAGGCGACAGTCGATAGTTAAGTTTTATCTCTGACGAAGGTTATCTCTGCTGATCACGTGTAAACTCGACAACTCTCGCTTTACACAGTATTTATGTCGCTGCAGGGGCACCTCCGAAGATGCCCAGCTTAGCTCTGGATGAAATGACAGAAACCGAAAAGTTTCTTCGACCATGACCGAATTGCCCGGAAGATTCACCAGCACTATGACAGCCAGTCGTGAAAGCCTTCATTGTATGATAACTGCAGTAAGACAAATGTTCGAATGACTATGCAAATGGCTACTGGTCCGGGCTAAACCAGAAACTTTTTACCCATGTTCCTAACCCAAATATGAACCTAGCGCCAAGACATCCTCCTCCCCCAAAACCGCGATTCCGCGTGGCCTATTCGGACACATTTGACATTTCAATAATGCTTTAACGAAGTGTATTATCGGGTGTTTCAGACCGTTTAAGAGTGTTCTACTAGTATTTGATAACTAGAATGTAGAGCAAATTTTAAACTGACCAGACAGAAGGAATCCCTCTGCCCTTGTACGTTCTGAATATAAGCTTCGGTACTTGCCTTACAGTCAAAAAGTTCAGAGTGGACCGGCTCCTCACAATTTTAATGTCACAGAGATTCAGATTTAGTCTCTAAAAGTTAGGTGGCGGAGGAAAGAGACGTCATGGGGCCATCCACCTGGCCCCTGTGTGGAGAGAAGAGCGGTAGTGAAAGATCGGGCAACCCGGCTGCCAGTTTCCAGGAGGCTCGCCGCGCTGGCAACAAAAACCGCTCCCGGCTGATACCATCTCGGCAGCTGACGGATGGCTCTATTTGTACAGCCACCCAGGTCCGCCTGTTTCGCCGTCGCCCTCCGCAATGCCACCTCGCGGGTCGAACTTCGCGCGCTTCCGTCTACTTAAGCATACTTCAAAAATAATTTCTCCCATTGCTGTGCGAAAACTGTAAGGCGCTGTACTCGATATATCGGATACTTACATTTACCTTTGCTAATGACGAACCGTACTCTACACTTTGCAAGCCTTAAAGATTTCGCAGAGCAAGTCTTGCTTTTTCATTGTTTTCTGCCTAGAAGGAGCACATAGGAGTACCTAAACGTTTATTTCTCCCCGTATATGTTAGCTGAGCACCTGAACGTAGTATGAGCGATTATGTAGTTATTGTATTCGCCCGGAAATGAACTGTTTGCCCCACCTTAATTCGTTTTTCCAAATGTCACATTTTCTGATCATCGAAATGTCCACTAATATCTTGAGCTAAATCCCGAGTTCCACAAATTATTACAGAATTGTGCAATGCTATAACTGATGATGCTTATCGCCCTGTCAGTCGGAGGCCGTCAAGTCTAGAGATGGTCTGATTTTTCTCCTACGAACAGCTATTGAACTATGAGTTTACTTGACACTTCTTGCTTCGAATAGGCACGCGATTCAGGGACAACGGAAAGCTGTTCACTATGTCGATAATGTATCGGGTTTGTTCGCATTTACTTTTCGAGACAAGTTTTTCTTCTGAGTCATCAGTCTTCTGACAGGAATGATGCGACCCGCCACAAATTCCTCTCCTGTGCCAACCTTTTCATCTAAGAGTAAGCAACTGCAACTTACGTCCTCAATTATTTACGGGATGTATTCCATTCTTTGTCTTACTCTCTATAGCTCCCTCTAGTACCATGAAACTTATTCCCCAATGTGTCAACAGAGGTCTCTTCTTCTTGTTAGTGTTTTACATGTATCCTTCAGAGAAGGTCCTCATTCTTAACCTTATCAGTCCGCCTAATTTTCAATACTGTTCTGCAGCACATCATCTCAAATACTTCTATTCTCTTCTGGTCTTGTTTCCCCACAGTCCATGACTCACTGCCACACAATGCTGTTCTCCAGACGTACATTCTCAGAAAATTCTTCCTCAAATTAAGACCTATGTTTGATACAAGTAGCTTTCTCTTTGCCAGAAATGCCCTTTTTGCCAGTGCTAGTCTGTTTCTTATATCCTCCTTGCTTCGTCCATCATGGGTTATTTTGCTGCTTAGGTAGCAGAATTCCTTCATTTCAGATACTTCGTGATCACCAATTCTGATGTTAAGTTTATCGCTGTTCGCCTGTGTACTAGTTCACATTACTTTCGTCTTTCTTCGATTTACGCTCAGGCCATATTCGGTACTCATTAGACTGTTCATTCCATTCAGCAGATCCTGTAATTCTTCTTCACTTTCACTGAGGATAGCAATGTCATCAGTGAATCTTATCATTGATATACTTTCATATTGAATTTTAATCCCACTCTTGAACCTTTCTGTTATTTGAAGTCTACGGTATCTTATAACATTAACTCGTGAACACACCATCTACAACCCGTTTGTAAGGGTAGAATCTTCAGAAGTCTAAGTAGTTCCGCCGCAAATTTTAACCTCACTAGTAACCCAACGAGCGTCATCTCAAAGCCATAGCGACGGTATTTTATCATCGTGTGTAGCGTACCCTTCTTGTCCATATTTTACTCTAACTGTTGTTTTGTGGGATATATCTGTAAGTGTGGTTGTAAGCTGCACAAACCTGCGCGCCACCATGAGGACACATGGTCCTATATGATGCCAATTGACCCTAAAGAACGAAATGTGGAGGGGTTCCGCATGAGTACTAAAAGGAATCTTCTAAATTTCTGTTACATGATAAATCACACGAATCTAAACTACTTCTGTTCAACTAAATACCCAAGAATTACTATTACGAACAACTTAAGTTGAAACGATCACTAGATAATGTTGTGGGGAAGGCAAACCAAGGACTACGTTTTATTGTCAGAACACTTAGAAGAGGCAGGCAGCAGGTCTACTAAAGAGACTGCCTCCGCTATAGTGTTGGTGTGCGTTATAGGATGCTTGCCTGATTGTTATTGTTTGACATTGACAAGAGTTAGAGAATCAATTTATTTAAAACGTGTTTGGATAAAAAACCTAGTTGAAAATAGGAAATTTTCTTTATTGATTACCGGCTTCGTATCATTGCCGAGTCGTATTCAGGTCAATCCAAAATGTTCTTCAATGTGTGATGCTCGTTACACATCGTCGTGTTTTTTAGAGCTAAGTCACTCTGGTTAAATAAAAAATCCTAAAGTGAAAATCTTAGCTGGTTATATTACATTTGGTTAGTGATTAATGTTGTTAATTTAGATAACAAACTAAGATTTTCGCTTTAGGTTCTTTTGTTTAACTAGGATGACTTAGCTCCAAAAAATACGACGCTGTGTAATGAGTGTCAGACACTGAAAAACCATTTTAGATTGATCTGAAGATGGCTCAGTACGGAGCCGAAACCGGTTATGAGTAAAGAAAATTTGCGATCTTGACGCAGGATTTTTATCTACACATGTCTTACCAGACAGGACTAACGCTGGAAATTGAAAAAGTTAAAGAAGGGCGGCTTTTTTGTGTTACGTAATTGCGCGTGCGCGTGTGAGGGACAGTATGGGCTCATTACTGTTAACAACAATATATGCAGGGCATCCCAGGAATGTTGCGACGAACTTCGACGGGCTGTAGAGGGAGAGGATAGGAACCTGTGTCCGGAAAGGTCATCTAATGTCGCTACAGAGCGTCAAAGCTTAGGTGCCGGCCGCAGCCACTAGGAAACCCCTTCAGCAGCAACGTGATTTTATACGCTGACTGACCGATTGCAACGATCGCCACTGGAGAAGATGGAGCTAACGGCTAGGTAGTCAGGCGCTGTCACCTGTGAATGCGATACTCTGTTGCCTCCGTGGGTGATGATGTCGGACATTGGTTTTCCATCGTCAGTTTATTTCTCTCTTGGAACCCTCTAAAATCTGCAATGTTTTTCGTTATATAGAGACCATAGGAAATATTAATAGACAATTTAAACATTCAACTGTTAAAATTTCCGTGAGAAAATAGACAAAATGTAATTACGACTTGTTATGTAGTACTTCGTTGCAATATATTTAATGACAAAATAAAACCGGAATAACCTTCAACATTATAGGATTCTTCCCCTTCGTATTCAGTGGTTACAATGGGCATCTGAATTTAAGCCTGCTCATGAAATTGTTGAAAATGAAGATTGTGGAAAAAAATTCACAGCATCGTGATCAATGATTTCCAGTGGAATGCAAGCGAGTTCGCTGACATTGCAAAGATATCGAATGGTCTCTGTACACTATACTTCACACGATGTTCTGAGTATGATCGAGCTTCGCAGCAAAGGTTACAGGAGAATATGGCCTTGGGACAAGGAATGAGGGAGGAGAAAACTAATTGAGTTCTATAATAAATTTCAGATAGTAATAGTGAACACACTGTTCAAGAATCACAAGAGGAGATGATATACTTGGGAAAGGCCGGGTGACACGAGAAGATTTCAGTTAGATTACACCATGACAGACAGAGATTCCGAAATCAGATATTGAATTGTAAGGAATACCCAGGAGCAGAAATAGACTCAGATCACAATGTAGTAATGATTAAGAGCAGGCTGAAGTGTAAGAGATTAGTCAGGAAGAATCAATACGCAAAGATGTGGGATTCGGAAGTACTAAGGAATGACGAGATACGCTCTAAGGCTATAGATGCAGCAATACGGAATGGCTCAGTAGGCAGTACAGTTGAAGAGGAATGGACGTCTCTAAAACGGGCAATCACAGAAGGTGGAAAGAAAAACATAGGTACGAAGAAGGTAACAGCGAAGAAACCATGGGTAACAGAAGAAATACTTCAGCTGATAGATGAAAGGAGGAGGTACAAAAATGTTCAGGGAAATTCAGGAACAAAGAAATACAGAAATACAGGTCGCCGAGGAATGAAATAAATAAGAAGTGCAGGGAAGCTAAGACGAAATGGCTGCATGAAAAATGTCAAGAAATAGAAAAAGAAATGAATGTCGGAAGGACTGGCTCAGCATATAGGTGAGTCAAAACAATCTTCGGTAGAGTACAATGGGAGTTCCACTGTTAAACGCAGAGGAGAGGGCGGATGGAGGGAAAGAGTACACTGAAGGCCTCTGTGAGGGTGAAGATCACATCAGATAGGAAAAAAAAATCAAGAAGCGTTCATAGGATTTGTCGACTTAGGAAAAGCGTTGGACAATGTAAAATGGCGCAAGATCTTCGAAATACTGAGAAAAGTGGAGGTAAGCTATAGGGAGAGATGGGTAATATGCAATATGTACAAGAGACAGGTGGGAATAATAAAAGTGGATGACCAAGAACGAAGTGCTCGGATTTAAAAGGGTGTAGGACAAGGATGTAATCTTCGCCCCTACTGTTCGATTTGTACATCGAGGAAGCAATGATGGAAATATAAGGTTCAGGAGGGGAAATAAAATTCAGGGTTTAAGGGTGTCAGTGATACGATTCTCTCATGACATTGCTATCCTGAGTGAAAGCGAAGAAGAATAACACGATCTGCTAAATGGAATGAACAGTACAATGAGTACAAAATGTGGACTGAGAGCAAATCAAAGAAAGACGAAAGTAATGAGGAGTAGCAGAAATTAGAACAGCGAGATTGATGGTGACGAAGTAGATGAAGTTAAGGAATTCTGCTACCTATGGAGTAAAATAACCAACGACGGCGGAGCAAATGGTTCAAATGGCTCTGGGCACTATGGGACTTAACATTTGAGGTCATCAGTCCCCTAGAACTTAGAACTACTTAAACCTAACTAATCTAAGGACATCACACACATCCATGCCCGAGGCGACCGTAGCGGTTGCGCGGTTCCGGACTGAAGCGCCTAGAACCGCTTGGCCACCGCGGCCGGCCGGCGGAACAAGTATGATATCAAAAGCAAATAGGGAATTCCTGGCCAAGAGAAGTCTACTAGTGTCAAACATAGGCCTTAATTTGAACAGAAGAGAATCGAAGCAATTGAGATGTAGTGTTAGAGACGAAAGTTGAAAATCAGGTGGACAGATAATGCAAGGAATGAGGAAATTCTGCGCAGAATTGAAGAGGAAAGGAATATGTGGAAAACGCTGACTCGGAGAAGGGACAGGATGATAGGACATCTGTTATGACATCAAGGAATGAGTTCCATGGTACTAGAGGGAGCTGTAGAGGGCAAAAACTGTAGAGAAGGACAGGGACTGGAATACATTCAGCGAATAATTGAGGACGTAGGTTGCAAGTGCTAATCTGACATGAAGAGGTTGGCGCAGGAGAGGAATTCGTGACGGGCCGCATCGGACTAGTCAAAGAAGACTGAAGACTCAAAAAAAATTGCAAATGTTACTTGTCGTCAACAATCGCTTTAAAAAATAACTGCAAATGTTACCCGTCTACAATAACTGCTTTAGAATGAGCCTTGGTCAAGAGTGTTTAGCTTGGATTCATCGTCACACTCTGGAAATGAGGCCGAAACAGAGGGTGATAAAAGCTGAAACTCCATCCAATGAAAGAAAAACAACCCCATCCGTAAGGAATGACGTGGTTCCCTTGTTGTGGAATCCTAGTATGGTGTTCACTGACTACCTCCGAAAGGAGGAAACCGTTGCCGGGGTGTATTACGCTTTACTGGACGCAATGAAAATACATTCTTAACTGAAATTCACATGAAAACACAGCAGGCTGCGGTGTCCGAGCAGTTCTAGGCGCTTCAGTCCGGAACCGCGCGACTGCTACGGTCGTAGGTTCGAATCCTGCCTCGGGCATGGACGTGTGTGATGTCCTTACGTTAGTTATGTTTAAGTAGTTCTAAGTTCTAGGGGACTGATGACCTCATATGTT
The DNA here is from genome assembly GCF_021461385.2 of Schistocerca piceifrons. NCBI lineage: Eukaryota > Metazoa > Arthropoda > Insecta > Orthoptera > Acrididae > Schistocerca > Schistocerca piceifrons. Next base: position 410,021,849 of record NC_060143.1, on the reverse strand, counting down.
AAGTTCCATAGTGCTCAGAGCCATTTGAACCACATGCAGAACTTTGTAGGTAGGACAAATACAGCTATAAGTAGTCTTCTCGGATATTAATAAACCGCTTATGCTGTATTTAGTCACTACATGCCCAAGCTTTAGCGTAACTTGCGGGTGTTGTTAACGAAAAATGTCAACTACTACCATATTGTTATTCTACATATTGTTTTTCAAAAAAGTTTGTTATTTTTATCCCAGTAGTTTTTCCTCATTCATCATTCATGTACCCCCAAAAGACCACCAATCATTCGGTCGAGCCCACGCATCATCAGCGCATGACTTTCCTATCGTCAGTATGACACAGCATATTGCCGCGTTCCTTGTTCGCGTCTGCGTGTAGATCGGAGAAGCGGTAACTGCTGTTTTCAGTTTCTGCTTTCCCGTCAATAGCTATTTACTTGACGGGTTTGGTGCAAGTAGAACATCCCTTCAATTTGTGACAACTATTTAGTGGTTTTCACTCTGGCCCAAAATTAGGTCTTAACAACTTTTCATTTATTTTCACCTTACCAATTGATCACTATGGTATGATTTGTATAGGACCCATCCACTGCATTGAAATCCGTTTTTTTATTCTAACATACCGCCTTGTAGCGGTGTTTTGTTCTGACGGACAACGAATGTTGGGTACGAAGTCCAGGTCTTTTCCGCTTTAATATGTTAGTTATGTGAGTACTAACATTTTGATATTCTCATGTAAAAGTTTTTAGTAGTTTTTAAAACAGTTTTGAAATCTTAAAATGATTTACCATATCAGTGTATATCTCGGGGTTGTTATTCCTCCTGGATTTATTGTTATACAGATGTTCACCTGAAGACGTGACTTTTAGTGCCACTAAACAGGTAGTGACCCAGTAATAAAGGACTAAGTACAGCTGAATGGGTTTATTAATACCCAAGATGAAATCCACATATTAGTATAATGTCCATGCACAGACAATTCAGGTCATTCTTTTTCAGTCGTAAGACTTCCAGTTCGAAGGTCTTCCTCACCGGTCGTTTTCAAAGCGGTGCCGCCCTCAATACGAAAGAAATGGCTATACAGACGAAAAATTACGTCAATGACGACGTTGAACCTGAGACAAGGTTTTCTTCACATTGTAACAAATGTTACTTTCGTAATTTCAACATTGTGTTGATATCAGGACCAACAACTCAATATTTTTGTAATTTATTAATCAACGTTTTTGTCGAAGTTGTAAATAATATTTTTATTAGTGACTAGTTTCGGCTATTTTGATTCATTCTCAAACAATTACTTACATTAACAGGTACAATGCTATTAGCAAAACATGAAATACAACATTTTCAGACATTTTGTGTGCATAGATTACAGAATTGTAATTAATATTTTGTGACATACCTGTATTTTTAATGTTTCACTGTACTTAATACATTTGTCTTTACGTCAGATCAATGCAACAAATGTTATGTAACTGTTTTATAATTGTCTTGATACATTCAAATTTCGATAGACGCCTTTAGTTGTTTATACATAAAAATATGACAGCCACCTACAAACAAATGCATAGATACTGTATTGATAAATGTTTACGCCTTTATAGCACTATTTTATAAATTACTGATATGTCATAAGCTAATCGCTTTGGTAAACCATGAATCATTTGTAAAAAGATTAGGGAGCCGGACAAATTGATGAACGAACAGTCCGAATTCAAATAAAATAATCATTTTGCTCTTTTCAAAAAGATTCGTGATTCACTAAAGGTGTAACATATGACGTATCAAAGAGGCCATAATGTCTGAGATCATCATCAATACAGTATATATGTGTTTACTTGTAACATTATGATCTCTGCGAGAGAGAGAGAGAGAGAGAGAGAGAGAGAGAGAGCATATGAACACGTAATAAACACCTGAAGACGCCTGACAAATTTTTATATACAAACGACTAAAGACGCCTATCGAATTTTGAGTGTATCAAGATAACTATAATACAGTCGAACAACATTTGTTCCATTGGTCTGTCGTAAAAACAAATGTATCATGTACAGTGAAATATTACAAAAGCAGGTATGTCGTGAAGGATTTATTGCACTGCTCTGATTTGCGCACGCTAAATGTTTGAAAATGTGTTTCATCATCTTGAGGTAGAAGCCCGTCAGTCCGTATTTGCTTCCAAAAATTTGTCTTTGGAGAGGATTTTTCTCGTGACAGACCATCTCCAAAAACAAATCTAGTTGTTTTTCATGTTTTGTCAGTAACACTGTACCTTATAATGTAGGTAATAATTTGAGAAAGAAAAAAAAATTTCGACATTAGTCAATAATATTATTTGAAACTCTGGCGGAAACCTTAATTAAGAAATTAAGAATCTTACTTTGCTGGGTATTACAGCATTAAAAGTTTTATTGATTTGGAAGGTGGCTATCTTGTAGAAAAGAAGTCTCTGAAATCATGCGTTTTCTTCGTAAGACCGAAATGTTTTTCCCTAATGCAGCTATCATATGTTGTCCAGTAACGAACCATTAATGATATGTAGACAAGGACAGAGACGATCAGATATTCCATTCCTCTCTCAGAATAAGACGATCACCTTTCTGTGCCTCGTACTGGGCGAGTGTGAGCCGCGAGAACACAGCGTTGTTAGTTCACAATAAAGAACGGGGCCGCTCCCGTATATAACCTGCAGAGTTCAGTTTACTAATATGATTAGATAAAATCATGCCTACGTCCACTATCGTCATATTAACTGCACGGAATATTTTAATGGAGTAGACCGAAGATATCTCTTCGGAAAAGTATAGGTTCTCCAACGAACTTAATATTTACAAATAAGGCAATGCGAAGTTACGACTTCGAGCAGCCGATAAAAGTAACAATCGCCGGGCCACGAACGTCCCTTAAATCACGCAGCAGCGATCGTCGATTGCTCTCACAAATCAGAGGGGTCAGCGAGGCTGCATTTTAACATCTCTCTCAGTCTCCATTAAATACGTCACGCGTATTCAGTGGGCCCTTCTACAAGCTGTTATTGGTGTTACGGGCGAACTTTACCATCTGCCCACGACTGCTCCGTCTTCTCCCTCCTCCTCCTCCTCCTCCTCCTCTCCCGGCTGGAAGAAACATCTCTTTGTCTTTCCCTTGACGGGTCAAGCCCACCCACGATTCGTGTCGGCCAGTAGGGACCTAGCAGAAAGCGGTGTCGAGTGGGTGGGAAAAGGTAGAGAGGGGGGGGGGGGTGTAGGCAGAGCAGGAGCCGCAGAAGGAGGAAAGAAAGGAGCCGCGGAGAAATACAGAGGAAAGAGGCAGCGCTACGTGATTCTTTTAACGGATACTTTACAGCCCTATGAGGGCCGTGGGGGGGCAGGGCAAGTAATAACTGGGACCGAGGAGAACAGGTGCATCTTCTGCCAAAGGCCGGCCGGCCGGCGGAGCGCCTTTTTTTGGGAGGTTCCGGCGGCTGAATGTTAAGGAGCTGCCAGACCTGAAGGCCTTGGCGGAGGCAGGCAGTCTGGCCGCCCTGACCTCTGACATTCCCCGCGTGCCGCCGCGCCGGTGACACGCGCCGCCCACCGGCCGCTCACCCAGGGGTATCCTCTAAGGTAATCTCTCACGTCAGCTGCATACGAAAACCAGACTTCGAACAAATATTGTAATTTTCTAGCTGTTTGCATTTTAATAAGAACACTACAGATCGAAAGTTTTCAATCACCTATACCAACGATGGATTTGTGGTTACAACAGGGATTTCGTTTTGAATATTCTATCACATCTCCCTTCTGATAATAAAAGAAGTATAAACTTGTCAAGACTAAGCGCCTTTGTTTCGTATTTGGCTGGTTATTCGCATAGAGGGGTGTCGTGAGTATCCAGAATATAACAAATGTGTAGAGTTGGGCTGTACCAAAACTAACGAATCGTAGTTTTGGTACAGTGCATAAATGGCGCAGTAAATGGTAAATTATCGCTAGCATTGGTAGAAAAGAAACATAAAGAAACATTTAAGAGACGAACAGATAATCGACGACTTCTCTTGGTTCAATGTTCGTTTGGTTGGTTGGTTGTTTGTTTTGCACATAACTAGAACCGCATGTCTTTCAATGTTAGTCTATTGTGTATTTTATATCCTTACAGAAAGTAAACAGCATTTTATAAGCTAAATTTCTGCGCTTTCATGTACCAACGCATTTACTTTTATTGCAAGTTCAGTTTACAAGTACAAACACAAACACAAAAAAATTATATAACGTACTGTAATTGTATCTACGCATCAGAAGGGCTATACTAGTTGGACAATAGCAACAAACGTTGGAGTAGCCCAATCCAGAGTGGTGTATACATTGGAGCGGTTCAAGTAAACTGGTGCCAATGCAAATGTTCAAATGGCTCTGAGCACTATGGGACTTAACAGCTATGGTCATCAGTCCCCTAGAACTTAGAACTACTTAAACCTAACTAACCTAAGGACAGCACACAACACCCAGCCATCACGAGGCAGAGAAAATCCCTGACCCCGCCGGGAATCGAACCCGGGAACCCGGGCGTGGGAAGCGAGAACGCTACCGCACGACCACGAGATGCGGGCAATGCAAATGTTTCGCGATCTGAAAGATACCGAGTAACATCGTATGGGGCAGAGCAGTTCACATGCGTACACATTAAACGTCAGAGGACTCGTACTGCACCTGAAATTCGTCAGGAAGTAAACAGTATGCGAACGGTTCCAATCTCTGTGTCAACCGTGCATCGCCGTCTTCGTGAACATGGCTTCAAGGGGTGGATAGCGGCAGAAAAATCTTTATTACGCAAACAAAAGGAGGTGGAAAGATTGCACTGGGCAAAGCAACATAAAACAATGGAGCGCGCAACAGTGGTTCAAACTTTTATTCTCGGACGAATCTAAATTTGAAGTATTTGGGAGCCATGGGCGAACTTTTGTTCGTCGACTTCTTGGAGTGTGCTGAAGCATGGAAGAGGGTCGGTCTTGGTGCGAGGATGTTGTGTGGGTGATAAAGTCGATGATCTAGTGGGAATTAATGGACTGTAAAAGAAGGAAGGATATCACAGGATACTGATCAACAACGTAGTTCCATCTAGCAAGGACTTATTTGTCCTAGGTTTGTTTTGCAACAGGGCAGGATTCTAAATTCGTGTAGGGTATGTCAACAGGAAAGAGAAATGTGGGGAACTGAAGAATATCATTTGGCCAAGTCAGTCGCATGATTTAAATACCATTGATGTCTTACGGAGGTCAGAAAGCATTTGATGTTGAATATCTATGGAATTACTTACAGGCATGTTGGTTCAATTGGGCGGTCAGTTGCTTCACAGCTACACGTCTATTCGCCCGTATAGATCTCCGCAGCCGTCGTGAACCCCTGTCATCTATGGTCCGTGATGCATCACAGTCGGTTTTGATTAACGCTGTTTTGCCATGCACAGTATATTTTAACCAAGATGGCAAGCGAACAGTTTCCAAACTTATCCGTTTCGGAAATGCTTTCGCCTTTGGCCCGAAAGACAGTGAACATGCCCTTTTGACGTCAGATTTCCGTACTACGATAATGACTGTTTTGATTTCCGTGTCACCCCCCCCCCCCCCTCCTGACATGCTTTATATACCCTCCATTGCTAGTGCTTCCAGCTGTCTCTGTGAATTATTGTTGCACGTCGACGTCGAACATAGGCGGTAGTTACATAAATATTACTGGACTGTGTAGTAGCATGTACATTAAGTAAAGCTAATAATACAGCATAGATTCAAAGCATGTACTGGAAAGAAACTTACTTCTAAACAAGTCATATGTAAACCCTAAGGACAGTAATAATTCATTCGCATTCATAGTAAACAAGGTAATGTAGCACACTTTATCATTATTCAGGGAGTTTCAGAAAGAACGGTAAATATTTTAGGAGATGATAGTATAGACGAATTGCAATGAAAATGCCATATAACATGTGTCCAATTTTCTCTGAATATAGAGATACAGCTGAGTTCGGTGCATTGTTATTTCGTATGTTGGTACACCGGTTGCTATGGGCGTATTTATCGAATGTCAACATTAGAGTGTTGATGTTCACGTTGCGAAGTTGTGCTTTAGTTTACATTGAAGTTTTAATTATGATTTGTTGGCCATGTGTACTATGTTGTAGCGTGCAAACATGACTCGTGTATTTACGCATGCTGAGAGTGCCGATATGGTATTTGTATATGGGTTTTGCAATGGAAACGCCGCTGCTGCTGCTTTAGAGAATATGGCATACTATTTCCTAACCGCAGACTACCAGATTCAAGTGTGTTTACTCGTGTGTTCAATACACTGCGTGTCTCTGGTACAGTGCCCAGCAGTCTGAACGTGTAAATGAACAGGCTGTGGATGAAGTAGAACACATTATGCAGACGGTAGAACATAGTCCTTCAGCAAGCACACGTGGAATTTTTTCACGTATGCATGGGTTCCATCCGCATAATTTACAGCTTGTTCAGGAGATGACGATAGACGATTGAAATTTTATCATTGGATGAGTGAAAACCGCCAGGTAATCTCATTTTCACTCTTCGCTGATGAAGCCACTTTCACTCGTGACAGCATCGATAACACCCTTAATTCATGTCAGTGGTCTGAAGAAAACCCACATGCCATTGTGGAGACACATTTTCAAGAGCGCTTCTCTGTAAATTTGTGGTGTTTGATAGAGAATCAGTTGATTGGGCCTGTTGTGTTACGGCGTCGTCTTAGAGGACCCTGTTATCTACACTTTCCTGAAAATGAGCTTCCTGCATTCCTAGCAGAGATTCCTATGGTTGCAAGAATGCGTATGTTCATCCAGCATGCCGGGGCTCCTGCACATTGTATTCGTCAAGTGACACATGGTCTAAACCTAACATTCCCCGGAAGATGGAACGGTAGATACGGACACGTTTCTTGGTCACCAAGGTCCCTGGACCTTACCCCTTTGGATTCTTGCCTGTGGGAATGATTCAAAGACGAAGTCTACAGAAAGAAAAACGTAACCACAAGAGCCGATTTTATCGTTCGGATTATGAGTAGTGCAGCTCTCATAAAAGAACAGAAATACTATCTCAGAAAAACTACTCGTGGTGTTATGAGAAGAAGTCAGAAGTGCATTGAAGCTGGCGGTGGAATTTTTTAAAATGTAATGTAAACGTCCTCATTTGCCTTTACTTTAAGTTTGTTTCTGTTACATACTAACAGCTGTACCTCTGTACTCAATAAAATTTGGATACATGTTATATAACATTTTTTGTTGCAGTTCATCTCCTAAATTATTTACTGTTCCTCCTGAAACACCCTGTGTATTACGAAGAGACTTATCCAACAGGGTCGTCAAAACTTGATGATTTGAGAGGTTGGTGAGGTTTGTGAATCGGTAGAAATCTGTGGGCGGAATGCTAGGCTGGACGCAGTTCTCCGGCGGCTACAGTAAGATACGTCTCTCTCTCTCTCTCTCTCTGTTTTCATTAAAACGACATAAATACATAAATTCTGTGAGAAAAACGTAAAATTGCATTTTGTTACTTGAAATATTAAATCTATGCTCCACAATTTATTCAGTAATTCACCAGCTTCGTGAACGAAACAGAGACGTTATATTTCGTCACTCGCCATTCTTAGGAATAAGGTACTATCACAAATCACTCATAGTTGTTTGTTGATTGTATCGAAGGATCGACTGTGAAGCAGTTGGAAACACTCTTCATACAATAATCAAAATCCTAGTGAGATGTCAAAGCAAGGAAGTAAACGATGTAATATAAACTCTAGTTCCCTACAGGTAAAAATCGCCCCTATCCCAGTCCATCATTTTGCCGCCCTCTCTAAGCCCTTTTCAGCAGCTCGAACCCGATTCTGAATTGATCTGTCAGTACAACAGAGAACTGAACAATGTCTCCAGCTTCAAAAGACAGTTAACATATTTGCTTAAACAATAATGATGTTCACCTTTTTCCTATATACGTCTCTTACCTTATTACGACTAAGTACGCTTGTTTCCTACCAGACCGTTCTTCTTTTCAGAAATCCCTAGCAATAGCCATCTACAGGAGTTTTTCACTCAGAAATTGCTGTGTCAAAAATATGTCTTATGTTTTATTATTATTATTATTATTATTATTATTATTATTATTATTATTATTATTATTATTGTTTCCTTTCTCAGACGTTATGTCTGGTTATTATTATTATTATTATTATTATTATTTCTTTCTTGTCTCAGACGTTATGTCTGGTTAAAAATGGAAGGTGACGCGGACCTTGATCAAGCGTGACTTCCTTTTAACTGTACGGTATATGTTACATTGCATTTAAGAACTTTCGGGTAATTGAACAAGTGTAAATAATTACAGATTTCTGTAGTTGTATATATAAGTTTGAATGTAGCTGTATTGCATTGATGTACTGGTGGATATTGTGTGGTATGACTCCTGTAGTTGATAGTATAATTGGTATAATGTCAACTTTATCCTGATGCCACATGTCCTTGACTTCCTCAGCCAGTTGGATGTATTTTTCAATTTTTTCTCCTGTTTTCTTTTGTATATTTGTTGTATTGGGTATGGATAATTCGATTAGTTGTGTTAATTTCTTCTGTTTATTGGTGAGTATGATGTCAGGTTTGTTATGTGGTGTTGTTTTATCTGTTATAATGGTTCTGTTCCAGTATAATTTGTATTCATCATTCTCCAGTACATTTTGTGGTGCATACTTGTATGTGGGAACGTGTTGTTTTATAAGTTTATGTTGTAAGGCAAGCTGTTGATGAATTTTTGCTACATTGTCATGTCTTCTGGGGTATTCTGTATTTGCTAGTATTGTACATCCACTTGTGATGTGATCTACCGTTTCTATTTGTTGTTTGCAAAGTCTGCATTTATCTGTTATGGTATTGGGATCTTTAATAATATGCTTGCTGTAATATCTGGTGTTTATTGTTTGATCCTGTGTTGCAATCATGAATCCTTCCGTCTCACTGTATATATTGCCTTTTCTTAGCCATGTGTTGGATGCGTCTTGATCGATGTGTGGCTGTGTTAGATGATACAGGTGCTTGCCATGTAGTGTTTTCTTTTTCCAATTTACTTTCTTCGTATCTGTTGATGTTATGTGATCTAAAGGGTTGTAGAAGTGGTTATGAAATTGCAGTGGTGTAGCCGACGTATTTATATGAGTGATTGCTTTGTGTATTTTGCTAGTTTCTGCTCGTTCTATAAAGAATTTTCTTAAATTGTCTACCTATCCATAATGTAGGTTTTTTATGTCGATAAATCCCCTTCCTCCTTCCTTTCTGCTTAATGTGAATCTTTCTGTTGCTGAATGTATGTGATGTATTCTATATTTGTGTCATTGTGATCGTGTAAGTGTATTGAGTGCTTCTAGGTCTGTGTTACTCCATTTCACTACTCCAATTGAGTGGGCCAATATTGGTATAGCATAAGTATTTATAGCTTTTGTCTTGTTTCTTGCTGTCAATTCTGTTTTCAGTATTTTTGTTAGCCTTTGTCTATATTTTTCTTTTAGTTCTTCTTTAATATTTGTATTATCTATTCCTATTTTTTGTCTGTATCCTAGATATTTATAGGCATCTGTTTTTTCCATCGCTTCTTTGCAGTCGCTGTGGTTATCCAATATGTAATGTTCTTGTTTAGTGTGTTTTCCCTTGACTATGCTATTTTTCTTACATTTGTCTGTTCCAGAAGCCATATTTATATCATTGCTGAATACTTCTGTTATCTTTAGTAATTGGTTGAGTTGTTGATTTGTTGCTGCCAGTAGTTTTAGATCATCCATGTATAGCAGATGTGTGATTTTGTGTGGGTATGTTCCAGTAATATTGTATCCATAATTTGTATTATTAAGCATGTTGGATAGTGGGTTCAGAGCAAGGCAGAACCAGAAAGGACTTAATGAGTCTCCTTGGTATATTCCACGCTTAATCTGTATTGGCTGTGATGTGATATTATTTGAATTTGTTTGGATATTAAGTGTGGTTTTCCAGTTTTTCATTACTATGTTTAGGAACTGTATCAATTTAGAATCTACTTTGTATATTTCCAATATTTGTAGTAACAATGAGCGGGGTACACTATCAAAAGCTTTTTGGTAATCAATGTATGCATAGTGTAGCGACCTTTGTTTGGTTTTAGCTTGATATGTCACCTCTGCATCTATTATCAGTTGCTCTTTACATCCTCGTGCTCCTTTGCAACAGCCTTTTTGTTCTTCATTTATAATTTTGTTCTGTGTTGTATGTGTCATTAATTTCTGTGTAATGACTGAAGTTAATATTTTGTATATTTTTCGTAGGCATGTTATGGGGCGATATTTAGCTGGGTTTGCTGTGTCTGCGTGATCTTTAGGTTTCAGATAAGTTATTCCATGTGTAAGTGTATCAGGGAATGTGTATGGGTCTGCAATGTAACTGTTAAATAATTTAGTTAGATGTGAATGTGTTGAGGTGAATTTCTTTAGCCAGAAATTTGCTATTTTATCTTTTCCAGGGGCTTTCCAATTGTGAGCAGAATTAATTGCTTGGGTGACTTCATGTTGCAAAATTATCACTTCAGGCATTTGTGGTATCATCTTGTACGTATCTGTTTCTGCTTGTATCCACCGTGCATGCCTGTTATGTTGTACTGGGTTTGACCATATGTTGCTCCAGAAGTGTTCCATGTCTTATGTTTGGTGGATTGTCTATTTTAATGTGTGTGTTATCTATTGTCTGGTAAAATTTCTTTTGGTTTGTGTTGAATGTTTGGTTTTGTTTCCTTCTATTTTCACTTTTTTTGTATCTTCAAAGTCGTTTGGCCAATGCTTGTAATTTCTGCTTCTTTTCATCTAATTGCTCTATCACTTCTTGTTGTGAGATTTTACCTAACCTTTTTTGTTTTTTTTCTGACATTTCATTTCTTATAAATTGTGTTAGCTGTCCGATGTCTTTTCTCAGTTTTTCTATTCTGATCTGTAGCCTGTGTTGCCATGCTGGTTTTGTGGGTTTCTTCTGTGTGTTGGTTGGTTCTGATCTCTGCCTAGTGTGTATATTTAGTGTAGTGAGTGCTGCTATATAAACCAGTAGCTGTAACTCTTCCATAGTTGTGTTTTCATTTATTTTGTTTTGTATGATTGTGTTGATAGTTTTTATTGTTGTTTCGACTTGTGGGTTACTTGGTGGTCTATGCAAGAATGGTCTAATGTCTGTATTTGTGTCTTTGTATTCTATATATGTCAGCTGAAATTTTTCTTCTATATCTAACGTGTGTCACTTCGTGTTCTATTTGTGCTTGTTCTGGTGGCTGTCTTAAGATGTCGTTTTCCTCTGATTGTTTAATTGATGCGTGTTGTTCTTTGTTTGTTTGCTCTGGAATGTTTGAGTCCATTACTGTATTTTCTTCTTCTTCTGATTGCACATTATTTTGTTCTAGTATTTGTTGTACTTGTTGTTTGATGTTTTCTATTTCTGACTGGGGTATCCTGTTATTTTTGATTATTACACGGATCTGATCAGCTAGTCGTTGTTCTGTTAAAGATTTTAATTCTGGGTATCTGGTAATAAATGTTGTGTATACTTGTGATCTGTATCCAGTTGTGTTGGTTCCTAGGTTTGTTGCTTGGTAATAACAGAACATGAGGTGTCGATTAACTTCATCTGACCATCTCATTCTCTGTCTTTGTTTTCCTTCTAGGGTGGTTGCAGGAAGCATATCCTGCAAAACACCTCTATTTGGATTTGAATCATTTTCCAGTTGGCTAGCAGTGTCGTTACCATTGTGGGCGGGCATAGGGTTCAAGCGTCGTCCCCGACCATGACGGCGCTTGTCCGAGGCTTCTTTAGTTCTGTCCTGAACCAAGTAATCACACTAAAAGGGGGGGGGGGGGTTAGCCCTATTGGTGGTTTGTTCTTTTCGTCGCCTTTTACGACTGGCAGAACATACCGGAGGCCTATTCTTTTCCCGGGCCTCCACGGGATCTATTATTATTATTATTATTATTATTATTGTTGGCGAATTTTCCCTAAAAGGAAATCGTTAAGCTTATGACTTTGAAGGCTTGTTCTTCTTGTCCTTCCAGTACTCCTTCATTCTCTTGGAGAGGGCCTCTTTTCTCTCCTCAGACCATTCTTGTTTCGTCCGCTGTTTTAGCGCTTCTGACTTTACTTCCCAATTGTCTATGTGTTTTCGGAAGGTGCTTCTGTCTGTGGTGTTTGTGGTGCCAATTGCTTGTAGGTCTTTTCGGACTCCTTCCATCCAGGGTGTCGAGACTTTAAGTGTCTTGATGTGTTCTAGAATTTTCTTGGTGAGTCTTGTTTCAGGGAGTCTATCTAAATGTCCGTAGAATTTAAGGCGCCTTTTTCTCATATCGTTCTCGATGTTCGAATATTCTTCTACTGTTGAGTTCTTCTGTAGTCTGTAGCCATCTGGTGTGGGTCTTCCTCCTAAAATTTTCCTCATGATTTTGCGTTCTTCTTTTTTGATTTCTTCAATTTTGATTTTCCTGTTGAGTGCTAGTGTTTCGCTGGCATACAGTACGGCGGGTTTGATCACTGTGTTATAGTGTCTGATCTTGGTGTTTCTGGAAATGCATTGTTTGTTGTAGACGTTTCGTACCATGCCTAGTGATTTCCGTGTCTTCTGTTGTCTGTCTTCGTAAGCCAGTTTCTCTGTTCCGGTCGGTTCGATGATTTCGCCTAGGTATCTGAAGTGTGTGACCCCTTTAATTTTGCCGTACTTGGTTGTGATGTCGTCGCCTTCTCTTGTTAGGACTTGCGTTTTTTCAAAAGAGATTTGTAGGCCAACTTTCTCGGCGCATTCTTTCAGGATTTCGATCTGTGTTTTTGCTGATGTTGGGTCATAGGTCAGTATCGCTAGGTCGTCTGCGAATGCTAGGTAAGGGATTTCCAGTCTTTTCCTTCCTAATGTGACTGGTCTCCAGGTGTTTTGTCTCCTGACTTCAGCTTCCCATTCACTCATTACTTTGTCCAGGACGATGTTGAACAATAGCGGGGATAGTCCATCTCCTTGTCTTAGGCCAGTGTGGATTTCAAAGGGGTCAGAGATTTCGCCCATGAATTTGACTTTGGATTTTGTATTGGTTAGTGTCTGTTCGATTAGTCTTCGGGTCTTTTGGTCTAGGCCTTTTTCTCTGAGGATTTGGATGAGGGACTTTCTGTCGATCGAGTCGTAAGCCTTTTTGAAGTCGACGAAAGTGCAGATGATTTTTTTGGGGCATGTCATGTGGGATTTTATGATTGATTTCAGGTTGAAGATTTGTTCGGGGCAGGCTCTGTTGGGTCTGAAACCCGCTTGGTATTCCGAGATGGCGGGTTCCAGTTGTCCTTGCGTTCTGGTGAGAAGGCAGGTTGATAGATGACCGGTAGCAGGGAAATTCCTCTATAATTGTTTGTGTCTGTCCTGTCACCTTTCTTGTGTAGCGGGTGAATGAGTGCGGTCTTCCAGTCGTCAGGTATGATTTCAGTTGTCCAGGTGTTCTGTATGATTTGTGTGATTTCGTTTAGCGAGTTTGGTCCTACGTTCTTCAGCAGTTCTGCCGTTATTCCGTCTTCACCGGCTGCCTTGTTGTTTTTCAGTTTCTTTATGCAGTGGAGGATTTCTTCTTTTGTTGGTGATGGTGAGTCTTCCGGTGCGTTGGCCGGTTCTCGGGGTTCGAAGGTTGAGTTAGGTTCCGGGCAATTTAGTAATTTTGAAAAGTACTTCGCGAGCTCTTCACAGTTTTCTTTGTTGGTAAGTGCCAGTTTTCCGTCTTCTTTTCTGAAGCAGAGGTTCTGTGGTGAGTATCCTTTGACTTGGTTGGCGAACGTCCTGTAGAAATCCCGTATGTTGAAATTTCTGAAGTCCTCTTCGATGGAGTTTAGCTGATCGTTTATGTATTTGCGTTTCTCTTGTCTTATTGTTTTCGATGTTTGTCTTCGAATTTCATAGAAGTTGTCCTGTGTTTCTTGTGTTTTGTTGCTGTTGTAGTTTGTGAAAGCTGTTCTTCGATTTTGTAGGGCGACTTCGCAGGTAGTGTTCCACCAAGGGTGCCTGGGTTTTCTAGTCAGCGGGATCAGTTCTTTGGCTGTGTTCACAATTTTTTGTTTAAAGCTGGTCCAATCTTTCGCCTCTTGTTTTTCCCAGTGTTCTGTGATGTTCGATTCTCTGATCTTTCTTGTATCAAATTTCGGTGAGGTCTATTTCTTTTTGTGTTGTCTTCTTGGTGTGGGTTTGATTTTGATTCTTGTTAGGTAGTGGTCCGAATCTATGTTGGCGCCTTTTCTCACTTGGACGTCGTGGATTTCTTTCTGGTAGTCATAGGAGATTGCCACGTGATCTATCTGGAATTCGCCTAGTGAGTGGACTGGTGATCGCCACGTCTTTTGTTTCTTGGGCTTTTTCATCAGGGAGGTTGACATGATTTTGAGGTTGTTTTGCTGGCAGAGTTCAATCAGTCTGGTGCCGTTTTTGTTGGTGAATTTGTGTGCAGGGAAATTTCCTACTGTTTTTCTGTAGCGTTTTTCTCTGCCGATTTGTGCGTTGAAATCGCCTAGTAGAATTTTCGCGTTGTCTTGGGGTATTTTTGCCAGGGTGGTTTCGAGTTTGTCCCAGAATTTGTCTGTTTCTTCTGGTTTGTCCTTGTTGTCTGCGTTCGTGGGGGCATGTACGTTGATGAGGGTGTAGTTCTTGTTGGCGTGTTTGATTCGCATGGTCATGAGCCTGTTGTTGATCGCGTTCACTTCTTTTACTGAGTCTAGGATTATTATTATTATTATTATTATTATTATTATTATTATTATTATTATTATTATTATTATTAGCGGGAGTAACAGGAATAATAGTAATGTTGGTTTAATGCTGTTAGTTCTTATTCAGTATAGTTGTTTACTATGTCATTATATTCGCTGAAATATGATTGAAAACCATTTTAATTCTATTTCTACAAATTTTTTAATGTTATATTAAAATTAAATGTTCAATGAAGTAAAAATTAAAGTATTTGAAAACCGTTGTCAGATGTAAGAGATAGCTTAAAGGCCACAATCTTACCAGATTAAATAAATAAATGAATAAATGAAATTAAATAAGCCGGAAATCTCTCTTACTACAGCTCTCATCAACTAGTCTAGTCACACAGTTTACCGAAAAAGTTACGATTTCAGATGCACAGAACACTGATCCAAATAATGTAATTATATGGGCACGAGATGTGAAATACTGGAAGCAAGCCAGTCATAATCTCTATTTATAAGTGAAAGTAAGGCGGAAAATATCGAACCAGTGCAACACGCAGACATTGGAGATTGGCGGATGTGATAACGTCATCAGATGAAATACATAAAAGTGCACTTCTTGCAAGCGTGATGAGAAGCAAACACCTTGTATGGATAGCTACTGCTATAATAATGGAGACCAATTTACGGCTTTTCGGTCTACCTGATCTTGTATCCGGTTGAAGAGGCGAACCACGAAAATGTCAGTGGGAAGGGCTCCATTAAGCCTAGTTTACACGACGACACAAGGTTGCAGCAAATGCTCTACCGGCCAATGAGCATGCGCACCGCGCCTTTACTCGTCGGTGAAACTGAACACTTTCGGCGTGTTCCAACTTTGACGACACTAGATGCATGAATTTTGAAGTTGTGTGTTCGTAGAGTGTAGATAAACTGAAATATGAAGTGGGGAACGGAGAATAATGTTCGCTTTTTAGATATATATGCTTTTCATAGGTGTTTGTGGTATTTCAGTGATGTTGATTACAAAAATAAGCAACATATTGCTGCTCCTGAGACCTTCACGTGCGATTAGAATATAGGTAGTTTGACAACATCTGAACTGCAGGGCAAAATTTATTGAATTAGGAGGAAGCATACAACTGAATTAAGAAAAATACAGCCGGCCGGTGTGGCCAAGCGGTTCTAGGCGCTTCAGTCTGGAACCACGCGACCGCTACGGTCGCAGGTTCGAATCGTGCCTAGGGCATGGATGTGTGTGATGTCCTGAGGTTAGTTAGGTTTAAGTAGTTCTAAGTTCTAGGGGACCGATGACCTCAGATGTCAAGTCCCATAGTGCTCGGAGCCATTTGAACTATTTTAAGAAAAATACAGGCGAACGTAATTCTAGCTGTGGAAATGCTCTCGTCTACAAGACTAAAATCCCATCGTTCGAGTTGGCTGATTCTTTTCTTTTAAGGAATATTGCTGACAGGAGGGAAGTCTACGCAAATCAAGAAGCTGCATTCTTTATTCAACATTCATCTATTTAAAACGTCGTAGCAGTGCTCCCCATTCAAGTATGTTTCAATTTTGAAATATTGCCACTGTACAAATCTATTTTCAAGAGAGTAGTCTGCAAACCATTCTGTTCTTAATGCGGCCTGCTTCAAATAATTACTGCTGTTAATGTAAATAATTATTACTGTTAATGTTAATAATTATTGGTGTTAATTCATTATTACCAACTAAAACCGCATCTTATAACATGCCGAGTGTTCTCGATTGTAATGCACGCTATGTGGTATGTAATTTCAGTTTTGGCCAGAGTGCTTCATGCATTACAGTATCTTTATTCCTTATCCCATTATTAACTCTATTTAGAAGAAACGTGAAAAGTTCTGGTAACATTCTAAGATAATTAAAAGAACTTATTGGGTCTTTATAAAATTACTTCAGCAAGGATGCTGAGCAACCGAACTGACGTCTTTTCTTCATCCAGTCACGAATCGAAACAAGTTTCTTATTATTTTCTTATGCAGGGATTCCACGCAACAAGCTTTAACTCCATCACAACTCGTGTGGTGTGCAGCTGCCAAAACTTTCATTTCAGACACGACTCAGGAACCAGCAAAACGACGAAACGGAAGTGTATACTGGTTTCGCCGTGTCTATAGTCAAATATGAAACCATTTGCGTGCAACTCATTCCACGAAACGAGTGGCGCAACCCAATGTCGTGTAAACTAGGCTTTAGGATCTGGTGCAAAATGACATGTGTGTCTACTGGCATTTATGGTTACGAAGTCCCCATAGTAATCAGGGGTCTATCACACTGGCTGTAGTTCGTAAATCAGGCGTTAATAACCTCGTCTTCCTTAGTTAAACAGTTTTAGAATTCCTGTTTATTAACAAAAGTTTAGCTATGGATTAGTATCAGAGCTGTAGCAAGGAAACCCACTCACAGAACACAAACCCTGTCACTGCACCACGTTACTTTTTAAATACTGTCTTGTGTGCATACAGTGAGTGGGCAGATGGTCGGGGAAGAGGACATGCAGCAGCAGCAGCAACAGCAGCAGCAGTAGTAGTAGTAGTAGTAGTATAATGCCACTTGTGGTTTGACACCACAAATGTACGATGGACGTACTTCCTTCTAAAATTGTTACCAGTCATTATTTAATATAGCTATTAATATCGACTGATATGAACTGAGAGTGTTATGGAATGCTGGTGCTTTACATCAAGGAACACATTCGGTTTTTGTTTATAATAGACCAACTATAGCAACCATACTCACAGGGACAAACGAATGACTTTGTTTTTCTGTATTAATAAGTAATTCTATGGCTTTTATGCATGAATGAAGGAAAACGTGTAACTTCCCATTCCACAATAACAAAACCTAAAACTACTTTCTTTTATCGGTAAAAGTACACGCGATGTAGACTGATGTACACGACTACAACACAGTCAGTCACCTGGTCACATGTTTTCAAAAACAACAAACAGCAAAACCGAAAGTGTGTAAGCGAATACGTCAATCTAACATGTATGTAAATACATAAAGTTGTCGAATAGGTGAAATGCCTTCAACAGACAGATAATATCAAAGGATTATAACAAGATTCTTACACCTACGTAAGTAGAAAAACAGGAGCCCCTCGGGAATTTAGAAGAGAGCATTACGCAACAACTGACTGAAACAGTAGAAAGGAATACGACATATAATGATCGGGAACCTTTGAGAGTTGAATACATTTGATAAAACCAGAGATGTTGCATTAATTGACGAATGGAATTTAAAAATGCAGGAAATAAAATAGGCAAAAACAAATACAGACGTCTAAAAAGTGACTGAAGAATGGTTTAGTAGGAATGTCTAGAGAGCAAAAGCAAAACTGCAGAAGCACGCATGACAGTGGGAAAACAGATGGCAAAAAAGATACCTTCGGAGGAAAAAGAACGTCTATGACTATTAAGATCTCAATTGACAAGCCAGTACTAAGCAAACAAGCGAAGGCTGAAAGGTGGAAAGAATATGAGGAAAAGCTATTCAAGGAAAAGAAATTTGAGGACACTATTACAGAAATAAAAAGAGGAAGCACGCGAAAATGAGATGAGACATCTGATACAATGATATGAATTTGACAGAGCGCTGTAAGACTTAAGGCGAAACAAGGTTCCTGGAGTACAAGACATTCTTAGAACAGAGACCCTTGGGAGAACCAGCCGTGACGAAACTATTCCACTTAGTATCAAGATATGTGACATTGACGAAGTAACTTCAGACTTCAAGAAGAATGTAATTGCTACAGTACTGACTGGTGTGAATACCATCGTATCACCAGTTCAAAAAGTCAGGGTTGCAAGATACTGACAAATTATTTACAGCTGAATGAAGAAACTGGCAGCAGCCGACCTTTGGGAGATCAGTGGATTCGGCAGAAATGTAGGAACACGTGAGGCAATACTGTTCGTATGACTTATCTGAGAGGATAGGTTAAAGAAAGGCAAACCTACGTTTACAACATTTGTAGACTCGGAGAAATATTTTGAAAATGGTGACTGGAATTTAAAGTACTGAAGGTTGCAGGGATAAAATACGGGGAAGAAAAGGCTGTTCACAACTTAAAAGGAAAACAGACTGCAGTTACAAGAGTAAAAGGACATCAGTAACTGAGAAGAGTAAGACAGGGTTATAGTCTGTCCCAGATATTATTTAGTCTGTACATTGAACAAGCTGTAAAGGAAGCCAGGAAGAAATTTGAAAGAGAGTTAAAGTTCAGGGAGAAAGAAGAAAAATCTCTTACGATTAGCCAATGACATAATTCTGTCAGAGATGGCAAAGACCTTAGAAGATACGCTGAATGGCAAGTGTAATGTATCCCGATCAATGATGAAGGATTTTGGAATCTAAACTGAAGTGCTAATATTGCATTCTCCCGAAATCTAATTGTTTGGAAGTTGGGAGACGTCACAGAGACCACCAGAAAAAAAGTAAAGCGTAACAAGATAGTTTCAATTATTAATAGCTTATCCTGCAGACAGTAGTCCTAAGCTGCTTTTGTTACCGGCTTAATATAGTCAGGTTTAGAATCTGTGTTGGCGAGCAAATAAGTTTGGTGAGGGTGGACTGTGATTACATGAAGTACAGTGCAACAAATGGCATTACATTAGAAAACATGTAACGGACTTCCTTCAAGAAATTTAGATTACAAGGTTTGATGCTTTTATAACGTGCAGATCTCCACATATTTGCCCGCAAATCGACACGTCACAAAAGTGATCGTTTTCTAATGTACGCAGCACTGAAACATGACAAAAAAGCACTTCACACTGCCTTATTACAGGGTAGTAATATCATTCTTAATAAATAGAACAGGCTAAGTTATGTTTTATGGTTATTTTTTCAAATGAGCTAGGAGCGAATAACATAAGACGCGTACAGTATGATAGCCGAAGGAGGGGGAGAGTGGCAAGTGACAAGAGGCGAATCGTGCCGAAAATACTTTTAAAAACGAACATCGAAATTCATCAGAGATTTGATATACTCATGTATTACATTTCACATAGAATCTTTTGGTTTTATATGCCATAAATTAATTTATTAGAATGTTTAGTATCTGGAAGAGAGATTATAGATGAGCAACAACAAAAGTGAAAATAAAAAAGTAAAACTAGAGTGATGGAATGTAATCATATTAAATCAGGTAATGGTGAAGAACTGCACTAGAAAGAGAGACATTAAAAATAGCCGAGTTTTTAAATTTGTGGAGCGAAATAACTGAGGATAGGTGAAATAAGGAGAATTTAAAATGGAGACTGGCAATAGCAAGAATAGTGTTTCTCATAGACCAAACTTTGTACCTTTGAATATAAATTTAATGTTAAGAAGTCTTTTTTGAAGGTATTTGTCTGGAACGTAACCTTGCGTGGAAGAGAAATATATGAAGAGATAAAAAAAAGAAAAAAAAAAACGCTTTTCAATTGTGATGCTAGAGTGAAATGCTGAGGATTAGATTGCTAATTTGTGTAACTAATGGAGTGGTACTGAATTTAACAGGGGAGAAAAGAAATTTTGGGTTCATCTTGAGAAAAAGCATAAATCGCTTGACAGAAATCATCTTGTGGTGTCAAGGATTCGTAAATGTGGTAATGGAGTGAAGTACGTTGGGTAAAAATTGCAGAGTGAGACCAAGCCCTGACGACATTCAGCAGGTTGAACGAGATATGTATCTTGCATTAGTTACTCAGAAGTAAAGAAGACTGCACAAAACACATTAAAATGGAAGACTGCATCGACTGCTCTTCGGACTGAAGATGTCGAAGTCGTCGTCGTCGTCGTCGTCGTCGACGACGACGACGACGACGACGACGACGACCTCGACGACTTGCAACGCTATTCAGATAGAACACTGCTTAAGGGTGATATAACAGGATGATGAATAACAGTTCGAAATCCGTAAAAATTTTGGATTATGTTATATAAGAAGCCTGATTTCTAGACCTTACGACAATACATTCGAGAACATCTGCAGTATTGTACTAAAAAGACGAAGTTATGTACATTAAATGTCTTTCAACTTCCAGTTTTTTGCTAAACGTAGTCTCAGTGGAAATATTGCTTATTTATGTTTGAAAGTTGAGAGCTGTTTGATAAAGCTGGCTTGATACGTAAGGACTTCAGAAAGTAAGTAACAAATTAATACACGAAGGAATTACAGACCTTGGCTGCGAGCTGGCATTGATTGATATGAATGGGGCAAGTTGAAACTTTGTGCCAGACCGGAATTCGAACACGGGTTTCCTGCTTACTAGACCACTTATTTTTTGCATTTTGTTCATTATTGTTCGTTGTATTTGGTCGTAGCGGACGTCACTTGACATCTGTTGAAGTTCGTTGTTGATCCCTTCACTCAGTTTTTTTTATTACAGAGACCAGCCAGTTCTCTGACCGAACACGCTGAGCTACCGTGCCGGATACCACTGAGCCATCCGGATAGGGTTGTCGTCATTGCCCGGACTACCCTAGCACGCCTCCCGTCAGATCCAGGTTCTCAATTTACCCCCTTAACTCGCGGCATTAGGCCGATTCCCGTAAGACATCGAGCCTCAGGTGCGTCTGCACTGAAGACACCATATATACGAACCTGTAAGTCACAAATGTCACTCGCCGCTCAGCCCACTGCGGAGAAAGAATGTCCCTCTGTCACAAGGTAGTACATGTTCCGGCTTTCCTGCACACACAGTTCTGATGCGGTACGGATAATAGGAGCATCGCAACGTGCTACTGAAGTGGCGCGGCACCTGGAACCGTGCTCTAAAGCTGAAGCTAGGCGAGACAGTGCGAGATTTTCGTGGGCAAAACGACCAAAATTGCTCACAGATTCACCGTGAAATTCTGGCAGTATCAAGACCCACTGCAATGTCGCGTCCAGCCGTAGTTGAATGGTGCCAACAATTTGACCAACACCACACAGATGTTATGATGATCGGGAAAGAACACATTCGCCATCGACCACAGACTACGATGTCCTCGCAGCCGGCTAGCTGAAGCAACATTTGGGTGGGGCGGGAAATGAGGGCGAGGGGTTGGGGGATTGTGCAACGATGTGTACGTTCAGACAATTTCTCGAATGACTCCTTGACCAAGGAACGAATTTCTATTGTCGAGGTGCTGAATGAGTGATGAAATGTTCCAAGCATTGTTTATACAGTAGATACTTTGTGAATATCTTTAAAAATTGTGCCATGTGTGTCTATCACTTTGAAGTGTACTGCAGGGCTCAATAAAAGTTACTTAGGCTGCGATAATGTTGTATATCTTACCTTCTTACGTCCCCTCGTACGTTTCACGTAGTAGTTACTTGGTTTGGATCCACAGCTGTGTAATCCATTTGGGACGGGAGGAAGACCAACTGAACAGCTACAATTTTTCTTAGAATATTATTCGCATACATGTTTCGGAAGCATATGCTCCCATTATTAAAGCTGCATAAATGCCTCAACATCTTCATACCATAGCGAGTGCTCTTATATGTGGTAGGAAGTCGTTCTGGCATACAGTGGAGCATTGAGGACGGAAAAGTAAGGTACTTAAACAGATATGCGGATAAAGTTCAAAGAAAAATTACAGCTCTTCGGTGGATCTTCTTCGCAAACAAAATGATAAAGATACTTAGCCGGGCTAGTTCATAAGAGCTCACAAATAGAAGTGTTAGTAAATTTCAGAATGATAAGTGCCTCACAAAGATTCTTGTTAGAATTAATTGCTTACCAAATTTTTACGTATCATTCGTGGTTCTCTCTCAGGTCAAACTTTAGTTTGTCAGTGAATGAACTCTGTGCAGCTTATTTAGTTTTACTTTTCCTTAGAAGGAACAGATAATGCTTATTAAGTATGACTGTGACATATAATGTCTACAATGTTTTGTTGTCTGTCTTAAAGTTCAAGAGTAACTCAGTTTCTTGACTTATCGCGTGACCGTTCCACTTTAAAGTTCCGTGCTATCATTTGTGCTGTTAGTTTCCAGCGAAGCAGTCAGTTATGGACTAAAGGTTCGTCACTGGTGATAAGTCTGTAGCTGTCTAAATCATGCAGTATGAAATTGGTTTTCATCTGGAGCAGTGACTTCAAAATAAAGTTCTCGATTTACATATAGTTAAATTCATAGCAGTTATGAATTATTTTGTTGCCATTCATTATTTCCTATTTTCATACGAAAAACACCAGCGGGCACAATTACTTTTTCTTGAAGTGTCATCTACTTTTTCAGAATAATTGGGCTATAAAATATTTTAAATTAAAAAAAATATGTACATCGTTGTACGTAACTGGGAAGCGCGACTGAACTTATTTAGCTCGTAAGTTTGGTTTCTTCTCCTCCCAAAACCTCTTCCTTTTCTCTCCGATGGTTCTGTTCCATTTTTCAGTGCACGTTTTGATGCTTGCAGTTCTCACTTTATGCAAACTGATGATTCTCGAGAAAAATCCTGACTGCACATAAGTCCTGTTTCTTTCCATCTACGACACCAATTTCTGAAGATACCTGTCAGTTTACAGTTGCTAGTTACTCTTAACTTTCATTATGACTATAAGACAGAACTCTTTTGGTCAGTCCGTCATTCATTTTGAGCGAATGACCGTCAAATTTTAATCGTGTCTTCCTGAAAGTGTCAGGTATTTTGTCAATGTGGTGATGTAATTCCTGAGATTTCCGCTTTATCCGAAATCCACTTATGCAAATTGTCTCAAAACGTTTCCGTAGCATTTTTCTTTGTTGCTCTTCTGTGTTTATGATATTTCTCCAATCACCATGTTACAAATATAAAATACTTGAAATAAAACTGCGAGTAAGGGAAAGACTATGATAAAATGAAGCACACTATTGAAAACATATAACTGAGCGATGTTATTATTTAAGAAATTCTACCGAAAACTGCAGTAGCATGGTAGTTTCTTGGGCAGTAGTTTGATGCACTTTGCTCACCGATGTATGAACTATCTGCATCATGTTCATTGAAATTTTGTAGTATTTCCTTGTAAAAGGACTATCTTCTCTGAATATCATTCGTTGATAAATGGTTCTATTCATTATAGAACTGGTAATACAACATTCACTACTAAATTTGAGCGACAGTGGTATGTAACATAGCAGTATACAAGTTCCGCTCAAAACACTGCACGAATGGTTCCGCTTTAAAATGTAATTTTTCTTCGGTGTCTTACTTACGGTCCTACTGAGATTATACAACGCTATTGCGATATTCTATTAGTCTTACGACAGGAAACTTTGAGCCACGAGAAGTATATGCTACATAACTGTCCTATTACTGTCTAAACTCTGTAAACATCTATAACAAAACTATTCTACCACTGTCACTTATGGAATAGTGTTTTATTAAACTAATTGTGATATACAGCTGCACTATTGACTTCTTAAGAATGGTATTTTTCCCATAGACGGAAGAAAGAAAGGGAGGAACATTAGGATCTACATCCCGTCGAAGACGAGGTCATTGGAGACGGGCACAAGCTCGGATGGGGAAAGAATGGGGGAAGGAATTGTCGTTGCTCTAGCAAAGGAATCATTCCGCTATTCGTCTTAAGGGCCCTATACACGCACCGAGAGACCGACCGACAGATTGGACATGTGTAGGCGTTTTGACAGAC
Source organism: Schistocerca piceifrons (assembly GCF_021461385.2). Lineage (NCBI taxonomy): Eukaryota > Metazoa > Arthropoda > Insecta > Orthoptera > Acrididae > Schistocerca > Schistocerca piceifrons. Next base: position 409,997,459 of record NC_060143.1, on the reverse strand, counting down.
AGACCGACGAGCTTTCCTTGTCGGGATGTCGGGCGGCAAGGACCATCCGACAGCCGATCACCCTCTCCCCCCTCTTCCACCCCCCCTCTCCGTACAACAAATTGCGCCGTGTGCAGCGACCTCGTGCTAAAACGCCTGACCAAAGCTCGTTTTTTGTCGCTGGGCGTGGGATTAAATGCTGTTATAATATACGTGACAGGGTGCTAGGCGTGCGAAACGGTAAGGACAGAGTTTTTGGAGAAATTTAAGGACTGCCGATGTTTGTGGGACACCTCGTGCGAGTAGGATAGCAATATAAATGCGAGAACTGAAGGGCCTTTTTCATTTTTTTGATGAATCCATAATGGTTTCGTGTAGCACAGAGAGAATGAGAGCCCGTCGATCTTCTGTATTTCTGGTTTTAGATTTTAATTCCTATACTTATTGGAAATAAAATATGTAAACTAAAATATAGACATTCAGTATACGTTAATTCACAAAATATACTTGCTTCAAATTATAAGTGTTAAAAAATTCAGTCTGTACACAGGCCCTCAACTATGAAGAGCAAATTGTAGAAGTTTTTTTACAGTTTTAACAATTGCTAAATACTTAATTTCTTATTCTTCTGTTGTTTTATTTATCAGACGATCTGCAGCACCTAGAAAATTAGTATTTCTTCTTCGAATCTGAAATGAGTTTCTTAAACTTACAGGTCATCCTTATGATTTTTACATAAATAAATTAATACCATTTACATGAACGTATTTGGTTTTATTTATTTTGCTTTAGTATCATGTATTTACTCGTCAACCGCGTTGCAGGTTTCAAGAATCATTTTATGTAATAATTGTGCGTTTACAATATCACTGAATTTGTGGTCCTCTTAACTTCTGCCACTGGTTAGAAGTAGTAATGTAGCTAACAGCCTCTCCTCGCAGTTTACAGGCTCATTCATTACTGTATTCTGTTTTGTTAAGAATGGCTTGATGATGTTCAGCAACTCCGAAATGAATGATTCATCAGTTCTAAGGTTATAGCGAAAATCATCGTCTCCCAGCTGCATGAGTAGCGGAACGTGGATAAATTTCTTTCCTTGAATTAACCACTTCTTTTCCACCAACTTTCTCTCAGTTTTTTTGCGTCTTTTTACCTCTAAAACAGTTAAGTCAAATATGCGTTATTGTTTCTGTGTAAAACTAAGCGGGATCTGGTAGAAGATGAACTCAATGAACAACAAGGCAGCGCTGCAATCGCAGATGCGGTCGGTCGTCGAGAGAGTGGGCTGCCACGAAACTGTTCGGTCGGCCCATATATTGATGCCTGTGAATGGGCTTTTAAGAAATGTAGGGAAATCAAAGATTATCAAATTGTTGGTGGCCGGACGAAGATTTTAACCGCCGCTCTCCCGAATTGTGATTCAGATCTTGTCCTGTGCCAGTTTGCTCAGTTCGTAGACGGCAATTGGAGTAAGGAGCATACAGAAATGATCACGAAGCCCTATATATCTCTTCGGTAGCTGACTTAAGAACTGTTTTTGGCACTTTTACTCCAGGAAAGACATCTGTACGGCTCTTTTAAAATTTGTTATATTTCGTATATAAAATGAAACAGAACTATAAAATCATATGTTTGTCTTTTTCGAATTCGAAGTTATTCTGGATTTGTCTGAAACTGGATGCTGTCGCTGCAAGCGTTGTTGCACCGGTCAGCTCTAACTTGCGAGTTTCTGGTACTTTACTGCATCAGACATTTTTTTCGAAGAACTTTTCCAGCGGCACTTACGTCGGAACAGCCCACACTGTCAACTCATTAAGCCTACGACCGCACGGGGAAGGCCGATCTCGACTAATCAGAGAGCTCGTAATTTGCGTAGAAACACCGATAAGACGAATGAGAGGTTTCCAAGAAAGAGCAGCGAGGCGCTCTTTACGTAAGGTCGGGTCGCAGGTCACTGCGGAGGCGGCAGAACGCACGCATCTGTTTACGCCAGACTCTTCCCCTTACCCTTCCTGTCCCGGTCTTCTCAATATTTAAAGTAACAGCAACGTATTTTCCATCCATCTGCTTCTCCGTGTTTGAATGACATCTTGATTAGAAAAAGCAATGCGAAAACGTTGGTCGAGAGGGCGAACTCCATTGTTACTCAGCACGTTTTCTCTTCGCGCGCTGTCACAAGTCGACGGTAATACCTTCCCGTATGGGAGAACAACTTTTAAATCACCAAATTCAAGCCGTGTAGCTCAACAGTAATTATTAACGTCAGTGTCATCTCTTCTGACACAGAAGTGCTTTGAAAAATCTTGCGTACCTCCAGAAGTGGCAAAACTATAAATTCAGACTAAGCATACTTACTGGATATCTTATTTTTTTGTCGTTTTAGAAATGCAACTGGACGCGTTAAGAACGTTCCAAAGCTTGTATCTAATAAGCTCTTTAGTGTCAGACCTTACTTAACGGTTTATAAGAAGCTGAAGTAGCCTGCCAACTAAATATAGATTGCAGCTTTTAAAAGTAAGTCTAAAACGTGTATCTCACCACAGGTCTAAATGATCCGGAGACTATCAGAATCAACAGTGCTGACCTCTCAACAACAAAGACGTTTTAAGTAGTCTACCTAAGACTGAGAACTGGTGCTGAGGGAAATCTCAGTGTAAAAATTTCTAATCGCTTGAACAGCACATGGCTCAAATGGCGTGTTGTGACTAGGGTAACCCAAGAAAGGAAGGTTCCAAAAAGACACAAATCGAAAATATGCCGATCTGCAATCCGTTCAGTTACGCTCGACGGTGCTGAATGCTGGTCTTGAACAAAATAAGTGGAACGATTTGCGGTTGTGGAAACAAAGACGCTGTAGTGGAGGTCTTGGTTAACACTACACTGCCATGCCACGAACGATGAAGTTCCTAAGTTACATGGAGTACCACCAATAATAGGCAAGATGAGAATAATCCGTCTACTATGATATGGGGATATACTTAGAGCAGACGTAAAAAAAATAGTGTATAAAAGTTCAGTTCACCGGCGGAGCTGTCATTTGCACTGAGATGACTCATGTGAAACGGTGTCCGACCTGATTATGACACATGACAAATTGAGACTTTTTACGTGCAATGGTAGATGGGGTAGACGCAAGGGACATTCCATTTCGCATACTCTTAGGGAATTCAATATTCCTAGATGCACTGTGTCAAGAGTGTGCCGAGAATATCACATATCAGGCATTTTAATTTGAGAGTAAATGGTAAAAGGCCAGTAGGACCACCTAGGCAGTGATGGCTAAAAACCTAGCACGAAAATCTCAAGACGTCATGCCTGCACTCTGATAAGGCACAAGATCCGATAAAACGACGGAAGAGAGCCAAAACAGCAGGTCCCGCCAGCATGAGGTACAAACGCTGCTGAAGAAGAAGAAGAAATTGTAGAAATGGGTTGTTCTTCCTTTAAAGTAAGTTCTACATAGATAATATCTCATAACACAAGTAAATTTCTTAATCTTATTCCAGTGCTAAATTTTAAAAGACGAAACAATTAATTTCCATCTAAGGCTATTACTGACATCTTTAAAAGCTGTTGTTTAAAGCAGGACGAACTAGACCTATTTTGTTCTTCCAGCTCCAGTAAAAATGTTCTGTGTGTTGAACTGAATGGAAATGCTGAAAATATAAAATTTCTATTGGAATTTTTCCCTTTACTAATGTAACTTTTTAATTTTAAACTACAAATTAATTCTCTGTCCAATAGATAAAATAATATCAAATTTTGTACTGACGTGTGAAACATAAAGACACTGTTTAACTACATAAGTTGTTCGTTACATGTGAAAAAAAAAACTCACCAGTAAATTGCTACAGTTCTTTAGTACATGTACTGACAATCTTCATTGGGCAAAACCATTGAACTGAAATATTTCTGTGCCTTAACAATATCTTTCAGAATATAATCTGAATCAATTAACCTGAAAGAATTGCTTTCAGTGGCTAAATTCAACAGGAAAACAATCGTTTTTGAGAAAGTGTTGACCTATGGTATACCTTTATCAACTTAACATAGCGAACAGTCGTGTTTCAATCTGTATTTTATTGCAGATCTAGCTAGATTTCAGCTACAGTGTTGCCATCGTCTGTGATAATAGGAATAAGAAAACAGAAATCAGACACTTGAATGGATTATATCATGAAGCATTTAGCAGTTGTACAATCTGAACATTACATGGTAAGACAGGCATACTATTTAGTAGCAAGTCATATAGACCCAAAAACCACGTATATAGCCTGTACTTGGCGGTAGGCATGCGATTCATCATCCCAGTTCAAGACAAAAGTGTACCTAGCAAAACTTGGTCGTGCCAATAGTTTTACTAGAAATGGAGAGTAAAAAACGAAGCTCTGGGAGCGCTGTAGCTGCGTGCACCACGGCAGGTAGCATGAATTCTGCACTGTGTGGGTGCTGCTCCCGTAGCTCAGTGAAACGAGGCAATGCCATGGGGGACGAATATGAAGACTCGACGACGTTCGAGTCATGTTCACACAAACATTCTTTTTTCAGATAAAACATCAAATAGTAACCAGTTTACAACTCCACAGTGTTGTATCTTGTGTATCTTTCTGTTACTGTTACCTTTATTTAAACATTAAGGATAATACGAACTACTTACAAACGTCAACGACCACTTTTTTCGTCGATGATACAAATAAAGTCAATAGAAAATAACAGTGTATAAAGTAGCTAGGTCTGTATTCAATGAGGTACAAAAACATAATAGGTAGTCTACACTAGATTGCACATTATGTTACACACAATTTCATTCTGCGCATTTGACATCCAGGCTTATTTTCACAGAGGCAGTGTGTACACGTACGAGCAATGTTGTCTTTATAGAAAATGTTCAAAGCGACCACATTGCATTTGCAAATACTTCATCGCTCGCTGGATCATGTTTTGCTGGACTGTGCGCAACACACCTGCATCTACCATTGCTGAAGCGGTTGCGCACAAGCTGTTTCTTGGTGTACTTCCATGGGTGGAGTGTTACAAACCGGTTCCTTCAAGTGTCCCCACAAAGAAGAATATAGTGGAGTATGTTCCGGGGAACGTGGAGGACAAAACATTGGCCCTCCACGACCAAACCATTTCCCTGGAAACGCTTCATTTAAAATACACTGAAGGGCCAAAGAAACCTGCCTAATATCCTGTAGGGCTCCCGCTAGCACCCAGAAGTGCCGCAGTGCGACGTGTCAAGGACTCGATTAATGTGTGAAGTAGCAGGGGGGGGGGGGGGGGGCTGCCCCATAAATCCGTAAGAGTACGAGGGGTAGGATATCTCTTCTCAACAGCACGTTGCAAGGCATCCCAGATCTCAATAATGTTCATGTCTGGAGAGTTTGGTGGCCAGTGAAAGTGTTTAAACTCGTAAGAGTGTTCCTGGAGCCACTCTGTAGAAATTCTAGACGTGTGGGAAGTCGCATTACCCTGCTGGAATTGTCCAAGTGCGTCGGAATGCAAAATGCACATAAATGGATGCAAATGATCAGACAGGATGCTTACGTGCGTGTCACCTGTGAAAGCCTAGACGTATAATGGGTCCCATATCACTTCAACTGCACACGCTCCATATCATTACAGAGCCTCCACCAGCTTGAGCCTGCTGACATGCAGGGACCATGGATTCATGAGGTTGTCTCCATACCTGTACACGTCCATCCACTCCATAAAATTTGAAACGAAACTCGTCCGACCAGGCAACATGTTTTCAGTCACCAACAGTCCATTGTCGGTGTTCACGGGCCCAGGCGAGACGTAAAGCTTCGTGTCGTGCAGTCATCAAGCCTATACGAGTGTGCCTTCGGCTGCGAGAGCCCATATCGATGATGTTTCGTTGAACGGTTTGCGCGCTGACACTTGTTGATGCCCCAGCACTGAAATCTCATAATTCAGTGTGTGGAAAGTGCTTACGCACATGTATATAGCGCCCACTGATTTCCTATTTTACTTATCGCTTAAGCTTGCGTAGTGTTAACCGGAAGTTTTTTTCTTTTTAGTGACATTGTTTCAGCTTATATTTGCCCTTCTTTCTCCATGCAAGTGAAACGGCGATCTTTTGTAAATACCTAACGCACGCTGAATTTACGTACAGTATTATTCTGTCAGCAAATGTATTAGTAATTTTATACGTAATGTATACCAGTAAATCTATTACATTTTTAGTAGCCTTGTAGAAGATATTTCATGCTTACTTTAATGTAAAATGCTGCTATTTAACATAAGCAGGGCGCAGTTCTTACGCGCATATACTTAGCGTCCTCTGCATCCCAATTTTTCCAAGTCGCTTGAGCCTATATATTCGTAACAGTTGTCCTTCGTCTTTGGCATGATGTATATTGTGCAAATATTTCATCCTGTGACTCCTGTTATAATTTTATGTCGACAAGAGCCTCTAACAGTAGGCATTTACCAATGATTATTCATTCTGAAGTAAGCTGAATGTAATCTGGCTGCTATCTAAAGCCATGGCTAGGGATAATTCTTGTTGTGTCAGTTTTATATATGGCAAGAGCCGCTCGGCTTCAGCTAATCTAATGTGCCATCATGTATTGTAACAAGTGAACACGTTTACCTCGGAAATATTTTCCTATTAATATTTTGTTATGTTTCCAGAAATAATTTTTGTAGCTGTTTATACACATTTTAGGACCCACTCCTTCTGAGAAAGATATTTTTAGAAATACCGAAACCTAGATCGAGGGATAATTAACCTTTGTTTTCCAACTGGTTGGCTGATTTTTTTAACCTCTTCAGATTTACACATTTGTTGATTTGCAGCCACGTTTAAGTCTCTTTACATTTTACATGCCGATGTGTAGTGATCTTCATGGTAGTGTACATGCGCTGAAGTGACAAAAATCACGAGTTACCTGATAATATCGTGTTGGACATTCTTTTGCTCGGCATACTGCGGCATCTCGACATAGCATAGACTCAACAAGGCCTTGGAAGTCTCCTGTAGTAGTATTGCACCATATTAGCCTCTACAGCCGTCCATAATTGCGTAAGTGTTGCCGCTGCGTGATTTTGCACACTAACTAACCTATCGATTACGTCCCATAAATGTACCATGAGATTCATGTCAGGCAATCTGGGTGGCCAAATCGTTCGCTCGAACTGCCCAGAATGTTCTTCAGACCGAAAGTGAACAATTGTGACTCAGTGACATGGCGCATAATCATCCATAAAAATTCCATCGTCGTTTGAGAACATGCGGTCCTTGAATAGCTGCAGCTGGTTTCCCGGTAGCCGAACATGACCATTCCTACTCAATGATTAGTTCAGTTGGACCAGAGGACCCAGTCCATTCCATGAAAACACAGTCTACACCATTATGGAGCCACCACCAGCTTGCACAGTACTTTGTTGTCAACTTGGGTCCATAGCTTCGTGGGGTCTGCTCTAATATTACCATCAGTTCTTGCCAACCGGAATCGGGATTCATTTGACCAGGGCATGGTTTTCCAATCGTATAGGGTTACCGATATGGTCACGAGCGGAGGAAAGATGCTGCAAGTGATGTTGTGCTGTTAGCAAAACTCGTTGCTGCCATAGCCTATTTACGCCAAATTTCGCCGCACTGTCCTAATGCATGCGTTCCTCGTACGTCTCACATCGATTTCTGCTGTTATTTCACGCAGTGTTGCTTGCCTGTTAGCACTGACAACTCTACGCAAATGTCACTGCTCCCGGTCGTTAAGTGAGGACCATCGGCCACTGCTTTGTCTGGTGGTGAGAGGTAATGCCTGATATGTGATATTCTCGGCACACTCTTGACACAGTGCATCTAGGAATATTGAATTCCCTAAGGGTTTGCGAAATGGAATGTCCCTTGCGTCTACCCCATCTACTATTGCACGTAAAAAGTCTCAATTTGTCATGTGTCATAATCAGGTCGGACACCGTTTCACATGAGTCATCTCAGTGCAAATGACAGCTCCGCCGGTGAACTGAACTTTTATACCTCGTGTACGCGACACTACCGCCATCTTTATTTGTGCATATCGCTGTCCCATTATATGTCACCTCAGTGTACGCAACGTGAAGTCACTTGTAACAGTGAGGAATAGTATGTTGTAAAAATTCAAAAGCATAATATCCGATATTGACAGCATAGCTCTGTCTAAACTAGGACTACTGATATTTTTAAAAATTTCGGGAATCCGATATGTCGATATTTTAAAAATATCATAATCGGCTCTTGATATATGGAAAAATGTATCGATATATCGACGTAATATATATTGACGTGCCTGCTTATAAAATTTCGGCTTCACATTGTAAATATACTGCTGGTTTTAGAGCTGTATATTTACGTATTGATTTATTAATAGATATTCTGTACATCAACGAGCTAGCAGTCTGCCTATCTCCCTTAGAGCAAGAACTGAAAGGAAAACGATGCTCGTTCACCCTTGGCGGTAATCACTTTGCTGACAGTGGTAACTGTATGTAAGTGGCACAATAACAGGTGTCCGATGGGTCCGTCGTTCGGTTTCTTCACATAACAAATTTGTCTTTAACACTTCTTGTCGACTTCCCTGTTTTTTCATTTCTACCAATGCCAGCGACGTAGCAGTTGCAGTGTCAAAATTTGTGTGGTGAGGCTGAACGTTGCAGTTTCTGTTCGTAGCGCCGACCGTCCGTTACGTCAGCATTTCCATTCCCGCGTCTCCGCCCACCATAACGACCAAATCCCGTCGTTTAGAATTTTGTTAATCATTTTCAGCAACTGTTTTGGAAGCATGCTGATGTGAAGAAATAGCACACTAGTTGATGTCTATTTCTGCATCGGAAATCTTGTTATTCCATTCACCCCTCCCCCCCCCCCCCCCTCCAGTGCAACCGGACTACTACTTTTGTGCCACGTATACTTGCTTTACACATTCAAAGAGAGAGACTGGACGTCATGAGAGCTCAAAAAGTACTAAGACTCCTTCACACAGTGAAAGGGAAATTATGTTCTACCGCAACTTCAGATATTTACCGAAAATTTTGAAAAAAAATTATAACATGAAATAAAAATATCGGCACTCGATACTGCCATTTTGATATCGATATTCTGGGAGAAAGAACATCGCCTATATATCGGTACTTTTGGAGAATACATCTATATATCGATATTTCATCAATAGACCTAGTCGAAACTTGTCACCCAATAAAATGTTTTTTAGTGATCATGACTTGTGATTTTTTTCAATTATCATGTCACATTATTTACTCGTATAAAACGTTCGTAATTTTCAAGCTAGTCCAAAAGCCATACACAAAACTGTATTCGTCGAATGCGGTCTTCTGGCCACTGGTGCAATGGATGCTATTCTTCAACGTGGAACACTTCAACAACCAGTCTTTGAGATGCCTGGAAATGCCTTGCAATATGAAGAGTACTTCGCCAAGGTGATTGGTGTATAGTTTCAAGAATCACGTCCTCTGTTTTTGGAGGACGTCTAGTCCTTGGACGACCTCTGTTCATTACTTGCTTGTGGACGAAGATTACCAGCTTCCCGAAGGCGTTATTCCAGGCAACGAACAACATTGGCATCGGGATAGTACCTTTGAGGATACCTTGCAGCACACGAACGAGCAGTAATAGCTTGGTTATCGGATGCACCCAGCACCAAAAGCATTTTCCACGTATTCATCATTTGCGTACTCTATAGGGCAGCAGCCCTACATGAACATCACACGACCATTTATGGTTGTGCACTGCGTGCTTGGTGGACACATGCAGGCAGTTTAATGTGTCCTACTGTCACGTGATAGGCCATTGTCATGTGACAAAATAATGTCCGTTTATAAACGACTAGAGCGAGGAAATGGAACTCTAAAAAAGAAAAGAAAAGGAACTTGACGAGGTTTCGAACCGTAGCCCCATGGTCGATGTGGATTTGATGTCTTAGCAGTCTATTCAGTGAGCTGCCACGGCTGGTAAGGTACTGAGTGGTGATACACATTCCTCTGTACATTCCTAAGCTTACACACTACTTAATTGAACTTAAACTGACATAAGCTAAGGACAACACAAATACCCATTCCCGAGTGAGGACTCTAGCCTCCGACGGGGGAAGCGACGCGAACCGTGACAAGACGCGCTAGACCACTCGGTTACCCCGCTCGGCGTGCTTCGAATAGTACATCAAGACAGAAGATCAGTTTTCTTCCAACTTTAGTTGAAGGAACACTATTTAGTTGGTGTTCGTGGAACTGCAGTCAACGCAGGACAGACAGTCTAAACCTACATCCTACTATTGCTGTAACTAGCGTTACCAAAATCTGATAATATATTTTATTATTCACTATTCTCTGTTACTTTCATTGTGTGTGTGTGTGTGTGTGTGTGTGTGTGTGTGTGTGTGTGTGTGTGTGTGTGTGTGTGTGTGTTGCCCTAGAATCCACGCATCCTTCCTACTAGGACATCTTTATCAGTATTTTTCGGCATCCGTGAAACCTGTATGGAAGTGGGCGCTCCCAGTCAGCAAGAGATTTTGCTAGATACACTTTTTGTCTTCACCCTGTATACTCTTCAAGTAACTCCTCGATGCACCCTTACATATCAACTGCAATTTGGAATAGGAAGGTAACTAGTAAAAGGGGCTTCGTTTACTATGTAGGACATACTGATTGTGTAGGCATGTAAGCAACAGCCTCAGTGTGAACTGAGCACTGGACAGTTTAAGGTCGTTTTAACAACATGCGATATATTCATGCTTTCTGGGCCTATATGAGTTGCTACTAAATGATATCTCTGTCTTACAATGTAATAATAAGTCCGTACAACTGTTAAATGCCCCTTATATAATCGATTCGAGTGTCTGAGTCATATGCTTTGTTATCTATTTTAGCCCTGATAATGGCTATAGTATAGCCGAATTCTAGCTAGGTCTTCAATACGATACAGGTTGATGTGCAACTGTTTTTTGTGTTCATCACTGATTGTAGCCATTTCATAGTGGTTGAGAAAATCTATTCGTAATGGAATCCAACCTGATTTATCAACTTGTAGCTTACGATTAGCTACAAATATAAGTCAGGAGGATTGTAGGCTTAACGAAGCATTAAGAACAATGTCAATGAAAAAGCGACTTCTAATGTAATGTAATGTAATGTAACATAAGCTTTGTGGAAAAGTTTTGGCAGGAATAATGGGTGCCAAAATAAAAACTTTATGAGTAGTTCTTTCCCATTCATGTCACAACCATCACCATCACTTAGTCTCAGGAACCATGGATGCGACGGTTAGTCTTTCCCTGACACTATTCCTTCCTAACTGAGGCGCTACAGCCATCAAAATAGTTAGATCCTTGGAAGATGGTATAAGATTTATTTTCTGATTTCTTAAAAAGATAAAGATGCTACACCCTATTAATAACAGTCCCGGCGTCAGGATCCCTGGGATTAATAACATCACTTGTGAGTGCAGAAGGAATTACGTCAGTCAGTCTATCCGCACTGTTTCCAGTCGCTGTGTATAACACTGTCTATTCGAAATCGAAATCTGCAGTTACTGAGCGCAGTCTCACAAACAAACTCAACATACTGTTGTATGAAACAAAACTTTTGTCCCAGGATTCTACATACTCTGATTATTCTGTAACTAAAGACGCTAAAGAAATAATAATGTGCGAGAAGAACTTCAATCACTACAGAAGATAAAACGTTAGTGGTACATGGAAACGAGCTCTCTAGGCAGAGAAGAAGCGGAGATATCTGTTGCAATGTTTACGCTATTGTGGGAGCAGTGACGCCACTAACACAGACGTTGACACTATCTGCGAAAGAGTCAGAAGCCGCCTACGGGCTGTATGCGACTACCATAGCAACACTCTAGACAATAAGTTGTTCCTGACGAAGACGGTGGAAGCAATCGTCGAAAGCTTGATGTTTTACACTGAATAGTCGCGGCTAGAAGTCTGAGAATGTTTTATGTACTGTAAATTGTTACATGTAACGTGCTGAAGTAGTTGTGTGCTTCGTGTTAAGGTAGGCTTTGGGTGAAATTTGAGGTCAATTAGATGGGGACTTCATTGATTAATTTAAATTTAAAATACTTTTGTCGTAAATGGGACAATAATTGACACTTCAATCAGTGGCGGCTCATAACTACACATTCGCAGCTATCTCACATACGGATTGTCAGCGGCCTAATGTTTACTCGAACGTTTCTAATCCCGTCCACTATACTTTCATCCCGGTCGGTCTTCGCTACTAATTATGATACGTCCCGTATACAAATTTTGTACGTGAGTGTGTCTGGCGCTCGTTTCAGCTTCGCGCTCCGAGCAGCCGTTTGTGTCACTACAAAGCGGCTCTGTCAGCCCCATCAAAATAGCCTAGTATTCACAGAGAGAGAGAGAGTGAGTGAGAGAGAGAGAGAGAGATTTATATCACTGACGGTTCCTTTCGTCCTAAGTTGCACTTTCTGAAACTGCTAAACATTGTGATAAAAATCAGTGTCCATGTGAATTCACTTTCATCACCATCTCATCTGTTATTTTAGTAGCGCAAAGAATTTCACGGCTTTCGAGAAGAAAAAAATAAAACCAGAAAAAAACTCTGCGAATATTCCTGACAACCGCCTCACTTTTAAGTGAGTATGGATGACGAGCGATTGGTAAACAGAGGTTAACACCAGTTTTCTTTCAACATGTTTTCATGTTTCGTGGTAACAATAGGTGCTATTATTTGCAAAACTATGTAGTTACATAAGTGGAAAAATAAGAATAAAATCCGTTTACTGCTATTAGTGGAGTTTTTTATTACGTCAATGTACATTTGGAACTCAACGATTCAGCATCAACGCTTCATTTGTTATGTAAAGACTCTGTGGGGTGTTGACTCCGCAGTGAAGGTCCTTACATAACTGGAATTCTGATGATGAATCTGTCACTTCTGAAGGTACATAGACATAGTAAAAACTCTATAATAAGACCACAAATGTATTTTATTATTAAATTTTCCAAGTTTTTGTTTGTTTGTTGTAGGATCCAGCGATTAAGTGAAAGAGCTTTTGGGAAATGCTTTGCACCTGATATTATTATGTGGTGTTCACCATAAGCAATAATAATCTGATGTGTATCTGGCGAAGGAGATGGTTTTCCACCGAAATTCTTCAGCATGACGAATTCCTTGTGTTAGGTCGCTAACCAGAGAAACGACCGACAAGATGCGGACAGCATAATGTGGATGCCATGTAGGCGCGAGCGACTGACAGCGGCTGCTCAATCATCTGTTTGTAGCTCTTCTTGCCGACCCAGGGAACAGCAGTAAAAACAGTGTATTTTTGCGCTTTAGGCTGTAGAGATTAGGAGATCCATTACAAGCTGGAGTCCATTAAGGTGCAAAGGAACAAAAGCTGAGGCCGAACCCATGATAAGACGTAGTGAGCGGAGGATGCCGAACCTTCCTTTGCCCGCCCCCCCTCCCCCTTCCCCCCACACATACCTCCTGCACAGGAATGCACGAGCGATAGCAGTGCCACTCCCGCCGTGGGATTTTGTGTACCTGAAGATATAACACACTGAAGACACGAGACAATAGTGATAGTCATAATACCAGCTTCAGTATAATTGTTCCTTGTTGTTTTCCACTTTGATTTAGAAAGAGATAGATCACACTTACGAAACTTTTATTTTGACAACAGGATTAGTATTATTAGACGCTAAGGCCACAGCAATTGGTGCTGAGAGTACAAATGCACAAATTCTTGTTGAAACAGACTAAGTAAATGATAGCCAAAGTTAAATGGCTATGTATAAACTACGTGATTTCCTATCAAAACATCAGGTATATTTCTCAATAGTCACTTAGTCTTTGTATATCTGTAGGTATGGATGGAGACTGTAGTGTTTCTCCATTATTTCTTGTAACGTATTAGAAATACTTTTACTCCTTTCATCTTAAAACTTTCTAGATTAAAACAGGAACAAGTGCAAAAAAATATCTTCTCTTCTGTATTTTATTCCGAAATATAAAAGGTGACATCAGATCTTATAGCGTGTGAATGCCACGTTCAGAGCTAGTGACATCCGCCAAATAAATAGGGTCAATTAGATGGAGTCGACTCCCACGTTGACTGTAGGTAATGTGATTTTACGGCCTACGTCTTCTGAGGAGGCGGCTTTAAAATCGCCGAAACCATGGTCAAGGTTTAGTAAACCTGTATTTTGCAACTGGTTTACTTATTTCCAATGCATTGAAGCTCTTGCATGCACAGTTCCTGAAGCGTACCCATATTCAAAATCTTGGAATATATTGTTATAGAACTCATGATAAATTAGATGGATGTAGTTCCTTGTTCCCTGAAGATTTTTTCCACTTCTCAAATTTTATTTGATACTCATCTTGATGTAAAAATGGCGGAGGAGGTATTGATAGGCGACGAATGTTGTGCCTACTGAAATCCCCTTAAATAAACTCAAGATCCCGTTTTAGTGAATACTTGGACTGCATCGTTTGAGTACTTTCTTTACTGATTCTGATCCTACTTATATTTTTCCACTGCATTTTGTTTCCTAGAGTGTCTTTAGCAACTTTGTCCTTTGCAATGGCATACATGGCTTTAATTGAAAGAAAGTTTTCTGTTTTCATTCGACTATGGAAAGCTTTAGATTGACCTCTTTCACTGTTTCCATCCGCTCTTGGGGAACAAATGCACATTTTAAGTGGTTATTTCCATTACCAAATGATCTATTGTGTCAATATGCTGATTTTGCGTCAAGATTTACATCCACTGTTTCAGAACATGGCCTAATTAAACATGCATCAAATATTACTATAAGTAATCTTAAGAAATGTATATCTGAAGTTTCATTAAAGATATTAGCAAGTCTCCTTTCTTCCGCCATGTCACTTTTTCTAATTATATTTTGAATGCAGTCCAGGCATTGGCTTACAGCCTAAATTTTATCAGCATAGAATGCAGAAGTATGCAGGAAATCGCTTGTAGTTCTTTTACTCTAAAAAGATCTGCACTTTAGCTTTACAAATGTGTGCTTAAATCATTATTTTTTGGAGTGTCATTTGTACTACTTGTACTCTCAGCCCCAGAATTGCCGCAGTACATGTGATCGATGGCAGTAACATATGAGTCTTCATTTTTAAACTATCATTTCCGAGCTATGTATTGGTGAGTGTAGTTTTGTTTAATTAAAAGTCGTCCTGAACGTCATTTTCTAGAACGGCACTTACCAAGCTGAGCAATGCAGAAAATATCTGTTCCTTGTGTTAGATAATTAGATCTCAGCTACGAAGGAGGACGATGGTTGAACTTCTAAATGGGATTAATTCGACAAATAATTTTCCCTGTAAGAACGGGTTCTCTACCTCGACGCACGTGAACGTAAACTTACGCCAGTTTTGTCATCCAGAATTAATTTTCTCTGTTTCTGTCCCCCAGAAACAATATAATTTCAGCGACGGAGGTGTCTGAAAGATTCCGTTTTATTTGAAGATTCAGAACGGTTAGAGAACTGGGTAAGCGCTAACTGAACTACCACGCCAGAATGAGACTGCTAGCCAAACGGTAACGAATTGTAATTTATAGCATTGATGAATCAACGGTAGAGGTCTTAATCACTTGTTATGCCCCCTTCTTTTCTTCCGGTGCTGTTACTCCTGGAAATATTATTGTGGAAGCGTCCGGGGTTTCAAAAGTAGGAGCGAGACAAAGGCATTTAATGGAGCGATTGAAGTTACTCCTGTATCAAATGTTAGCGTACTGGTTCTGAGCACTATGCGACTTAACTTCTGAGGTCATCAGTCGCCTAGAACTTAGAACTAATTAAACCTAACTAACCTAAGGACATCACACACATCCATGCCCGAGGTAGGAGTCGAACCTACGACCGTAACGGTCACGCGATTCCAGACTGAAGCGCCTAGAACCGCACGGCCACTGTTAGCGTACTGTTCGCGGTAGACATAGTTGGGATCCGAATCTCCTTTTAAGAAACAGATTAAATCTCTTAGAAAAATGCGGAAGAGACGTAATGTATCTTTGTGAAAGGAAAATAATTCGCTACTGGATGCGGAACCGAGTAATCTACTGCTTGACTATCGCTGGGACGTGTGAGTACGCTCTCGAATTTTTAACAATAATTGTCTTTGTGACATAGAAATCATTTCTTGTAGTGTCTTCCACTGGCGTTGGATGAGCATTTCCATAACGCATTGCTCTCCTTTGAATCTTGTCTATCTTCTCCTTTAATCCCACTTGATAAGGATCCCTAACCGTTGAATAACATTTTAAAATACTTTGCTGCATTTACTGAGTCGGCGAATAAGTTCTTAGCGTTTTTCCATAAATCAACATAACAGATACACATAACAGAGCTTTAGTCGTCATTTTCCTTCACTACTTACAACGATCGGCTAATGCAGGGGTAACATTTTCGATTCGATTCCGCACGACTTTGAGGCGAAGAACTCGTTGAGCCATGTTCGGATCGCATTTTCATCCAGAAATGAAGTTCCTTTAAGGTTATTTGACAGAGAGCAGAAAAGGTGAAAAGCTGAGGGAGCAAGATCAGGTGAATAAAGATGGTGCTGAATGACTTCCCAATCTAACTCCTGTATAGCGCTTTTTGTCAGTCTAACAGAAAGCGCGCGGGCGTTATCTGGACTAGCATCAGTTCACCCAGTCTTCCGGGTCGTTGTTCTTGGACTGCATCTGGAAGATGTCTCAGTTGTTGACAATAAATGTCAGCATTGATGGCTACACCTCAGGGAAGCAGTTCGTTCTAGTCACTTGGCTTGGAGCATGCGGTACCCGATTTTTGAACCTTTCCCATATCATGCAAATTCCGAACGATGGTGGAATGATTATAGCTTATCACATTAGTTGGTGCTCGAGTACACTGACGTGGATCATTGTGGATTAATGCATTTAAAAGATCTTTATCAACCCCGAATGTCTTCCTGAACGTGGAGAGTCAGTAATATCAAAAAGACCTACCTGAAAAGGAGAAAACTATTTTCCTTCCGTGCTCTTACCAATCGTATTATCTCCATACACGGTGCAAACTTTTCTGCCTACCTCCAGCGCTGTCACTCCTTTATTGAACTCAGAAAAATATGTCGGAAATGTTCCGATTTCTCGACTTGGCGCTCCATTTTTTTAGCTTCCACGGTTCCACTTACTATTTCGAAATAACAAAATGACAATATACAAACTCAACTAGCAATAGAGAACTACAAATAAAAGATGACAATCGATAAATAAGCACATAGTAACCCGAATTCCAACGTACAAAGCAAAAACCCTACGCAATTATGCACCAATCTAATGGTTTTATTGGACATTTCCCTTTAAATATTTTTAGACACAACCTTACATATTAAGCAGCTGTGACATTTTTCCGTACTTGTTCAAAATGTGAAGCCCGACAACAGATATTTGTGTCTGTTGACACATTATATGTATTTGTTATTCTATGGGGGTGACTGCTAGATTCTGTACCAAGCGTCGATCTTCTGCACGTCGTCTTGTATTTCACTACAAATTTCTAGTGTTGCCTCTTCTCTACATGATCAACGTCATCTGAGAACAGTCTAACGGAGTTTCCGACACCATAGACAGGGCATTTATACGTCCCGTGTACAGTTGTGAGCCTGTAGCAAACTCCTGTGGTGTACCCAGAGTTCTCATCTGATTTGGTACCGTTACGAATGACGTGCTGTGTTACATTTACAAGAAAGTCTTAAATTTTGTCACAAAGATGGCTAACGGCATATCACTCGCATTTAGTTCACTTCGCGATAGTACGTCACGTTTTCGAACGACATCCCGAAGTCAAGAAACAGGAAGGTAGCAACCTCGATATCGCTACCAACCTCTTTGATTCTTATTGACGAACGGAGCTAACTGAAATTCACAACACAGCTGTTTTTGGAATCCATATTCTTTTCTACAGTTCACAGAACGCGAGCCCAAAGCGATTTTCACTATTCTACAAATGACTGACATCAGCGATGCAGGACTAACACTCGCCCCCCCCCCCACTTTTTTTTTTTTTTTTTTTTTTTTAATGAGAATGTCCTGCGTTACGGTGCTCATGCAACATGCAATAAACTGCTGCTTGCCAGTGTATCACTTCATCGTTTGTACCACGCTTGATTTTCATCCTTGATTTCACTATTTCGGCCTTCTCTGTGTCCCACTCCATTTCGGTGGCAGTATCTCTAAGCGCCAAGGCAAACGATCCATTTTCTGGCTGTACATAAGGCCGAAACTACCTTGAAACTTTTATTCCATCAGTAGTAAGAATTTTAGTTTCGAGTTCATTTAAAGCTTTTCGCATTGTTCTCCTTACGCTAATTTTCATTTCGTTTCAACTTTTGTGTGTCAGAAAGACCTTGGGTTCACTTAACTTTGTGTTAACACCTCACTAACACAGGTATTTAATTACAAGTCTTCCCATTTCACACGTCGTTGCTTGGTTCATTCGGTAATTGGGGCACTGAAGTTTTAAATCGACTGCCATCGATTCAGGAGTTGATCAGCAGCTAGAAAATGAGTAAGTCGCTTTTGTTAGAAGAATCAACGTATTACTCGTTGACAAAACTGCCTTTAAACTTCACTTTCGCAAGGAAATGACTGTTTCAGTTTGTCCCCAAAACAATGGCGCATTTATCAGAAAATGGCGAATTGGGGCATATCCCCGAAGCTCCGACAACGTGGCGACAATTGTTCAATGATTAACCCCGCAAACGGTGCCATTCAACACACACTGCGTGATATTGTCCCACCAGAAGATATAATTCTGATATCTACAGTGAAATCTGTACTTCTACACCCATTAAAGAACGAATGGAAGAAGAATGCGTGGGAAACGAGTGATTTGCTATGGAGAAGGAAAGACGTGCTGCAGAAAGAAGAGAACGTGCTATGGAAACAAAACGACAGTACCTCTGTGTAAAACAAAAGGAAGAAAACATATCAAATAGCCAGTCAATTATTCTTCAGAGTCAGGTTCAGACTTCTCACATCGTGACAGTAACTCAGATAAAAATATGAACTTCCTCTTCTGCGAAGAAGTATCCGAAGACGAAGAACAACGATCTGGGACTACAGTGAAGAGTCAGAGGACCTAACGAAGTACACTATTTACTAGGTACCTTAGTAACTGAACTCTTTCAAGTTACACCACCAATCATCCTTTCATGGAAAAGAATGTATTACCATAGTGTAAGAATGTTTAAGAATTACGTTCAAATTTATCAGATTTTGCAGATCAATATTTTGTTGGTTGTCTTGGCTACAATACAACAATGTCACGAAGGGTTATTTTTATTATGCAAGTATCAGTTTTTAATCCATGTTTATCTCAAATAGGACAACGACCCGCACTGTGGGACTTGGCCACATTTTGTGTGGTAAGAGTCCGCAATTTTTGTTTTAGTTAAATTATAAATTTCTCTGTAATTAATAAACGTGCTCTTCTACCTCGGTGGTTTTCTATGAAGTTAAATTTCCTCTGGTAAATAAGAAACCAACCTAAAAGCTTTATTTATCCTGATTGACGCAAAAGACATAGTTATAATCTAAATTTTCTTAGATAATTTATTTTCGTTACATTTCATATTAATTCAGTTTTAAGATGGCAAAAATGGCTCTGAGCACTATGGTACTTAACTTCTGAGGTCATCAGTCCCCTAGAACTTACAACTACTTAAACCTAATTAACCTAAGCACTTCACACACATCCATGCCCAAGGCAGAATTCGAACCTGCGACCGTAGCGGTCACGCGGTTCCAGACTGAAGCGCCTAGAACCGCTCGGCCACTACGGCCGGCTTTAAGATGACACTTCAATGTGTTTACAGTGTGATTTGCTATGTGTGCGGTGAAGTGCCTCTTGATTCTCAGAAACGTGAATTTCTTTGATAAATTAAGACATGAAGTAGCATTATTTCGCGAGAACCTTCAAATCATGTCAGTGACTTATCTTTGTTTGGTGTTTTCTCTTAAGCAACGAATGTCAAGAAAGAAAAAGCATACCGTCACATGTCCATCTCTACCATTGGTTACACGACCTGTACCACATGAAGGTCTGCCTGTTGTTATCTCTCGAGAACATTACGTCCTAGAATCTGATGAAGATGTGGAAGTGAAATGAAAACATGAGACTGGGCCTTTACAGCAAGACCCAGATTATTCGATCTCACCCAGGAGTCCACAAAAAATTACTGAAGAAGGACTTAGTGATTTAATAGATGATCTGCAAAAACTAAACTTTTTGGCTCCAGGTTTCAGAAGTGGGAGCTTCCGGAGAAAAGAGAAAGGACCCTTATTTGGCTCACTCTGATTTTCATGTCTTCGCTGACGTGAACCGCTAGATATGAGGACAGCATTTTGGTACAGATGGCTAGGGAATTGGCGGAAATCACAGGCGGCTGCCTTCTATGACGAGGGTGTTGGAAAGCATGTGTAGAGAAGTAGCTGGAAGGTGTAGCTAAATGTTGAAAACAAAAAATATTAGATTTTCACTGTGGTTTCTAATTCGCGACCGATCGGAAGTTGGAAAAAAATAGCCCACGTGCTCTTGACGATATAGTGCTGAACAGTTCACACCAGGAGATCTGAGTGCGGAATCATATTGCCTCCAGGATTTTTTCCCCAAAAGTATACCATGATCATTTAACCATACAGTAGAGCTGCATGCCCTTGGAGAAATAACGGCTGTAGTCTCCCCTTGCTTTCAGCCGTTCGCAATCCCAACACAGCAAGGCCATTTTGGCTGATGTTACAAGGTGAGGTCAGGTCAGGTGAGTCAGTCATCCTGACTGTTGGCCCTGATAACTCCTGGAAAGACTGCTGCCCCTCTTCAGGAACCACATGTCTGTCTGGCCTGTCCACAAATACCCTTCTCTTGAAGTTGCACCTATGACGCGGCTGTATGTGTCGTTGAGGCATGCAAGCCACCCCACCTCCTCAATGTAAGGAAATATTGAGAAGAATCTATTTTCATTGTGTAACTAACTGGTTTTAGTAATAGCAGCAAAATTCTACACGCTTTAAGTAACGTGACTTGAGCATTTTAAAGGAACAAATATGGGTACCTGAAGATTTCTTATGACATGATGTAGGGCAGTTCTGTCGAATTGTTGACAATGCCTGCCAAAATAACTGGTCGTGCCCAAATTTTTCGATATTCGAAAAGAGGAGTAGGCATCAGACTGTCCCATTCTGCAGTGTTAAGCGTACAACCACACATTTATTAATATGTATACCACGCGCATATGTATTTTAAACCAATCGCGTCACTGTCCTAACGACCTTGAAGACAACTCATTCTCCTCTTTGCGGTAACTGGCTGACGAACACTAATCACTGTCGCATTCGTTGTGACCATTACAGAAGGCAATAAGAGCATATGCTTCTCTTGAAACCAAATAGGAAGAGAGATAAGCTCTAAATTCGAGATTATCAGACACTAAAATCTTCAGTGAGACTCAGTTGGTAGGCCATCACCTCTTCTTTGTAGATAATATTTAGTTTAAACTAATAATTCTATATTTGCCGCGTTATGTTGAGGTCTTAGTTTTGATTTACTTTGACTATATAAAGGAATGGAACTCAAGTGGTGCCTTAGTGCGCACGGACTAGGTTGTACAGAGGATTAACGCTTGGAGAGGGAGATGAATAGACTACAGCAGTTGACGCACGTGAGTTGTAAGGTCGTCTGGCTACAGATCCAAGGGCAGCCACAAGAATTCAATGGATGCAATTAAAACATAAAAGATATTCAAGGACAATAGACTGGACAAGGCACGGCGTCGGCAGATGGGAAAATTAGACAGCTGATCGTTCTGCACGATTACAAATTGTGTTACGCGCCAGCGCCGCTAAAGGCGCTGCATCGGACGATAATAGCCGGAGATTAACGGATGTCAATAGCCAACGCGGCAATTCACCACTGTGTTGGAGTTTTTGCTCGCGCTGTTCCTTTTCAAGATGCAGCTATTTTAGCGTAATTGCTTTCCACGCAGTTAAAAAGACGATTGCGCGGGAACATTCCAGAATGTGCTAAGACCTTTGGTAGTTTTCTCACAACGTACCGCTTGTTACCAAGTCTAATAACTTCTGCCCGATCTACAAACGACAGCTGTACAGTTTATGCAGCTTCATTGCTAACAAATAGTTAGTAGAGAGGTTCAGAAATGGGACTTGCGTCCACATATTTCCTTTTGTGGCCAAAACTATTCGCTGCAGACTAATGGCATTTATGCATGGAAATAGCTGTAAGTCACGCATTGTGCAGTATGGCGTTTTGATAGCGGTGGGTGGAAGTGGGTTACAGTGGGTGGCAAAAATTTTAATGCCAATGTAATTAAAACTCAGCGCTGCCAACACAATTTACGTAGTGTAATCGCTGGCTAGCGCGCCTCAATGTTATTTTAATACTAGCACGAAAAAGTAACCGAGGGAAAAAAGTAACCGAGGGAAAAAAAGTAACCGAGGGAAAAAAAGTAACCGAGGGGAAAAAAGTAACCGAGGGGAAAAAAGTAACCGAGGGGAAAAAAGTAACCGAGGGGAAAAAAGTAACCGAGGGGAAAAAAGTAACCGAGGGGAAAAAAGTAACCGAGGGGAAAAAAGTAACCGAGGGGAAAAAAGTAACCGAGGGGAAAAAAGTAACCGAGGGGAAAAAAGTAACCGAGGGGAAAAAAGTAACCGAGGGGGAAAAAGTAACCGAGGGGAAAAAAGTAACCGAGGGGGAAAAAAGTAACCGAGGGAAAAAAAGTAACCGAGGGAAAAAAAGTAACCGAGGGGAAAAAAGTAACCGAGGGGAAAAAAAGTAACCGAGGGGGAAAAAAGTAACCGAGGGGAAAAAAGTAACCGAGGGGAAAAAAAGTAACCGAGGGAAAAAAAAGTAACCGAGGGAAAAAATAGTAACCGAGGGGAAAAAAAGTAACCGAGGGGAAAAAAAGTAACCGAGGGGGAAAAAAGTAACCGAGGGGGAAAAAAGTAACCGAGGGGGAAAAAAGTAACCGAGGGGGAAAAAAGTAACCGAGGGGGAAAAAAGTAACCGAGGGGGAAAAAAGTAACCGAGGGGGAAAAAAGTAACCGAGGGGGAAAAAAAGTAACCGAGGGGGAAAAAAAGTAACCGAGGGGGAAAAAAAGTAACCGAGGGAAAAAAAAGTAACCGAGGGGGAAAGAAGTAACCGAGGGGGAAAAGAAGTAACCGAGGGGAAAAGAAGTAACCGAGGGGAAAAGAAGTAACCGAGGGGAAAAGAAGTAACCGAGGGGAAAAGAAGTAACCGAGGGGAAAAGAAGTAACCGAGGGGAAAAGAAGTAACCGAGGGGAAAAGAAGTAACCGAGGGGAAAAGAAGTAACCGAGGGGAAAAGAAGTAACCGAGGGGAAAAGAAGTAACCGAGGGGAAAAAAAGTAACCGAGGGGAAAAAAAGTAACCGAGGGGGAAAAAAGTAACCGAGGGGGAAAAAAGTAACCGAGGGGGAAAAAAGTAACCGAGGGGGAAAAAAGTAACCAAGGGGGAAAAAAGTAACCAAGGGGGAAAAAAGTAACCAAGGGGGGGAAAAGTAACCAAGGGGGAAAAAAGTAACCAAGGGGGGAAAAAAGTAACCAAGGGGGGAAAAAGTAACCAAGGGGGGAAAAAAGTAACCAAGGGGGGAAAAAAGTAACCAAGGGGGGGAAAAAGTAACCAAGGGGGGTGAAAAAGTAACCAAGGGGGTGAAAAAGTAACCAAGGGGGTGAAAAAGTAACCAAGGGGGTGAAAAAGTAACCAAGGGGGGGAAAAAAGTAACCAAGGGGAAAAAAGTAACCAAGGGGAAAAAAGTAACCAAGGGGAAAAAAGTAACCAAGGGAAAAAAAGTAACCAAGGGGGGGAAAAGTAACCAAGGGGGAAAAAAAGTAACCAAGGGGGAAAAAAGTAACCAAGGGGGAAAAAAGTAACCAAGGGGGGAAAAAGTAACCAAGGGGGGAAAAAGTAACCAAGGGGGGAAAAAGTAACCAAGGGGGGAAAAAGTAACCAAGGGGGGAAAAAGTAACCAAGGGGGGAAAAAGTAACCAAGGGGGGAAAAAGTAACCAAGGGGGGAAAAAGTAACCAAGGGGGGGAAAAAGTAACCAAGGGGGGAAAAAGTAACCAAGGGGGAAAAAGTAACCAAGGGGGAAAAAGTAACCAAGGGGGGAAAAGTAACCAAGGGGGGAAAAAGTAACCAAGGGGGGAAAAAGTAACCAAGGGGGGAAAAAGTAACCAAGGGGGAAAAAGTAACCAAGGGGGAAAAACGTAACCAAGGGGGAAAAACGTAACCAAGGGGGATAAAATGTAACCAAGGGGATAAAATGTAACCAAGGGGAAAAAACGTAACCAAGTGGAAAAAACGCAACCAAGGGGAAAAAACGTAACCAAGTGGAAAAAACGTAACCAAGTGGAAAAAACGTAACCAAGGGGAAAAAACGTAACCAAGGGGAAAAAACGTAACCAAGGGGAAAAAACGTAACCAAGGGGAAAAAACGTAACCAAGGGGAAAAAACGTAACCAAGGGGAAAAACGTAACCAAGGGGAAAAACGTAACCATGGGAAAAACGTAACCAAGGAAAAAACGTAACCAAGGGAAAAACGTAACCAAGGCAGAAACGTAACCAAGGGAAAAACGTTATCAAGGGAAAAACGTTATCAAGGGAAAAACGTAAACAAGGGAAAAACGTAAACAAGGGAAAAACGTAACCAAGGGAAAAACGTAACCAAGTGAAAAACGTAACCAAGTGAAAAACGTAACCAAGGGAAAACTGATCGCGAAAACTGCGATTTACTTCCAGTTCGGCTTTAAGTAGGAGTAACTAATCTCTCTGTGTAATAGTAAAGTAAGTGATAATATATTGGAGCAAAATGCCCAAACGTAGAAACAAGTTTTTGCAACTCCGTATAATGTCGAAAAGACAAAAGATGCTGCGCTTAACAACGAAACCGATGAAGAAAGAGAAGCACATCTAGCAAGGTTACGGCAAAATTCTCAGCGAAAAGGAAATAATCTAACAGAAGAGCTACATGAAAATATTAGGGAGAAAGATCGGAGAAGAAATAAGTCATTTAGAAAAAGAGGAAAAATACCTGACGGTATTTTCGTTCTGTCGTTCCCACTACAAGAAAATGCGTGTTTTTTTCAGCAGACGCGTTTTGCCTTATTGAGATAAAGCATGATCAGTGGCCTGTAATTAAAGGTATTTACAATTTGATTTGTTTTTAAGATCGAAAAAAGTTCGTTAACAACGTGTTACTTTTTACTTATGGTGGTCTCCCCCTTTTTTTTTGCTAAATCGGGAAATGACGTCTGCTAGCACATCCTTTGTGTTTTTCTTCGTTAGACACTGATAATTGTTGTCCAATTTTTAGTTGCTCTGCAAAACTATGCCTTTCTTACGTTTACACTGCACACTTTTTTCGCACACCACTGTTTTCTCTTTATTTTTATACTTCTAGGTAAGTATTGTGGTTTCTGTTTTGTGTTGCGGCAGTATAACATTGCCACTGGTTTGTCTTTGACCTATGCTCCTTTTTCGTATTTTAATTAATTGTAAGTGTGTAATTCTATTTGATTATGTTGTTGCGTATTCATATGGTGTGTAAGAGTAGTGAAGAAGGGTGGCGCAGGGAGAAACCGTGATGAATGGATATAAGTGTAGAGTAGTGAGTTAGAGGAGAAGGTGAAGAGTAAGAAGTGAAATTAAATTTGGAGGAGGAGTGGTTGGGTGGAAGAGTGTGAAGGATGGAATAGGCTCTTCTTTTTCATGTAATTTTTTCTATTTTTTATTTTTTATTTCCAATATTTATTTGGTAATTGAGCAACTGTTTACTTTTTGTCAGTACTTTGTATTTTCTTGGAAAGGGAGAAGGTGTCTATCTTAACTGATTCTTATTATATTCTTATCTTTTTCAATATTGCTTGCTTTATGGTATTCTTGTTTTAGACGATCTGAAAATGTTGGATGGTTTGTACTATATTTAAATGCTCTAAAATTTACACTACAAATATCAGTGTCTAACGAAGGAAAACACTTCCCGATGTAGGCGAAAAACCGAGACGAAATCACCGTAAGCAAAAAGCAACATACTGTTAAGGAACTGTTTTTGGTCTTAAAAACAAATCAAATCGTAAATGTCTTTAATTCCAGACCACTGATCAGGCTTTACCTGAATAAGATAAAACGCATCTGTTAAAAAAAAGAAAAGAAAACACGCATTTTCTTGTAGATACAACGACAGAACGAAAATACCCCGAGGAATTGTAAGGCAACTACAGACAATGTGACCACACAATTGAAGAAACAGGAAAAATATTGGACAGCAATACAAATCATGAACAGAATACAGAAGTAACAAATAAAATATAATGAACATCCAAGTATAGCAGTCGGGGGAATGGGTAAACTGTGTAAGTGTTGTAGGACGAAAGAATTTAGAGGAACAATACCAAGTACATGCTACTCAAATGGTAAAATTACATTGCCAGCACTAAAATTACCTCCACCTGAATTTAAACGCGATGCAAGATGATTATACGGGACGAATGTACAATGGGAAAAAAAAGAAAAAAAATCTTAAAACACTCAATACAACATTACAAGATCTTCGGAAAAACAACAGATTAATGGGCGGAGTTCTATTCCTACTATCAGGAGACTTTCGCGAAACATTACTGGTGATTCCAAAGTCAACACAGACAGATGAAAAAACGCAAGTTTAAAGAGCTTAATAATTTGGAATAAGGTTTAAAACTTAGGTTTGAAAGAAAATATGTATGCTATAATGACAGGAGACCCAAAAGCTCATAATTATTCCGAAAATTTATTAAAAATTGGATTTAGCACTTACGCTCTTGATCCGTACTCTGTTAAGCTTTTTTTAACACAAGAATTATGCACTGTGATAGAAGCTGAGGAACAACTTATTGATAAAGTGTATTCGTGGATAGAAATGAAGTATCTAAATAAAGACTGGTGGTGTGAGCGAAAAATTTTAATACAGAGGAACGACGTAGTGCAACAAATAAATAACAAAATGTACATCGATAGACACAATAATGGATCAAGAAGGAAGTGTCAACTTTCCAACCGAATTTTTAAACTCATTAAACGTCCAGTATGCCTCTGCACGAGTTGAAACTGAAAATTGGATCGCCACTATTACGAAATATCAACTCACTCAAATTATGTAGTGGCACAACACTGTATGTCAAACAGCTACTTCATAAT
Source organism: Schistocerca piceifrons (assembly GCF_021461385.2). NCBI lineage: Eukaryota > Metazoa > Arthropoda > Insecta > Orthoptera > Acrididae > Schistocerca > Schistocerca piceifrons. The sequence continues at coordinate 409,970,221 of NC_060143.1, read as the reverse complement.
ATTACTTAAGCAATAATTTTAATTGGTAAAAAAGAGGGAAAATCGGTGTTCATACCAAGAATCCCATTGATCTCAACTCATATGCTATTTTCTTTTAAAGATTACAATATTCTATGAAATTATCTTAAAATATGACAACCGATAAGGCTCATGGGCGAACGTCTTACTAGTGTGCAGTTAATTTGAAGGTAACCAGTTTCTCACAAGGCCAGATCTACACTGCATTTTCACATGCTGGACAAACAGAAAATATATGTGTGTATGTCACACAACCAAACATCAAATACAGTTCATAAGAATGTAATTTAATGTAAAGATATTTATCGGAATAATAAAAAAAAAGAAAAATGAAACGAAAAGGTCTGTAGCTGCAGTTTTTTTGTCCATTATTACATTTATAAGACTACTGACAGAAAACTAAAACGCCGGCGAAGTGGGTTATTATCAGCTACTAATACAAATAAAATAACGGCAGGAAGCCACAGTCTGAAAATTTCAGCATATTCTTTTACAGGATCGACAGTTTTCGTTTTAAGGAGCACTGTTTTACATTAGCGTTTACTTATCTATCCATATGTCTAAGGGCACTTATTTTCTACATTTCGGAGATATTACACTCACGTATGTCAAACACAGATGACAGAAAATTCTGACATCTAGAAGTAACATTGCTATAGAGAGCGGAAAGTGAGAAGCATTTTCAGCACCACACAGGAAATTTGTCTCAACTTCTCAACGTTTCATTCAAGTAGCTGTTTGCAACAGCCAATGCCTCTTCACGAAAAACTTATGCATATACTAAATTTCATCACATTGATAAGCCATTGAGCTACAGACACCTGTTTTACACGTTTCAGTCCGTATGTTCTCATTGCACTTTTTGTAACCTTGTTACTCTACAACGGCATGTTACATTTAAGCAAAGCTTTCTCATGGACGATGCCGTGACATAAGCGCAGCGTGTTGTATAACCAAAAGGCGGTGAACTCTAGCACGCTTCTGCTATCACTCAAATCGCAACACACCATGAATACTAAAAGCGAACTAATTTAATTTCAGCTTACCTGTGAATAATGTGGAGTTCAGTTATTTCCGAAAATTCCAGTTCAGATGGTTCAAATGGCTCTGAGCACTATGCGACTTAACTTCTGAGGTCATCAGTCGCCTAGAACTTAGAACTAATTAAACCTAACTAACCTAAGGACATCACACACATCCATGCCCGAGGCAGGATTCGAACTTGCGACCGTAGCGGTCGCTCGGCTCCAGACTACAGCGCCTAGAACCACACGGCCGAAGACTCCAGTCATGTGACTAATATTATGTAGGACATCGTTATGGTGCTGTTTACTGATCTTGCGGAAAGATGTTTCATTATGTTTTCTAGAACACTGAAGATACAGCTTCCATTTTCGTCTTCTTGGAGCATGGGGAATAGTTACGTGATGTCGATTTTTCGCGTTCTTATGTAGTACCCAAGTCGCACGAAGGATACAGGTCGTGATTTGAACAGGTCAGTGAAAGAAAACCAAATTTTCTTTGGATCTCAACGGAGTGGATCTTTCTCTGTGTACAGAAGACTTTCGAATCCCGAGTGTTATCCAGGTGCGAAACAAGTTACTGCGTAGAGAGACGGGTTGATTTTTGCTCCATTTTCAACTTCTGTTAGAAGCTAAATCCAAGGAGAACAGATCCCTTCTATTTTCCTGTTGTTACAACACATGCAAGTAATTACCTTCCGACATGCAACTGCCAACACTGCATGTATGTGCCTGAGAGAGGTTTTGCCAAAAAGCTTTCTTTCGCCGCTTCAAGGACAAACGAAAATTTTTTCTCTCGCTACAAGCAATGTTACCCATTCGTTCTTGAGGATGATTGTGTCTTAAACAGCAGTCCCAACATTTGTATATAGAAGGGCCCATCACCGTCCGTTTTGAAGTCGCCACAAAGTTTCGGCCGCGTTGTGACTTAGCGGATGATGTTTTTTCCGCATTCCCCCTAAGCGATATGAATCATCGCTACGGTGCCTCTTTAACACTACCACTTCGACTTCCTTGGTTACGTAAGCATCCACCATACCAGCACAAACCATTTGCCCACTTTCGATTTCACTTAGCTCCGACATAATACACCCATAACTACACAGAACACTGTTCTGACTGCCGACTGACAGTTGTAACGTATTGAGGACACTGTAGAGGTGCCGTTCATGGTCAAAAGCAGCAGCGCAACCAGTAGGCTTCACTAACATCTGGATTTACTTTCAAGCGTGCTTTTTCGCAGTGTTTCCGTATAACTGTCCAACCAGTGCAGGTTGACAACGTTACATTGTGCTTATTAAGTTCTAAGAAAGATAATGGGGGCCCTGACGAATCAACGAGTAATCTGGTTTCCAAACTTTACGAACTTTCCCGTGTTGGTAATAGGAAATGATTTTACTTTTGACAAAGTGCTCCTACTGCCGATGCCTGGACAATAGGCTTTCCTTGATAGAGGAGGCAGGTATTTTGTCTGTAAGTGATAAACTTTAGGATTATACTCAAAGGAATTATACCCTATGAGAAATCCAATGCTAGCCACACATACATCACTCCTCCCGTTTAGAACTGGTTTTGAGATGTCAGATAGGACATAGGCTTAAGGATATTAATAAATAATGGACTACCATTCAGAACCCGGCGACCTAGACGGAACTCACATATGTTGGAGAAATTATTTGTTCCATTTTGTTTCCCAGCTAACTTTGCAGCCATTATTCACCAGTTCCAACTCACGGCAAAGAAAGTTCGAGGAATGGACCAATCACAGTGGTTTTAAGTTGCCTCTGCTGAGAATTTAACTGCTGAACGCAAAACGAGATAAGTTATTCTCCATTTTAAAAATTCATTGTCTTACGTGGACCTCAGTTTGGGACACGGAACGACGTGTTTAATACTTATGGTGTCTGGTGAAAAGAAGGTAACAAGTACAACTATCCAAGAGTGCCTTTACCCCTAATCATGTGGCTTCGTCAAAATTATGCGCTAACTGTTTATGGGTTAGTAAGATCATCTACTGCAACCACAAACGCTATTATCTTCAATGACTTAAGTTGGCGTTAGACCCGTTCAAAACCTGAGACCTTACTTCTTTAGCCAGTTCCCTCTGGTGCACCTGACGTAGTCGTATACAACCTTCTACCCACAGCAATCGTCATCTCCCATGTAATTGCTCATTCAACAATGCAGAATGCAGCAATACATCAATGGCTCAAATGGTTCAAATGGCTCTGAGCACTATGGGACTTAACTTCTGGGACTTAACATCTGCGGTCATCAGTCCCCTAGGACTACTTAAACCTAACTAACCCAAGGACACCACACACATCCAGGCCCGAGGCACGATTCGAAGCTGCGACAGTAGCGGTCGCGCGGTTCCAGACTGAAGCGCCTAGAACCGCTCGGCCACAACGGCCGGCAATACATCAATTGCGAACATTAATTTTATTTGTAATTCGTACGGAGCTAGACATATTTACTCTTCGTGTGGTCTAAATTAGGTCTTTAACCAAGGATAGACTCCATTTTAGGTTTCTGAGATATATGGAGGCCCTGTATCTTAAAAGTAGTTTTTAAGTTCTAGTTTCGATTTACTACTGAAACTGTTTTGTGGTATATATTGATAAATATAAGCAGAGACTCTCTCAACTCTTTTTCAATTCTTTTTCCAGCTGAGTCACAAAGTTCAGTTTACTTTTTTTCCAGTTCTCTTTTTCTTTTGTAGACCAAAATGCAAACCTGAGGGGTTTCGAATAAATTAAATTTAATTGTGTTTCTCATTGGATTCCTCGAGTGGTCGTGGAGTTTCCCATGGTAGGTACCCAGCAAAAAATTCCTACCAAAGGGAAATGGGGTTCTCCCTCTCATTTTCAAAGTCAGCGAAAGGAAGTCAGTCTTCTACGTGCCATCAAAGAAGTGAAAAAGCGGATGAGCCTGCAGACGATGCAGCAACGAATGTCAGTATAGAATATAAAAATAAACTCCGCCCGAACAGGTCACGACGACCCAACGGTACCGACCAGCCGCCGTGTCATCTTCAACCCACAGGCGTCACTGGGCGCGGATATTGAGGGGCATGTGGTCAGCACACCGTTCTCACAGCCGTATATCAGTTTACGAGACCGGGACCGCTACTTTACAATCAAGCAGCTCCTCAGTTTTCCCCACAAGGGATGAGTGCACCCCGCTTGCCAACAGCGCTCGGCATACCAGATGGTCAACCATCCAAGTGCTTGCCCAGTCCGACAGCGCATAACTTTGGTGATCTGGCGGAAAACGGTGTTACCTCTGCTGCAAGGTCCTTGGCCAGTATAGAATATACTGGGTCAAAATATTCTACCCAATTACGTGCTGTCACTTTGCTGGTGAAACAACTGCTGAAACCAGTTGCGTGACTGCGATATTCTCTTTGTCACAACTGATGTGGAAAATATCAATATTTAAAAATATGATTAGAAGTACTTTACTGCAGCAAAGTAAATGACAGGATGTGACATTTGACGATAAAACATAAAAAAGATGATAAGTTTACCGTTTCGTATCATGATCTGAGGTCGTCTGAGGTAAAACTTTTCATCATATGCGGGGTGAACCAGAACTCCACTGACAAACTTTCAGAGGTTACAGTATAAATTAAAACAAGAAAAAAGTTCAGTTAACATGGGCTCCAAAATGCATATCTTAAGATCTAGAAGCGCTTTTTCATCTTCGATACTGTGAAACATAACTCTTTTAGTTCTTTGCTTACCATTTATTGGGATGGGATACTATGGTCCAAAACAAGGAAAAAAATCCAGTAAACATTGGCTCTAAAATGCATACCATAAGAACTATAAGGACTTGTTTAGTGAAAGAGATGTATTTCACTGTAGGAAAGATGTGCAAGTGTTCAAAAATATTAAGGTATGTGTGTGTTCTGGAGCCCAGCTTACTAGACATTTTCTCATTTCGGTCTGTGTTACCATCTCTGACAGTTTGTATTATGTTCACTGTCCAGTCCCATTAATGTTACCACCTGTCTAAAGTCTGAATAACCACTTTTTGCAGCACAGACCGCAGCGTGACATGCAAGAAGGGAGTCATTGAGCTTCATGAAGTTATCAATAGGGATACGAAGCCATGCCGACTACGATGCAGTGGCTAGCTGCGCCAGGCTTTTCGGTTGAGGATCCATGGCGCGAAAAGCCAGATCGAGATGGCGCCACAGATTCCCGATTGGGTTGAAACCTGAGGAGTTCGGTGGACAGCGGAGTACGGTCACCCCTCCTGGTGCTCTTAGAACCACACACATACACTGCGAGGTGCTTGACACGTTGCAGTCTACTGCTGGTAGATGCCATCTTGCCGAGGAAAAACAAACTGCATGTAGGAGTGGACATGATCCCCAAGGTTAGATGCATACTTGTTTTGATCCATTGTGCATTCCGGAATGACGAGATCAAACAGGAAATGCCAGAAAAACATTCCCCACACCAAAACGTTCCCTCCTCGTTGCTGGGTGTATGCTTTCAGAGGTTTCACGCCATACACACCAATGGCTATTCGTCTGATGGAGTATAAAACGTGACTCATCTCAAAGGCCACCTTTCATCCATCAGTTGTGGTATTAGCGTGCAAATTCCAGCCTTCGTTGCCGATGAACAGCAGTCAAGTCCATGAACCAGGAACCTGCTGTGGCAGCCCGTACAAAGCAACGTTCGCTAAAAGGTAGTTGAAAAGACACTACAGGTAGCACCTTGGTCTATTTGGGCTGTTAGTTGCTCAACAGTTGCACGTCTATTCGCCTGTGCACATCTCCGCAGTCGTCTCTCTCTCCCCCCCCCCCCCTCCCTCTCCACACCCCCGCCCCCCGCCCTCCCCCCCTCATCAGTGAACCGCGATGCACCACAGTTGCCTCTGCAGCAGTTTTGGACAATGCCACTTTGGCGTGGGCTGTATGCTTTAACCACAGCGGCATGCAAACAGTTTACAAACTTAGCCATTTCAGAAATGCTTCTTCCCTTAGCCCGAAAACCAATAACCATGCCATGTTTGAACGTCAGATAAATCGCTCCGTTTCCTCATTACGACAACGACTGCAGTATTTCCTGTCCCTTCCCGCACCCGCCTCCTTCCCACCAACACGATTTATATACGCTCCACTACTATGGCCGGCCGCGGTGGCCGTGCGGTTCTAGGCGCTTCAGTCTGGAACCGCGTGACTGCTACGGTCGCAGTTTCGAATCCTGCCTCGGGCATGGATGTGTGTGATGTGCTTAGGTTAGTTAGGTTTAAGTAGTTCTAAGTTCTAGGGGACTGATGACCGCAGATGTTAAGTCCCATAGTGCTCAGAGCCATTTGAACCATTTTCCACGACTATGGCAGTTCTGCAACGTGCTGTCTGGTCTGTGAGTTGTTAGTGTACGTTCAACTCGAAAGTAGCCGGTGATCACATTAACGTGACTAGACCGTGCTTTAACAGGTATAGTACAACACGAATAACAGTCAGTACTACAGCAGCGACAGCACAGCCCTGGCCCGCACCGACTACTACCGCAGTGTTGCAATGCTGCTCAGTCGCTACTGGAGAACTGTAATTTCACATCGATAAAACGAATATCGCAAGAGACAGTGACACAGCACCTAGTGTTCCTGCTGCTAATAAGCCGACTACACAGTTGATTTGTTACATATTTTTACGAGCTTCAAACAGGAGCGACTTATTTTCAGTTATCCGTGTAGCTACTACACACATCAAAAAAAGTTTTGCATCACTCCAGTTCCCAGAACTCCCGAAGATAGACGTTGTCTGTGGATATTGTATCACAGACACAGTCCCTTTGACTGTTCTGAGATTTCACTAAATCCGTCCAACGATGTAAACAACCATGCATGAGCAGTGACTATTAGGCGGAGGGGATCCGACAGCCGATCAGTTCCAGTCATTCCACCATGAAGTAAGTATACGGCACGTGTTGTCTGTAGTTCAACCATGCCTAGACGTTCAATAACGCGGTTCGATCGCGTCCGCATTGTTACTTTGTGCTAGGAAGGGCTCTCAGTAAGGGAAGTGGCCAGGCGTCTCTGAGTGACCCAAAGCGATGATGTTCGAACATGAGGGAGATACAGAGAGACAGGAATTGTCGCTCAGGCCACCCAAGGGTTACTACTGCAGTGAAGGACCACTACCTACGGATTATGGCTCGAAGGAACCCTGACAACAACGCCACCACGTTGAATAACGCTTTTCGTGCACCCACAGGACGTCGTGTTACGACTCAAACTGTGCGCATGATGCGCAACTTCATTCTCGACGTCCATGGCGAGGTCCATCTTTGCAACCACGGCGCCATGCAGCGCGGTACAGATGGGCCCAACAACATGCCGAATGGACCGCTCAGGATTGGCATCACGTTATTTTCACCGATGAGTGTCGCATATGCCTTCAACTAGACACTCGTCGGAGACGTTTTAGAAGTAATCCAGTCAGGCTGGACACACTTTCCAGCGAGTGCAGCAAGGTGGCATTATGTGGGGTCGACGTACGCCGCTGGTGGTCTTGGAAGGCTCCGTAACGGCTGTACGATACGTGAATGCTCTTTTCCGACCAATTGTGCAACCATATTGGCAGCGTACTGACGAGACATTCGTTTTCATGGATGACAATTCGCGCCCCCAGCGTGCACATCTTGTCAATGACTTCCTTCACGATAACGACATTGCTCGACTAGAGTGGCCAAAATGTTCTCCTGACATGAAACCTATCGAACATGCCTGGGATAGATTGAAAAGGGCTGTTTACGGACTATGTCACCCACCAACCACTCTGAGTGATCTACGCCGACTCGCCACTGAGGAGTGGGACAATCTGGACCAACAATGCCTTGATGAACTTGTGGGTAGTATGCCAAGATGAATACAGGTATGCATCAATGCAAGAGGACGTGCTATTGGGTATTAGCGGTACCGGTGTTTGCAGCAATCTGGACCACCACCTCTGAAGGTCTCACTGTATGGCGGTACAACATGCAATGTCTGGGTTTCATGAGCAATAAAAAGGGCGGAAATCATGATTATGTTGGGTATCATACAGGATTTTGTCTGTTTTGGTTAGAACAGCTTAGTGTCAGCTAGACCATCAGTGAGAGAGTATCTCGAGTTCCTGCTGCTAATAATACGAATACACCATTCGTTTGATACATATTTTTACGAGTTTCAAACAGGAGCGACTTCAGTAATGGATAGAAACTTTGATTGCTGCCTATGGATGCGAGCTGAGTTGGTGACCCTTCGCTCTCAGCTCCAGGCAGTGTTGCCTTCCGTCACACGGCTTGAGGCTGCTGCCAAGGTGCATCATTGTGAGGGGGGGGGGGGGGTCGGACGCAGGGATGCGAGGGACGTCGAGCACGTCCCACATGTCCGCCAATCGGTCCACTGTTGTGGTCGCCCTGGGTACAGCCTGCAATAAGGTTGACCCCTCACCCATGGTCGAGTGGGAGATTATTACGAAGTCTAGCAGGCAGTGAAAGACTTTCTGAGGGGCAGAAGTAGGGCCTCCCCATTTCGTTTGACGAACAGGTTTCTGGCGTTATCTGTGGCTGGCGAAGTCTCTAAGCCAGATGAAGTCGCCCACCCTGTTCCAGAAGAAGCTTCTCGGACCGCAAGGTCTAGGCATTCACAGAGAATGGGTTTTCTGGTAGCTGAGAGCTCCAAAATTAGGCGCATAATGGGGCCCCTTAGGAACATGGCTGCCAAGGAGGGGAAGAAAGCCAGTTTGCACACTGTGCATACTGGGAGGAGTCATTCCTGATGTATAAAGGGTGCTTCCGGATCCTATAAAGAGTACAGGGTGCAGCCAACTGCAGGTGGTGGCTCATGTCATTGTCACTGACATGTGTTGCTTTGGATTGGAGGATATTCTCTCTGGTTTCAGGTGGCTAGCGGAATTGGTGAAGACTGTCAGTCTTGCTTGCGAGCTTAAGGCGGAGTTCACCATCTGCAGTATCGTTGATGGAACCGACTGTGGTCCTTTGGTGCAGAGCCGAGTGAAGAATCTGAATCAGACGTTCAGGTGATTCTGTTACCGTGTAGGCTGCAGATTCCTTTACTTGCGCCATCGGGTGATGGGTTTCCTGGTTCCGCTTAATAGGTGAGGAGCCCACTACACACAGGTAGCTGGGGCTGTGGGGAAGGGATTGGGCGGTTTCTTAGGTTAGAGGGTCTCAGGAAATGGCAGAAAGGGCGTCCGTCTACGAGGGGGCAGTTAAAACACAGTAAGGTAGTTGTAGCAACAATTGGTTTTGTAGTTGTAAATTGTCGTAGCTGTGTTGGGAAACCTCAAATAGAAATCACTGAAGCTTAGACAGTTTAGGTACGGAAAGCTGGCTAAGGCTGGAAATACGTTCAGCCGAAATTTTTTCAAACGACGTAACGGTGTTCAGAAAGAATAGATTAAATGCAGTTGGTGCCGGAGTATTTATTGCTGTCAGAAGTAGTTTACCTTGTAGTAAAATTTGAAGTTGATAGTTCCTGCAAAGTAGTATGGGTAGAGGTTATACTTTAAATAGGACTAAACTATTAATTGGTTCGTTTTTACCGACCCCCCGACTCAGAAGATATAGTTGCTGAACAGTTCAAGGAAAACTTGAGTCTCGTTTCAAATACGTACCCCACTCCAACAATTGTAGTCGGTGGTGACTTCAATCTACACTCGACATGCTGGAAAAATTATACGGTGAAAGTCGGTGACAGGCATAAAACTTCATCCGAAATTATACTGGATACCTTCTCAGAAAATTATTTTGAACAATTAGTTCATGAGCCCGCTCGAAGCATAAATGGTTGCGAAAGCATACTTGACCTCTTAGCGACCACAAGGCAGTTGCTGCTAAGTTACCGTAACACCGACAACCATAAAAAAACGTGAAGTACATCTACTTAAAAAAGCTGATAAAAATGCTCTTCACGCCTTTTTAAGAGACGGTCTCCACTCCTCCCGATCTGATCATGTAAGCGTAGAAAAGATGCGGAATGATTTCAAAGAAATAGAAATTGAGAGATATATACCGCCTAAATTAATAAGTGATGGTACTGATCCCCCATGATACACAAAACGGGTCAGATCGTTGTTGCAGAAGCAACGAAAAAAGCATGCCAAATTTAAAAGAACGCAAAACCCCAAGATTGGAAAAGTTTTGCAGAAGTTCGAAACATGGCGCGTGCTTCATTGCGAGATGCTTTTAATAATTTCCACAACGAAATTCTGTCTCGGAATCCGGCAGAAAACCCAGAGTGATTCTGGTCATACATTAAACACACCAGTGGCAAGACGCAATCAATACGTTCACTGCGCGATAACAACAGTGAAGTCACTGATGATAGTGCCACTAAAGTAGAGCTATTAAACACGGTTTTCGGAAACTCCTTCATCAAAGAAGACGAAGTAAATATTCCTGAATTCCAATCAAGAACAACTGCCAAGATGAGAAACATAGAAGTAGGTATCCTCGGTGTAGCAAAGCAGCTTAAATCACTTAATAAACACAAGGCCTCCGGCAGAGATTGTATACCAATCAGATTCATTTCAGAGTACGTATGCTGATACAGTAGCTCCATATTTAGCAATTATATGCAACCGCTCACTTATAGAAAGATCCGTACTTAAAGATTGGAAAATTGCACAAGTCACACCAGTACCCAAAAAGGGAAATAGGGATAATCCGCTGAATTACACGCCCATATCACCAACGTCGATTTACAGTAGGATTTTGGAACATGTACTGTGTTCGAATATTATGAATTACTTCCAAAAAACAAAAAAAAAACGGTTTATTGACACATAGCGTAGATTCAGAAAATGTCGTTCTTGTGAAACACAACTACCTACTTATACTCTTGAAGTAATGAGTGCTACCGGCAGGAGATGTCAGATTGATTCCATATTTTTAGACCTCCAGAAGGCTTTCGACACCGTTCCTCACAGGCGTGTTCTAACCAAACTGTGTGCCTATGAAATATCGCCTCAGTTGTGCGACTGGAGTCGTGATTTCCTGTCAGGAAGTTCACAGTTCGTAGTAATAGGCGGAAAGTCATCGAATAAAACAGAAGTAATATCCGGCGTTCCCCAAGGAAGTGTTATGGGGCCTCTACTGCTCCTGGTCTATATTAATGAGATACGAGACAATCTGAGTAGTCCTCTTAAATTGTTTGCAAATGATGCTGTCATTTACCATCTTGTAAAGACATCAGATGACCAAAACGAATTGTAAAATGATTTAGATACGATATCTGTATGGTGCGAAAAGTGACAATTGACCCTAAATAAACGAAAGTGAGAAGTTATTCCCATGAGTACTAAAAGAAATCCGCTAAATTTTGATTACGCGATAAGTCACACAAGTCTGAAGGCTATAAATTCAACTAAATACTTAAGGATTACAATTACATATAACCTAAATTGGAACGAACACACAGATAATACTATGGGTAGAGAAAACCAAAGACTGTGATGCATTGGCAGAGCACTTGGAAGGTGCAACAGGCCTACTAAAGAGGCTGTTTACACCACGCTGGTCCGCCCTATTCTGGAGTATTGCTGTGCAGTGTGATTGACGGATCACATCGAAAAAGTTCAAAGGGCGGCGGCTCGTTTTGTATTATCGAAGTAGGCGAGATAGAGCCACAGACATGATACTTGAGTTGGAGCGTCAGTCATAAGAAAGGGGTTTGTCGTTGCGACGGGATCTTCTCATGAAATTTCAGTCACCAGATTTCTCCTCAAACTGCGAAAACGTTTTGTTGGCACACACCTGCATATGGAGAAATGATCATCACGATAAAATAAGAGAAATCAGAGCTTGCACAGAAAAATTTAAGTGTTCGTTTTTCCCGCGCGGCGTTCGAGAATGTAACAGTAGTGAGACTGCTTGAAGGCGGTCCCTTGAACCCTCTGCCAGGCTCTTTATTGTGAATAAAAGAATAATCACGTAGATGTAGATGTAGACTAATTTAGGACCACTCTATCGAATGGGCTCGTAAAATTAAAAATCATGTAGTTTGTAACCGGAAACAAACCTACAGATTCCGTCGACACTGGGCATCGCATGGAAGAGTTTATGTGCAATTTAAAATCACGCAGATCTTAAGGTATGTACTTTAGTGCTCATGTTTAGTACCAGTTTTTTCTCGTTTTGCTTCGTGCTACCACTACTGAATGTTTGTCAAAAATTGGCTCTAAGCACCATGGGACTTAACATCTGAGGTCATCAGTCTCCTAGAATTAGAACTACTTAAACATAACTAACCTAAGGACAACACACACATCCATGCCCGAAGCAGGATTCGAACCTGCGACCGTACCAGTCGCGCGGTTCTGGACTGAAGTGTCTAAAACCGCTCGGTCACAGCGGCTGGCTGAATGTTTGTCGGTGGTGTTCTGCGTCACATTGTATGTGTAGTTACATATGAATAAACAGTCACTTGTTTTCGAATCTTATCCTTATGAACCGTTCTGGCAGAGTTACATTATTAATTATTTTACAGATGCAATAAAGAATTCCTTTCTCCTTTCCCTCAATTTCACCACACTATACAGACGCATCCTGTTCTTACTTCACTTGTTTGTTATAATTTCGAGCCTCCAATATGCATTACAGTAATTTATATATACTACATATATATTTCCGACATTTTTATCGGTCAATGAAAATATACTGATGTAAAATATCCCGCTGTGTCGGTTTGTCATGCGGACAGAAACGACAGTTGGCGTTCAACGACGAAAGCGAGGACGTACAGTGACCTACAACGTGGCAGTGGTTTCGAGGAAGACTACACCTGCTCTAAGTAAAAATTATGCTTTTAAATTTAACGATTGCACGTTGTGTGCTCGCTCTCAAAACTTAGATGTCCGCTGTTGAACAGTCAGACAATGTTACGACATGTTGGGACCTGTAAGTGCAAATGTTTGACTGGCCCTCTGTAAAAATATTTTTCGTATGTCAGTAAGGCAAACATAAATTTGTTGTATCCTTGTTCGGTTTCTTGTAGACAGGACTTCTAAATGACTTAAGGCCGAAATTGGCCAATTGTTGGAGTTTGAGTAAAGTAAATACATGTAAGCAATTTCAGAGATGGAAACGTCATTTAACAGAAATACTGCTGCGGTACCGCACATGAAGGAAATGGTGAATAGCTTGACGTCAACACAAAACATATCGTGGTTGCACTGATTGTTTACTGCTTGTAGTAGAATCGTTCACTTCAGTAAAACAGGTTGCCTTGAAACTGTACAGTTCAGAGGAGCCTCCATAAATGAAGTCCTAATTCCATGAGACCATGAGAGTAGAAGTTTGCAATGGTTTATATCACATGTGAATTGACGCCATTAATGTTGGAACTATGTTTCATACATTGTAAAATACGTCACCGCTTCCGCTCCCCTCCCAGAACTCTAAGAGAAACGATATGAAATTTAGTTAGGCGATATGGAACTGCAACAACAACTACTTCTGTACGCTCTCAAACTGCAGAGAGGAAGCTGTGCCAAAATAAATGTTCCTCTCTGAAGAAAAAACACCGCAAATAGAGCGCTGATCGATCAAATTCACAATATCGAAAAATTTTTGAGCTGCTCTGAATCAAGATTTTGGGGACGCTTATAGCTAATGTGAAAACGGCCACCCTGGGTTTTCAAGTAAGCGTGCAGTTAATTCTGGCATCAGCCCTTTGTAACGATAGCAGCCATATGAATAATACTTCTTGTGGAAGCAATATATTTGGCTACAGTCGATCAAAGCTACAAACTGTAAGGAAATTTTGGTAGTTTCAGTAGTAAGGATAGTAGATCTGTGGCTAATGTGTCCTTTGGGATAATTACTGCTAATAACAGTATTTCTTTTGTTGCACATCGTTCGACCACAAGAATGAGGACAGTGAACGTTCTTTTTCGACGAAGTTGGATAAACCACTTCATCTGTTTCCAAACTGAGCCGTGGGACTTTTCATATTAACTAATTAATGTTAACATCGGTTCAAATCTGTCCACACTAGAAATATCTGTTGAAGTTTTCGATCAGACTTGGATAGTAGTATGATGCAACTGCAATAACTATTAGACTGCTAAGGGAATTTTGTTTCATTAACAGTAACTACCATACGGGGACGGCCATTAATAACGTGAGGAGTTTTCTTTAAAATTTGGACTCCCCCTCCCTCCTCGGTGCGATGTGGTGGGACACCCCGTCTCCAGCCTTCTCCTCGTGTAAAAACGAAATTTCGTTATTTGTTTCAAACAGCGATTAAAAAACTTTAATAAAGCCATGTTTTATTTGGAGAGTGTATCAGGTGATTAAAAAACACTTGAGTAGTATTCGGACAGATAGGCGGACAGGCTGCCTGACAAACAAGGACGGCAAAAAAGTCTCCACGAAAGTAGTATTAACCGTTTCAAAAGATCCCTAAGAATTGACCTTTTGTTGATATATTATATACATTAAACGTCACTGAACCTTCACTTACTCTGCAGATGAAAGAGAACATTGTTCGTAACTTTCTTTGAATTATATAATTATGAAACTTTTCCAATCTGTTGATTTACATAATCACTAAGAGAATTCTTGTCTGTAAACTTAAGCTTCACTTCCTCCAACATACAATTAACTTCTTGCTCGCACATGGTTCGACTTTTCGAACTGTGGCTTAGCGCACACATTGTAAAGTTCTGATATAAATTCCTGTTGAACGCAGTGCCATCGGGTTTATATGCGTTGCACAATGTCACGACTGACTCACTGGCTGACATGCAGTGATTTCGATCGGTGCAGCAGGAACATCGCAGTATGAAATCTTACTCTTATTTCAAATGTGGCACTGCCGGGCATGCACACATATAAAGCATTCCATTAAGTTCAGAGACAACATAACGACTGGTGGACACTTTAATACTGTACATCCTGGGGATTAATTCTTCAAAATAAAATTTTATCCTTGTGATAATGGGTATTCTTTGAATTAAAAGGCTCTGTGAGATTTTCACTGCTCCACCCCCCCCCCTCCCCCATTTAAATGAGATTTTGTTGAGCCCCTTACCACACCTCGTTTTGAGTTCACGTCATTAATGGACGTCCCCTAAGAATAATAGTGATGGAATTCGACGTACAACTGGAATGAAATATGAGTAGTTTCTGGCAAAATAAGGAAATATATTGACGTTCCTTTTACTCGAAAATAGCGTTGACCACCACGAGGAAAGTTTCTCACCTGAGCTCAGTGCCTCTTTCCTTGGACCGTGGGTCCGTATCGGTGCTGGGCTGCACAGGTGCGTGACAGGTGTCGATGTAAACATGGCGGCCAGAGGCTGGGAGCGCGAGTGTGAGTGTGAGCTACAGCTGCCCTTGAGCGCAGTGTCTGTTTACTGGCTGGACCAGGTGTCCTGCCTCGGCCCGCCGGCTGCAGGTGTGGAGATGGCCGCGCAGATACCGGCTCCCTGGGAGCAGGCTGCGCGCCGGCCGCCCCTCTCTGTATTCGTCTCATTAACTGACGAGGCCAGCAAAGTGGCACCGGCCGCGGTGTTGATGGCCTCTGCACGGTGGTGCCGACTGCGGGTCGACGGGGTCTGCACCCTACCACAACTGACTCCACGTGAGGTACTCAAAGAATTAAACAAGTAACGTATTCTGAGGCCGAGTAAATACGTAACTTAAGAGCCGGATCCCGCAGTGACTTCATGTGAGATGTGGAAAAAAGTGGTTCTAGACTAGTAACAAAGTTTAAGAATTTTTATACAAGCCTTATTCTCAGACTGAGGTTCCCTATAGCCACAAAAAGAAAACAATGGTACCTGGAACATGTATTGTGACAGATACTGTGACCTTCTTCTTCTTCTTCTTCTTCTTCTACATCTACATGCATACTCCGCAAACTACCATACGGTTCCTGACTTATGCTACCTTGTATCAGTCTCTGTCATTTCCTCTCATGTTCCAGTAGCAAATTGAGAAAGGAAAATAACGACTGTTTGTATGTCTCTGTATGAGTCCTAATTTTTCGTATGTTATCTTCGTGGTCCTTATGCGCAATATATGCTGGAGGCAAAAGACTCGTTCTGCAGTCATCTTCTCTAAATTTTCTCAATAGTGTTCCTCAAAAAGAACGTCGCCATCCCTCCACGGATTGCCACTTGAGTTCCCTAAGCATCTCCGTAATACACGCGTGTTGTTCGAACCTACCAATAAAAAACTAACAGCCCGCCTCTGAATTGCTTCGTGTCTTTCTCTTATGAGACCTGGTATATAGCTCCCAAGCACTCAGTACTCAAAAATTGATCATATTTGTGTCCTATTTGCGGTCTCGTTTACAAATGAACCACATTTTTCCAAAATTCTCCCAATAAGGCTAAGTCGACCATTCGCCTTCCCCATTACAATCCTTATATGCTCGTTCCATTTCACATCCCTATGGGACGTTACGCCTAGATGTTTAATCAATGTGACTGTATCAATCAGACACTACTAATGCTGAATTGGATCGTTATTGGTTCGTTTTTCCAACTGATCGGCATTAACGTACAAGTCACTACATTTAGAATTATCACCGACACAGCAAGTGATGCAGAGAACATTAACTGTTGCGTACTACAACTGCGTTCTCCACGAAAGTGCTTCGTCTTTCTCAATACTTGACCATCTTTTTGTGATATGAAAACTTACTTCCGAATAATCGTAGCACATCAGTGAAGACTAGTAACACCCGTACACCAAAAGTCAGTATGCTGATCGACGTTGTGTACCCTATTCACTATGGAAGAGTAAATATTTACCAACAGTAACGTTTCACATTATCCTAATACGTTACATAAATGAAGTTAATCCTTTTAAAAATAAGATAGTGCAACAGGAAAAAAATTGCTTCAGACGTTTCTCTCAGAAAAGTTGGTTCACACCCTCCAACCGTGTGACACACAAACGTAAAGATGGGACTGCTGACTAAACATAGATGTGCAGTTTGGAAATGTAGTTCTTTTTCGAAAACAGCGCCCAGTATTTTCTCACATAACAAGAAGCTGAAAACAGCTTGTATTCAATGAGCTATGTCACTACTAGTTGACTCGAGCAAGCTGACCGAGTCAGTTGAATTGTGGGTGTGGGGACAGGCACTGAAACTTCGCAAGATTTCATAGATTTAATTTTTCTTGTCAGAATTGAAATAATTATAAGCGAACAGGGTATCGGTGCGTATTTCCACCTCTAGAATGCATACTTCTTAATACTTTTTTCTCAAGGAAATGAGAAATGGTGTACGAAGAGAAGGCCCTTGATTTCTTCCATGTCTGACTTGCGTTGTTAGTTAACATAAATCCCATTCTCTAAGAATCACCCGTAAAAGGGAACAATTTGGGCATCTAAAAATGCATCAGTGATGAAACTTTGAGCTCTATTGTACGTTATATGATAGAGTTCGGATCTTTTTTTTAAAGATACGTACCTAATACGTACGGTTTTCTTCCAGATGAGCGATATTGGGAGTTTATTCTAAAAAATTAAATGAATATGTTCGCAAAACTTCTGTACAAGCATGACATTTGAGAGTTCCAGTTTTTTAATTTTCTTAATTGTGACGTCGTATTTGATTTCTTTCTACGTTTTTCTGACAGGCTTCCCAGATCCAGTATGTGGGTGATTGATCTTGCAGCATTTATTATTACTGATAGGTTTGAACGGCGTTGAAATATTAGCTTGGCTTTAAGTTACCGACTCCACGCTCTGGTTATTTAAAACTCGGCGGTCAGATTACGTGCAAGTATATGCCACAATATGCCACGTGATGTTGCCTGTGCACTTACACACAGCGACATGAACACGTCTGCGCTCTAATTCTGTCAATATAGACGTTGTCACTTTGGAAAGTTAATTACGTAGGAACTCTTGGCAAAAATATTTTACGCAGTACTGTTGTTTGCACCCCTATTTCCTTCGCTCACTATAGCTGAAAATTAAGTAAGAGCTAACGTACGACTATCATCATCTGCGTGTTTTTTATGTGGAGAAAGGTGTTGTGTAGGTTATCTTCCCTTACTGAGTCAAGACTTCAGAACGGAAAAGAAAATAATGGACTACTTTCGAAGGATTCTGCAACTTCACGCTGCGTACTTTTCATTGTGACGAAACGTAATACTCCAGCAAATTTGTTAAAAACCGTGAGCAAGAATCTGTCCCTTGCAATAATATGTGATGTTGGGAGGGTTTCACAGTACACCGCAAGTCCAACAAAATGCTTAATTTACATTCAACCCACTATATGACAATATTTCCTCTCTTTTGCAGGAAGAGAGTCATGCAAACTACTACTAGGAACTAATTTTGTTCTTGAAATATTACGCCGTGTATTAATCCAAAAGAGAGGTCGGGTTGGTAAACTACGATTTGTTTTTGGAGAGACCTGGATGTCATGTAGATCCAAAAAAAATGGAAATTTTTTAATTAATAAATTTCTGTGAGTCTTCCTGATTCTAAAAATATGTAAAAGATATATAGTACCTTTCTAAAGCATATTCGCACGTAAATGCCTAACAGTCACATTACCGTCAAACACAAAACCTTGCCAATCAGGTCTCATTAGTTAATTTTGGCGCCGCTGTTTTTATAATAACTCGTTCGTGCAATATCCTTGAAGAACTCCTGGAAAACAATGCAAAACACGGAATCCGAACAAAAGCTACAATAGCTGCACTTGGAAATGCATGCCAAAATTTTTTGGCATGTCAGCTTTTCAGATTGGTGTAGTGGGTACCATAATATGTTTTAATGATAAACAAGCAGATTAAAAACCATGAACGGATTAGGCATCAAAACTGGGAACATCATGAAAAGTGGGCTGATATGAGTGGACAAGCAACGTGTCGCTGAACCCAAAACAGCTGCTGAACGCATGACAAAGAAGGCCAGCACGACAAATAAAAGAAAGAAAAGTAAAGATGTAAAGATGAAAAGATCACTCAGAATCAACAGACTCAACAGACTATAGGGCTTGAATGTTTTGACATGTTGTCATTTAGAAGAAAATTACGTGCAAATCTTTAGTTTCAGTTTCCCGTAATCAACGTTTTTGCATGCATAGGTGTCATTATGACATCCAACAATAAAGGTACGAAAACAAAATTTTGCATGAATAACAACATAGTGCTTGTGTACACAGTGAACTACATTATTCAACAATGTATTAAGCAGTGAATACTCTCCACAAGTTTGCTGCCGGATGGCGTTGTGCGAATTCCACAATATTTCCTCTAAGCAACTTGCGACATCTTCAGCTGGTTTAACCTTGCTGGTGGCTAGCTACAACTGACGGCTCCGTATTTTTTTTTTCTTTATTTTATTTCAATTCCGCAAATGGGCTTGCTGGCAGCAGCATATGCACTGCTCTTGAGCCGAAAGACATAGAACATACAATAGAAGACATTTAAAAATAACAAAGGAGAAAATACACAAAAAACCGCACACTGAGAGAATTAAAAGAACTCAAGGCGAAGTATGACCGGAGCATAAAAGTATCGATAGACGGTGTAGCACATACCAATCACTGACAGTAACACTATGTACACATTCAGCACACATTAAAATCACACCTCTCGACGCACAGGAGAGCAGCACCAAACACGACACTGACGTAGCACACTGATGATGATGAGCAAAACGGAGGATTTGCCCAGGACAAGAAGATGAGGGAGAAGGGAAGAAGGGATGGAGGGGAAGAGAGGGGTGAGACGGGCAGGGGACGCGCCAAAGAGGGCTGTGGAGGGAAGGACTTGGGAGGGAAAGAGGCGAGGATGGGGTGCAGCAGGGACTCGGTGGGAGAAGGAGGAAAATCCGCTCTGGGAGAAGGAGGGGAGAGGGAAAGGGGGCCTGGGGAGGGGGGGGGAACAAGGCTAGGTTACAGTTGGAAGGGGTATATGTCATGGCGAAGTTCAACATCCAGGAGTGGGAGATGCTGAGAATTTCCCTGATGAAGGAGATGGAGGGTGTGGAGGCAGACAGAGGGAGGGATACAGCGATAGAGGTGCAGCAATGGGCAGGGTGTGGAGAGGAAGGAGGAAACCAGGAGGTGGGGGGGGGGGGAGATCACGCCTGTGGACAGTGTAAAGAATATGGAGATATTTGAGGAAAAGGAGGAGGTGGGATAACAGAATGAGGTCATACAGGAGCCGTGTGGGGGAGCGTATGGCATTCGAGGATTTGGAGGGCCTTGTTAAAGCAGGTTGGTGCAGAGATCCAGGAAATGCTAGCGTAACAGAGGATAGGATGGATGAGGGATTTGTAGGTGTGGAGGATGGTGGAAGGATGCAATCCCCATGTCCAGCCAGACAGGAGTTTCAGGAGACGGAGGCAGGAAAGGGCTTTCCGATGGATGGTCAGGAGGTGACTGGTCCAGGTGAGTGATGGTCGAGGGTGAGGCCAAAGTATCTCAGGGTGGAGTGAGCTGGATGGGACAACCATAAAGGGTGAGGTAGAAATCATGGAGACGGAAGGAATGGGTGGTGCGGCCTATGATGATTGCCTGGGTTTTGTAGTGGTTCAGACGAAGGAACCACTGGTTACACCAAGTGGTGAACTGGTCAATGTAGGTGTGGAGGGTGCGTTGAGACCGTTGAAGGGTTAGAGAGCCAGGAAGGCAGTGTCATCAGCATATTCGAGAAGGTGGACAGGTGGGGGTGGCTTGGGCATATCAGTCGTGTACAAGAGATAGAGAGGCGAGAGGACGGAGCCCTGGAGAACGCCAGCAATGGGATAAAAGATATGGGAGTTGGTGATATGGAGGGTGACATAGGAAGGTTGGCACAAGAGGAAGGAAGCGACTAGACAGACAAGACTGATATTCAGGGCATAGGTTTGGAATTTAAAGAGAAGACCGGGATGCCATACACTGTCATAGGCATTTTGGAGGTCGAGAGAAACAAAAATGGCAGAGCGTCAGTAGTTAAGCTGGAGGGAGAGAAGGTGAATGAGGTTAAAGAGTTGGTCTTCAGTAGGGAGCACATTGTGTGCATGTGGGGGCGATCTAGATGCTTGTAAAACAATAAACTGGTAGCCAAGATCACAGGAATTCTTTTTATTCCATGATTGCCTAAGATCCGATGATGGCGGCTTTAGTTTCACTGAAACCAGTAATCATGGAATAAAAAGAATTCCTGTGATCTTGACTACCAGTTCATTGTTTTACGAGTTGGTCTTCGGCGGAGAAGGAGAGTCGGAAGCCACACGGGGTAAGGGGGAGGAGGGGGTGTTGATTAAGGCACTGATGGATACGATGGAAGAGGATGGAAGAGAATGGATTTGAAGACCATATTGAAGACAGAGGTGAGGCAGATGGACGATAGGAAGAGGTGACGGAGGGGGTTTGTTGGGTTTGAGGAATAAGAGGACACGGAAAGTCTTCCACTGGTCGGGGTTGAACCCGATAGAGAGGATGACATCATAGAGATGGGCAAGGACAGTCAGGAAGGAGAAGGGGCTTTTTCTAAGGTGGCAGTAGGCGACACAGTCGTGACCAGGGACCGCATTGCATTTGGACCGGAGGATAAATTTAATGTCTTGTGCTGTGATT
This sequence comes from Schistocerca piceifrons, assembly GCF_021461385.2. Taxonomy (NCBI): domain Eukaryota; kingdom Metazoa; phylum Arthropoda; class Insecta; order Orthoptera; family Acrididae; genus Schistocerca; species Schistocerca piceifrons. The sequence continues at coordinate 409,948,607 of NC_060143.1, read as the reverse complement.
GGAGTGTTGATGTTGGAGACTAGGAGCAAGAGGATCGACCAAGGTATCCGTGCATTCCATGATGGTGGGGAAAAGAGAAAAGTCAAAGTGGGGATCACTAGGGATGGAGAAGACCTCGAAAAGGTGGGAAGCGAAGTGGTTGGCCTTACTGAGGTTGTCAGGGAGGAGGGCAGTCATTATGGAGAAGGGGGTAATGGGGTGCGGAATGGGAACCAGTAAGGCGATGGAAGGCGGACCAGTACTTGCAGGAGTTGATAGGGAGGGTGGCGTTAAGTCATGTGCAGGTCTGGCGCCAGTCCCAGCGTTTCTTTGCTGATACAAGGTTCCATACGTGTCGCTGTATTTGCCGGTGGCGTTGGAGTGTATCCCTGTCATGAGTGTGCAGGAAGGAGTGATAGAGGCGGCAGGATTCGCGGAGGAGGAGGACAGCTCGCAGAGGGAGAATGGGACGGTGGAGGTGGATGGTTTTAGTAGGAACATGGGTCTCGATTGCATCGGTAATTACCTTCTGAAGGAAGAACAAGGCGTGGATGATGTCGTCTGGATGGTGGTAGATAAGAGGGTGGCTTTCGACCTGGGTGGCGATGGGTTACTGGTAGGCATCCCAGTTGGCACGACGGTAGTCATGGACGACCTTGGGAGGGGGTGCAGGGTGGGGAGGGAGGGAGGTGGAGGGCAGACATGATGGTGAGGACAGGCAGATGGTTGCTACCTGTGGGGTCAAGGATATCGGCTCCGTATTTTTTTTTCCTTTATTGTGATTTCATTCCCCTGCCACATATGGGCAGGGGAGTGGAGGGCTGTCAGTGGCACAATCCGCCACTCTTCAGCCGAGTGACATGATAACTAAAACAAGAATAAAATGATACATACATAAGGAGATAAAAAAGGGGAACGTAAAACAGAGTAAGGGGTGAAAATGGAGGGAAAAATACACTGACATGGAGACGTTTATGGGGGACAGTTAAAAAAGTCACCAGAAAGTTAAAAAACACAGTTGGCGATTCTTAAAACACAGAGAAGACACTGAATGCGCATGCACAGGTTAAAAGTTGGCCACAGTATTAAAAACACTCCGAAACAACACACGTAAAACCCACTTGGAGCACACACGACGAAGAATAAAACTACCAGGTGGAACTTGCCGAGGGAAAGGTCACAGAGGATGTAAAAGGAGGGGAGAGCATGGGGCAGCTGGGGAAGTGGTGGGATGAAGCGAGGAGGGGCAACCGTGGGTTCACAAAGAGGCAGGAGGCAAGTGGGGTGGGAGAGGAAAAGGGAAGACAGGGCAGGAGGGAGTGCAGAGACACTGAAAGGAGGCACAAAGGATGGAGGGGGAGTAGGAGGGGAAGCCGCTCAGGAGGAGGGAGGGGGAGGAGAGGGAGCCCTGAGGAGGAGGCAGGAAGAGGGGGGTTAGAGTTGGTAGGAAGGGTAGATGTCAGGGCGAACCTCATCATCTGGGAGGGGTAGACGGTGGAAGTTGTGTTGGGAAGGGAGATGGAGAGTGTGGAGATGGAGAGAGGAAGGGACACAACAGTAAAGGCGCGGCAACTGGTTGGGGGTGGAGAGGAAGGGAGACACCAGGGGGTGAGAGGGATCAAGGTGGCGGACAATATATAGTGTGCGGATATGTTCAAGGAAGAGGAGAAGGTGGGGGAAGGGGATGAGGTCGTAGAGGATGCGCGTGGGGGACGGAAGGTGGATGCGGAAGGTGAGGCGGAGTGCATGGCGTTCGAGGATTTGGAGGGCTTTATAGAACCAGGGAGGGGCCGAAATCCAAGTGACGCTGGCATAACAAAGGATGGGGCGGATCATGGATTTGTAGGTGTGAAGGATGGTGGAAGGATGCAGACCCCACGTCTGGCCAGACAGGAGTTTCAGGAGGCGGAGGTGGTTGTGAGCTTTGTTTTGGATGGTAAGGAGATGGGGAGTCCAGGTGAGGTGGCGGTCGAGTGTGAGGCCAAGGTATTTGAGGGTAGGAGTGAGGTGGATAGGACGGCCATAAATGGTGAGGTAGAAATCATGGAGGCGGAAGGAGCGCGTGGTGTGGCCTATGATGATTGCCTGGGTCTTGGAGGGATTAACACGGAGGAACCACTGGTTGCACCAAGCGGTGAATTGGTCATGGTGGGTTTGGAGGGTACGTTGGGACCGTTGAAGGGTAGGATAAAGGGCTAGGAAGGCGGTGTCATCAGCGAACTGGAGAAGATGAGCAGGAGGGGGATCGGTTCCTTATGTCCACGACCCTATATATATATATATATATAGAAGACTCGCGCGAAGAAAGTGCAGGCGCGAAAATCATCACGCATGCGCAATGATTTGCAGATACATGGCGCCATACTCAAACGCCCTCTGCCGAAAGTCTCAGAGTGGCACTACTGTATATGCGCTGTACGCTATGTTTACTAACAGTGCGGCCAGACGTCACCAAAAAACCATAATAGACGAATGTTATGACGGGTCTGTTATCGAAAAATCTTGATTTTCTAGTCGTGATTTAATAGCAGCCAATTCAGGGTTCCAGGCTGTGCCCTGTTGAAATCCCACATCCCTGTTGATGAGATTATCAGCTCTTCAGCTGTGTATTGGAATCAATGCATTGGGGGTGGGGGTTGTTGGAATGCCATTGTAGCGAAAGAACTAGAAGAAAGGGTTACGGAAGAATGCAGTAAATTTCAGCCGGTAGGAGCGAATGCTCTGCTCAAAAATCACGAGAGGAGGTCGCGTATATGGCGAAGGCCGGGAGATACGTGAATATTTCAGTTAGATTACATCATGGTCATGCAGGTATTCCGAAATAGGGTATTGGATTGTAAGGGGTACCCAGGAGCAGATATAGATTCACATCACAATTTAGTAATGATGAAGAGTAGGCTGAAGTATAAGAGACTAGTCAGGAACAGTCAATGCGCAAAGCAGTGGGATACGGTAGTACTGAGAAATGAAGAGGTACGCTAGAAGTTCTCTGAGATTATAGATACTGCGATAATGAATATCTTAACAGGCAATTCAGTTGAAGAGCGATGGACATTTCTAGGTAAGACAGTCACATAAGCTGGGAGGAAAAACATAGGTACAAGGTAGTAAACTGCGAAGAATCCATGGGAAACAGGAGAAATGCTTCCTTTGATCGACTGAAGAAGGAAACACAGAAATGTTCAGTGAAATTTAGGAATAAAGGAAGTCACTTAGAAATGAAATAAGTAGGAAGTACAGGGAAGGAAATGGCTGCGTGAGAAATATGAAGGAAACGAGAAAGACATGATTGACGGAAGGACGGACTCAGCACATAGAAAAGGCAAAACAGCCTTCGCTGAAGTTAAAAGCGAGTACACTGAAGGCCTCTATATGGGGGAAGGGGGGGTTAGGATTTGGCTGATCTCGTGATAGAAGAAGAAACATCGGTCGACAGAGAAGAGATAAGGGATCTAGTATTTGAATCAGTTCGATACCCGTGGTCTAGGGGGTAACGTCTTTTGATTCATAATCAAAACGTCTTCGGTCCCGGGTTCGATCCCCGCCACTGCCTAATTTTGGATAAATAATCAGCATTGGCGGCCGAAGACTTCCGGCATAAGAAGTCAGCCTCATTCTGCCAGCGGCCTTGTCAAAGAGGGCGGAGGAGCGGATAGAGGTTCAGGGCACTCTCTTGTCCTAGGGGTGGGAAATTGCCCCTAAAGGCGGAAGAATCAACAATGATCAACGGCATGAGGATGCAGAAGGCAATGGAAACCACTGTATTAAAGACGCGTAACGTGTATCCACAGGACACGTGGCCTGTATTTGAAGAAGTGTCATGATGATCTCTCCATTGGCAAAAGACTCCGGAATAGTCCCCCATTCGCATCTCCGGGAGGGGACTGCCGAGGGGGAGTTTACCATGAGAAAAAGATTGAATACTCAACGAAAGGATAACGTTCTACGAGTCGGGGCGTGGAATGTCAGAAGCTTGAACGTGGTAGGGAAACTAGAAAATCTGAAAAGGGAAATGCAAAGGCTCAATCTACACTCCTGGAAATTGAAATAAGAACACCGTGAATTCATTGTCCCAGGAAGGGGAAACTTTATTGACACATTCCTGGGGTCAGATACATCACATGATCACACTGACAGAACCACAGGCACATAGACACAGGCAACAGAGCATGCACAATGTCGGCACTAGTACAGTGTATATCCACCTTTCGGAGCAATGCAGGCTGCTATTCTCCCATGGAGACGATCGTAGAGATGCTGGATGTAGTCCTGTGGAACGGCTTGCCATGCCATTTCCACCTGGCGCCTCAGTTGGACCAGCGTTCGTGCTGGACGTGCAGACCGCGTGAGACGACGCTTCATCCAGTCCCAAACATGCTCAGTGGGGGACAGATCCGGAGATCTTGCTGGCCAGGGTAGTTGACGTACACCTTCTAGAGCACGTTGGGTGGCACGGGATACATGCGGACGTGCATTGTTCTGTTGGAACAGCAAGTTCCCTTGCCGGCTTAGGAATGGTAGAACGATGGGTTCGATGACGGTTTGGATGTACCGTGCACTATTCAGTGTCCCCTCGACGATCACCAGTGGTGTACGGCCAGTGTAGGAGATCACTCCCCACACCATGATGCCGGGTGTTGGCCCTGTGTGCCTCGGTCGTATGCAGTCCTGATTGTGGCGCTCACCTGCACGGCGCCAAACACGCATACGACCATCATTGGCACCAAGGCAGAAGCGACTCTCATCGCTGAAGACGACACGTCTCCATTCGTCCCTCCATTCACGCCTGTCGCGACACCACTGGAGGCGGGCTGCACGATGTTGGGGCGTGAGCGGAAGACGGCCTAACGGTGTGCGGGACCGTAGCCCAGCTTCATGGAGACGGTTGCGAATGGTCCTCGCCGATACCCCAGGAGCAACAATGTCCCTAATTTGCTGGGAAGTGGCGGTGCGGTCCCCTACGGCACTGCGTAGGATCCTACGGTCTTGGCGTGCATCCGTGCGTCGCTGCGGTCCGGTCCCAGGTCGACGGGCACGTGCACCTTCCGCCGACCACTGGCGACAACATCGATGTACTGTGGAGACCTCACGCCCCACGTGTTGAGCAATTCGGCGGTACGTCCACCCGGCCTCCCGCATGCCCATTATACGCCCTCGCTCAAAGTCCGTCAACTGCACATACGGTTCACGTCCACGCTGTCGCGGCATGCTACCAGTGTTAAAGACTGCGATGGAGCTCCGTATGCCATGGCAAACTGGCTGACACTGACGGCGGCGGTGCACAAATGCTGCGCAGCTAGCGCCATTCGACGGCCAACACCGTGGTTCCTGGTGTGTCCGCTGTGCCGGGCGTGTGATCATTGCTTGTACAGCCCTCTCGCAGTGTCCGGAGCAAGTATGGTGGGTCTGACACACCGGTGTCAATGTGTTCTTTTTTCCATTTCCAGGAGTGTAGATATAGTAGGGGTCAGTGAAGTGAAGTGGAAGGAAGACAAGGATTTCTGGTCAGATGAGTATCGGGTAATATCAACAGCAGCAGAAAATAGTATAACAGGTGTTGGATTTGTTATGAATAGGAAGGTAGGGCAGAGGGTGTGTTACTGTGAACAGTTCAGTGACCGGGTTGTTCTAATCAGAATCGACAGCAGACCAACACCGACAACGATAGTTCATGTATACATGCCGACGTCGCAAGCTGAAGATGAACAGATAGAGAAAGTGTATGATATTGAAAGGGTAATGCAGTATGTAAAAGGGGATGAAAATCTAATAGTCATGGGCGACTGGAATGCAGTTGTAGGGGAAGGAGTAGAAGAAAAGGTTACAGGAGAATATGGGCTTGGGACAAGGAATGAAAGAGGAGAAAGGCTAATTGAGTTCTGTAACAAGTTTCAGCTAGTAATAGCGAATACCCTGTTCAAGAATCACAAGAGGAGGTGGTATACTTGGAAAAGGCCGGGAGATGCGGGAAGATTTCAGTTAGATTACATCATGGTCAGACAGAGATTCCGAAATCAGATACTGGATTGTAAGGCGTACCCAGGAGCAGATATAGACTCAGATCACAATATAGTAGTGATGAAGAGTAGGCTGAAGTTCAAGACATTAGTCAGGAAGAAGCAATACGCAAAGAAGTGGGATACGGAAGTACAAAGGAATGAAGAGATACGTTTGAAGTTCTCTAACGCTATAGATACAGCAATAAGGAATAGCGCAGTAGGCAGTACAGTTGAAGAGGAATGGACATCTCTAAAAAGGGCCATCACAGAAGTTGGGAAGGAAAACATAGGTACAAAGAAGGTAGCTGCGAAGAAACCATGGGTAACAGAAGAGATACTTCAGTTGATTGATGAAAGGAGGAAGTACAAACATGTTCCGGGAAGATCAGGAATACAGAAATACAAGTCGCTGAGGAATGAAATAAATAGGAAGTGCAGGGAAGCTATGACGAAATGGCTGCAGGAAAAATGTGAAGACATCGAAAAAGATATGATTGTCGGAAGGACAGACTCAGCATACAGGAAAGTCAAAAAAACCTTTGGTGACATTAAAAGCAACGGTGGTAACATTAAAAGTGCAACGGGAATTCCACTGTTACATGCAGAGGAGAGAGCAGATAGATGGAAAGAATACATTGAAAGCCTCTATGAGGGTGAAGATTTGTCTGATGTGATAGAAGAAGAAACAGGAGTCGATTTAGAAGAGATAGGGGATCCAGTATTAGAATCGGAATTTAAAAGAGCTTTGGAGGACTTACGGTCAAATAAGGCAGAAGGGATAGATAACATTCCATCAGAATTTCTAAAATCATTGGGGGAAGTGGCAACAAAACGACTATTCACGTTGGTGTGTAGAATATATGAGTCTGGCGATATACCATCTGACTTTCGGAAAAGCATCATCCACACAATTCCGAAGACGGCAAGAGCTGACAAGTGCGAGAATTATCGCACAATCAGCTTAACAGCTCATGCATCGAAGCTGCTCACAAGAATAATATACAGAAGAATGGAAAAGAAAATTGAGAATGCGCTAGGTGACGATCAGTTTGGCTTTAGGAAAAGTAAAGGGACGAGAGAGGCAATTCTGACGTTAAGGCTAATAATGGAAGCAAGGCTAAAGAAAAACCAAGACACTTTCATAGGATTTGTCGACCTGGAAAAAGTGCTCGACAATATAAAATGGTGAAAGCTGTTCGAGGTTCTGAAAAAAGTAGGGGTAAGCTATAGGGAGAGACGGGTCATATACAATATGTACAACAACCAAGAGGGAATAATAAGAGTGAACGATCAAGAACGAAGTGCTCGTATTAAGAAGGGTGTAAGACAGGGCTGTAGCCTTTCGCCCCTACTCTTCAATCTGTACATCGAGGAAGCAATGATGGAAATAAAAGAAAGGTTCAGGAGTGGAATTAAAATACAAGGTGAAAGGATATCAATGATACGATTCGCTGATGACATTGCTATGCTGAGTGAAAGTGAAGAAGAATTAAATGATCTGCTGAACGGAATGAACAGTCTAATGAGTACACAGTATGGTTTGAGAGTAAATCGGAGAAAGACGAAGGTAATGAGAAGTAGTAGAAATGAGAACAGCGAGAAACTTAACATCAGGATTGATGGTCACGAAGTCAATGAAGTTAAGGAATTCTGCTACCTAGGCAGTAAAATAACCAATGACGGACGGAGCAAGGAGGACATCAAAAGCAGACTCGCTATGGCAAAAAAGGCGTTTCTGGCCAAGAGAAGTCTACTAATATAAAATACCGGCCTTAATTTGAGGAAGAAATTTCTGAGGATGTACGTCTGGAGTACAGTAGTGAAACATGGACTGTGGGAAAACCGGAACAGAAGAGAATCGAAGCATTTGAGATGTGGTGCTATAGACGAATGTTGAAAATTAGGTGGACTGATAAGGTAAGGAATGAGGAGGTTCTACGCAGAATCGGAGAGGAAAGGAATATGTGGAAAACACTGATAAGGAGAAGGGACAGGATGATAGGACATCTGCTAAGACTTGAGGGAATGACTTTCATGGTGCTAGAGGGAGCTGTAGAGGGCAAAAACTGTAGAGGAAGACAGGGTTGGAATACGTCAAGCAAATAATTGAGGACGTAGATTGCAAGTGCTACTCTGAGATGAAGAGGTTAGCACAGGAAAGGAATTCATGGCGGGCCGCATAAAACCAGTCAGTAGACTGATGACAAAAAAAAAAAAAAAAAAAAAAAAAAAAAAAAAAAAAAAAAAAAAGAATCAGAATTTAGAAAAACTTCGGATGACTTTAGAGAAAATAAGGCACAGAGGATATACAACATACTATGGCAATTTCTGAAATCGTTGGGGAAAGTGGCAGCGAAACGACTGTTCATGTTGGTGTGTTGAATGTATGAGAGCGGCGATATACATTGAGACTTCCGGAAAAACATCGTCCACATAATTCTGAAGATAGCAAGAGCCGGAAAGTGCGAGAATTATCGCACAATCAGCTTAACAGCTCATACACCGAAGTTGTCGACAAGAATAATATACAGAAAAATGGAAGAGGAAATTGAGGGCCTGATAGATGTCAATCAGTTTGGATTTAGGATTGGTAAAAGCACCAGAAGGGCAATTCTGAGTTACAGCTGAGAATGGAGGTAAGATGAAGAAAAATGAAGACTCGTTCGTAGAATTCGTCTACCTGTAAAAAGCGTTCGACAGTTTAAATTGGTGCAAAATTTTGAAATTCTGAAAAGAATAGCGGTAAGCTAGAAGGAAAGCAGGTAATATACAATACATACAAGAACCAAGAGGAACAATAAGACTGGAAGACTAAGAACGAAGTGCTTGGGTTAAAAAGATTGTAAAGCAAGAATGTAGTCTTTTGCCCGTACTGTTGAATCTATGTATTGAAGAAGCAATGACGGAAATGAAAGGAAGTTTGAAGAGTTGGATCAAAATTCAAGGTGAAACGATATACCGATGAGAAGATTCGCTGTTACCATTGCTATCCTTAATGAAACTGAAGAATAATTTCAGGATATGCTGAATGGAATGAACAGTGTAATGAGTACAGAATATGGATTGAGATTAAGTCGAAGAAAGACGAAAGTAATGAGAATTGGCAGAAATGAGAACAGCAAGAAACTTAACATTAGTACATAGCAGTCAGATGTCGTCGTCGATGTTTATTTTTTTATTTTCTTATTTTTGGCTAGGTTTTAGGAAAGCACAAGGCTAGATATCTACGGAGGAAGCTTTCAGTTGTCATTGTGGAAAGCGAGAGGGGTGAGTGGTTACGTGGAGGTTCTGGTGAGAACAGGTGGTCTGTTATGAAGGCCCTGGTAAAGGGAGGCCCGACTCGAGGGTGCTGCAATTGCAGAAGTGTCTGTTGTAAACCTCTGGCCTACCGTTTCGGTTATGAGAATGCGTTTTTTCCTTTGACAGGATTTTCCGACTAGCCCGCAAAGGATTGTCACGTGTGACGAATTAACCTTACGGTGCACAGAAAGCGGAAAGTAAAGATACGGCGGCGCTAGCCTACCGCCTAAAAACTCGTTGCCTTCTCTTCAAAGCTATGGTTATCGGATCATGTGAATCTTTTCCAATATCATGCTTTGGCGCAAAGGTCTCCACCAATGAGTGGAGCCTGGTAAGGAGTCAATAGCTACCTTCTTCATAGTAAAATTTATGCAGTAAGCTAAGAATGGTAACTGTGTTCAGTGTCGTCTGTATTCTGGAGAAGAAAGAAATTCTCGCACGTCACTGTGGCAACGTCCGGAGATCCTCTCCGCAGATTGAGGTTTCCGATAGGTAGATAAAAGGGAGGAAATGACGATTCCATTTTGGGATATGCTGTAGGAAGGATGTATGGACCTGTCCTGACGTTTGTAGTAGCTATTCTCTCCTGCCATCTCAGCCATTTTGCATTAGGTGCTGATACGTGCATCGGGACCCACGTCCGCTGAGTTCTAAGAAAGCTTCGCAGTCTGCAATTAACGCTCTCCGTTTGGTCGAAGTCTGCAGGACTTGCGGCGAAACTTGGGTTGCTTGTTTAGTGTCTTGTCTTGCGAGTCTTGCGCTAGATACTTTGCATTTTTGAGCTGTGTAGATGACAACTTTGCTGCGCTTCCCAAGCAGTCTTGCAGTTAGATTTGATGTATCCTGCAATGTGTTAGGGATACATTAAAATACAAATAAGCTTCTAGTGACCCACTGTTTGCCGTTAATGTTCAGAAAATTGATTATTCACGTGATGGTAACTACTTAATAATCATTTTCTTTAGTTCACGTAGAACTTTGGTCACAATAGACCGATATTGTTCAGAGCATTTTTGCTTTGTAATTACGAACCCGATTGTTCTACAACTAATTAGAACTAGACGTGCGCTGTAATAAACATAGTTAGTTACTTGCATAACTAATTTGTTGTCTCAATGTGACGGCATTTCCGTTGTGGTACAGGTGTCATGCTTCGGAGATAAGTTTAATTTGTTTAAATTAATATATAACAAGCACTGCACTCGTTAGTTTAGCATTTCGATGTCGAACTAAGTGAGGTAGGCAGACAGCACTCACTCACAACTGCCGAGCTCCACCACGATTTCGACATAGCAGTTCACTGGAACATCATAAACGGGTTCCATTTGAACATCGGAGTAGGTGATCACAATGCAGACGAAACAACCCATGGTGAATGGAGTAAGGAGGACATAATAAGGGTAAGTCTACTAGTGTCAAACATGGACCTTATTCTGAGAAAGAAATTTCTGAGAATGTGCGTTTGGAGCGCAGCATTGTACGTTAGCGAAAAATGGACTGTGGAAAACAGGAACAGAAAAGATGTGGTGCTACAGAAGAAAGTTGAAAATTTGGTTGATTGATAAGGTGTGGAAGGAGGAGGTTCTCCGCAGAATCGGCGAGGAAAAGAATACGAGTATATGGAAAACACTGACAAGGTTGGTAGGACATCTGTTAAGACATAAGGGATTAACTTCCATGGTACTAGAGGGAGCTGTATAGGATAGAAACTGTAGAGGAAACAAAGACTGGAATGCATCCAGCAAATAAGAGAAGATGTAGGTTGCAATTCCTACTCTGAGATGAGAAGTTTGGCACTGGAGAGAAATTCGAGGCAGGCCGCATCAAGCCAGTCAGAAGTCTGATGACAAACTATTCTTCAAAATTCGAGACAGGGTAGTCTATTTGTTTAATGCTAACAATACACCTACCCGACAGTAAAAAATTTTCTAGCGATACGACGACCATTTTGTTTAGATGAAGAATCCTGCAAACGAAGACCGAAAATTTTTCTAACTGTCAAAAAATAATCTGAACGCGTTTTGCAAATTGTTTCCGAAGGAAATAAAGATGAATTGAATTTAATGAAAATTATTTTCAAGAAGTCGTACAAATCTTACTTTGGTCTTTTGTGTACAAGAACTTCATATCCTGTTTGTGCTTGGAAATCAAATCCATATAGGCAGATGTGACTAACCAGCAGTATTGAACATTCACGGACGGGAATAAATCATGTAAAAACGTGACATAAAAATCTAACGGTTATTATACAGCTCATCTTATGATACTACTATTTCCTTCATCGTGTTTCTAATGTTGGACCTTCATAGTTAAGCTTAAGGTATGCAATATACATTAGCTGTCCATTTAGGCCGTCCATTGAGTGAAGACTATGAAATCACGATTCAGGAGGACAGTGGCTCAAGTGTCTATTCCGCCATCATGATTTAAATTTTCTGTGGTTTCCGTAAATAGCTTAAGGCAAATTCTGGGATGCTCCTTCTGAAAGGGCTTGGCCGATTTCTTTCCCGATACTTCCCCATCAGGTGTTTAGAAATGGTGTCACTATCACTGATAGTGAAACCTCAATCGATCATGATTATTTAATTCAGGATATTTATGTTTATCATGCTTTAAATAATCATGATTCTTAGTAAAGGCGCCAGAAATTCTCTGAGGGAACTGTTAAAGCGGCTGTTACAATGCGCGCTTGAACATCAGTGGGAATGCCATCTGAAGAAGTCGCAAGGTAATATCACTTCACAGATTTTAAGATACAAATAAGCAGAGACGAACGAAAGATTTTCCTTGTATTTACACGTCTAGTTTCACCGTCAGGATCACCCTTCTAGCAGTCGCGTCCGTATAACAGAGGAAGGAAGACACAACTGCTAGCAATGGTGTGTGCATGACTTGCTAAAAGCAAGTACTGGTAAAACTACAAATGGTAACCCGTAGCACTTCATTCAAAACGACGTTAAACAGGTGTGCTAATGACTGTATGCCTCCTTCACGAGAGCGTCTGACGTGAACTCGAGTGATACTATCCGAGATCTGTACGGGCGAATCGTATCAGTTGAAATATGAGTCCAATGACTCTAAAGAAATTAGATTATTTGCCTTTGCACTGATAATATTTCTTGCACAACCAACTGTTCTCCTTTTTTTGAAATAAACATGCATAAACAAAATTATGCCAGGTGTTCACATTCCTTAAATTTATTGGCTTCATTTGAAGATTGTCTAAGTAAAAAGCCATTTGACCATGGAAAACAGTTCTGTGAATCATTAATGAAGAAGGAAGGGGAGGGTATATTTTTTCTGGTATTTATAAGTCATGCTAATATAAGCCGAAAAATAGGGGTCATGTACTTAGAGAGTTGAAGAAATAGTAGGACGTCCTAAAATATTACTTTAATGTTTGTGTGTTTTATTACAATATGACAGCTGAATAACATTACGTAATAAGAAAATCCATACAGGAATATAGTGCTCATTGGACAGAATAACCGTCAGTCAGGTAGATCGCGTAGTGACAGACATACAAAGCGGGCAAACAGTGGAAGTTGTCGTAGCACGACGAGGGGCAGAGTGATGGACAGAGCATTTCTTGTTGCAAGCAAAAAATAGACCTAGAAAATATGAGATTTAATAAGTAAACAAAGAAAGCAATCCCAAGGTTTGACATGGCAAGTCTAAAAATTGGGACAAAATGTAAGGTGTATAAATCAGAAATAGCTAACTGATTAGATGTACTGTTGCATAGCAAAATAGGAATTAAGTCTAGGAATAAAGTTTTGTTAGAGCCAGTTGGGACTACGCAAAGTGGAACAAGTCCGCCGGGTACAAACAGATTCTGATTCAGCACACAGACAACAGTGCAAAGCACACACAACACTCTTTAAGTAAGGAGGCTACGTGTACTTAGGGATGACAGAAGAACGTCTTTCAGGCTGCAAACTTTACATAGAGGAACGCTCTGAAGCCCTGAAGTCAAACATTACGCCAGCAAAGAACAAACGCACGCTCAGAAAAGGAGAGCACATTCGATCACGGTACGGTGGGAATCACGCTATCGAGTGCTATGAAAACCTCGACGAATCACGTCATCGACTGGTATAAAACCCTCACCTTTATTCCACTCACTCACAGTTAAGCCTTTCCATCTGCATTGAGGATACCGATGGAAGGTTGGCTCTAATACTTGCAGGATGCAGTTTTGAAGAATACTACGAAGTGTCTAGAGCTGCTGCCACCATTGAATCCACTGCTACTAGTCGACAGCTGTCAGGCTGCGGAGAGAACTTCGACTCTGCAAACTGGACTCGTGCCGGCCAAGACGAGACTGACTGAAGATGAGAGCTGGGCTGATCTTCCGTGAATGAAGATCTGCTCTGCGCATTTGTGAGCTGGACAACTTGGGCATAGCGCGCCTGTGCCGCCACTCCTGGATAGTAGAAGTATCGCAAACCGACTGTACGTTGTGCCGCTTCTCGGACTGTCCTCCGCGTTCCTGTTGGGTCTCTAGCCTACACGTCATCTGTACAACCGACAACGGGGGAATAAAACAGAGTGAAGGTAAAACTTTTGCCAATAACCGATTATTAATTGAGTGATATCTTATTAACGCCCCATCGCTCCACAGGACTCATCCCCAGCACGTCCGCTCGTCTAGCCTATAATCACATAAGACGCCTCATCTGGCGGTCATCTACAAATTTGCTCCCAATAAGTGATTCTGGCACGCTGCAATAGTGCCAGAAAAACCTGTAGTCCTTCATGTTGGGCGCCATAGATTCTGGCGTCGGCTGTCATGACCGTCGAGGAACTGTACCATCAATCGTAGACGTCAGTCATCATGCAGTGCGGTGGGTGGCCAATTTTTGTTAGCCTGTTTTCTTTTTCTTTTATCTTTGGGATCATGTTAAGTCGAAAGGATTGCATATGAACTTGAAAGTGACATTGCATAGGCCACAGGAACCAGCAGACATTTCAAAGTTGCGGGATAACTGTAGGGAAGAGTACTTACGGCCGACTAGGTGCCAGCACTATAATTTATCAGGGTACGAATACCGTGTGCTAAGGCGGTGCTAGTAGCGTGTGGAACTTTGAGAAGGTTTGGCCATGAGGCACGGGAGTGCAGTGTGTTTTGCTGGGCTGCGATGCGTAGGAAAGGTTGATGTCGCTAATTTTGCTAATTGAGCGTGTCAGTATACTAAGTTCCCTCTTAATCTGTACTATAAGTCGAGATGGGCAACAACTGGAAACACGTGCAGTAACTTTGAGTGAAACTGTTGAAGTTTTGAAAATGGCTCTGAGCACTATGGGGCTTAACTTCTGAGGTCATAAGTCCCCTAGAACTTAGAACTACTTAAACCTAACTAACCTAAGGACATCACACACATCCATGCCCGAGGCAGGATTCGAACCTGCGGCTGTAGCAGTCGCGCGGTTCCAGACTAGCGCCTAGAACCGCTCGGCCACTCCAGCCGGCCGTTGAAGTTTTGAAACGTCAGGTAGCCACATTAATCCAGGATAAAATAGAACGAATCCAGGCTAGCGAAGAAATTCAGAGAGCTCGAAGCACTACATACTACGACTAGGTTGACGAAATCGCAGAGAGGGGATACTAAGCCCGTAGTAAAAGTATGTCCTATCCATTGATGCTACGGCAGCTGTTTTCATTACGCCTTTCTGTGGGAAAGCCTCCAAGGACGTATCAGCCCTTCTGGATGATGTGAGGGAAGCAGCTCGATTAGGGAATTGGTCCGATGCGACATATATTTCTATGGCGAAATTACTATTAATGTTGGCGCTAAAAGGTATTCGACATACGACGAAGCCCTTGGTAAGAGACAGATATTTGACCAGTTGGGCGAAAGATTTACCTACCGCTATTACCAGAAAAATAGTACAAGATTTTTCAGGGAAAAGCTCATGGGTTTGACATAGAAACACAGAGAGTGAGTAGAAGCACTCTCTGATAGGATTTTTAAGCTAAACTCGCAGACCTACGAACTGACACACATCGCAGAGGCGGATAGAGTATTTTTGCGAAAAGCAGAGAATAGAGGTATTCGTACGAGGTATTTCAGCGGATATGTCACTACGGTTGAGGATGGAAAATCCTAGTGATTTGTCTCAGCTTTTTTTTTTTTTTTTTTTTTGGTCGTTGCGTTTGGTTTAAGCGGACGTCACATGACCTCCGTTTAATTTGACCTTTGATTACTTTACTCAGTTTTTTTTTATTACAGTGAACCACCGGCTCTCTGACCGATCACGCGGAGCTACCATGCCGGCTTTTAGAATAGGTAGATGAAGAAGAAAGGTAGTGCCACTCACAAACGGAGTGACCATCGTGTCTTCTCTGAGGTAAAATGCTACAAATGTGGACTAGGGGAACACGTGAAGAAACAATGTCGCCACCCTCTATGCTTTAAATATGGTGATGTTGGGCATAAAGAGCTTGAATCCATAGGTGGGAAACAGGATGGCGCAATAGAAAGAAGCGAACGGGAGTTTATTAGTTGACACGGAGAAACGGATTGTTGCTTGCTTGTCACGGTGAGCAATAAGGAACATGAATTCTTGGTGGACACGGTTTCACATGTGTCGATTGTTAGGAGGATAGAACACAACGACTGAGTGGTCCATTTCATAAAGGGGGATATTCTGATATTAGAAGATGAAGATACTAGTGCTGTTGTGCAGATACCTCTTAGTTAGTTTGATGTAATTAAGAACAACAGCATGTAAGTGTCATCTCCAATATCTTGTGAATATTGGAGTCTGAAGTAGCTGTAGTGCCGAATGAAGTTAGTGCGGTCAGTACGGGAATGGATGATTGTGTGAGCAGAAACATGGGCGATGTTGATTTAGATGCAGCAGTATCTAGTCAACTGGGTGATAATGGCAGTGAAGCTTGGGCTAGATGAACAGGGAAGTGTATGTACCACTGATTTCTGCATCTTACACAGTGGTACTGTAGATGGTGATATTAAAGGAGATACTCTGGAGATTGCAGAGGAATCTAATATTGTTAATTGTGTTGCGAATGTTGTGGATAACGGAGTAGTACGGACGCATTTACTTCTAAAGGAACGCAGATTCGGGACCACTTCGAATGGCACCACCTTTCCCAAAGGGGAAGGGAGGAAGAAGATGGAGGAAAGAGGAGGAGGAACGATGCTTGTAATAATAATGAGCGAGCCGACAAGACTGAATCCTTTCAGGAATGTGTGCCTGTGGATCAGGGTAAATTTGCAAGTATCATCAATTTTATAGGTAATGAGAGCAAGAGAAAACGTCGTGTTATTTTTCTTAAAAACACAGTCAAGTTCGGGGCGACATTTTTTCAGCCGAAGGAGACAGCTGCAAGGGATGTTGTCGTTGCTGAATCTGGTGGGCAAATGGGGCTATCGCATACACGATGGGGATAGCCTAAAATAGAACCAAAGACCACGTATGTTTCCTTGTACTTTACGTGAACACACACGACTCCTCTGAACAGTACAATGGAGCAAGCGAGTCAAGGCAGATCATTACAAACAATTATATCTGATGTGGAGTTATGAAGAGGCAAGTCCAGGAAAGAAGATTGGCGGATCATAGAAATAGTAACTGGATGAGCCAGTCGTTCTCTAACATACTAAAAACTTCGACCTAAGAGCTTAGGTGGAAGGGAAGACAAAACACAATCTTAAGACACATGCCACATTCAGCTTATTATCACCTAAAATGGAGGGCAGTTCTGTCGGTAAACCATTTTGAACCCTCTCGTTATAATATAAAATACAGTTGGTTAAAATGTGGCGAACTGTAATCAGCACACCGCATGTTTCACAGACAGGCGATTCTTCACTTCTGAGAAGGAAGCCGTGAGTCAGGGGGCTGTGTCCTATTCGAAGTCGCGTTACACAGACCATCAATTCTTACTGGCCAGAAGGAGGTGCGCCATGGCCTCACAGTCTCTCTTATTCATCACAACTTATTTTCCGTCAGGCCCAGCTACTCTTCCTCCCAAAGACGCACGAAAAACCTTCGCAGCAATGACAGCGCAGCAAGCAGAGGGAAAGGACAGTCAGTTATGTTGGGAAGGGTATATGCCTCCTTGGCCGTGGTATCCACGAACTCATTCCCTCGGATACCCACTTGTCCTGGTAGCCAGCAGAGTGAGACCTCCTGTCTTTGTCTGTGCAAGTGAAGGATGGCGTCGTGGATGTTCTGGGCACAAAGACTGGATTGTCTGCAGCGCACTAAGCCAATGAAGCGTATGAGGAATTTGGATCCACGTTCACGTTTTCTCTGATCCACAGTTTTAAAAATCGCATAGAGTTCGGCATCAAAGATAGTTAACTCTCTATGCAGATGGAGCCTAAGGACAGAGGTAGGAAAAATGACAAAAGAACCGACAGCCATCCCCCCCCCCCCCCCCCCTCTTTGGACCCATCTGTGTATATCACGTTAGAGCCCTGGTACTCATTTGAAATGGTAATAAATTTATTCTTAAAATAGTAGTCTGGAGTGAACAATTTGTTGCACTCTGTCAGATCTAAAATTCTAAGGATTCGCAGATATTAATAGCTGTAGGAAAAGTCAGCGAAGTCAGAAATGACCGGAGCTTGAGCACCGTTTTAGCCACAAGGAACCGCCGCCGAGCAGCTAATGGCGGCTCCCCTACCTCTGCACACAGTCTCGGTATAGGGCTTGTTCGTGTATGGAGTCCAGCATCTTTAAATATGTTGGTCGTGCAGAAATATAGACCGTACAACCATAATCAAGAAGTGATCGCACGAAACTCTTATAGAACTGCAACAAGTAGGATCTATCAGCACACCAGTTCTTCCCATTCGAACACTTCATGATGTCCAGCGCTTTAAGGGCTCGTGTTTTGAGCTCCTTGAGATGTGGCAGCCAAGTAAGTTTGATATCAAGTAAGATACCTAAAAACTAGACAGTCTCCTTAAAAGGTAAAACAGTATCCCACAGCTTTAGTTCCGGATGAGTAAAAAGAGAACGATCACGATTAAATTCAACACATGCAGTTTTCTCTGGGGATAAATTGAAACATGTCCGAGCAGAAGATTCTTCCAGTCGCTTAAATGTCAGCTGTAACTAACGAGAGGAAGATATGGTGACTAGAAGTGGAAAAGGAAATAGAAAATCACCCACGAACAGTGAGCACTGCACATGACTCCTCATTACTGAGGATATGTCATTGACCACACCTGCGAACAAAGTGACTCTTAAAACGCTCCCCTGTTGGATACCATAAACTTGAGTAAATCTATTTGAAAGAGAATTACTGACTCTGTACCGAAAATAACGCTCAGCAAGAAAGGACTGCAGGAAAATGAGGAGGTGGCCACGAAAACCTCATTCATGTAGCTGACAATGTATATTGTGTCTCCACGCCTTGTCGTATGCCTTTTCAGTGTCAAAAAATGGATATTAAAAGCAGTTTCCGTAGAGACGTCTCCTGCATAGCCGCCTCCAGTAGGGTAAGGTTATCAAGAATGTAACGATATCTTCTAAATCCACTCTTGAAACGACTGAGGAGATTTCGAGATTCCAGAGTCCAGACTAGGCGAGAGTTGACTATCTCCTCTAGGCGTCTGGCAAGAGCGACACTCCGATAGCTGCCTGGGAATGTGCAGACCTTCCCTGGTTTAAGAATGGGGAACGTTATGAATTCCCTCCAAGGGGCAGGATATTCCCCATTTCACCATGTCTTATTAAAGAGAGCAAGTAAGATTTCTTTAGATCCAGGGTTAAGGTGCCGTAGCATACCATAATGTATAAAGTCTGCCTCAGGCGCGGTCTCGCGAGCCGCAGCAAATGCAGTGTGCAGATCCCACATGGAGAACGGGAGGTTATAGGCCACGTCATTGTTGGAGGCAAAAGTAAGACGTTTCCTCTCCCGAACTTCGCGACATGCATGGAAACCTGGAACTGGACTCGTGGACGATGTTACATCATAAAAGTGCCGCTCCGTGTTGTTAGCGATATCTTCGGGCGTTATTTTCAGGACTTCATTGTCCTTCCTTTACGGCAGCGAATGGACATGACATCCATTTCCCACATATCTTCCTTTCGGATTCCCATACTGCAGTGGCCGGAGTTGACCAATAAATGGAATTTAGAAACTTTGGCTCCTGTTAACAGAAAGACTCGAAGGTTCTCTACTGTTGGACCACGCGTGAGCCTGCGCAGCGCTGTCCGCCTGTCCCGTGTAGCTCAACGACACTGATCGTTCCACCAAGGAACACGTTGCTTCCTGTGACGGCAGGTATAGATCCATGAGCGGCAGCGTGGATTACATAGGTAATGTGACCCACCCAGTCGTGGACGCGTCCCTGTGCTCACTCACAGCCAGCTGGCTATAAAGCGCCCAGTTCGCTTTGGATAAAGGCCACTTGTGTCAGGCTCCATTTGTTATAAATGGCGGACAGTAATAAGAAAGTGTTCACTGGATTTGACGTCATCTGCCACCTCCCATTCGACAGAGTCTGCGAGAGCAGGAGAGCAAACTGTCAAATCAATGGTGGAGAATGTCCCTGTTGCTGTTCAAAAATGTGTCATGGAGCCCGTACTCAGGAGACACGTGATGTCAGATCGTAATACACTTTGAACCACTCGTCCCCTCGGGCAGATGGAGAGACTACGCCATTGAATCCCCGAGAGGACAAACGGTGGCGGAAGCTGGTCGATCAGCTCAGAAAGTGCCTCGCCTCGCCATCCAGTGGTGCCTGTGGCAGAAGACATAGGAAACAGAAGGTTACTTGAAAGGACCCAAAATACGCATTGACAGCAATTTCCTGTAGTGTGGTGATTAGGGTTACAGGGGAGGAGTAAAGCTTGTCATGGCGAACGCTGTAACTCCACCCTGAGTTCTGTCGCCATGAAGGTCATCTTTCCGATATAGACGATAACCTCTGAATACAGGGATATCGGATCCAAGCGAGCTCTGAAGCCATTTAAATTTCGCTACAGGAAAGTTTGTCTTCCGTTTCTCTTTGCTGCTTGGCGGGGAACGCGAGGTCATTGGTGGCAGACTAGTAGTACTATGTGCGTTGTCTATTGGAACCACATCCATCGCCAAATCGTTAATAGCAGCAGTGGCAGCCGTGCTTTAGGTGGTGTTCCAATGGAGTTTTACTTCGTCTTTGTGGCGGCTTTCCCTTGGTAGGCTGAAACACGGAAGACCCCTGAATGCAAGTCGGTGCCAGTGGGGCAGTTGCTGTTGGCGGGCAATGACTCCAAATTGTCAGTGAGAGAAGTTCGTGTAACTGCGTCTCTGGCAAGCGCGGTGGTGCTAGAGCCTGGCTGTCGGCATGTGCAGCAACAGGAGCACGTGTTGGTAGCAGCAGTGGACACTTCCATTTGTGTCGTCACACTGACTTTAATTATAGGCTGTTTCACAACTGATGCAAATGAGACAGCGGATGATGGGGGGCTACATGGATTTAAACATCATCATTGATCCTGCATATGATACGCGACATGTAACTTTAAGTTCTTGAATTTTCTTTTCGTCTCTACAGATGGGGCACACTCTGCTCAGGCTGGATGTGAGTTAGAGCAATTGACACACACTGATGGAGATTTACATTCCACATCTGGTTCATGAGCTGCATGACTACAGTCTCACAACTAGCATGACCATTACACGCAATGGTAGCACGACCAAATCATTGACACGTGAAACACCGCATGGGACTGGGAAAAAAAGGGTGAACGGGTAAGCGTAAGAAACCTGCGTTAATGTGGCTGGGCAGATCTTGCGTGTTGGAAGTTAGAAAGAATGTAGGTGTTGTTTCAAGCTGCCCATGCATTGTGTTCTTCACATTCTGTCTTCTTCGTCTGCCCATTCCTCATTACATGAAGTCTTCACATGTTACCACCCTGCAGGTGGAATTTAAGGATTTATCCAGGTCAACAGTAATAGGGCTGTCACCCAGTGCTAGTCTGTGTGCTTGCCCTGAAGTGGCCGTTTCAAAGGGTACCATTATGAACCCTTTTTATTGTCTTCGGACCACTCGTAATACCATCTAAACCTTTCTGGGTACAGATGGGGATACCTTAGCAAAGGTGCCTGCGGTTCTTTAGGCACTCCTATGCCCTGTTACTATAACGAATTCTGCATTTCTGAGGAGTATGCTCAGGAGACGTACTCTCGCGGCTTCTCTTGTTGTGATGGGTGGTAGTGCTCACCAATGGCACACCCGATCCAGTTTATGAAGAATTAAGAGGCTCCATGATAGTCCCGCGAGTAGCTAGGGGATGGATGTCCACTCAGACAGAGCCCCGCTTGCCAGGGTAAGCCACGTACAACTGAGATGCTGGCAGGTTGCAAAGAGGTTGCCCTCTTACGACTGTTCTGCCGCAACAACCATACACCCCATCAGCACATATCATACCTTAGGACTGAGGTTTTTTTCTTCCTCCAGAGAACTGGCGGCGCTTACCACTCCTCAGCTCAGGGAACATCAGCTTCGCCAAGCCGGTACTCAGCAAATGAATGCTGAGCCCCCTGAGGGGAGCCACAAGGGAGACAATGTCACTAGTGTCTATTATTATGAAAGTAGAATCACTTAAACTGCGTACGGCATCACTAAGATTCAATGCACACGGTAAAGTACCGAAGAGCACAAGAAAGTTGAGTTCAAAAGGGAAAGGTATAATGTAGCGTGACATTTCAAGGTGTAGATAGTCTGTGAGTAACTGTAACTACCGACCAGTTTGATGTACGCAGTAGTACTGCAAGTAGTTTGTGCGTAAACGTAGTTTTCAGGTTGTGTGTTTTGAGAAAACGCAAGGGAAATTTTTGTTTCAAATACAAATCGCAGATAGTGTACCGGAACAACAGTAGATGAAAAAAAAAGAAAAAACAAACAGATAAAGATAAAAGTCGCAGGGTACGACTAGAAATTAGTGTGATAGTTTACGGGAATTAAGAATTATGAAGCTAGTTTCGACACAGAACCAGAAATATTCCATCAAGGATAGATTAATAGAACTTGTAAACCAGTTAGTAAAAGCTCCTACAGCACTAAAAAATATAAATGATGAAAATGTGGAGAAAATGTGGCACACTGTGGAGACAGCTGCAACAGATGTGAATAAAGAGCTGGATGCAAAGAAAAAATAAGAGGAAAGAAGATGGTTTGGTGAGGAAAGTGGTGATGCAGTTAAGATAAGGAAGAAGGAATGTTAGGGTTCTCTTCCTACCTATCATTCATCTGTATTCTCACTGGGAACTTTAGCATATAGGATTCTTAACTGGTGAGCCTTTGTCAGGGCACCCAGCACATGCCACATCATGGCATGCGGGCCGAGAACCCTGTTGAGATACTTTCTGAAGGACAAGAGCTGACTTCTGAGGAACCTACTGACAGAAAGAGGATTAATGCCTCTGGTCAGCTGGGCCCTTGTCCTCTGCCGACCAACATTGTTCTGACAGGCGTCATTCCGGCGCACCTGCAAATTCTGTCCATGATCCACAGGTGGCAAGTGCAGGAGCAAAGGGTGTGGCTGGAATATTAAGAGTAACAAGTCTAGCCCGAAGCAAATAAACGACCATTTTACAACCAGGCCCAACTCGGTCATAGCATATTTCGCGGATGTCATTGTACTCAGCTCAGTGACTTCCCAGAAGGTCGGTGAAGTGGGAACTGCACAAACCTCTGTCTCCTGCCATTCCGAAGAAAGCGACTCTATTCATCGGTTTTTACTGAGTTTTCTATCTCTCAGTGAAAGCTAGTTACGTCAACCAGACACCAGCCTCCGTGACATGGGAATTCTTCAATCAAAAGATGGCACACTTTCTCCATGTGCGTTCTTAAAAAATGCTAGACAGTGGGAGGCTAGGAGCTAGCAATCCGAAAATTTTGTTTCCGGGAAAACTGACGGACTAAAAGAGAAATCAGTAATGTATGAAACTGAAATGAAATGCTCCACAAATGGCGTCAGTGGGGATCCGGTTGATTGATTAACTTTTAGACTGATTCTATGGTGGGAGAACAGACAACAATTTCCTAATTGTGCAGGGTTTGGCGCAAATTTTTTCATTAGAAGGTAATGTTTGTGACACGGACTCTGCTCAGAGCAGGGACATGAGAGGTGGAGAAAAGTGGAAGGAGATGCAGGACAGTGCACACTTTAGGATTAAGACGTGAGGTTTCAATCTTCGGCAACGGGATGCATCAGTGAGTAGAAGTTCCGTTTGGAAATGCGGACTGTGCGTTGCGACACTAGCCGTGGCATCCACCTGTGCGCAGCCTGTATTCCTTCACAACAATTATGGTGAGATTCTCTGGGGGCTTCGGGTGGTTAGAACAGAGAGAAGTTAGGCATTTTGCAGTGCTTAATTAAATTAATGCAAGCTCATCTATGACTAGGGAAGCAACAGTATTTGCATGCTATTTTCTCTTCTCCAAACGGTACGATCTTACACTCACTGTATTTACCCATGTCTATGTTACACGTGATTAATTTGTTAGGATGATAACCATTTCTGGACGCAGACTTCTTTACTGAAAACTTTTGACAAGTTATACAGTGCTAGTTGTGTCGCATTTATTTCTTATAATTAAATGTTTTTATGTAAGCTTAATTAATATCCGTACTAATGTCTTATTTGACTTCTGCACCCTGGGAATGATGATAATATACTCAGACTCACTTGTGCCAAGATTTTAATTCCACTGTTAGTTAATCCCTTTTCCACGCCGCTCATTAACAATTTTGTGATCCCAAACGCCAAGGACTCTTTTGCTATCAATTATGCTCAGTTTTTAATTGTGTATTTGAATTCACGTGTCTGCTGGTAGATGCCAAAGTGTCGAGGAGAAACAAACTGCATGTAGGAGTGAACACGATCCCCAAGGATAGATGTGTACTTGTGTCGATTCATTGTGTCTTCCAAAATGACGGAATCACTCAAGCTGTGCAACGAAAACATTCCCCAGACCACAACGCTCCTCCTCCGGCCTGGACCCTTCCGACCATTGTTGGAATGTGTTTGCTATCAGACGTTTCACGCCACACACGCCAAAAGCTATCTCTCTGGTGGATTCGTCTGAAAATGCCACCTGTGGCCACTCAGTGGACGCCCTATTGCGGTATCGGCATACAAATTCCAGCCCACGTCGCCGATGAACAACAGTCAGCATACGGGCATGAAACAGGCGACCGGTGCGGAGGCCTGTACACAGTAACATTCACTGAATTATTGTTGAGGAGACACTGTTCGTAGTCCCTTGGTTCGTCTGGGGGGTTAGCTGCTCAACAAGTCTATTCCCCAGCACGTATCTCCGCAGCCGCCCTTCACTCCCGTCATTTATAGGCTTTCGGCCACCTCAGTTGCCTCGGCGCCGGATGACGAGAGCACCATTTTGTCATACACAGTATATTCGGCTGCAGACATAGTCGTTTCGGATATTCTTCCACCCTTGGCTCGAAAGCCAATGGTCGTGCTCTTTTGGAGGTCAAATAAATCGCTCCGTTTTCGCGTGACAACGACCGCACACAATCAGACTGGACTGTGTAAATTGGGAACAACAGTTCCCGAAAGATTCTTTTAGAGTACGGCCGAAACTACTTTTACGGCTGAAGATTTTTCCCCGTTAAGAAAGATATGCTGTTTTGTATTTGTATTTGCATTTAGCTCTTAAGTTGAACCACAACGCTGGCCT
Organism: Schistocerca piceifrons; assembly: GCF_021461385.2. Taxonomy (NCBI): domain Eukaryota; kingdom Metazoa; phylum Arthropoda; class Insecta; order Orthoptera; family Acrididae; genus Schistocerca; species Schistocerca piceifrons. Next base: position 409,923,655 of record NC_060143.1, on the reverse strand, counting down.
GAAGTTCTGTACTCTCATAACTTCGTTTATTAAGCGTCAATGCGGAAATGTGTGGAATGCATACCGGACGTCTAGGAGCGTGGCAGCATCAACCTGGGCGGTGGTAACTAATACCTTCTGGGTCTCGTGGATGAACAGAACAAGCTGGATTCCACCAAATCGCTGTCTGTAGAGCCCATGTCATTTCTACAATGCAGATCTTTGGGCTCTTAGAAAGATCGCAGAATCTCAATATTCGGTTAAAGAAAAATCGATAGTTGAATATCAGTAGAATAATCGGAAATTCTCCCTGTTGTGATAAGGGATCTTTTCAACACAGTTTGTTTACAACCCGGCGTTCTGCATCTACATACATACTATACAAACCTTTATGAAGTGCGTGGTAGAAACTTAAGAGGAACTAGAATCAATCCGCCGAAAATGAATTTGATGTTAAGAATATGTGACTCGCATATCATGTCGAATTTTGACAAAGAGCAGCAAACTAAGGCCATGGTTCTGGTTTGCCTTACAGAATAAGCTACTGGCGTAGTACAAAATGAGGAGGCGATGACTGAATGATGCACACTTTGGATAACTTCTTGCTTGTATTTATCCACTCCTATCGGATACGGAATGGGACCGTATTCTCATTTCCAACAGAAAATTTTAAAGATATGTTTATTTATTAATTTACTTTTATAGAAGTGAGTAGTGAAATTTTAAGAAAGGGTGGTATTATTAAGATTGCAATGGGAATTCCACTGCTAAACGCGGAGGAGAGGGTGGGCAGGTGGAGACAGGATGTAAAACAAAGATGCAGTCTTTCGCCTCTACCGTTTAGTGTATACATAGTAGAAGCAGTGACGGAAATAAAAGAAACGTTAAGGGTGCGATTAAAATTCAGGCTGAAAGGATATCAATGATAGATTCGCTGATGACACTGCCATCCTCTGTGAGTCAAGAAGAACTACAGGATATGTTGAATGCAATGAACAATCTTGTGAGTACAGAATATGGATTGACATAAACCGGAAAAAAACGAAAGTAACGGGAAATAGCAGAAGTGAGAGTAACGAGAAACTTAGCATCAAAATTGGTGACCACGAAGTAAACGAAGTTAAGTAATTCCGCTGTCTTGGAAGGAAAGCAACCTATGACGAACGAAGCGAGGAGGACACAAAAAGCATACTATCACAGGTTAAGAGGGCATTCCTGGCCAAGAGAATTTTACTGGTATCAAACGTAGGGCTTAATCTGAGGAAGAAATTTCTGGGAATGTACGTTTAGAGCACAGCATTGTTTGGTAGTAAGTCATGGACAATGGTAAACCAGAACAGAAAAGAATCGAAACGTTTGAAATGTTGAAAATTACGAAGACTGATAAAATGACGTATGAGGTGGTTCTCCGCATTATCGGTGAAGAAAGGAACATATGGGAAACACTGAGAAGTAGTGACGATATGTTAGGACGTGTATTAAGATATCAGGTAATAACCTCCATGGTGCTAGAGGGAGATTTAGAGGGCAAAAACTGTAGGGGAAGACAGATTGGAATACACTCAGCAAATAATTGAGGACGTAGGGTGCAAGTGATACTTTGAGATGAAGATGTTGAGAAGGGGAATTCGTGGTGGGCCGCATCAAACAAGTCAAAAAATTGATTTAAAAAATATTTAAGTTATCACAGTCGACGGCGCTGCCGCAGACAACATCGGCACTCACAGCAACGACTGAAATCTTTCTTATGTATTCATCAACACAGTTCTTGGAATTTTTATTCAGAGTCTTTTGGTCACTGTTGGCATTTTCTTATTCGGTAAGAAAGGGAGTAACATTTTACGTCCCTTAATTACACAGTTTGGAATAAACAGCAACTCGTTACAATTCCACTACATGTTGGGTTACCAGTTTCGATTGACTAACAGCCATCCTCAGATCTATGAAACTAAACAGAAAATAGCCTTTAAGTCAATAATTAGTACTATCTACGGGGAATTCTGGAAGTGAACTGTAGCCTAACAAACATCAGTCACGCGTTTCACCATGTAAAGAATTATTAATTTAGTAACCAATTACAAACACGCCATACTATATACAACTTAAAGCCACAAATAGAATCGATGTGCTCAGATAAGGGAGACATAAATCCATTCTTCTCCATCAAATCCCCCTCCCCCACTTCGACACCTCAACTCCGACCGCAATCCTAAAAATAAACTGTAGACAATAAGAAACCATAGCAACTCGCTTGCCAGACTGTGATATTTGTGAACACTCATTGTAATTACCTTTTTTATCTTCCTTTTCTTTGCACAAAACTAACAGAATGAATACAAGATTCCTCCAGAAACCGATGATTACCAAAACAGGTGTACACGTGCCAATAACGTAACACCGATTAAATTATTAGGATGCACTACATCGATATATGAAATGATTCCTGATATACATTCTTCGCACATAACATCTGCATTGGAGTACTTTGGTTCCCGTTCTGTATTCATCAAATATTCATCAAATATTCCCAGAAGTGGTTCCCTAGTGCAAAACGCTCGGTCTCAATTTGCGAACCATAGTTTCGCCACGCTGACGCAACCTTGCAACACAAGTGTACATCTCAACACTTAAATAACTCAAGAGAGAAAGCTGTCAATAACTGCCAACATGTTTTTCTGTAGCCTCCCTTTCTCTATCGCTGTTGTTAATTCAGGACATTCCTAAAGTAGACCAATGACTGTTCTTTGAACTGCAGACACCGTTGCTCAACAACCATCCATGTATCATCCTCTTGTCTTCTTGCAGGTCCTAAAGCTGGATAGACAGATGATAATCTAGTCTCTCGGACTCCTGTATGAATAACATGCAGTTAATATTAATATAGCGCTACTTTTCACCAATACTCTGCTGATTTGATAGTACTATCAGCTCTGAATGATGTATGAGATTATGATTTGATTGAACACTCAACACTTAAAGTAGTACTACGATTTCATGCTTTCATTTTGATGATGAGCTATTCCTCGCAATAGGGAGAACGTGGCATATCAGCCATTTAAGAAAGCGATTTTATCCTAAAAATAAGCATATGCTGACAAAATATACGAATGTAATTGTATTCAGTTACTGTCTATAAATAAATAAATAAATTGCAGCCAAGACTGTGTTAATTCAAATACGTATAAACGTTTTTAAATATCAAAATACGCTGGCAAATGTAGTACTATGCCATGGATGGTGCATACGTGTTTAAGTGTTTCTAATTACGTACTCATTCTAGTATAAAGTGCTGGGAGGATTGTAGCTTATACTCCACCACACTTACCTTTCTTAATTATTGTGATCCCTACAAGAGACTTTATCTGCCTGCAAATCTCATTTGCTTCACTTCATTCATTCTCTCCTAATCTCCTAACTTGTTGAAATTAGTATGAACATCAGGGTGGTATACATAGGCGTTAAAAAGGAGGGGAGGAGGACGAAAGGGAATTCCGCCAGCCCTCTCCCCATCGGTCTCATACTTCTAGAAGTTATATTTCATTTGACTTCGCTAAACCTCTCGTTCAGTCAGCTGTTCCACCTATATAATTTAATTCTTGTGGCGTGATACGTCTCGAAACTGAAGAAATCATTTATGTAAAAAAAGGCAGTTTTAGAATTTTGCCCCTCAACCAACCCCCGCTGAATAAATTTCTACAGAAGCCCATGTGTTACGTTATTCACCCACGAAACATGAGTTTAAATTATGTTCACAATCTTTCGCCATTCTCATAGAGAAATACACTGAAGCTCCAAAGGAGCTGGTATAGACATGCGTATTCAAATACAGAGATATCTAAACAGTAGAACACGGCGCTGCGGTCGGCAACGCCTATGGTAAAAGAGAAGTGTCTGGCGCAGTGTTAGATCGGTTACTGCTGCTACAATGGCAGACTATCAAGACTTCTGTGAGTTAGAACATGGTGTTATAGTCGGAGCACGAGCGATGGGGTACAGCATCTCCGAGATAGCGGTGAAATGGAGATTCTCCAGTGCGACCATTTCCCGAGTGTACCGTAAATATCACGAATCCGTTGAACATCAAATATCCGACGTCGCTGAGGCAGGATAAAGATCTTGCAAGAACGGGACCAACGACGACTGAAGAGGATCGTTCAAAGTGACAGAAGTACAACCCTTCATGAACACAGTTCTTGGAATTTTTATTAAGAGTATTTTGGTAACTCTGTTGGCATTGCTGCAGATTTCAATTCTGGGTCATTAACAAGTGTCAGCATGGGAACCATTCAACAAAACATCATCGATATGGGCTTTCGGACCCGAAGGCCCACTAGAGTGCCCTTGACTGCACGACACAGAGCTTCACGCCTCGTCTGGGCCCGTCAACCCCGATATAGGACTGTTGATGACTGGAAACGTGTTGTCTGGTCGGACGAGTCTCGTTTCAAATTGTATGGAGCGGATGGACGTGTAAGGTTATGGAGACAACCTCGTGAATCCATGGACCCTGTGTGTCAGCAGTGGACTGTTCAAGTGGTGGAGGCTCTGTAGTGGTGCGGGGCCTGAGCAGTTGGAGTGGTATGGGACCCCTGATACTCTGACAGGTGAAACGTACGTGAGATTCCTTCTGATCACCTGCATCCATTCATGTCCATTGTGCATTCCGACGGACTTGGAAAATTTCAGCAGGACAATGCGACACCCCACACGTACAGAATTGCTACAGAGTAACTCCAGGAACACTCTTCTGAGTTTAAATACTTCCGCTGGCCACCAAATTCCCCAGACATGAACATTATTGAGCATATATGGGATGCCTTGCAATGTGCTGTTCAGAAGAGATCTCCACACTCTCGTACTCTTACAGATTTATGGACAGCCCTCCAGGATTCAGGGGTCAATTTCCTCCAGCACTACTTCAGACATTAGTCGAGCCCACGCCACGACGTGTTGCGGCACTTCTGCGTGTTCGCGTGGGCCGTGCACTATGTTAGGCAGGTGTACCAGTTTCTTTAGCTGTTCCGTGTACAATTCTGGGACCAAGACACAGAATATGTGTACCAAAAAAATAATGTTAATTTACTTCTCTTCATGGTCAGTACAATTACGAAAAAGTGTTTGTTAGTTCGTTGCAACTATATGACAAGAAAAAAAAATTTATCAGCGCGCCTTTAGTTTATCAGAACGTCTTACACCTAAAAAAAATTAACGTGCCCTGACGAAGTAGTTTAGTGAAGAGTTTAGTGCAGCAGTTTCAATTTCGCCACTGATGCTGCCTCTCTCAGCTGTTCAGCACGCGTTGTGACGTTGTTTCTTACTTTGGCGGGGAATATTTCACAGGGGAGTGACAAATTGAAACACTGTGGAAACTGCAATTTTTTTTTTGTCATCAGTGTTAATACTCGTTTGATGCGGCCCGCCACAAATGCCTCTCCTGTGCCAATCTCTTCACCCCAGAGTAGCGCGTGCACCCTACGTCCTCAATTATTTGTTGGATATATTCCAATCTCTCTCTTCCTCTACAGTTTCTACCCTCTACAGCTCCCACTTGTAGCATGGAAGTTATTTCCTGATGTCTTGACAAACATCCTATCATTTGTCCCTTCTTCTTGTCAGTGGTTTCCATGTATTCCATTCTTCCCCAGTTCGGAGCACAACCTTCTCACTCCTTATCAGTCCCCATTATTTTCAACATTCTTCTGTAGCATCACATCTCAAATGCTTCCATTATCTTTTGTTCCAGTTTTCGTACAGTCCATGATTCACTATCAAAAATGCTGCGCTGCCAACTTACATTTTCAGAAATTTTTTCTCCATATTAAGGCCTATGTTTGATGTTAGCCGACTTCTTTTGGGCAGAAACGCCCTCTTTACCCGTGCTGCTCGGCTTTTTATGTCCTCCTTACTTCGACAGTCATGGGTTGTTTAGCTTCCAAGACTTCCTCTCCTTCTTGATTCCAATTTTGTTGTTAAGATTCTCGCTATTGACATTGCTGCTACTTCATTACCTAACTATTTCTTTGGTTTACTCTGAATGTATATTCGGTATTCCTTAGACTGTACCGAGCGAGGTGGCGCAGTGGTTAGACACTGGACTCACATTCGGAAGGACGGCGGTTCAATCCCGCGTCCGGCCATCCTGATTTAGGTTTTCCGTGATTTCCCTAAATCAATCCAGGCAAATGCCGGGATGGTTCCTCTGAAAGGGCACGGCCGACTTCCTTCCCCATCCTTCCCTAATCCGATGAGACCGATGACCACGCTGTCTGGTCTCCTTCCCCAAGCCAACCAACCAACCAACCTTAGACTGTTCATTACATTCAACAGATCTTTTAATTCTTCTTCACCTTCATTGAGAATAGCAATGTCGTCAACGAATCTTATCATTGATATTCTTTCACCCTGAATTTTAATCCCACACTTGAAACTTATCTTATTTTCGTAATAGCTTCTTCGATGTAAACATTTTACAGTAAGCGCGAAAGATGTCATCCATTCTTACCTCCTTGTTAATCCGAGCACTTCATTCTTGCTGTGCCAGTCTTGCAATACGGCTTGAAATATGCAAAACGGAGGCGGAAACCCTCTTTTTTAACAAATGGATAATGGCGTCACGTCGCACGCAAAGACAGGGACATATACATATTTTGAAAACATTAAATAGGAAATATGTCTTAATATTTCGCAAAATTTTTTTTTTTTTTTTCAGGGAACCGTCTTTCGGCTTCTTAAGCTATCATCAAATGACAATCACACAGAGACAAATAAAAAGACGTGCGACATACATAGACATTGTTTATGCAGCAAGATACAAGAGACACACAAATGATGAAATGTAGGCTGTTGTTGGAAAACATTACATTTTAGTTATATTTAAATAAGAAAGAAATTTTTTTTGGATAGATACATCGCAACAGATGGGAAAAAATCTGAATTTACAGTTTTAATCTAATATTTATGTAACTAAAACTTAATTTAACAGAGATTGAATAGGAAATTCAGTTCGATCATTGAATTTTAAGCTGTAATTCTGTGTCATATGTTTATTGATTTCCGGTAGACTGATCTTTCTGCTTTATTAATAGACTATAAAACTTCACAACTTATATCATACGAATGCTTTTCTGTTAAGAGATGTTCGGCAAAGGTTGATTCTTTCTTCATTAACCTACAACTTCTCTTGTACATAAAACCAAACTGCCACAGCTCTGATTGACTAACAGAAATATTGGAAATCAATAAACTTGCCACAGAATAGCAGCTCAGTATTAAATAACTGTACTCAATTTCCTCCCTGGATCTATATAAAATTAAGTTTTCGATCTACAAATATTAGATTAAAAGTGTAAATTCAACTTTACTCTTCACCTGTTATTAAATATTTCCCCACATAAAAATCTTTATTTTTTTGTTTTTGTTAACGTAATAATTTCTGCATGACAAAAAATGTAATGTTTTTGTGTGTTAACACACTACAAGCAATTTTTGTGACTTTTGTATCTTGCGTGTAAATAGTATCTGTGTAAGTCGCACATAATTTTATCTGCATATGCGACATTTAGTTGTCACCTGGAGATGGCCGAAGAAGGTGAAACTCTTTGTGACCAAATAAACATTTTTGCTGAAAATTAAGAAGTGTTCCCTATTTAATATTGTTATCGTGTTCTGCCAAGTACCGAGGAGTAATTCAGTTAATGGCATGTACTTTATGAATTAACTGTCTTTATTTCGATTTTTCAGGTGTGTGTTTGCGATTTATATTTCAGAGTGAAAGGCCCACTTTTGGGATTTCAAACTGGAGGTTGTTTCATCACGACCTACCACTTTCGGAATCACACGCACTTGGGTGGTTATGTTGTCATATACACTAAAAAAACATATGAGTGCTAGTAAAAAAGCAGTGCTATAAACTACCTGCATATTACAAGAACCTTCTTCACTGATGGTCCTTACTGAAATTCCTCAAAGATTTTTGGTTTTCATCTCATAATTTATCGTTAAAAAACAGAAATATGAAAATATAGAAAATAAATAGCTTGTGTGACGAAGATGTTAGCTTACAGCAGTTCAGTTCTGTAGAAATGATACGCTGAATAAAGGAGATTGCTGTCAAAGAGTGTTTACTACTATGAGGAATTAAGTAAATCGCAATGAAAAGAGGTACTACTACAGAGTCTTTCCAAAATTAACTTTGGTAAATGGCTGATTTTGAGGAAACAGAAAATTGTAAGATGAATTAATAGTACACAGAACTCCAATCTGTCCATTCGCCGTCTGTCTTGTCGTTAAGTGTGTGGTATGGCTGCGTGGTTATTTATCTGAAAATATTTAAATGTTCCTGGATATTCGCGTCTTAGCTTATATTTTATATATGTAGTCTTTTAGATCTGTTTCAGTATCGACTACCGTGTCCCCAGCTTCAATTTAATGCACAACTAATGCTGATTTATTTGGTTGTTGAAGGCGAAAAGCTGCAATATGTTCATTAAACATCACTCTAAAATTAATATTACTTTGACATATTTATAAATGGTCGCAGTTTTGACAGTTTATCTTAAATACTCCAGATAGTAAACATACCAAATAGCGCAGGCGAACTGACACTAGTCTCGTCAGAAACGGAGTCAAACCAACGATAACAATGTAAGTGCAGGTACGTCACACGAAAGAGATGCGAGTTATGCGAGGAAAACGAACGAGTAATTCAGTGTGCGAAGTGATATGAAAATATAGCAATAAGGGAAATTTGGAACGCTATAGCACGGGAAGGAATTAAAGGCACAGTTACTGGTGAATACAGGAGAAAGGCACCTTGAGTTTTGCAACAACTTTCAGCTGGTAATACCAAGGGGGCAGATGTACATGGAAAAAACTGCGAGAGACAGAGAGATTACATCATAATGGTGGGACAGGAATTCCGAAATCGGATCCTGGATTGTAAGGCATGCTAAGGAGGAAATGTGGACCCAGATGAAGAGCACGCTGAAATTTAAAAGAATCGCCAGTAAAAATCAACGCTCAACGAATTGCGGTACGAAACACTGAGAAATGATATGAGTCCCAAGTCTACGGAGGCTATAGACAGTAGGATAATGAATACCACAGTAGTTTAGTTGAGGATAAATGGACATCACGAAATGGATAATCACAGAAATTGGGCACACAAATAAAAGTAAAAGTGGTGTACGTGTGGGGGTAGTCATAAAATTTTAATCATCATCTCGAAAATATAAGCTACATATTGTTTTCTTTTCACAGGTGCATGTCTGCAGTCCTGGTACACAGTGAAATTTACGCACTTTATGAGTGGGTTTCGTCGTTTTATTTTGGATTCTTAAACTCTCGTGTACGAAACACACTAGCGTGAACAACGTTTAAGTTGATAGCACATGCGCTAGGACTGGAGGAGATAACTCCCGAGGCACTAGAGGCACCCTCATAGGTCAAAAATTGTTTGTAAAGATATTAGAACACGCAGAATAAATAACTGATGAAGTTAGGGTGACGAACAAACGCAACAATAGTTTGAAGTGACCCGCACAAGAGGGAATTGCGGCGGCTGACTGGAAGGCTGATGATCCAAAATATCCCACTAGGTTTAAGTTTCCTAGCAACTGCATTAACCTACCTTCTGATCCTAACGTTCTGTACACAAATATAAGGTAATAGAGACAATTAGGTTTCTGAGGTCTGGAAAGATTGTCCGAGGGTTATCGTCAATATTCGGTGATATTCGATGATAATTAAACCAAAAAAGTCTAGTAAACATGATCTCTAAAATGCGTACGTCAGGGGCTAAAATGCGTACCTTAAGGCACTACGTTTTTGATACTGCGAAGCAAATTGTTTTTCTGCAGGCTCTTTGAATTCCATATTTTGAGAGGTGGTAGTATGAACCAACCTAAGAAAGAATTGTCAAACATGGACCGTAACATGCACATCGTAAGAGCAGTGAGCATTGATTCAGTAGGAGGTATGTGTTTACAGTAACGAAGATGACGAAGTGCTGATAGCTCTTAAGCATTTTTGAGCCTTGTTTACTAGACTTTTTTTTACTTCGAATGATCCTGTCATATCCCTTCACATTGACTACTCCTCCTGAGACATCCAGTGTTATTATCTATTTACCCAAACTCCGTGCACTGAATAACGGATATAGAAGCATCTGTGCATGCCTCATGATCTGCCTATCATACAGTCTTTTGGATGCGATATGGAAGGTCATAGTGATCGTCACAACAGTCACCTGACCGTTGTCATCTTTCCGGCCGTTGGAGCTGCTACTTCTGTAGTGCAGTCCATTCCAGTTCCCCTAGAAGATATAAATATCTGGCACCACTGGGAATTGAACGTGTGTCTTCATCATGCCCTGCAGATATGCTGGCCATTTATCTTAGGAAACAAGCCCCCAGATACCACTACATTTAATAATTTTTCACCATAGGCGAAATTCAGCAACTATTTCCTTGATTCACTAGCATCCTAGGACCTGAAGACAAGCGAGTAAAATAAACAGTAAGGGTGTCTCTCCTAAGACGCAAGATATTTTCAATTTAGTTTATGGAATATGTAGGTGGAGTCGGCCCAAACAGATACTGCTCATCACATGTTTCTTGCTGCATCGCATGCTGCGCCTAGTGTCAGCGGGGCATGTAGGTTTGTTTCCTATCACGAACAAAATTGTGTTTAAAGTGGAATTTTAAGTTCTCATTCGATAGAGCAGTCCCAAACTACTCAAATGCGATCGTCGGGTTCGCGGTATTTATTAACACGGATAGTAAAACACAAAGAATAACCAGTACTCAGCAGAGACTAAGTAGCACTGCTGCATGAAGGGAGCAGACAGTGTGGGACAAGGTCGGCATCAGAGGGGTTTCACTAGCGTTTTTGATACGTGTATCTTAACTGAATATCGCACTGGACTCGTTTTGAACCGCTGTATCGCCTATAAACGTAAAATTCCGCTTTAAAGCCATTTTATTTGTAACGGGAAAGAAATATATTTTTCCGTTGGCACTGGACGTTGCACGAAAGGCGTGATGAGCAGTATTTGACTGCAAATATCCAAGGAAACACCATAGAAATTGCTCCTGATGACTTGAGACAGTCAACCGGTATATACGCCAATATACAGGACAACGTATTCGTGCCACACAGTTCGTTTGGCAATAGTAGTGAGCACATTTAACTGGTATTTATTTCTGTTCTCTGGTTTATATTCAGTATAATCGTCATTCTCTCTGTACGTTTGGGTTCATGGACGATCTCCTAATAGTATCTGTTTGATCGCAAAAAAAAACGAAGTTCACGAAATGTCCGACAGATGGCGTCGTTTGGAGATGCTCAGCCGCCACTTTCGTCATGCTTGTCCTCTCAGGTTCCCAGACCTCACTCCATGCGATTATTGGCTTTGGGGTTACCTGAAGTCACAAGTTTATCGTGATCGACAGACATCTCTAGGGATGCTGAAAGACAACATCCGACGCCAGTGCCTCACCATAACTCCGGACATGCTTTACAGTGCTGTTCACAACATTATTCCTCGACTACAGCTATTGTTGAGGAATGGTGGTGGATATATTGAGCATTTCCTGTAAAGATCATCATCTTTGCTTTGTCTTACTTTGTTATGCTAATTATTACTGTTCTGATCAGATGAAGCGCCATCTGTCGGACATTTTTTGAACTTTTGTATTTTTTGGTTCTAATAAAACCCCATGTCATTCCAAGCATGTGTATCAATTTTTACCTCTCTATCTACATTATTCCGTGAGTTATTCAGTTTTCAAATTTATACTGACTTTTTGATGGCCCGGTATATTTAATGGATCGCCACATTTGTTGGATATCAACACGTGGACAGTATTTGTTTTCAATGTATCGGAAGAGAGAGATAAAATTCACTGTAGTTATTTTTCCGACATGCAAATACATAGCGTGAAAGGTAGTGTTCTGTTTTGATATTTCATATGTCTGAAATTTATGTTACATTCAAGTGAATGACAATTTATTTACAAGGTTTCCCCCAGACTAATTCTGAACATGAGGATCGCTCTCATCTATGGCAATTTGTCCATCAAACTGAAAGAAATCAGTTGTATCTGTTCTCGTGAAGCAATGACTGCTTATCATTATTAATGTGTGTGGGTTTCTTTTAAAAGCTGGTCGCTTACAAGAGGTAAGGTGACGTTAGATACAACTGTTCTACTGAAAATTTCCGTCACACAAGAGCTTATAACACTAATAATTTGGTAGACTGAATGGTTCCGGAGATTATAGTCCTCGCTTTTACCCAGACGAAATGTTCCAAAATAATAGGGACATTCTGCAGAGATTGGTAATTTTCACACAAAAATAGTGAAAGTCAACAGTGTCGTTGACTGAGTTTCTCTCCTTCTAAGACACACTGGTACTACTCACAAAAAAACCACGTCTGTCTATCCCAGTATGTTCGTTCAGCATTGGTTATTGTGTTGTTGTTTTGTTCTACTAGCATTACGCTATTGGCGAAGTCAGTGTGTGGAATTAGTTACCTGAATGTTTAAGGATTGCTGGATGGTGTTAAGTGCTTGTTTTGTAGTATATCCAATGCTAAATTGAATGTTCTTGGTTCAATATTCGTTGTAGCAAGCAGAAGTTCATACTACCAGGGTCAGTTTACACTTCCTTTGCTGGAGATTTCATGGATTTAGTACCATATCCGCTATCTCCAGTGTTGCCATCAGAGCATTCGTTTCAAAACCGTAAGACTACACATTTTACACGATGTGAGGTGAGGCCTGTCAGTACATTATTCATTGTAGCAAGCACAAAATCACTTCTGGATAATAAATGATGCAAATACTTCATGCAGCTGAGGAGGGTTCGTGTTTATGCAGTCACTTTTTTTTAGATAACTGAGGTGACATTAGAGCAGTTGAGTTGTTGACTTGTTAAGAACGGTGAGACTCTAACCAGAGACACAATGTGTTACTGAATGAGGAGTACATGACCTATGTAAAATTCCTCCACCTTCCTTACAGCAGGAATCTCATCCTTCCACAGTATAAGACCTCCCCCCCTTCCCCCCTTCTCCCTCTCTCTCTCTCTCTCTCTCTCTCTCTCTCTCTCTCTCTCTCTCTCCCTCCCACACACACACACACACACACACACACACACACACGAGAGAGAGAGAGAGAGCTGTTATTTGGTACAAACCGAAACAGCAACGACATCCAGTAGACAGTAAGTGTATATACACATGGATAAATACAGAAAGTATGGAAAAACGTCACAAAATCATTAAAATTCGGTTACTAAATATTCTTGCTGGATATCTGTGTGTAATGGAAATGTGTCACTTCACAGAGTAACTGCTTGGATTTTACCTACTGTGTTGCATATATCGGTTTGCGATCGAAGTCATTTCCATAGATATACTGAAGACCTGCTAAAGTTTTATTACCTGTACAGGAGAAAAGCCAAGTCAGTTTCTTGTAGAGGTGAAGGAGCTAAAAGTTGTAATAGTGGCTGTTATAGCTTTGGAAATAGTTTATTGCAGTTTGCATGTATTTTGATAGACATTTTGATTCCGTTTGGGAGCGTTTCGATACGAAATGTAAGCCATAGAAATGAATGCACGTAGTGTTGTAGCAATATGACTGTGGCCAGAGATTATGGGGTTAGGATACTCAATGAGGTTAGTATTCCTGGTCATCCTGAGTGACATTTAAATGCTGTATCCTTTCAAGACAGCGATTGGAGTTGCCGCTGCAGATTTGAAAGTAGAAGCATGTGTGGTATGAGCTCTGACTTTCCGGTATACACGCATCTTTAGGATCTCACATATACAGAACATTTGGACACTTATCAGTTTGGATCAAGGATACTGCTTGTTGTATTATTTCAAAGTCAAACACACGTGAGTTGTGGAAGAGTGGTTCAGCAATAATACAGAAATTGAGAAACATGCCGTAATATAACTGGTTGAGAGCATCACTGATCGATCCGATGAGACGTTTTCTTGACGTGACAATTCATCGAGAGCAGTGGTAATTGGGTAAAATTAGTTGAAATTATGGAAATGCGAGAATTGGTGTAAAATACGTAAAAAATGAGGAAAATACGTAAAAAATGAGAAAAGCACAACATAAACAAGGATACTTACATGTTCAAAATGGTTCAAATGGCTCTGAGCACTATGGGACTTAACATCTTAGGTCATCAGTCCCCTAGAACTTAGAACTACTTAAACCTAACTAACCTAAGGACATCACACACATCCATGCCCAAGGCAGGATTCGAACCTGCGACCGTAGCAGTCACGCGGTTCCGGACTGAAGGGCCTAGAACTGCACGGCCACCGCGGCCGGCTTACATGATCACCTGCTGTATGAAAATGATTCCAATCCTTCACCAGTGTGACTGACAACTGATGGGGCATACTTCAGTGCTCTGTGGGTTTAAGTCCTACAGAATACCCTTTGTTCCACATGCAGTTATGCATTGTAAGCCACAGAATTTGGGTAAAATACTTTGAAATTACGGAAAACTTGGTAAAATTTCGAAAATTGATGGAAAATATGTAAAGTCAAGGAAAATATGGCAAAAATGAGGCTACTTACGTAGCAGCCTCGGTGTATGAAGGTCATCTCCCTCCTCTATTGGTGTGATTGTCAACCAACGGTGCATACTAATGGTGCTCTATGGATTTAAGTACCACAGAACACACATTGCTCCACGTGCATTTACACATTGTAAGCCATAAAAAATGAAATGTATAGTATCCAAACTAGAGACACTGAAACAGTGATCATGTATCTGGGTGCAAATCAAGAATAAATTGTCTTGGTCGCTTTGAAAACAAAACACTGAGACATGTGCTACCCCATCACTGTGGAACATGAGATTAAATTTAGAAGTCGTCGGCTTTGGACAGCTGTTTGGAAACGCTCTACAATTCTGCAAATTCTAGACTCTTCCAGTTTCTGTATGTTGCGATGTCTTCCACATTTTTGTCGTTAAGAAACACTACTTGTTGGATCAGCACACTCTACACCATGCCTTGTCCAACTTTCTGTGAGTGCCAATGGATCTAAACGTGTTATTGTCAGATAAGCAACTGGCATAGACCTCTAAGTCGTGGTATGAAAAGAGAATGAATGGCAGTGTATGAACCTGTAATCTTACACTGCTTGTATGTGCTATAGCAAAAAACAATGTATCAAACAGCTTTCGAAACTCTATTGTGACTGAGTCTGTGGTATATGGTCTTCCTCCAGTACAAGTGATGAAACTTTGCACAGGATTGTGGGATTGCCTTCAATCACTAGCTACCTGCTCCAATGGACCAATACGTGTATATTTAATGGGATCGCCACATATGCTCGATGTCAACACATGAGCAGTATTTGTTTTCGATTTATCGGAAGACAGAGATGTGGTAAATACACTACTGGCCATTAAAATTGCTACACCACGAAGATGACGTGCTACAGACGTGAAATTTAACGGACGGGAAGAAGATGCTGTCACATGCAAACGATTAGCTTTTCAGAGCATTCACACAAGGTTGGCGACGGTGGCGACACCTACAATGTGCTGACATGAGGAAAGTGTCCAACCGATTTCTCATACACAAACAGCAGTTGACTGGTGTTGCCTGGTGCAACGTTTTGTGATGCCTCGTGTAAGGAGGAGAAATGCGTACCAACACGTTTCCGACTTTGATAAAGGTCGGATTGTAGCCCATCGCGATTTCGGTTTATCGTATCGCGACTTTGCTGCTCGCGTCGGTCGAGATCCAATGACTGTTAGCAGAATATACAATCGGTGGGTTCAGGAGGGTAGTACGGAACGCCGTTCTGGATCTCAACGGCCTCGTATCACTAGCAGTCGAAATGACAGGCATCTTATCCGCATGGCAGTAACGGATCGTGTAGCCACGTCTCGATCCCTGAGTCAACAGATGGGGACGTTTGCAAGACAACAACCATCTGCACGAACAGTCCGACGACGTTTGCAGCAGCATGGACTATCAGCTCGGAGACCATGGCTGCGGTTACCCTTGACGCCGCATCACAGACAGGAGCGCCTGCGATGGTGTACGCAACGACGAACCTGTGTGCACGAATGGCAAAACATCATTTTTTCGGATGAATCCAGGTTCTGTTTACAGCATCATGATGGTCGCATCCGTGTTTGGCACATTGGAAGCATGTATTCGTCATTGCCATACTGGCGTATCACCCGGCGTGGTGGTAAGGGGTGCCATTGTTTACACGTCTCGGTCACCTCTTGTTCGCATTGACGGCACTTTGAACAGTGGACGTAACATTTCAGATGTGTTACGACCCGTGGCTCTACCCTTCATTCGATCCCTGCGAAGCCCTACATTTCAGCAGGA
This sequence comes from Schistocerca piceifrons, assembly GCF_021461385.2. NCBI lineage: Eukaryota > Metazoa > Arthropoda > Insecta > Orthoptera > Acrididae > Schistocerca > Schistocerca piceifrons. The sequence continues at coordinate 409,907,292 of NC_060143.1, read as the reverse complement.
TAATGCACGACCGCATGTTGCAGGTCCTGTACGGGCCTTTCTGGATACAGAAAAAGTTCGACTGCTGCCCTGCCCAGCACATTCTCCAGATCTCTCACCAATTGAAAACGTCTGGTCAATGGTGGCAGAGCAACTGGCTCGTCACAATACGCCAGTCACTACTCTTGATGAACTGTGATATCGTGTTGAAGCTGCTTGGGCTGCTGTACCTGTACACGCCTCCAAGCTTTGTTAATGCCCAGGCGTATCAAGGCCGTTATTACGGCCAGAGGTGGTTGTTCTGGGTACTGATTTATCAGGAACTGTGCACCCAAATTGCGTGAAAATGTAATCACATGTCAGTTGTAGTATAATATATTTGTCCATTGAACACCCGTTTATCATCTGCATTTCTTCTTAGTGTAGCAATTTTAATGGCCAGTTGTGTATGCTATCGAGTTGTTTACGAGAGGCCTTTAGTGAAGTTTTTATAGTTCGAAGTTTTTATAGTTCGTAGTTTTCTTCTGTTGGATGTTATGTAATAATGAGAGGGGAGAGGGAGGGAGGGAGGGAGGGAGGGAGGGAGGGAGGGAGAGAGAGAGAGAGAGAGAGAGAGAGAGAGAGAGAGAGAGAGAGAGATGTGAATTATAGTTTGATGTTGAACATAAAAATGTCTGTAGCTTTTCTGCACCAACATGCGAATTGGTAGTATAACAGTTAGTATTCTGTATTGATATTTCATGCATCTAAAATTCATGTAATGCCCACGTGCACGACAATTTATTTACAAGACTTACACTGATTTTGATTGTGAGGAAGGCTCTCAACTGTGGCAATTTGTTCATCGAGCTGAAACTTGTGTAACTATGACTGGTTTATCATCATTGTAAATGCGTGTGTTTCTTTCAATAGCTGGTCGCTTATAAAAGGTAAAGTGGCATTAGGTACAACTGTCCCACTGATGATTTCCATCACACAATAACTTGTAACATAGATCTTTCGGTAGATTGAATGTTTCGGAGATTAATGTTCTCACTTTTACTCAGATGAATGTTCGGAAATAAGAGGGACATTCTGCTGTGATCGGTAGTTTTCACACCAAAATAGTGAAAGTTTCCGATTCATTTAGGATGTGTTATCGATTTTGTGCACGGTAAACGTGTACAAGGGATGTGCGAGAAGTTAATATATGTTAGAGATGTATTGTTGTAGAGCCCTGACCTTTGCAGTTTGCTCATTGGTCATCGACAACAGAATTTTAGACCGACATCGTAGTTTTACTCAGTTGGATGTTACAATGTAACGAGGAGATAGAGGATGGAAATTATAGATTTGTGCTGGCTTGAAAATGGCCTTTTTATCGACAGCAAAAAGAACCATTGTTCTGTATTGATCATAACGCTGTCGCAAGCCAGCACCCAGCATTATGCTAGAAATAGTGATGTAACTTCCTTAAACCATCTGAAGATGAACCTGAACAAGTTCGAACACTAGTTCATGGAATAATAAGTCACTGTTCAAAAAAGTGACTGGTTGCAGTTTTATGTATTTACATCTTTGTTAACTTTTAAGCAGGAGACTGTACCACAGCTGGCCAAACTGTACGACCTCTGGAGAAGTTGCATCCTTGGCTAAAGGACGAATGTAAACAAAAATTTTGCGTAACTGTGTGTTTGATTGCAAATTACATCGTGTATCAATAACAAAGGGTGTTATCTCCCAGGAAGAGTAATACAGTTCAAAGATAATAACCGGTATTGGAGAACAATATCCTAACCAGCAGTAGACATTAATGATGTGTCCCAACAGTCACCATTTCGATAACAGTTGTAGTCTCATTTAGTTTTGACGCTGTGCTATATTACCTTCTTCGAAGTAACTCTTCCACGTAAATTACATCACTATTTCTAGCATAATGCTGGGTGCTGGCTTGCGACAGCATTACGCTAGAAATAGCAATGAAACTTCAATAAAACCATCTGAGGATGAACTTGAAAAGGTTCGAAAACCGGTTCTTGAAATAATAAATAACTATTCAAAAAAGTGATTGTTTGCAGTTATATGTATTTACATGCAATTAGCATTCACGGGTTCTAAAATATCCGTAATGGCTAAGAGTAATTAGTTAACAAGGAGCTGCGGACGATCTTAAATCAAATCCATGAAGTAGTTACCAGGTATGGAACAAACGAGCAATGACCAGATGACGGACTGTACTAACATCTAGCGCGCGATCCTGACGAAGATGGCACACTACAGCATACCGTCGGACCTTTCAGTCAGCACCTACATCATCCAGTACGATATATAACATTATTGCTCCTTAAGTTTCCGAAATTTTCAGTTGGAGGGGTGCTTCCACGTGCGAAAATACAAAGAAATATTACACCATTTCTGACTGCTTTGTAATTTCTTCCCTTAAATACCTGCCATCGAGAAAGTGCGGTGATTATGACTTTGAGAAAAGTAACAAGGCTTAAAGCATATAATATACGCTTTCATATAGTTTTCCAGGTGGACACTGCGGCCAGTCAAAATGTGATTTTAACTCCTTTTTCATAAACGTTTACTTACCGAACGACGTACAGCTGATTGAAGATGACATCCGTCGTCATAGACTTAATTAGAAACTGTGCTATTTTTCGGATGAGACAAGGACTGAGGAAGAAATCGTTCGTATCCAATGGACTGAGGTCTGAGGATCGAGGAAAGATGTAAGCTGTGGGGCCTCTTCAAACAGTCCAGTGGTCGTGAAATGTGGCGCTACCGTGCCAACGCGAACGAAATTTGAAATTTAAAGTATTTGTTCATAATTCAAACCCTGATGTGCATCTGTAAACGGCGGGTTCTGTAGCCGTAAATTTTATTCGTTCACGGGGACACAATTCGATACAAACGTAGTTGTGAATAGTCGAAGGTGGTATACAGACAACCTATTCTTTTCACATGCTGTACCGTTAAAGACAGTTTGTCGAGGCTCTGGTAAATTGGTGTACATAAATATTCAAAAGTAATGTGTTTAAGATTTTTGCACAATTATCGATTATGATCCATGCATACGAGACTACGATCGATGAAGTAATATGGAATATGATTCATCTCCGCGCAGAAGACTGTTTTGGGCGGTGTTACATACTTGAAACAGTGTGTAACAGGAACCGATTGGGGTACTTTCTTTTTTAGTCATCAGTCTTCTGACGGGTTTGATGTGATCCGCTACGAATTCCTTTATTGTGCTAACTTCACCTCACAGTAGCACATGCCCCGTACGACGCCAGTTATTTGTTGGATGTATTGAAATAGTCTTCAGCTACAGATTTTGCCCTCTAAGTTCCCTCTAACATCATGGAACCTACGCCCTGATACCTTAACACATGTGCTATCATCCTGTCCCTTCTTCTTATCAGAACTTGCCGTATGTTCCTTCCGTCGCCTATTCTGCGGAGAACCACCTCGTTTCTTATCAGCCCACCTGATTTTGAACATTCTTCTGTAGCATCACATCTCAAACACTTCGATCCTCTTCTGTTCCAGTACAAAGCAATGAAGATATTTGCCGTGTGCAGCTGTTGCATTAGAAATGTTTGGTGTTACATTACATATCTCATAGCTGCCACAGAAGTGAGTAATAAACTTTCATTTATAGAAGTGAAGGGACGATACTTCTCACACTTTCATTTAATTCTTGTTTCTCGGAAGCGTGTTACTAAAATAGTAATGTGAAAAATAATGGTCTTCTGATACGAGTACATTGTTTGGCCGCGTAGTGTCTTGTCAATTTTGTCTTCACTTATTCCTCGTAAGAAGTTGACAGGTAGCTTACTTTCACGTACCAGTCCTCTTTAAATGATCGTATTTCCCAGTTAGCAATACTGCACTTTATAAAAAAAACTCTAAAATAACTGTGATTTGAACTGTGCTTTTTTACTTTGGTCTTGGAATGCTATAGCGTTTGCTTTCGGACAGGACAGCTATCATTCTTGTCGATGCATATCTTCTTCAGTTTCTTCTCCTCCGAACAGCCAATTATTTTCCGCGTACTTATTTTCTTTATAAATCACTTACATATATTTCACAGTATCCCACAAAAAGAATCTTTGAAGTTGTATACCAACTTTTGACCACAGGCTTGACGTCACGTGTTATGACTTCCCCGCGAGTCAGAATCTACGGCCGCGCAACGGTTGAAGCTAAGTAAGCTGAGTGCACGCTACTTTTACTGCGATTTCCCTAGGATGTAAAAAAGTAACTTCAACGTTACCAGGAATTTTATTTATAATGTAGGCGACATTGATATTTTAGTCATCAAAAATGAAGTGTGAGCTACAGAGCACCGAATGTTTAAAACACTTCAGTATTAGTCTACTACGTTTGAATGATGGGCCTGCAGATCCACGCGTACTGCGTGATTTGAGAATTTTTTTTTAACTTCATTTCTCCACAACTATAGTTGAAAGGGTACGTACACCTTTTAGATCTATAAGAGTTTAGGCAACCTTCTCTTATATTAAATTCTTTTCATTTTTACACACACCGACTATTGTTAGGAAGCACCAGTATTAAAAATAACGTGGAGCTTTAAGAAGAGACTAGCGATGCCCAACTATGATTGTACTGCGAAATGATGTAGAACGCATATAAAGACAATGTTACCTCTGAGCAGAAGCTGAGACGAAGACTTACAATGCAGTACAAGAAGAAAGCGTATACGTCACTAGTCTTTTCAAATAAAAAATACGAACCATGCACTTCATTATAGAGACAGCATGAAATTAAAACGTGCAATTACGAGCGGCCGATGTGGCCGTGCGGTTCTAGGCGCTTCAGTCTAGAACCGCGTGACCGCTACGGTCGCAGGTTCGAATCCTGTCTCGCGCATGGATGTGTGTGATGTCCTTAGGTTAGTTAGGTTTAACTAGTTCTAAGTTCTAGGAGACTGATGACCACAGATGTTGAGAGTCCCATAGTGCTCAGAGCCGACCCCCCCCCTTTTTTTTTTTTTTTTTTTTTTTTTTTTTTGCAATTACGCCAACGAAACTTTCATAGGTTCATACCAACAAATCATGTAGTACATGAATAGGAGTCGCAGGGTGCACATAGGCTATCTATGAAAACGAACTGGAAGAAGGGTATTACAAAGGTGTTAAGGCCCTAAAGTTCAACTGCTTTTGCTTTTCGTATAATTGCTAGTTTGAAAACAAACAAAACTTTACTCGCTGCTGTCGGAGGTCTTTTCGTTGCGAAACGTGGTAATGTGTTTTAAAAGTGACTATTTTAGTATCGATCACTGATGAATTCGTGTGCAAGAAAATTTTATAACTCTGATTGTTTACTTTTCACAACTATCGTGTTAAACATGGCGATATTTGGTTTCATTTTGTAACAGAGTGCCTGGAAAAAAAGTGAAACACACAGAAGACGTGCTAAGATGCCAGTCTAACTTCCGTACATACCTCCGTTGGGTATGTAAATCATTAGAGTTGTAATTCCTTGTGATAGATACAAAGACCACCAGAGTGTGTTAGCGATGTTCGTAATGAGTGTTGTCACCAGGCCTGATAGGGTATAAATGGGCGTGAACAGAGTCTCATGTTGAGTGATCACTGTCAAGGACACCAATATGCGGCGTACTGATGTGAGACAGCGTTATCTGCATCTCCCAGAATTTAAAACGGGCCTCGTTGTGGGACTTCATTTCGGGTGTGACTGTGGCCCGATGTTAGAATGCAGGGAACGTGGGCGAAGGCATACCCTTAGTCAAGTTTCCAATAGACCGCATCTGACCACCAGGAGGGAGGATCGCCATATTGTGCATCAAGCACATCCAAACCTCTAGACCTGTCATCCGAGAACAAGTATGGAGTCCCCGTAATATTCTGTCTCATTCCGCAACACTGCTTGCAAACTAGCAGAAGTTGGACTGGTGAACTACCTTCGCATGTGTAAGCTGCTGTTAAAACCACAACACAAACGGCGGCATTTGGAGTGTTACAGTGACCGGGAAGCATGGGCAGCTTGTGAATGACGTCTCATTGTGTTTAGCGATGAATTGCTGTTCTGCACTACCCAGGATAACAACTGTCGGCGACTACCGCGGCGACCTGCGGAACGTCCTGTTCTTCCAGAATTTTGGAGATATACAACGGTATTCTTCCTGGCGTGGTAAGAGGAGCTATACAGGTCATGCCTGTTAGTGACTGAAGGAACTGGTGGCACAACGGTATGTCTCAAACTTCCCACATCCTCATGTGCTACATTTTGTAAGATGGCAAGAAGTATGCCCCTTACATGAAGTCATTAAAGATCACCTAACTCACGTTGAGCGAACAGTAGGGCTGAACAAAAATGACTGACAAGGCACAATGCATCTTGTAGAGGGTATAGTATGGACGTATTGGAATAATTAATGTTGGGTGATGGTTTTAAAGTAATTCACATGAAAACCTTGTGGAAACGCGTCGATTTACTGGAGGCTAGTTTACCCAGGGAAGTATTCGAGTTGACCACCATGGCCGGCGGGGGAGCGGCGAAGGGAAGCGACAATAGGCCGCTTAGGGCGGCTCAAACTCTTGAGAAAGCAGTAAAGGTGCATTGCCTCCAGCCGCCTTAAGATGAGTGACAGTGAGGGGGTGGTTGACACCGACTCCATGCTGGTGTACCGGGAAACAGATGGAGAACTTGTACGCCTGTTGATAAATGTCCGTCGTCCCATTTCCTGTGAAACGTACAAGAAAGCCGCGCAAAGTTATGGTGGAGCGGTCAACAGAGGTCAAAATATGCGTGTTCGTGACTACAGCAACTTCACGCTGAATTCACGGTCCGCAGAGAGCGACAGAATGAAATACGCTGGCCTCTGATGGGAATGTAGGACCAAGCAATTTGAAGTACTCTCCTGGGAGTCAGAATTCCCAAAAACTTGGTGTTTGTGCAGACGCTAACCTGGATGGGTGGCCTGGGAGGAGTTAAATAGCAGAAGTTGAGAGGAAGGGAAATTTTGTGGGAATTTGTTCACTTCCCAGAGCAGGCACTGGTCGGCTCTGGGAAGCGACACATAATTAACGCGACTTGCGCTGCAATTGGCGTAAGTGATTTTGCTGCAGGGGAAACCTAGGCGAATTGTGGACTGTGGGAAGTCTCCGTAGTGGTGTTCCGTTCCCAGCTTGCCTAGAGTGCGGACGTGGCGTTCTTTACGCAGCTTGCCTGAGAAAGAGTGATCATCTCTGCAGTTTAGGACTTAGCAAATGGAACGATTGAGCTTGGAGATAGAAAGTTTTGGTTCAGCTATGTACTGAGCAAGATAGCTAGGAGTGAATAGACGAGCACAGCCTCATAGCACCACGACGTCGGCCAACGTCCACACAACGACGCCGCTCCGCCATGCTGTATTCGGTGATATTGCGCCCGCTCCAGCCACTGTTTAATTTGTTGGATCACGTTGGCAAAGTTTCCAAGAGGGTTTCATGGGCCGTGTATTGTAGAATTCTTCTCGCACTTTGCATTACGCCTGGGTCAGTCGATAGGAATTACTTTTGAGTTATCAAGCATTACTCCACGCAGACGCAATTTATTACCACTGCCTGGTAGAGAGTCATGTAATGTGATGATTGAAGTCATGAGTTAAAATAAATTTGTGATAATCGACTGCATCTGTCTTCAATCAAGTAGTTGAAATCCCAATCACTTTCATAATTAATTTTATGTTCAACATTTGGATCTGGTGTTCAATAGCTGCATATAACATCAATGCGCACCCCTTTTTAATTAAAATTGATCAATTCTGAATCAATTAATGTCAACACTGCCACCGCAGTTCAATCAGGAGTCACAGGGCCTTATTACTTTCTTGTGTTATCCGATATTGCGGCAGTTTTGCACTCTCTGTTGATCTGTTAGTCAATTAGCTGGGGTTAACACACGCCAAAACCAGATAAGTGACTGGTGGGGTGTTACAATGTCACTCGACAGTATCGTAGTGCCATTTTTGAAACAGGACTAAGGTCGTCTACATATGGCACTCTGGATATGAACTGTCTGCGTGATGCCGATTACTCCCGTAGTTAGCAAGATCCTCACATCTGTTCGCAATCGCAATGAACACGGGTGGATCTAGTAGGGATGTCAAATCCGTCCCGTGCCAGTATTAGGACTATCAAGGGCCATTTACAATAGTGGACCAACTTACCTCAAGAAAGGAAACTACTGCGGTATGACACCCTTCTCAACTGAATCAGTGCATGCATCCAGGTAAGAGATGGCACAGTTTCTTTGTGGTAGTTGGGCTCATACTGTCAAGTTCTTCATAAATTCGACTCGATATTGTTATCATTGAAGTAGCATTACACACCTTCTCAAACTGTGAAGTTTCGTTTCATTTCCCCTGGATGATTAATTTTTGTCGGATGGTTTAATATATATAAACTTCCTAGAAATTTGCCGGCCGGAGTGGCTTAGCGTTCTAGGCGCTTCAGTCTGCAACCGCGCGACCGCTACGGTCGCAAGTTCAAATACTGCCTCGGGCATGGATGTGTGTGATGTCCTTAGGTTAGTTAGGTTTAAGTAGTTCTAAGTTCTAGGGACTGATGACCTCAGATGTTAAGTCCCATAGTGCTCAGAGCCATTTGAACCATTTTTTGAACCTAGAATTTTACGCTATGTCATATCCCAGAAAGAGAAAATGCACGAAATCTAGAGATAATAATAATTTCACATTCATACAAACAAACTCTGAAGTCCTTAACAATCAGGAAGCCGACAGTAAAAATGCCCACCTGAGTATCAGGTTTCCGATTTTTGATCAAAATCTTGTTCGTATCTTGGCTTCTGTAAGTTAAATGAATAACGATTGCATGAATTGGGATGCGTGGAACAACACTGATGTACGGTTTGTACATTGTGTTTCTACTCGTAACGAATACAGCTACCCCATTTTTTTTGCATAATATTGCATGTTGTGCACGAATATGCAAAATGTAATATATATTCTAGAATGGATGTATTTTACAATTACGGTAAGAGAAAACAAAGCGATCTGTGGAACCGCAGAAATCCAGAGCCCCGCGTGAAGGGAGACGGTACAGGTACGGCGGCGGCGGCGGCGCGCAGAGGCTAAATTTAACGGCGGCAAGGTATGTGCGCTGCCCGCTGGAGTAGGTCAGGTTACCCGATGCTGGGGCACTCGGCAGGAGCGCTCTCCTCCAGCTCCAGCGTGGCGCCACGACAGGTGTCCTCTCTCCTCTAGACTCTTATTTGGGACAACCTACACACTATTTCACGTGTGGATTTCCATGCTCTCACGTTTTGTTTCATTTGTGCTTCTGCGTTCAACAGTTATCTTAATACCGACAGAGTGGAAACATAAGGTATTAAAAGTGTCAGGTAACTCTATACATACATACATACTCCACGAACCACCATACGTTGCTTCGCGTAGGGTACCCTGCATCACTACACAATGTATTTCCTTTTCCACTCGCATATAGTGCGACGGAGAGCGATTGTCAGTATGCCTGAGTACGACACCTAATTTCTCAAACTTTAACTTCGTGGAGCTTACGTGAAATGTGCGTTGGCGACAGTCGAATCGATGTGCAGTCAGTTTCAAATGCCGATTCTCTAAATTTTCTCAATAGTGTTTCTCGAAAATAATGTCACCTTCTTTCCAGGGATTCCCATTCGAGTTGCCGAACCATCTCTAATGTTTTTCGAATCTACTGGTAACACGCTTCTGAATTGCTTCGATGTCTTCCTTTAATACGACCTGGTAGTGATCCCAAACACTCGAGTAGTACTCAAGAATAGATCAACTAGCGTTCATGCGCGCTCTTCTTTACAGATGAACCACACTTCCCAAAATTCTCTGAATAAACCGAAGTCGACCATTCGCCTTCCGTACTACAGTCCTTACATGCTCGTTCTGCTCATTTAATCGATCTGACAGTGTCAAGCAGGACAGTATTAATGCTGTATTCGAACATTAAGGGATCTTTTGTCCTACTTATCTCGATTAACTCACGTTTTTCTACATTTAGAGGTAGCAGCCATTCATCACACCAACTAGAAATTTTGTCTCAGTCATCTTGTAAGTCTCAGGCGACTTGTCACGGTCCTCGCGGCTCCCCCTGCCGGAGGTTCGAGTCCTCCCTTGGGCATGGGTGTGTGTGTTGTCCTTAGCGTAAGTTAGTTTAAGTTAAATTAAGTATTGTGTAAGCCTATGGACCGATGACCTCAGCAGTTTGGTTCCGTAGAAACTTAACACTAATTTTCATCTTGTATCCTCCTAGAGTCGCTCAACGACGACACCTTCCCACACCACAGCATCATCAGCGAACAACCGCAGATTGCTGCTCACCCTGTATATATGTATATAAAAAATAACAGCTGTCCTATTACACTTCCGTGGGGCACTGCTGACGATATCGTCGTCTCTGACGAACGTTCAACATCGAGCACATCCTACTGGATTCTGTTGCTTCAAAACTCATCGTGCCACTCACATATCTAGGAACCTGTTCCGTATGTTAGTTCCTTCTTTAACAGGCTGCAGTGGGGAACGATGTCAAATGCTTTCCAGAAATCTGCCTGTTGTCCTTCATCCAACTTCCTCAGATATCATTTGAGAAAAGGGCAAGCTGAGTGCCGCATGGGCGATGCTTTCTAAAACCGTACTGATTCGAGAATGGAATATTTTCCGTCTCAAGGTGTAAGTAGGCTGTTTATGTTATCTTTATGTAAGTAGGCTGTTGAGGTTCTTATGTAAGTAGGCTGTTTAGGATTTCTTATTGGTAACGCCACCTCTGTATGAAAATCACTGGCTGTGCTGTGTGCAGTCTGTGGCTGCTTTGCATTGTTGTAATACTCGCCATTGTAGTGTTAGGCAGCTGGCTGTGAACAGCGCGTAGCGTTGCGCAGTTGGAGGTGAGCCGCCAGCAGTGGTGGATGTGGGGAGAGAGATGGCGGAGATTTGTAATTTGTCAAGAACTGGTATATTTATACATGATGATATCAAGGTAAATACATTGTTTGTTCTCTATTAATATCTTTCATTTGCTAACTATCCCTATCAGTAGTTAGTGCCTTCCATAGTTTGAATCTTTTATTTAGCTGGCAGTAGTGGCGCTCGCTGTATTGCAGTAGCTTGAGCAGCGAAGATTTTTGTGAGGTAAGTGATTTGTGAAAGGTATAGTTTAATGTTTGTCAGGGCCATTCTTTAGTAGGGAGTTTTGAAAGTCAGATTGCGTTGCGCTAGAAACATTGTGTGTCAGGTTAAGCACAGTCTTGTATAAATTGTTCAAAGGGGATGTTTCATATGTCGACCCTTAGCCGAGGATACCTCACTGGAATCTTCTGATTTTTTCTTGTAGTTTGTTTATTGCTAGCGCGTAATTGTAGAGAGAATCTCCTTTGTAGTTGTAGTTTTTCATTGTTGTAGAGTAAAACAGTTGTGGCATGCATGTAGATTTGCACCAAGTATTTCGCAGCTGCAATTAACTAGACATTATTTCCATTGCTACGTTATTTTATTTTGCTCTTCAAATTGTGTTTTTCTGTGTTGTCGTGTGAAATACTGTGACAATAATGGCGTGTGAAAAACGTAATACTAGGCTCCAAAGTAAACTGAGAAATGACAGTGAAGACGAAGGCAGTGTGCTAGCGCCGCAGAGTAATGAATTAACTAATGTTCAAGGTAGTAATTTGGTAATCGTGCATAGGGAAATGGAGCGGGCGGCAAACAATGGCACGGACAGTGAAACAATTAGTGAAGAGGGAAGCATTATCGATCGATCGGTCGGCAACAGCTCGTCTCAGGAATCCGAAATGACAGGACACAATTTCGCAAATACTGTAGATTCAGGTTTTGGGTTATCACCGTTTTCTCAAATAAGTCAAGACGCATTTTCTGCTTGTCAAAATGTGAATGTTGCCGGTGCAAATGCAATGCCGAAAAGCGTAGAGAAACAGATTCCAGACACTAATACATTATTATTGCAATTAATGCAACAAATGGAACAAAATCAGAGACAAATGGGACAAAATCTTAAAAAGTTAGACACAGTGGAACAAAATCTCAAAAAGTTAGACACAATGGAACAAAATCTTAAAAAGTTAGACTCATTGGAGCAAACTCTTGAACGAACACGTGAGGATTTAACTGCTGAGTTACATCACATTGAATCGAAATGTCAAAAAGTCTGTAATGACGTAAAAACACAAATTTGTGAGCATTTCCAACCTATTTTTTCGCGTCATGAAAATGCACTACAGAATCACGAAGCAGCTATAAAAGAACTGCAAACTATTGTTCATGAAAATCATGAGACCTTGCAAGCAAAATTTGACTCAGTTGCATCTACCGATACGGTTATGCAACTTGCAAAAACTCAGGAAAACTTAAAGGTCACAGTAGACACGATTGCAACACAAATGGACACTCTGAAACTTGGTTCAGAAAAACATAGAGAGGAAATGATTTCACTATCGGATAAAGTAGCCGAACTTTCGGATCAATTCACTAACTTATCTACAAAGGTAGATTATGATCTGAATGACACAACACCTGTAGCTTTCATGGACACTGAAGAGTATGAACAAATTAGAAAATTCAAACAAAATCAAAATCAAATCAATACACAGTACAAAAGAGAAATCCGGGAAGTGCAAGATCAGTTGGCACAAGTAGTACAAGAATTACGTATTTCTGAGGACACTCGCGCCCCAATACGGGAAGAGGGACATACAAATACGGAACAGACACAAAATAACAACACAAAATAACAACACAGGGCACTTCGGAAATTGTGAAAGAAGTTGGCAAGGTACGCCGAAACGACGTAACAATGACCGACATGCGACTTGCCGACATGATGATTTTGACTATAAGCTGTTCATTACTACACGTAAATTCAAAACATTTAAGAATTCTGGCAACGACATTCATCCACAAGCATGGCTCCATCAATTCTCTCATTGTTTTCCTCCCAACTGGTCGTTAGAACACAGATTAGAATTTATGTGTGGCTACTTAGAGAATGAACCAGCTGTAAGAATGCGATCGGTCATTCACGATTGCCACAGTGAGGGTGAATTTTACCATGCCTTCCTCTCAGCATATTGGTCTCAAGCTACACAAGACCGTGTAAAACATAACATCATAATGATGAAACACTTCGAACAATCTGAATTTTCCAGTCTTGTGAAATATTTTGAAGACATGTTGCACAAGAATCAATACCTGTCAAACCCATACAGCCCCTCAGAACTCATCCGCATTTGCTTAATCAAACTGCCTAAACATTTACGACATATTATTTTAGCAGGACGTTGCAAAGACGACATTGAAGCTTTTCAGGGACTGTTACAAGAATTAGAAATTGACACTGACAATCGCGGAACGCGAAACCAGGAACACAACAATTACAGGTCACATCCGTCGCAAATCCGCGATGAAAGAAGTAATAACTGGACACGACAAGGCTATTCTCACAACACAAATCGTGACCAAAATAGACACCACCCGTATGACAACCGTTGGCAGAGTAGTAATAACTACAGGGAAAGATCACCTCTCCGTGGTAATGACTATCACAGAGACAATCAGAGAAACAGGCAATATGGGAACCAAAATAAATATTATCAAGGGAGACAGAATAACTTTAGACGCAACGGTCCAGCGCGCAGTTACGATTCAGGGAGAAATTCTCCACCACGTGACCGACAAGAAAGAAACTATCGAATCTACCGACATGACAACAGACGATATGATCGTAATGACAGACCTGAATTGCATCAGAACTGGCGAGCTTCAAACAGAGCAGGGCCCTCTCGAGGAGGTGAATTTGTAGAAGTTAGGCCTCCTGATCCCAATAACGACGCGCGCCAACAAAGAGACAGACAATGACTCGCACAGCAGGCAGCCGCGTGCGCCTGGTGGCTCAGAGAAAAATAACATAGACGCTAACCTTGAGAAAAATTCCAGTATTCTTTACCGACGTATACCGCCTGACAATTGCATTCAAGTTCAAACTCTGAGTACTATGAAGAGTAAAGGTTTACACCACATTTCACATGTAAAACCATTTATTGACAGATAATCTGCCTTTTAACTTTGTCTTTGCCATAAAACGTTTCACTTCACGTTACTAGTATGCTTTAGAAACTGTTACCATGCAACAATGTTTGAAGTTAAATATCCAATCAAGAACCAAGAGAACTTATTTAAACAGAAATGACGAATGCATTGTTATAGTAAACAGACGTCACAGTGTTATTGTGTGTGTACATTCTTGCTTGTTTGTTGCACGATTACGTAACGACTATAAGGCTCACATACTTAGAACATTTACCAGTACTGCTAATGAGATTTTAATGCAACATTTTGGTTTATTTGAAAATACATTCTGAATTTAAAGTGCTTTCTGAGAGATACCAGATGACACAGAGGTTAGTTTATGTGACAGCTACACGATTTTTATCACGACGCTACTAATGAGTGACAATTTACAATGTTGCTTTTGCGGTGTATCTGTTTTATATCTGCACAGTTTTCTGAATTCTTCTGGAAATCAAAACATGTTTTATTAGTAACTTTTGTGGTATAGCTACAAGGAGACAGCCTTTTCCATAGCACAACAATACGTTACAGCACAGTACTTTCATCATCACAACTATAAGCGTAATAACTAAGATATCTCTACGCAAAGCATTTCACTTTTGTTTATCATGAGGTAAGTACATTGGCTTCTGCAGAACTTAGCTTTTGGAGGAAAATAACTACGACACTTTCACAGAGATTATCTTACAACAATATGCACATTTAGCGCTACAGGACACGCATTTCAGTGATTAATTTTGTACTTAAAACATTTATTTTTAAAGATTTTTGAATTACAAAGAAAGTTTTCAGTGATACATTTCATTTCATTGCTGTAATCTGTAACACCTGAGGGTATAATTACATTAATCCTCAGGGGGGTACACGCTCACTTTGTGTACCATGTGTTTGGCAAGCACAAGGAGCCCTAGCTAATATGGTATTTGCTTATACAACTTTACACATCGGTACCATATTTCTCCAACACATAATTACACAGCTATCTGATCATTTAACTGAGAGATAAACATGTTTTTTACTACGTCAGTGACACATGTTTACGTAATTACACCGTTGGATAACTTCACACTTACGAAATTGTATTTTGTCTGTACTGTGTGAACTCTTCATATTTTTTCGGAACCATTGTGATACTATGAGAGCTTTGAATGATGTATTTGGTATGGATTCATGATTTTTAAAGTACGTTTGAGGCAGATAACACTTTTGACAGGAGCAGAGAATTTTTTTAATTATTGGAGGAAGCTACGACGATTTTGAGATTTGACTGAGGTGTTATGATGTTATTTTTACGACGACGATGTGTATTATGCTGCTGAGGTATGTTTATGATTAATAGGCTGAGGCTATATGAGTTATTTGATTATGCTTCATATTTATAATGACGAAATATTGACCAGTGTCGATGGATACGTATATGTGTAATAAGGTAAGGAGTAATGAATAGTGGGTAGGGACTCTTGACTTGTGAAACAGGATGTTGGAAACCAAGAATCGTACTTTAAGAGTTATGAAGTGTGCGTAAATGCGTGATTGTATCACAATGCTGACGAATATTTTATTTGGACACTTATATTTATAGGATTTTCTTTCTACAGATTTGCAACGCTAATTCTTGACCTGTGAAATATTTTTATGTGAGACGGTCACGGTAGCGGAAACTGCTGTCGTAAATATTTCCGTAAGAAAGTTAAGTGACCACCTGCACGTAATGCGTCGTGGGCACCCAGCTGTGTCGGACGCCTGGAGAGAGGGCCATTGGCACGTGCCTTTCAGAGCACAGGAAGGAAAAAAAAGGGAGGCCATTGTCATTCCTTTAGAGAAAGCATCGCAAATCCGACACGCTAATTACTTGGAAACATATCGTACTTTCTGATATTTACTGAAATGCCTAATGAAATGACAAGAAATAGTTTGTCTACACACCTGACTATGACTACTGTCTTTCTAGATGAGAGATTTTTTTACTACTTATGAAATGCCACATGACTATTGAACGATGTTCTTATGCTTTGCTTTGTACATAGTTGCTTATTTCATTTGATATCTAGTTTCTAGCTGTACTGCAGCATTGGTTAAAATAAAATTTTATAGATGTACTAATATAAATATTTTCTGTCTACAGATCGAGTATATAATAATTTTTTTCAAAAAAAAATGAGGGAGCACAAAGCGACATTTACCTTCACAGGAACTGCATTCATAATTTTCTTTTCAAGTACTTGGTAATTTCTTTTGTAAAATAAATTGTGATGCATCACTCTAGTGTTAAGATGTGACATAGGTTTTAGACATGGCCATTTTAGTGTAATATTTTTTCTGCTTGAGCTATGTCATGTCTAGGTATAAGTTGCTGCTGTTTGCCAGGCGTAGTGCTACTGAATTTTAATTTGTGTTACTCTGCTAAGCCAGGTTTAATGCTGCTTGCTTTGCAAATTTGAATTTTTTTCGTCATTGATGTTTGTGTTAATTGTTTTGTGCTGCTGCATTGCCTCGTCCCTTAGTTTAGCATCTGAGCTCAGTAGATTTAAGTTAGCTTAAGAGGGGGTAGACTATAGAAGAGAATGAGTTGCGATGAATTGGAAGAAATGCATTGAGAATCTATACGAAAAACGTACAGAAAGCAGGTATAGGTAGGATTTTCTAGGAAATAAATGATGAGGTAAGATAATGGAAAATAAAAATGAGGTAAGAAAGAAAGCATGCTTAGATCGAATTTTTTTGGTGGAAACAAAGGATGAAATAAGAGGAAAGATATATGAAGTTTTGGGTTGGACTGCAGTACCAAATGTTACACTGAAAACGAACCCTGTCCTTTCCTATTGGTGTTATCCCACTATGTGTTTGTGTACCCTTGAGTATTTGTTTTCTTCCTGTCTCTGTGTACTGTTTCATAGAATTTTTTTCTCTTCTAATACTAAGCTATATTCACTATGAGGAGGAATACTGTTATCCTCAAATATAAGTTGCATTAATAATATGTTATTTTCTTTGTAAAGTTGTTTACAATTCTGTTCTGTTTCAATGTTCATGTGTGAAATTAATGTTTCGAAAACTATTCTCATTATTTTATGTATGTACTTATGTCACTATTTTTGTAACACTCATGTATATGTTTATTTCTATTCTTTTGTAAAGCCTGTACTACAAATGTTATCTGTATTATTATGTTTTTAATGATGTATTTTGTACCTTTGTAATTGTATTCTTATGTTATAAAATTGTAATTGTCACCAGTTCATGACATTATTAACTTGTTAGTTACATTTCACTGCACACGTTTCTGTTGGTCATAGTATGTGGACAATATATGAGAAGTAGGGACTGTTAGTGTTTGCACGTGTGTTGGTAATTCAGCAAGGGACTGGATAACAGCATTGCTGGTTCTAAGGACAATTCCAGAAACTTTGTGAGTGCACAAGTGGTGGTTTATGGACTTGCTACATTATCCGCAAGACTCTTCAGTGGTGATTGTGCACCTGCACAGTCACAACAGATGGCTGCTGGCCATCTCTTCAAGGACTACAGTGGGTCTACATCTTTGATGATCCATCAATACCATTATTTCTACAAGGACTGCAGTGGGTCTGCACCTCTGGTGGCCCACCAGTATCGTAATCTCTACCAGGACTACGGTGGGTCTGCTCTGTGATGACCTACCTCCAATGTTCTTCAAAACGTCGAATGACTCTGCTGTGGGTTTGCTATATTGTGGCCCATTACCTGTCAGCATGTCAAGAGTCAGCACTGTCTTTCCGTTGGAAGGACAACACTGCTTCTTCAAGACTCCATGGAAATCCACTACTTCCGTGTGCATTTTCTTTTACTGCTCAGACTTTGAGAAAAACACTGAAATTTTACAGTGATGAACAATCTGGACTGTCTTTATGGACTGTGACAAAAATTTTAGCTTTTGACCAGCATTGTATAAATAAGTGTGTGCATTTGATATCTTTGTTATTGTAATTATGAAAAATTTTTTCAAATCGTTATTGGCCACTGCCCAAAAAAAAATTTGTAAAATTTTTGTGGGGATCATGGGGGCTATGTAAGTAGGCTGTTTATGTTATCTTTATGTAAGTAGGCTGTTGAGGTTCTTATGTAAGTAGGCTGTTTAGGATTTCTTATTGGTAACGCCACCTCTGTATGAAAATCACTGGCTGTGCTGTGTGCAGTCTGTGGCTGCTTTGCATTGTTGTAATACTCGCCATTGTAGTGTTAGGCAGCTGGCTGTGAACAGCGCGTAGCGTTGCGCAGTTGGAGGTGAGCCGCCAGCAGTGGTGGATGTGGGGAGAGAGATGGCGGAGATTTGTAATTTGTCATGAACTGGTATATTTATACATGATGATATCAAGGTAAATACATTGTTTGTTCTCTATTAATATCTTTCATTTGCTAACTATCCCTATCAGTAGTTAGTGCCTTCCATAGTTTGAATCTTTTATTTAGCTGGCAGTAGTGGCGCTCGCTGTATTGCAGTAGCTTGAGCAGCGAAGATTTTTGTGAGGTAAGTGATTTGTGAAAGGTATAGTTTAATGTTTGTCAGGGCCATTCTTTAGTAGGGAGTTTTGAAAGTCAGATTGCGTTGCGCTAAAAATATTGTGTGTCAGTTTAAGGACAGTCTTGCAAGAATTGTTCTAAGGGGACGTTTCAAAGGAACTTCATTATATTCGAACTGAGCATATATTCAATAATTCTGCTACAAACTGATTTTATGGATACTACTCTGTAATTTTGCGGGCCAGTTCTTTTACTCTACCTGTATACAGGAGTCACCTGCCCTTTTCTTCAGTCGTTGGGACTTTGTGCTGGCTGAGAGATTCGTGATAAATGCAAGCTAAGTAATAGGCGAATGCCGTTGAGTGTTCTTTGTAGAACAGAATTGGGATTCCATCCGGACCTGGCGACTTATTTGTTTCCGAGTCATTCAATTGTTTCTCTACGCGAAGTATGCCTCCATACGCCAGGATAACAAAAAAACAAGCAAGCAAACATCTGTACAGAAACGTATGTTTTTGAGATCTGTGCACTTGTTCAAGGGAGCCGTCGACGTATCGTCCTTCCATGACATCGTTTCATAGAAATGCTCAATGCAACGTCCATCCATGCAATGCATGCCCGCCTAATCGTGATAATTAATCACACATGCTTTGAAATTCAGCTAGTTAGTAAACGGGGCAGCATGTACTGTAGACACGATTCTGTAGTGTCTACACATTGTTGAAGAAATTGGCCTATACCACTCCATTTTCATTAAAGTACCCCGTAACAAAATGCCTCGTGACAGACTTCTGAAGAACGAGGCGGCGAAAATGTGCCTCTATGCCATCGTGCATTACCACATCTGTAATCGTTTCTGACATCTCTAATTCTCCAGCAAGGTAGGCAATACTGTAATGAAAAAGTGCTGGGGCGTATTTAATCTCTTTGGTAGCACGTATTACTGTGCCCGTACGAAAATACACTCTCCGGCACAAGGGTGGGTTCTTTGGTTCTCTGTGGGAGAAAGATTGAGCGGAACCAGAACATACAAAATATTAGATTATACACATATCTATATTGTAATAAAGTGAACTATTTCCACAGGAGTGTTTTGCGTATTTAAAACTGTCTCTGAATATGTAAGTACCACTTGATACAGACAAATTTAAAAGACTCTTCACTTGAAGAATGACTGACAATGTTAACTTTAAGTTCCTCCCAAGAATGGCTGGTGGCTTATCAAAGCGATGCTGTCACCTTGACCACTGACTACAAACTAGGCGAGCGTAAGTAGTTCATGGCGGCGGAGTAGCAAAGCTCTAGCAGGCGTTGGTACACCGGCGTTCCTCAATTGTCGGTGTGGCATGCAGCGACTAAACTCTTCTGTGGTTTCTTTGCGAGTTACGAACCCTGCTCTTCGGACGACACCACACGGATGGTTCTATTAATCGATCGCACAGAAAGCCTGGCCATGCGTTGATTGTGAAACGGTGCTGATGCTCTCGTTCTGTAGTTATGAAAATTCACACCACCAGCTCTTCGTGAGTAGATACACAATGCATTTTCACTTTTTTTTTTAAAACTGCATTCGACATAACTGCTATCTGTCACTGTTCTCATGTTGCCTCATGACCTGGTAACGCCGGAAATGGTTACATACAACCACTGTTTATGAAGTACCACCCACTCAAAAAGGACAACTCACGTCTTTTGCTGTTGCTAATTGTCACATACTGGTTCCAGAATTCCGTCCACGAAATATATCACACATTCTGCCATAATAGGGTTGCAGACTATACGATGAGTTCCACTGTTTCCTTTTGGGTGTGCTGGGAAACATTTTCCGCGAAAGTCTTGAAAGGTCGACCGAACAACGTATCAGATGGTATTCTGCGATGTTGATTTTCTCCACAATAGAGGCTATAGGTTCACAGGCTACCTTCATTTTCTAAGCCGTGGCAGGAAATCATATCCGTTATATCATTCGTTTAGTATTAAAACGATTAGACATCAATATGGAAACACCGGGAAAATGAATACTTGAACATTAATACAGACGTTAGCCAAGCCTGCAGGTTGCGCTGTTGTAGTTGACCACGAACAGCATCTCCGCAATGTCCTCAATATATTGCAAATGTCAATCGTGGTCGGAACAGCATTCTGTGTAATTGTGAGTACATTATTTTGGAGCTAAGTGAATTCGAACTTGGGCAAATTGTGGGTGCTCGTATGATTGGTGCTTTCGTAGCTGAAGTAGCCAAACTACCTGAAGTTTTTGGTGTTTCCAGGAAGTACGTTATAGAAAATTTATACCGCATATAGTAAAAGAGGAGAAACATTATCCGCTATGTCACAATGCGGACGAAAGCGTGTATTGAATGATCGCGATAGACAATCATTGAATATGATAGTGACAGCAAATAAGACAAAAATGGCAAAAGTCACTACAGAACTGAATGTCATACTCGTGAAGCCTGTCAGCACCAAAACAAAGCGAAGCGAAGTGAGCTCCATAAGCAGAGACTTGCAGGGCTAGCTGGAATTCCAAAACTACTCATCAGTGATTCAAGTTTCTGTAACTGGAAAACATGGTGCCGGAGCCATAAACCTTAACTGTGGAGCAATGAAAGAAAGTAATTTGCTAAAATGAGTCTTTTTTTCATACCGCTTCCAACTTCTGACAGAGTTTACGGGTGGACGATCGGTGATTGTTTGGGCTGTCTTATCGTGGTATTCCATTGGACCCTGTGGGTACTCTGCAAAGTCGCATTACCGCCTGGGATTATGTGGCCATTTGGGCTGATACAGGTGGGTTCCATCTGAAGGTACAATGATGTTGCTGTGTTTCAAGACGGCAGGGCTGCGCACAGCTCACATCGTCCACGACTGGTTATTTGATCACGAGGGTGAAGTGTCTAATCTCCCCTGGCCACCACAGTCACCGGACCTGAATATTATTGAGCCTTTGTAGTCTAATATAGGGAGAATGTTGTGTGATCGCGATCCTCCATGATGATCTTTGCTTGAACTTGCCATCGTTTTGCAAGAAGAATGGTATAAGATTCCCTTGGAAACCACACAGGACCTTTATTTGTCCATCCGAAACGGCTGGAAACTGTTTTGAATGCCAATGGATTTACTATATCGTATTAAACATGGTAATGTGTTGGTCTACGGTGTTTCCATATTTTTGTTCGCTCTCTTACAAAGTACAGTAACAGTTTGCACAAAACTGGAGACAGTATAAATAGACAAGGCCACCTTATATCCACTTGCTCGTTACGAAACATAAAATACAGATGCAAACGGAGCAGTGTCAGTTTCTCCATGTCGTTTGTGATGATGGTATTTTGTGTTTTCCAGTGAAGCTTCCTCTCCTCATAGCCAAAGTCATTTATTGTGCTGACACTATGGAATTTTACTCATTTTATCCCATCGGTGAAACAATGTTGATCACTATCGCTTTACTCTGCCGTCTAATGTAAGAAACGAACAGTTTGGCATAATCTTATCTATGATCTACTTAGCTAGCTATACCATTTGGAGAGCACTATACCGTTCTCCATTAATATTTGCACTGTTTTCTCATAATGCTGAAAGAGGTAAGGTCTTACACTCCAGCCGACACCAATCACTTGTCGATTTTACTCTGCGTTTAAGCATTCGAGCAGTTTCCATTAATGAATTGGATCTTTCAGATCTTCTTGCAGCGAAGCCTGTAAGGGATTTTAAACTCAGATTTATTTCACAGCTCATCTTCCGTCACTTAATATACTTACCATGGAATGTCTATGTATTTGTCTAGCTGCCTTTTCTCACGTGATCAGTGTTAATGATCATCTGGCAATTTTATATTTTATGTAGATCGACGATTTCTTCGGCTGCTGGCGATATTTTCATTTAGGAATTCGTTACTATTCAAGGATAAATTACGGAATCTCATCCCTTATAAAATAGTTCCTTCACTCAAGTTCCTTGAGAACTTAAGCATTTCCCTTGTTCCACCGTTGAATTTTTCTAGTCGTTTCAAGGAGATTTTGTTTAGTCACTTTTAGAAATATCTCGAGTTGTTTCTCCGCACTGGACCTGACTTTTATATTGTATGTGAATTGTTTATCCATGAAATACATCTCAACTAGTATAAAACGCAATTACTAGGATATATATATATATATATATTACATATAGTACAGCAAAATCTAAAGACCATTGATTTAACTGATTGTACCTCCGGAAAGGAATATATTTCCTGAAGAAATTAGAGCGCTATTTTCACTTTTTTTTTTTTTACTGTTCAACCCTGAGGTTGGTTTGTAGCAGAGCGCCATTCCTCTCTTATGTCTGCCTTCCTCTTCATTTCCACGTATGTGTTACAACCAACATCATTCATTATCTGTTGCTTATATGATATCCTTGATCAACCCCGCCGATTCCTTCCCTCAATAGCTCCTCCTGCTATTGTTCCAATGATGCATCGTAGGATGTGCCCTACAAGTTTCTCTTCTTGTTTGGATGTGCCTCCACAGAGATCTGATTTTTTGTACTCTTCTAAGCACCTTCTCATTTGTTACTTTGTCTCTCTATCTGATCTTCATTATCATTCTATAGCACCACATCTCCATGGCCTCTAGCCGTCTTCTCTCTCCTCTTCCAATTGTACAAGTTCCACAATTGTGTAACTGAAAATTGCTGTGTCAAATTTAGTCTTGTTCATTAGTATTGCGTGCTTCCAAATAGAAGAGATGTGAGAAGTCAAGCAATTCTATTGTTTGTTAGGACCAATGTAAAACGCAGTTTTGCTTAGAATCTTCACTGCCTTCTTTATTGATAGTAACTAGTAAGGGTACCAAACTGGTGGGGAAACGCACAAGAATCGGCTGAACGAGTGTTTTGTAGACTACCTACTTAATGGATGAATAATATATCCTTTGGACTCTTCCCACGGTTCCCTATCTCGTATGTGGCAACAACTACAAAATAGCTTCAAAAAGTAAGTTACACATTATTATGACAGACCATGTATCTTTTATTGAAAGCTGCACTGCACTTAAAAATGACACAGATGTATGGTACTATTATCCAACATCACCACCAAGTATCTTTAACAACAGTCGGTACGTTCCACCAATTATTCAGATCCCGACAATACAAAACCGCTCCTCGGTTACGCACCTATTCGAGAATCGCTGTGTGCACATCCTCAGTGTCTAAAAACCTGGAGTTGCTTCGATTAGCTCCTCTACTGCCTGGACAGGTTGAGATGGATAGAGGAAGGAATGGCCAGAGAGAGAGGAGCAGTAGGGGGTGGCTAGGGAGTGAGGGGAATATTAGAGGGTGGAGAGAGAAAGGCGGAGGGTGGGAGCAAGAAGCGTGTGCAAAATGTGTGTCGAGCGCGTACTTGAGCGAAGCCGCGGGGAATAGGCAATATGTAAATTCCCGTTAAAACTTTTAAGACTTGTAGAGGGTAGTGAGTACATAATATTTTGATCAGGAATCCACGTCGTCCGCAGCTCGTGGTCGTGCGGTAGCGTTCTTGCTTCCCGCGCCTGGGTTCCCGGGTTCGTTTCCCGGCGGGGTCAGGGATTTTCCCTGCCTCGTGATGACTGGGTGTTGTGTGATGTCCTTAGGTTAGTTAGGTTTAAGTAGTTCTAAGTTCTAGGGGACTGATGACCATAGATGTTAAGTCCCATAGTGCTCAGAGCCATTTGAACCATTTGATTTTTGAACCCACGTCCGAAAACAAACAATTTCCATTCTACGATGGTTTCGGTTCAGATGTTTAACTCATTCACTTCTGCATGAGGAACTGGATTAGGCATGATGCAGTAGAATAATTAGGTAACATTTCGAAAGGAAACGTAACGAAAAATCCATTTATCGTTTAATCACATTTGTTTGTTTAGTATTTTATCCGTCTTCAGCAACTTTTGTTGTTTATATCGAGATAATCAGTAACCAGTTGCATAAAAGAAGTTTAGTTTCTTAACCGGTTTCAGAAACTTAGTGCCCTTCTTCAGAAGGTTATGCCTCACGCATTATTTGCGAATGTATACAACATATTGCTGTGGCCATGTATTTCATAGTGCCCATACAAAAGTGGTGTATCGGCATTATGAAAAACATGACCACAGCAATACGCTGCATGCATCTTACTGTTGAGAGTTGGAAATAATGCGATAAGTATAACCTTCTGAAGAAGAGCAATAAGTGCCTGAAACTGGTTGTTGTTGTGGTCTTCAGTCCTGAGACTGGTTTGATGCAGCTCTCCATGCTAATCTATCCTGTGCAAGCTCCTTCATCTCCCAGTACCTACTGCAAAATGGCTCTGAGCACTATGGGACTTAACAGCTATGGTCATCAGTCCCCTAGAACTTAGAACTACTTAAACCTAACTAACCTAAGGACATCACACAACACCCAGCCATCACGAGGCAGAGAAAATCCCTGACCCCGCCGGGAATCGAACCCGGGAACCCGGGCGTGGGAAGCGAGAACGCTACCGCACGACCACGAGATGCGGGCATACCTACTGCAACCTACATCCTTCTGAATCTGCTTAGTGTATTCATCTCTTGGTCTCCCTCTACGATTTTTACCCTCCACGCTGCCCTCCAATGCTTAATTTGTAATCCCTTGATGACTCAGGACATATCCTACCAGTCGATCCCTTCTTCTACTCAAGTTTTGCCACAAACTTCTCTTCTCCTCATTAGTTACGTGATCTACCCACCTAATCTTCAACATTCTTCTGTACCACCACATTTCGAAAGCTTCTATTCTCTTCTTGCCCAAACTATTTATGGTCCATGTTTCACTTCCATACATAGCTACACTCCATACAAATACTTTCAGAAACGACTTCCTGACACTTAAATCTATACTCGATGTTAACAAATTTCTCTTCTTCAGAAACGCTTTCCTTGCCACTGACAGTCTACATTTTATATCCTCTCTACTTCGACCATCATCAGTTAGTTTGCTCCCCAAATAGCAAAACTCCTTTACTACTTAAAGTGTCTCATTTCCCAATCTAATTCCCGCAGCATTACCCGACTTAATTCGACTACATTCCATTATCCTCGTTTTGCTTTTGTTGATGTTCATCTTATATCCTCCTTTCAAGACACTGTCTATTCCGTTCAACTGCTCTTCCAAGTCCTTTGCTGTCTCTGACAGAATTACAATGTCATCGGCGAACATCAAAGTTTTTATTTCTTCTCCATGGATTTTAATACCTACTCCAATTTTTTCTTTCGTTTCCTTTACTGCTTGCTCAATATACAGATTGAATAACATCGGGGAGAGGCTACAACCCTGTCTCACTCCCTTCCCAACCACTGCTTCCCTTTCATGTCCCTCGACTCTTATAACTGCCATCTGGTTTCTGTACAAATTGTAAATAGCCTTTCGCTCCCTGTATTTTACCCCTGCCACCTTTAGAATTTGAGAGAGAGTATTCCAGTCAACACTGTCAAAAGCTTTCTCTAAGTCTACAAATGCTAGAAACGTAGGTTTGCCTTTCCTTAATCTTTCTTCTAAGGTAAGTCGTAAGGTCAGTATTGCCTCACGTGTTCCAACATTTCTACGGAATCCAAACTGATCTTACCCGAGGTCGGCATCTACCAGTTTTTCCATTCGTCTGTAAATAACTCTTGTTAGTATTTTGCAGCTGTGACTTATTAAACTGATAGTTCGGTAATTTTCACACCTGTCAACAGCTGCTTTCTTTGGGACTGGAATTATTATATTCTTCTTGAAGTCTGAGGGTATTTCGCCTGTCTCGTACATCTTGCTCACCAGATGGAAGAGTTTTGTCCAGACTGGATCTCCCAAGGCCGTCAGTAGTTCTAATGGAATGTTGTCTACTCCCGGGGCCTTGTTTCGACTCAGGTCTTTCAGTGTTCTGTCAAACTCTTCACGCAGTATCGTACCTCTCATTTCATCTTTATCTACATCCTCTTCCATTTCCATAATATTGTCCTCAAGTGCATCGCCCTTGTATAGACTCTCTATATACTCCTTCCACCTTTCTGCTTTCTCTTCTTTGCTTAGAACTGGGTTTCCATCTGAGCTCTTGATATTCGTAAAAGTGGCTCTCTTTTCTCCAAAGGTCTCTTTAATTTTCCTGTAGGCTGTATCTATCTTACCCCTAGTGAGATAAGCCTCTACATCCTTACATTTGTCCTCTAGCCATCCCTGCTTAGCCATTTTGCACTTCCTGTCGATCTCATTTTTGAGACGTTTGTATTCCTTTTTGCCTGCTTCATTTACTGCATTTTTATATTTTCTCCTTTCATCAATTAAATTCAATATTTCTTCTGTTACCCAAGGATTTCTACTAGCCCTCGTCTGAAACTGGTTAAGAAATTAAATTTCTTTTACGCACCTGGTTGCTGATTATTTCGATGTATACATCTGTTTGTATTAAAACTTGAAACATCACGTGTTTACATTATTCCAAAACAAAACCAACCTTGCACGCTGTACGTACAGAGCAGTACTGATGCATTACAACAGCGGCTCATTGTAGCGACCACCAACGTTGTTGCAGACATAGTACCTACGAAGGATGTTCTGGTACACGCTCTCAATCCATTTGCTATCTGGTGTGCAGATCTTCTGTCTCCACAGGAGTATCGTAAATGCCTGTGCAAGGCATCCATTAACTTACATCAGGTTACCGTCTGACGTAGTATACGTCATATGGTCTACGCTGTTGCATACCAGGGTAAGTAACTCTGAGACAGGCTCCTATCCAAAGTAAGTCCTAGAAAATTGTAACGGGGAGTTCCGAAGACCCTGCGCAGTGAACATAACTTGTACAGCTATAATATTTGATAAATGGTTTTAAAAATTGATTAGTTATTTGGTTAGGTATTAAGGACTAAACAGCAATATGATCAATATTCCGTCAGAAGTTAATCCAGTTGGAGTCAGTCATGTGCATCAGAAGTTTGACTGAATTGTGAAACTATGTAGGTGTGGTAAAATCAAGGTCTTGAAAGAAGTATTTATGCAGAAGTCGAGAAATAATTTAAAGAGTAGTAAAAATAAATTGGACCAGTATGAAGATCAGAGCAGACGAAATTTTCCCAGGGCTTCTCTGTGGCGAAATAAACCTCACCGACATCTGATCACTAGCAACTCTGTCGAAGAATGCCTTCCAGCCAAGCAGTTCATAATAGTAAAAGTGAAAAGACTAAGGACATAATAGATAACAGTTGGACCAACAATAATAAAATAAGGCGAAAGAAATAATCAGGTCAGCATCAGGGTGAGGCCAGGCGAGTGTCTCCCTGCAGTTCTGAATGTGAGAAGGAGCCTCCCTCCCATTCCGTCTCACCCCAGAACCGTCATAGTCAAAGTGCTGAAGAGGGGAACTGCACCCACCATTCATCAGACTGTTGGCCATGAAATAGGAAATAAGGTGTCACGGGAAATGTGCTATCATATCTCAAAATAATTAATATAGAGTAGGAGAAGGATGAAAGACGCAGCACACAGTGGTAGATACCCCAACTTCAAATATGTTGCCCACATGTCGAAAGTAATTTTAACATGTTTCAGAATAAAAACCAGATGCACAGAGAAAACAGAGGTCATTTCCACTGTTTGTGGAACTACCTTTGGAAACGCCAAGCTGCAAACGCAAGATGTATTTGTGGACCAAAACGAGTAGAAAACACGTGACATCGAAAAAGTAAAAAGAAGGGCAGCTCGTTTTGTATTATCGCGAAATAGGGGAGGTAGTGCCACGGACATGTTACAAATGTATAGATGCTGACATTACAATATGTAACGAGTAATTTTCCATTTTAGACCCACAGAATCACTTGAGAATAGCCTCTAAGACTGAATGTAGTTGTGAACAAATAAAGTTAATACGGCAAAGGTGGAAAGTGTCATCTGTTAGTATGGAAGTACTTTCTATAGATCTCCTGAAGAGGCCATTTTACAGTAGATCTTATGAAGTGACAGTGAGATTGAAAGGGTTACGTAGATCATCTCCCAAAATGTCACTAGAGGAGATGGTGGGACGAGGCTCACCGATTTGGCTCAATCTGTGCAAACAGAAGCAGGTAGATACCCCTTTCAGGTTCCTAGAATATTTAACCTGAGTGGGTCTGTAAGATGGCAAGAACTATGCCCCTTACATGAAGTCATTAACGATCACCTAACTCACGTTGAGCGAACAGCACGGCTGAACAAAAATGACTGACAAGGCACAATGCATCTTGTAGAGGGTATAGTATGGATGTATTGGAATAATTCATGTCAGGTGATGGTTTCAAAGTAATTCACACAACATGAAAACTTTGTGGAAACTGTAGTGGGACGAAATTAAACGTCACCCATCCACCAAGTCAGCCCAGTTTGCAGGTGACTATAAGTTTAATTTAGTTTTTGTTTATGTGTTTTCTTATTATTTGTAATAAATGTGAATTATCTAAAAGTTTTGTATTTTTTTATGTGTTTCATGTACGGAGAGATCGGCGCAACGAACGGGGACAGCATCTTCGTTGCCGCGACCAGAGAGGAAATTGCTGGCCGCTATACGTCGCGGGTCGACAGCCAAGGAGCAACAGAAGATCCTGGAACCGAGTTGTTGCGTCGTGTTTCTAAAAATTAAAAATGAATTTTTATACTCTTTTTGTACAACAATGACAAAAAAATAGAGCTTAATCTTATTGAGATGTTAGTCACTGTCTGTCAACGCTCAAGTTCACATCTGTATGTGTAGGAAGCTAATAAAATAGTGTATGCTACTAAAGTTGAAACACGTGTCTTGAAGATTTATTTATGAAGAGTTATGTGAACGGATTAATAATATATTTGACAAGATTATTGATTCAGACAGCGTTGGCCGAAACTTTGAATCTAAAAAGTTTATTTAATGTGTGATTCTGATATCGATTAGATCAAGATAACGTGTGTCGATATAATTTTCTGAGGAGAAACAAACGAAATTTAAATTCGAAAAAGTTACGAAAACCAATTGGCCCAAGTGATGTAATTCTCTGCACACGACTCAACTGATGTTTTACAGTTTCGTTCAAGAACCATTCTATGACAATTTAAAAAGAATATAAATCATTTTTGAAGTGGGTTGTAACTGACGTAGGTGACGAAGTCTGCACATGGTCATACATATATCAAACGAAAAACCTAATACGTCGTTACACCGCACCGTGGCGACCTTAGAAACAGGACTTGTGTGCAACTAAGGCACACAGGTACGAAACAAAGCATCAAGAGTCCTTCGGAAGTCAACGCGAGTTTCTTGGAGCCTTCACCAGCCAGCGGCGACTTCGCGGGTGTGGGCATCTGACGGAGTGCAGCCAAGCAGTACGGTCACGCGGTTGTTCCACGAGAAGTCGCATCTGTTGGGCAGCAGCTGAACGCTGCAAACCCCGACAACCTTTTTTCTCCCTAAACTAATAGGCCCAGTACGTCAGCTGCGGGGCGTTCCTCCGGCTGGTATTAGAGGTGTTGCTGAGGGCTTCGCCTGTCTACGGCGGTGCCGGGCGTGGTTGCAGCCAGCGACGTTTCCGGTGTTCGACTCAGCGTCCTGCCGGTTGCGGAAGCGGGGTCGCAGCATCTCAGCGGCTGCATCGACGGCTGTTACATCTGCAGCCCATAGCAGCACACTGATCATCGAGAACTACAAATTACAATAGGGTCATTCCACACCAAGTGGTCTAAAACTGAAAAAAGTTCCCACCATCATGGTCTCCAATTTTCGTCAAATTTTAACTGTAGCTTTAGTCAAGTGTTGAAGTAAGTTTCCCAAGATTTCAGGCCTCTAGCTGCAATAGCTGCTGATCTAGACCCCCTTGTCTGAAGTGTACTTAGTCCGTGTGCATGCAACATAAAAAAAATGTCATATTTGGAGTCTAATAAAATCGAAACTAATTCATAAGAATGGTTAGTAAGATGCGACCCTGTACAGTTTTTTTTGCTGATTCCAACGAAATTATGTATAACATTACTCATGCAAACCCCGGTCAAATAACTCGACTCAAAGTATACTTCAAAATTTGTCGTGACACAACGCGACAAATTTTGACCAATATTAAGACTGCAATGATTTCCTTGCAGTTGAAGATATGGACTTGAACTTTTGGCCAAGCTTCATGCTTGTGCTAGACATAATGCAGCCGGATTTGCAATGATCCAGGCCATATGGTCGCCCTGCAGTATCTCTTCAAATTAGGCAGTGTCAGCACAAACGGTAAAATTTACCAAAGTTTCAAGCCAATTACTAAAAAATAGTTGGCCTGAATCTGCTTGTGAATAGTATCACCTAAAAGAGAAACTCTTGCTCTACAAGACTGACATTTGTTTTTTTTGCAACGCGACCATTAAGTACTCATTAACTCACATCAAAGTTGTTATATTTTGTATGCGCGATGCACTAATTTTTCTTCATTTCTAGGAATTTGAATCTTAATAGTCGCTTAGAATTACTGATATAATTGGATATTTCATTCGTGTTTTATTCAGTGATTGGCCAGTGAGAGATGTCAGAAGTTAATGAAGAAGAAGAATCGTTGGCCCCCTGTTCAATTGGAAAAGATGCTGCTGCATCGAAGTGCCATGTTATCTTCTATGCTAAGAAGACTGGATTCAAAGCGTTTAGTGATTTCACAGAATGTGACCAGAAATTGCTTGTTTCGCGTTCAGAAGCCAAACTTGACGAAAATTCCATCATTTGCTTCCACCATGAAGCCCTCTTCCTACATGAATATCAAGCGATGCAAAAGAAATGTTGCAATCCATTCAAGAAGAGGAATCACAATGTAAAAGCTGGACTTAGACTGCTTGATAATGAAACAGCTGCCAAACTTTGCCTGTTAAAGAAAAAAGAAGTGATTGATATAAAACCTGGTCAGAAGCTTTGCCCTCGCTGCATGTCGGCACTGAACCAAAAGCTAGAAGATTCATCATCACTATCAACCCAATCTGAACAAGATTTCACAACGGATGAAACTGAACCAGCCATCAACAAAAGTTTATCATTTATTGGTGCTTCACCATTGAAAAGAAGACAACTAAGTAAAAGAGATAAGCAAAGCTATGCAAAAAGAAAGATCTTGGATGCACAAAGTTTAATTGGGAATCAAATTGCTGCTGCTGTAGGAATCAATTACGATGAACAGCCAAGTTCAAGTAAAAGTCGCCCATGCAATAATTGTGCAGATCTTGATAATCTTATAGAAGAGTTGAAAGAAAAATGTAAAGTGTCAAATCGTAGGACAAAAGTTCAAATATTGACCTTGGTTCCAAGAAGCTGGACAATTAAAGATACGACAACAGCATTTAATGTATCAGAAAGAATGGTAAAGCAAGCGAGAAAACTGAAGAATGAGCAAGGTGTTCTAGCTTTTCCAGCAAATCGGCAAGGAAGGAAGCTTTCAGATGAAGTTGTCCAGAAAGTACATGACTTTTTTCAAGATGACGAATTCAGCAGACTTTGTCCAGGGAAGAAAGACTGTGTGCCTGTGAGAATTTCAGGAACAAAGGTGTACAAGCAAAAGCGGTTGTTGCTTTGCAATTTGAAGGAAATGTACGTGTCTTATCAGAAGCAAAATGGACCAGAAATTGGCTTCTCAAAGTTTTGCGAGCTTAGACCAAAATGGTGTGTTACAGTTGGCTCTGCTGGAATGCACTCTGTGTCTGTACAATACACCAAAATGTCAAGCTTATGCTCACTGGTGCATCAATCAATGAAGACTACAAGGAAATTCTTAGCAAAGCTGTTTGCAGCTTGGAAAACAAGGATTGTATGCTTCATCGTTGTGAAAACTGCCCTGGTCCAGAAGGTGTAGAAGCAGTTATTGCAACATATTTTGAAGATAATGACCCTGAAGAACTGATTGAGTACAAACAATGGATTCATACCGACAGGGATACTTTAGAAACAAAGCAGCTTTCAACAGAAGAGTATGTTGAAGATATTGCAGCAAAAATTTGGAACCTGTCTTGTCATCACTACATTGCCAAGCATCAAAGCCAGCACCTGAAAGCTCTCAAAACTGATTTGAAAGAAGGCGAATTCATAATACTAATGGATTTTGCTGAAAACTATTCATTTATTGTTCAAGATGCAGTGCAAGGCTTTCACTGGGAAAACAGTCAAGCAACAGTTCATCCATTTGTAGTCTACTACTGTGAAAACGAAGAGGTGCAATGTGTGAATCTTTGTGTTATTAGTGACTGCCTTCGACACGATACGATTACTGTCCATGTTTACATTGGAAAAGTAATCAATTACCTGAAGATGCAATTTTCCAAAATAAGCCACATCCACTACTTCAGTGATGGTTCAGCTGCACAATATAAGAATTTCAAGAATTTTCTCAACTTATGCTATCACAAAGAAGATTTTGAAATAACAGCAGAATGGAATTTCTTTGGAACAAGCCATGGAAAGTCGCCTTGTGATGGCATTGGAGGCACAACAAAACGGTTGGCAGCAAGAGCAAGTTTGCAACGTCCATATGAAAACCAGATTCTAACACCCAAAGATCTTTTCAACTTCTGCAATGATAATATCAATGGAATCAAATTCTTTTTCATCAGCAAAGAGGAAGTTGAAGAAGAAAAAGCTTCTCAAGAAGAAAGATTCCTGCAAGGGCACACTCTAGCTGGCACAAGAGAAAACCACCATTTTTTGCCCATTGATATGACGACAATTAAGGTCAGTAGAGTTTCTAATGATGCGACATCTTTTTTGGCCAAAATTAGTGCTGCTGAAGTAGTAGTTCAAGTCATGGATCTTCAGCCTGGGCAGTATGTTGCTTGCATTTATGAAAAGAAATGGTGGATTGGAAACATCGTTGAAATCTCAGTCGAACAGAAAGATGCTTTCATAAGCTTTATGCATCCTCATGGTCCTGCAAGTTCATTTTATTGGCCCTTAAGACGTGATACTTGCTGGATTCCAGAACAACTTATCATTGGTGTTATTCCAGCTCCATCAGTGACATCATCTGGTCGGCAATACAGTTTTCCTGAAAGCATTCTCTTGCAAATCAACGATGCTTCCAGAATGATGAAGTAACTGAGGAAGACAGGCTTGGGAACCTGCATAAAGAAACCCACAATCAGGCTTGGGATCCTGTGGTAAAGACACCCTGTAATCAGGCTTGGGAACCTGCAGTAAAGATACCCACCCGTGGCTGTTACTGCATGGCTATCGGGCGTGGCCCCTATGGCGATGGGGATGCTGGTTTTATTGTGATAACCAGTAATGGCTCAGCCATCATGGACCAACGCAGGGCACTGCGCACACAAAATATAAGATACTTTGACCTGAGTAAATAAGCACTTAATGGAAGCGTTGCAAAAGAAAAATATATCCATCTTGTAGAGCAAGAGTTTCTCTTTCAGATGATACTATTCACAATTAAATCCAGGCTGACTATTTTGTAGTAATGGGCTTTGAACTTTGGTAAATAAAGCCATTTGCGCTAACACTGCCAAATTTGAAGAGATTTTGCAAGGCGACTATAAAGCCTGGGTAGTTGAAAATCCAGCTGTATTATGTCCAGCACAAAGATAAGACTTGGTAAAAAGTTCAAGTCCATATCTTTATCTGCAAGGAAATTATTGCAGTCTGAATATTGGTCAAAATTTGTCGCATTAAGTCACGACAGAATTAGGGGTACACTTTGAGTCGACTTGTTTGACCGGATTTTGCATCAGTAATCTTATAATTAATTTCGTTTGAATCAGCACAAAAAACTGTACAGGGTCTCATCTTACTAACCATTCTTATGAATTGGTTTCAATTTTATGAGACCCCAAAAATGGCATTTTGTCTGATGTCGCGCGCATGCGAACTTACTACCCTTCAGACAAGGGGGTGTAGATCAGCAAGTATTGCAGCTAGAGGCTTGAAATCTTGAGAAACTTAATTTAGCACTTGACTAGTGCTACAGATAAAATTTGAAGAAAATTGGAGACATGATGGTGGGAAGGTTTAGACCACTTGGCATGGAATGACCCAATATTAGTGTCCGGTGAGTTTGTTTCAAGTTGGAAGTGGAGTGTTGTACATAGGGAGTGTGCTTTTATAGGATTGTTGATTGCAAATCTGCGTGTGTAAATAGTTAATATTTTACAATAATGTCGGGAAGTGAAATGTCAGACGAAGAGCAATCTATGTCCGATAGGAGCATGAGAGCCCTTTTTAGGGCGATCGCTAAATTAAAACAGTCTAACGAGGAATCTACTGCTAGATTAAAAGAGGAACTAAAACAGGAATTAAAACAGTCTAACGAAGAATCTACTGCTAGATTAAAACAGTCTAACG
The DNA here is from genome assembly GCF_021461385.2 of Schistocerca piceifrons. Taxonomy (NCBI): domain Eukaryota; kingdom Metazoa; phylum Arthropoda; class Insecta; order Orthoptera; family Acrididae; genus Schistocerca; species Schistocerca piceifrons. Next base: position 409,872,406 of record NC_060143.1, on the reverse strand, counting down.
AAGAATCTATGGCTAGATTAAAACAGTCTAATGAGGAATCTACTGCTAGATTGAAACAGGAACTAAAACAGGAATTAAAACAGTCTAACGAGGAATCTACTGCTAGACTTAAAGGGGAGCTAACAAAATCAACAGACAGGTTGCAGGAATATCTTAATGAAACCAGTCGAGAATTAAGTGATAAAATAGAGTCTTCTAAAGTTGAAATGCAAGAAAAATTAGTAGGACTTAGTAATAAGATTGCCGATAATTGTAAAAGGTTAGAAGAACATATCCAGGAATCGCGCGAGGAAAAAGCTCGCATGCGAAACGATATCACTGACTTAACCGAGAGACTAGATAGTGTCAATATCTTAGTTGTAAATGAAATACAGAAAAATAACGATATGTTACGAGATGAATTTTCTATGCAAACAGAAGCTGTTCGCAGAGAATTATTGAAATCTATTAAAGAGGTCTCTACCAAACCTGTAGAGATTTCTTCAATAGATAATGTAGAATTAGAAACATTAACTCATCAAGTAGAAAAGGACCATACCGAAATCGAAAACATGAAATTTTTAATTACTGAGATATGCAGTAATCTTGAGACTGCCAAAGATAATAATATTGACGAAGGTACAGAGCGTTCACATCGTGAACACAGTGAAGAATCGATATTAGCTAATCGCGTATCCAATACAGAAATGCGGATACAGGAAATTACGAAACGGTTATCGGAATTAGATAATAACGAGAACATTTCAGGTAGCAGAGGTAATAACATAATCAGAGACAACAGTCGCATCGAATTTGCTAGCACGGATGGCAACAATATGAATAAGGCAGTCACGGCAAGCCAATCCGATGCAACTCCGTCTCTGCCAGCTAAACAGAATCCGACTATTTCTCTCGCAGAATGTCTGGATGACATAACAACAAATTCAAATGTAGCAAGTCGATTTCCTGTATTCAAACCAGGAGGCGAACTGCACCCTATAATCTTTATAAAAGCTTTTGAAACATCATTATCTCCTAAATGGAGTAATGAAAAACGCATTCAATTTGTAATAGGACATTTAGAAGCAGAAGCTGCGGAATGGGCAGTACTGCATAGAACTGAATTCAGGGATTGGGATGATTTTGTTAAGCAGTTTAAACAAAATTATTGGTCGAGAGGAAAACAACAACACTTAACTTTAGAGTTGTTAGACCCTCCTCCATATTCTAAACGATGGAGAGGTTATAGGAATTATTTCGAATGGAATTTAAACTGTGTTAAATTAATTGAAAGTCATCTAATGCGAGTCCTAATTAGTGGATTACCGTATTATGTAAAGGAAAGAAAAATGTTATTCTACGAATTATACAAAACCTTAATAATGGGGACGAAACAGTTAACACCCGGGTGTGTGGTTATATTTTAACGACTTGTTGTATTGGAAAGCACAGAGGGAACACCAGAGATGGAAAATCTGCATTCCGAAAACTGTTGTGGACGAGTTAATTACTTATATTCATGAAGGTTACGGGCATTTTGGGATTCATAAATGTATTAAACATCTAATGAAGTATTATTATTTCAAAAATATGTCCCGTATTGTGAGAAGTATTATTAGGGCTTGTGAAACCTGTCAAAAGGTTAAAGTTAATAACAAATCCAAGCGTTATAAATTATATGCTGTAATTCCTCGAGGTTTGTGGGATCTACTATCATTAGATTTTTTCGGCCCTCTGCCTCGGAGTTCAGGAGGATTAACATATGTGTTTGTTGTAATGGAATGTTGGTCCAAACATGTGAAACTGTATACTTTGAAACGAGCGAATACAGCAAGCGTTATACGCTGCCTCACCCGAAATTACTTTGTTAACTGGGGCATTCCTAAACGACTTATGTCTGACAACGGTAGTGCCTTTATTAGTCAAAGATTTCAAGATATGATAAGACAATATGGAATCAAACATATCTTAATTTCGAAATATCACCCTCAAAGTAATTTAGTAGAAAGAGTCATGAAAGAATTAGGACGATTATGTAGAACTTATTGTGCGCATAAACATACTCGGTGGGCCAAACTAATGCCTGAATTCGAAAAGATATTAAATGAATTGCCTCACCTAACGACGGGATTATCACCTATAGAAATTTTAGGCAAACGAATTATAGGTGAGCCTTTACTAGCTGCTTTACCTTGGCCACCAGTAAATGAGATCCAACAATGTATTCCAGACGAAAAAGTTTGCGAACAGATTGTAAAAAAATGCCGAACGGAGAATTAAAAGTTATAATCAACAGGCTGTAGAACCCTCATTTCAGGTAGGAGATCTTGTGTTAGTACGATCTCATCCTAAAAGTTCTAAGATCGATAAGGAATGTAGAAAATTCTTTTTTATCTTTGAAGGTCCATATGTTGTACATAAGATTGTACATCCCAAAGCATTACTTCTTATGGAACCTTCATCAGGTGTAATTAAAGGATTATATAGTGTTGATCAAATGAAACTCTTCATTCCTAAATAAGTTAATATTTAGTATATGTTACACACGGAAGAGCGTTCATAGTTTATTCATGTGAAGTTTTTCGTGATAGTTACGTGTTATTTTAAATAAATGACAGAAAGCTTAAACATGTGTTCTACAATAATCTACTGGTACTTCAAAAAGAGAAAGATAACCAAAAGGGGGATTTATATGGAGGAAATTTTGCTCTTAGGTCAAAAGGAATTTTGCATATTTCAAATTTACTCGGATAGTAGGAACCAAAGGGGATGGTTAATAGTTTTAGGGACCATGGGCGTCCAGAGCTATATGGCTCACGAGAACATAGCAGAGTGCCTTTAATAGAGGTTTGCAATAGTGTTAATATAGAACACACCAAACGGGGCTCTCTCGCTTGTTTCTCCTAAATAAATGGCCATTACCCAACAAGGTGTCCGAAGGTGAAGAAAGCCGTGCCGAGATTCTAAAGAAAGTTTTGCTTGATTTCTTCTTGACCTCAGGCATAAATAAGGCATTAGGGAAGAGAATGATGTAAAGTAAATAGTACTATTAGTTATTGTGAGAAACTTATTAGTAATATACATTCTTGGAAAGAATAACTCCAGTAAATAAATGAAACTATAACTAATCTATCACAATTTGAATGCTCTGTCCTAATGTATAACGTTAAAGAACGTACTAGATTGGTATTTATTAGCAACTGTTAACTGAAGAGGAGCAATCTCCCTATATTCGGTTAAGAATTACCATAATAGCACAATTAAGAGTAAATAACAAATAGTCACAACAATATCGTATTAAAAGGATTAAGTCTATCTAATAGCAAGGACTCTAGGTTACGTAAAATGTGAGGAAAATGTATTAACAGTTAAATATTGTATATTGAACAGTTTTAATTCCGGTTAAAACCTGACAAACTGAGCTTGTGGGTGGGGTATGTAGTGGGACGAAATTAAACGTCACCCATCCACCAAGTCAGCCCAGTTTGCAGGTGACTATAAGTTTAATTTAGTTTTTGTTTATGTGTTTTCTTATTATTTGTAATAAATGTGAATTATCTAAAAGTTTTGTATTTTTTTATGTGTTTCATGTACGGAGAGATCGGCGCAACGAACGGGGACAGCATCTTCGTTGCCACGACCAGAGAGGAAATTGCTGGCCGCTATACGTCGCGGGTCGACAGCCAAGGAGCAACAGAAGATCCTGGAACCGAGTTGTTGCGTCGTGTTTCTAAAAATTAAAAATGAATTTTTATACTCTTTTTGTACAACAATGACAAAAAAAAAATAGAGCTTAATCTTATTGAGATGTTAGTCACTGTCTGTCAACGCTCAAGTTCACATCTGTATGTGTAGGAAGCTAATAAAATAGTGTATGCTACTAAAGTTGAAACACGTGTCTTGAAGATTTATTTATGAAGAGTTATGTGAACGGATTAATAATATATTTGACAAGATTATTGATTCAGACAGCGTTGGCCGAAACTTTGAATCTAAAAAGTTTATTTAATGTGTGATTCTGATATCGATTAGATCAAGATAACGTGTGTCGATATAATTTTCTGAGGAGAAACAAACGAAATTTAAATTCGAAAAAGTTACGAAAACCAATTGGCCCAAGTGATGTAATTCTCTGCACACGACTCAACTGATGTTTTACAGTTTCGTTCAAGAACCATTCTATGACAATTTAAAAAGAATATAAATCATTTTTGAAGTGAGTGTAACTGACGTGGGTGACGAAGTCTGCACATGGTCATACATATATCAAACGAAAAACCTAATACGTCGTTACACCGCAAAACGCGTCGATTTACTGGAGGCTAGTTTATCCCAGGGAAGCATACAGAGTGACCGTGGCCGGCCGGCGGGAGAGTGCCGAAGGGAAGCGACAATAGGCAGCTTAGGGCGGCCCAAGCTCTGAGAAAGCGGTAATGGGGCACGGCCTCCAGCTGCCTTAAGATCAGTGACAGTGAGTCGGTGGTTGACCCCATGCTGGTGTACCGGGAAGCAGACGGAGAACTTGTACGCCTGTTGATAAATGTCCGTCGTCCCGTTTTCAGTGAAACATACGAGAAAACCGCGCAAAGCTATGGTGGAGCGGTCACCAGAGGTCAAAATATGCGTGTTCGTGACTATAGCAAGTTCACGCTGAATTCGCGTTCCACAGAGCCTGAAGTAAATCAGGTGAAGAGCGACAGAATGAAATACGCCGGCCTCCGATGGGAATGTAGGACCGAGGAATTTGAAGTGCTCACCTGCGAGTAAGAATTCCGGAAAAATTGGTGTTTGTGCAGACGCTAACCTTGATGGGTGGCCTGGGAGGAGTTAAATAGCAGAAGTTGAGAGGAAGGGAAATTTTGTGGGAATTTGTTCACTTCCCAGAGCAGGCACTGGTCGGTTCTGGGAAGCGACACATAATTAACGCGACTTGCGCTGCAATTGGCGTAAGTGATTTTGCTGGAGGGGAAACCGAGGCGAATTGTGGACTGTGGGAAGTCTCCGTAGTGGTGTTCCGTTCCCAGCTTGCCTAGAGTGCGGACGTGGCGTTCTTTACTCAGCTTGCCTGAGAAAGAGTGATCATCTCTGCAGTTTACGACTTAGCAAATGGAACGATTGAGCTTGGAGATAGAAAGTTTTGGTTCAGCTATGTACTGAGCTAGATAGCTAGGAGTGAATAGACGAGCACAGCCTCATAGCACCACGACGTCGGCCGACGTCCACACAACGACGCCGCTCCGCCATGCTGTATTCGGTGATACTGCGCCCGCTTTAGCCACTGATTAATCACGTTGGCAAAGTTTCCAGGAGGGTTTCATGGGCCGTGTATTGTACAATTCTTCCCACACTTCGCATTACGCCTGGGTCAGTCGATAGGAATTACTTTTGAGTTATCGCGTTTTACTCCACGCAGACGCAATTTATTACCACTGCCTGATAGGAGAGTCTTGTAATGTGTTGATTGAAGGTCGGGAGTTAAAATAAATTTGTGCTAATCGTCTGCATCTGTTTTCAATCAAGTAGTTGAAATCCCAAGTCACTTTCTTAATTAATTTTATGTTCAACATTTGCATCTGGTGTTCAATAGCTGCATATAACATCAACGTGCACCCCTTTTTAATTAAAAGTGATCAATTCTGAATAAATTAATGTCAACACTGCCACCGCAGTTCGATCAGGAGTCACAGGGCCATATTACTTTTTTGCGTTATCCGATATTGCAGCAGTTTTGCACTCTCTGTTGATCTGTTAGTCAATTAGCTGGGGTGAACACGAGCCAAAACCAGCTAAGTGACGGGTGGGGTGTTACAGGTCTTAGGAAAAGGTATAACATTCTCTAAAGATTTAGGCGTAAAGTAGGAGGAAATTTCGAGCGACAGATTTCAGAACGGCCCGGTAGTCAGCACGGACTCGCAATTCGGCGTCTACAATTCGATTTCCATTGGTTCCATTTTTTCTTTCATGTTATTTTATTCTTCGCGACGTTAAACTATATTAAATTATAAAATTTAAATATATTTAAAGAGTTCACTTTATGTTTGTAAAAGTAATATGTTCAACTTAGTTACGATTACTAAACTTGTAAGTCAACAGGCTATACGTCACCGCATTGTATCACATTGGTACAATATGTCGCAAGTTGCCACCGGTGCACTTGGTGAATTTCCATGCAGTGGCCACACACCTTCACCACAAATCAGGTTGTGTGTACACTGGGAACACACATACCCCAAACACTAGCATTTCAACCACCACATCGTCGGTGGGAAATATGGCTTCACATCATAGCGGCAATCCATTATTTTCACCCTTTGTCCTTCTCAATTGCGAGGATGAATGGGCCAGCGTCAGTCTGCCTGTCAGGAACTCTATTAAATCGACGACAGTTCAGCTCTTGACAAAACTTCTTTATTTAAACTTGTGCATTTGTTTGTCATGATGCGAGCCGAAGATTATTCTAGTTGTTTTCGCAAAAAATTCACTGCAAGCATTATGTCTGTTTAAAGGTAGACATCAATCGAACAAATGTCTATAGAAAAGTGATATTATCTAATTATATTTGTTCATTAGTCAGGGAATTTTGAGAGATTCTGCTAAGTAAATATATTTACGTTTCCTTTCTTTTATTAGCAAGGTGTAATACATACAGGTGATATTTGATGTTTTCACTACGAGGCTGTTTAGACTGTGTGTACTGCAAATGAGGGTCTTTCTCAGTATTTTTCAGACCTCCGGCATTTATCCATTCCTTGAACGAGGTGTCAGAAGTTTTACCTATTTGACATACGAAGAGCTAGCATTTATTGCTTAATTTATATGTCACGATGTTTGTTCAGAGACCTTTTAGTAGGAGGTAGAGGACAATTTTGTAAAAATTTGTGGTAAGATCTTATGGGACCAAACTGTTGAGGTCATCGGCCCCTGAGCTTACACATTACTTGAAATAACTTACGCTATGGGCAACACACACACCCATTCCCGAGGGAGTAATCGAACCTCCGACGGGCGGCGCCGCGCGGACCGTGACAAGACGCCTGAGACCGCGCGGCTGCCCGAGCAGCCCGGACACAGTGTAGATGAAGATGAATGGCTGTACTACCGTTGATAACGAGAATAGTAACACGGTATGAGTGCCTCCATATCCACATAGTCACTGGATTTTCTTCTTTCTGTGTTCTACATTTCACTCTGTGTTGGCATGAACTGTTATTGGTTGTAGAAAATCAAGAAGAAACAAAAAAGGATCTGTTTCTCTGAAGAGGCCTCGATTTTAATCACTTCGTCAATCATATCCCACTACAGTGCAGTGGCAATTGCAACAAGAGAAGCTGTGCACGACGAAAGAGCTTCCTGTTAAAATTAAAATATTGTAATTTCCCACACAAATATTTTAGGAGAAGAACACGACGATGAAAATTAGAGAAATCAAAATATCTAAGGGGTTATTTTCTGACTGTTAGTCTCTTAGGGGGTGGACAAAATAATATGAACACCGTGCAATATGGTACGCCTTGTCTCAAGCTGGAACCACTGCGTATGTGTAAATACTGCGACACGGTTGCAATGCACAGTGACGTGCCAAGTCTTGGAGACTACATTCCAGTGTATTTATACACTTCGTTCTGCTGGATTAACAAGCGATCGGTGAAAAGTGTGATGCCTCAGACTCTACAAAAGGCAACTCGTTGACGCACGGGTCGCGGGAGTAACTGTGAAAAACAGCTGAACTGTTTAACGTTCCACGAACGACAATATCCACGGTAATGACAGCATACACGAAACATCGTAAAACACCTTCGGAAAAGAGGAATAATGGACACAAGCCGAAGTGAGAGACACCGGTTAGCATTAACAAAGGTGTGTGGTCAAACAACATAAACCTACTGTAGCTAAAGTGATACAGAACTCAGAATCCAACTTGAGTAATACTGTGTCGAGAAAAACAATATGACAGGAGCTTCACAAAGATGACATTCATGGAACGGCTGCAATTGCGAAACACTTAATAACCGAAGCCAATGCAGAACTGCGAAAGAAGTGATACCATGATCATAAAATCTGGACACTTGGTGAGTGGAAGAATGTGTTATAGTCCGATGAATCATCGTTTCCCATAAACGGCGGAGTATGTATACGGAGAGCTCCAAAAGAAGCCTACGATCCGATTGTGCTGCGGAGAAACTGAAACTACAGGACAAAATTCGTCGGAAATACAGGTGAAATGCGCTAAACATACGGGAAATATATTTTACAAGTGTGTACGTGGATAAAAACGCGGGTAAAAAGCTCATCCTAAGCCCTAGAACGATTTCAGTCAAATTTGGTACACATATTAGTCATAATCTGGAAAGGAATACCAGCCTCCTGTGGGTATGGGGCTGATAACGTGGAGAGAGATGGGGCAGGAGGAGATGGAGAGACAAAGGGGAAGGGGACAGAGAGATGGGAGGAGTTAGACACAGAGAGGAGGAGGGGAAATGGATAGAAAGAGGGAGGACGAGTCGACAGACACAAGGGGAGGAAGAGACAGAATGAAGAGAGGGGAGAGGGGAGAGAAGAAGGAATTGGAAGAGATGGACAGAGATGGAGAAGCAGATGGATAGATGGAGGGGAGAAGATTACTCAGCTAGTTAATAAGTATTGTGTACATGCCAGCTGTTCATATTATTCTCCACCCCCTGTATTACATTGGTAAGTAGAATTGTGTGAAAAATCACCCAACCAAGGGTTAAGTTAGTGGAGAAGGGGGGGGGGGGGAGAGGGAGGCGTAGAAGAAAGTGGCAGACTACTTTCCGTCTGGCTAATGCAGTACGGATGCAGACGTAAATACAATGCACTCTGCTTCAGCTCCGTAGCCCCGCAATGCGGTAGTTTCATAGTTAAGACTAACAGGCGCCGCCTCCGCCACCTCCTCGCCCGCCCTGGCTTCTGGCCGCGGCTCCGCACGCGCCGGGAACGTGACAAGGCGGTCGGTCGGGCTGCGTGTGAACGCCTCCCCACGCCACTCAACAGGCCAGGCACAGGCAGCAGCGGCGGCAGCGTAACCTGTTCCGGAGACCCGGGCCGCCAGCCCCACCTCCGCGCGCCGCTACTCGCATCGCCCGCGGGCCGCTGTGCGCATTACAACTTCGTTCCAGTTTGGCGACTTTTAAAAATAAATTGCGCCGGCGGGAGACGTGCTGTCTGCTGCAACTACCACCGCACGGCTCTCATAGCTACCTCGGAGTGAATGCTGCAGTCGACTGTTTGTCGGAGCATACCACCAACATTAAGTATCTGCTTTTGGATCTGACCAGTTATAAATGCAGTGTGGATTACCGCAGCGCGACTCCACAGCGTGCTGTGTCGATCCTAGACCACGTCACAATAGCGACGATAGCTGTACCATAACGATGTACTTCTCGGTGAAGTCCAGCTCGCGAGGGGGGGTAGGGTGGTGGGAGAGGCTGGCCTACAATCGCGGGCAAATGACGAAACATTCTTTTCTTCTACAGTGATTGGGAAAGATAATATAAATACCAAATGATTAGGGCTTCAAAAAATCTATTTTAAAAGTGAAAGGAGATATGAGCCCGAGAGCAATGCATTCTTGCTGAGTACCCAGCATTGCCCTGGTAAGTATTTATTCCAGTGTTCTGTTTGTCCATTTCCTCCACTCCCCACTCTCTGGCCGTCTCCTCATTATCCTCTCTCTGTACACACCTCCTCTACATTCCTTTCTCTGTCCATCTCCTCCTTTTCCCTTTATCTGTCCGTTTCCTCCTCTAATCCTCCCCATCAATATCTGTGTCCATCTCCTCCCCCCCTGCCTCCCCCCCCCCCAAATAGGAGATTGCTGATTCTTATTTCCACAGTAATTCTTACCAGATAGCAGATTACGAGGGTTGAATGGAAAGTAATGCCTCCACCTTTGTTAATTGGTTTTGGATTGGAATATATTAATAAAGCAAATGCAGCAATAATCCTTATAATGTGATCTTTAATTATTAATATTCAATTTTCCACATAATCACCAGCCAGTTGGATACTTTTCTGCCTGCGATGATCAAATTTTCTGAAATCGTCACGGAGGAAATCAACACACTGTTTCCGCAACCACATTCTCTCAGTTCTCTCAATGTCGTCATCAGAGGCACAATTATGTCCCCATAGATCGTGTTTCATTATCGGGAACACATGGAAATCAGACGGTGCTAAATCTTGACTGTGTGGAGGATGCCGTACGGTGTTGAGATTCAGTCTCTGAAGTTCTGTTGTAGTGGCACGTGAAGTGTGTGGTTTGGCATTGTCGAGCTGCAGGAAAACATTTCCCTTTTCCTTTCGGACCATTGTTAGCCGTCGTTTCAGAGTTCGCAGCGTTGTGATGTAACGCTCTGAATTTTTTGTTGTTCCGCGATCAAGGAAATCAACATGGATAACACCATCTGCGTTCCAGAACACTGTGGCCATGATTTTTCCAGCTGAGGGCTGAGTCTTTAATTTCTTTTTCTGGGGCGAGTCTTTGTGTCGATATTCCATATACTGAAGTTTCGTCTCCAGGTCGTAATGGTGTACCCACGTTTCGTCTCCTGTCACAACTGAATGGAGAAAGTCGTTACGTTCATTCTCGTAACGCGAGAGGAGTTCCTGGCATATTTCAAGTCTGTGCGTCTTCATTTTAGCAGTCAGCAACCGGGATACCCATCATGCACAGATCTTCCGATAGCCAAGCAAAGCAATAATGTGACCCACAGGTTCTTGTGAAATGCCGCTTGTGCTTGTAATTTTTCTGAGTGATAACGACGATCGCCCTGAATAAATCTGTCAAAATTTTGCTTGTGAAACTCGGTTGTTGCTGTCACAGGACGTCCAACTCTTTGAATGTCACGCAAGTCAGATGTTCCCACATCAACATCTTTAAAATTACTCGTCCAACGACGCACAGTACTCACGTCAACACAACCACCATAAACTGCTTTCAATGAATCTCCTTTGGGGTGACACCTCCTGCTGTCAAGAATTCAGTGACTGCATGTTGCTTAAATCACACTGACCGACCGCCTGCGCAGGGTTCCATACTTTACACTGTAACAACATAACCGTTCATTGCTAAGGCTCCCCGCCAACTGGAGGTGTAGAGAAGAGGCTACTGAACAAGGCAGTACCTGCAGCATACCAATGCTGCATATGGTTGAAGAGTTACGAAGGTGGAGGCTTTACTTTTCAGTCAACCATCGTACATGTGTTGCAAATTTCTTAAAACGCTTCTGAATGATTCTCTCAATAGTTGTAATATTTGCCTGAATAGATCCACGGGTTTAGGAGGAGCTTTTGATCCATGGCTTAGACCGCGTACGCACGTGGTCCATATCTTTCACGTATATTTAACATATTTCACACGTATTTGTACATATATTTCACCTACATCCCCAGTGGATTTCGCCCTACAGATTCATTTTCAAGCCGCTCGGCGTTTATGACATCAAATCATTTGAACTGTGTCTCGTGCAATGATCTAATTTTGCAATGCTGAAAGTGGTTGCCGTCCGCTGTGGTAGAGCAGTTCTAGGAACTTCAGTCCGGAACCGCGCGACCGCTACGGTCGCAGGTTCAAATCCTGCCTCGGGCATGGATGTGTATGATGTCCTTAGGTTAGTTAGGTTTAAGTAGTTCTAAGTCTAGGGGCTGATGACCTCAGATGTTAAGTCCCATAGTGCTTAGAGCCATTCGAACCATTTGAAAGTGGTTGCCTTGCGAAGTGTGTTGCGGATTGAGTTAACAGCAAAGAACTAGTAAATTAAAGGATCATGAATAGTGCAATAGCTTTTGGTGCAGCTCTGTGTTTATAATGTCATATCTCCTGAATTGTTCAAATGGTTCAAATGGCTCTGAGCACTATGGGACTTAACAGCTGAGGTCATCAGTCCCCTAGAACTTAGAACTACTTAAACCTAACTAACCTAAGGACATCACACACATCCATGCCCGAGGCAGGATTCGAACCTGCGACCGTCGCGGTCGCGCGGCTCCAGACTGTAGCGCCTAGAACCGCTCGGCCACTCCGGCCGGCCTCCTGAATTGTATTTTTGTAGTAATATACACTGAAGCGCCACAGAAACTGGTATAGGCATGCATATTCAGATACAGGTTCGTCACTCCACACAACGTTTTCCCACTGCTCAATCGTCCAACGTTTACGCTCCTTACACCAAGCGAGGCGTCGTTTGGCACTTACCGGCGTGATGGTGGCGTATGAGCAGCCGCTCGACCATGAATTCCAAGTTTTCTCAACCACGCCTAACTGTCACAGTACGTGCAGTGGATCCTGATACAGTTTGGAATTTCTGTGCGATGGTCTGGATAGATGTCTGCCCATTACACATTACGACCCTCTTCAATTGTCGGCGGTCACTGTCAGTCAACAGACGAAGTCAGCCTGTACGCTTTTGTGCTGTACGTTTACCTTCAAGTTTCCACTTTACTATCACATTAGAAACAGTGGACTTAGGGATGTTTAGGAGTGTGTAAATTTCACGTACAGACGTATGATACAAGTGACACTGTATCACCTGACCACGTTCGAAGTCCGTAAGTTCTGCAGAGCGCCCCATTCAGCTCTCTCACGATGTCTAATGACTACTGAGGTCGCTGATATGGAGTACCTGGCAGCAAAATGCACCTAATATGAAAAACGTATGTTTTCGGGTGGTGTCCGGATACTTTTGACCACATAGTGTAACATTAGGACCACTGGTTAACCAAGACACGACCGTCAACACCGGCACAAAATCACGTAGTCGAAAGAAAACAACGTGTATTCTCAGCAAGTGTTCACGTCCTGAGCTAAGAAACGTTTTACGAATCGACTCATCGACTAACACTGCAAGTTTCTATTGACTGTGTGTCAAGGTTATGTGTTGCTTGGACAACTGAATCTCTTTTCGCATTAACCTGATTATCAAGAGGTCTGGCATTAGCAAATCTACTATATATATATATATATATATATATATATATATATATATATATATATATATATATATATATATATATATATATTACACAGTTCACATCTGGTGGGTTTAGATGATATATTTTCTAAATGCAGCCACGTCTGTGGTCGTGGTTTTATTATTAGATGTAAACAACATGACACTAATGCCTCCTTCCTCCATTAAGAAATTTTATTTACCTTCCACACTGTCTTAAGCTGACGAAGTTTTGCCATTAAGTGTCTGTGCTGCCTCGACGTCTTAAAACATCAAAGCGTACACCGGAACAACTTACCCTTTTTGTCATTGGATCATTGCTGTAAATGATGTAACACTGATCACAGCTCGACTGGTATGTAAGATTATTTTCTGGAATATTATAATGTGGAAGCTAAACTAAGTACAGTGTCAGTGTGTTACAGATAGCAATGGGTCGGGAAACAAGTTACGGGACGAACTATTTACGAAAAGTATGTTAATTTTATTTACTTCAGTCCTTGTTATGTAGTAGTTTTATCTGTTACAAACTTGATACCTCTAAGGTGGTGTGCGTAGTATGAAAGGTTAGAATTACAAGGCCTGACCTAACACACTGTCACTAAGGAAATGACGTTGCTCGAATTACTAAGCAACTATTTCTTGTGGCGCATTATTGCATGACAGTTTCTCGAATAGAACTGTTAAAATTATGGTGAGTTTCATCAAAATCGATCAAGTGAGAGGCAGTGAACGAGGGCGTAATAGGTAGTAGAGGCCTTTCCAACAGAAGGTATCACCTCGTGGCTCTCCATTTTTTTTTATTTCGTGTTTCATGAGCACTATTATTAACATTACTACATCCTGTATCTCATTTCACGATGTCCCCTTTCATTTAATATGAGAATTACATTCGACTAAGAGGGTATGATGTGGACTATTACATTAACAGCTTAGAAAAGCAGATTGAACTGCCGCGACTATTTCAATGCCGTAACTACATTTCACATGGCACACTTCGTCTTTTTCCTTGTTTTCCGAGAGTGCTTGGGAACAGGGCACATGGGGATTTGGGACAGGCAAAGCAATGTTTGACAAAGAAAAAGCGGTCCGAGTAGGCAGCAGGGATTCTGGCATTCACTGAAAACAGAGCGGGTAGCGCGAGGTAATGCCAGTGTAGAGAGCTGCGTCACCAGACGAGATGCTTGTGACGCCAGGAGGATAGAGCATAGGAAAAAGTTTTTCGGAAAAGAGGAGTGGATAAAAAAGTCATTGGAATTTCACACGACGCGTTTTCCTTGGCAGGATTTTTGCGGAAGAAGCAGCTATATCAATGGCGGACTGAGAGTACTTAAACAACGATTGGTGATCAGGTCTTGCATGGTTGAAAGGAAAGACCTGGGTGTAAGATTCAGCCAGAAGATTCTGAGAGTTGAATGTCGATCTGGGCTGAAGGAGTCTGCGTGGGCTGCAGTCTCCACTCGTGCAACCGATCGGAAGTTCAGAGTTAGTTTCTGTGAAAGGACGACCCTCATCCTGCACTTCAGAGAGCAAGTCGCAAAAGCAACCATTTGCACGTGTCGTGCTGGTAATTTACCATGAGAATTATTAGCGGCACTGACACTTTAGAACAAACCTTATTCAGAATTTGGTCAGTGCTTTGCAGTTATCTGTCCAAAGTCCACCGATGCAATGGTAGATAGATGCATTTCTCAGTCTAAAAATCGAGCAGTCAGCCACTATTTCTTAAGTTAAAAATCGTGCGTCATTTAGAAATGTCAGTTTCTTCTACAGGGCACATTCTAAAAACCACTCAAGTAACTCTGAGAACCAGCAGTTTGAGTTAGTGTAAACCATATAATGCAGTTTTGTAATATTAACTTATTATTGTCACATGCGTTTCAAGTTTATGTTTTGTTTGAATAAATTAATGTATTCATTTAAAACTTGTTTCTGTTGACGCATTCAGTGTAGCTCATTTTCAATATTATGCATTTCTCCCTGCTAGGATCCACAGCTAGGGTCTTAACACGCCATAGCGTAAACCGTTTGCGCCAAGTAGTTCAGCTTGAGTCTTAAAGATATATCTATCTCCTAATAAATATCATGAGTCACGTCCACAATTTTTACACGCGTGGTTTTGTGCATGTACGCCTGCAGCATGTAATTATAAAGCATATGAAGCCAGTATCCTTGGTGGAAAACACACTGATGAGATAAAACATTATGTTCACCTGCGTAATAGCACTTTGATCCACCTTCAGAATGCAATACTGCAGCGATTCTGCTTGGTAAGAATTTGGAAGGTCCTCGGTGGCATTCTGGAGGTCTGTGGCACAAGACGTCTACGCACATTTTACGCAGTTACCTTAAATTATGGGCCGGTGGCTTGTGGAAACGGATCTGGTGCCTGATAGCGTCCCAGATGTGTTCCATCGAGTTCAGTCCAGGTGAATTTCGTGGCCAAGACATCACGAGAGTTCAGTCAGGTTCCTCAGACCATTGTCTTACTATTCTGTCTGGGAACACATCAAGTATGAAGGGCTACAACTGGTCCGCAATGTTCACGTAGTCCCCATCTGTCTGAGTGCCTTCGAATATTACCACAGGTCCCTTGAAAGCCCTGGTTAATGTCCCCCAGGCATAATATTGTTCCACTGCCCTGCGTCCGTGGCGCGATGCACGTTTCGAGAAGCCGTTCGCCTGGATAACGGCGTACACGATAATCGACCTGGTGTAACAAGAAACGTGATCCTTGCGACCACAGGACACATTTCAATTGATCCACGGTCCAATCTCCATGATCCGTCGCCACTGCAGTATTAGTTGACGGTGTCGTTGGGTCAGTGTGGGGATCGTCTGCTGCGAAGCCCATTGTTCAACAATGTGAACAGTTTGCTCGGAATCACCTATGCCTGTACAAAACTGCTCCTATCCTGCTTTACAGAGCGGGCAAGATTGCGACCTCCACGTCCTGTGATGAGACGTGGACGTCGAACACTAATTGCCTACTCGTTGTTTCACCATCCTTCAGCCACTTTTCTTAGATGTTCAAGACAATAGCATACGAATAGCCAATCACCTTCGCCGTTTCCAAGACGCTCGTTCCCACTCGCCGGGCCACAACGGTCTGGTCTGTCAAAGTCATTTATATCAGAGGATTTCCCCTATTGCGGCCCACATCGTCAATAAAATGATTCTCAGTTCGACTCTGCTCCACGTATATATTCTTCTTACTTCAACACGTGCCCGCAACGCGTTCAGGCAGCAATCAGATTCGCGGTGGGCAGTGATCATAACGTAGCAGTATTAGTTGTAATGTACTATATGTTCTCATGTGAATCTCTGTTTGTTCGATTGCATTGGAAATACATTCAAAACAATTATGGTCGTAACTACTCTCAGGAGTAATACCATGCGTATTTGGCAAACGACCATGTTGTAGAAACTAACACGACACGCCATTGGTATAAGACACGTATTATGAAAGTACAATACTTCTGTCCACTCGTATATTGTACAGAGCACCAATTGACCATAAGGGCAGCCTGAGGCTTACCACACATAAACCTGGAACGGTAGTTTAGAAAAGCTGACTACGGACTTTGGGGCACATAAAGGCTTGTTACACCTAATGAAGATGCATCGAGACAAATTTCTCTTGTTTTCAAGGTAAAATCCGATTTCTTTCTTCAATGCACATTTTTTTTCTTTTCTCACTGAGTCGGTGTACGGATGGATATTTACACCTGCAAAGAGTTGCGAACACTGCAATCGCCGAGAGCATCGATACAATCATCCTACCGACGTACCAGGTTGAAGGTAAGCGTTTGGTGAAACTCCCTGTCCTGCTGAGCGAAGAATTCAGCAACTGCCTGCTGCATATCCTCGTCCGATAGGAACCGTCGACCCTGCAATGCCTTTTTATAAGATACCAAATGCGTGATAATCACTTAGGAAGAGCTCAGGACTATAGGGCGAATGTTCGAGTATCCCCTATTTGAGGCTGGTCTTCAAGATCGACTGCCGTCTTGTGTCGAATTGCGACCAGCACGGTACATGGTACACCATTACACAACGGTGGTTTTCTATAGACGTGATGCCTAATACACATTCTTCATTCCCGGAAAGATCTCCACCGGTGTTTGTCCTTCGGCAACTAAGAAAAGAATTTGGTCCTGTTTGGATGTATTTGGAAATAACGTCACCGTAGTTCACGTTCCCGCATCTACCGCAAGCACGTTGGAAAGACACGAATGTAACACTAATCCTTTGCATTCACGTCAATGATTATGTGCCGGCATCGGATTCGCGCTACGTCGCATACTCTCTGCAGAAACTTCCTCGAACAGAACTTTTTCATTGCCCATCATGCCCATGCTGCAGTCCGACGTCTGCCGTAGAGCTAGTATTTTGGTACAGTTCGTTTGCTGCAATTTTAGTGGTTTCCATGTTGTCATTACTTTATAAAAACTGTACTTGCAAACACATCCTGTATCGCTGTTAACGAAATATTCACTGTTTGGTTGCTACCATAGCTAAGTGCTTAAGGTTCCTAATATATAGAAAAACTTTCCTTGCTTAGTCTCAGTGTTTTGTTGAGCAAGGAGTAACACCTGTATGTATCGAAATATGATGATCTGACTATTTATTGCCAATTTCCCACAAGGATAATTCATTATGAGTTAACAGTCCTTTGTTGTTATTGCATAACAGTGGTCAGGTTGTCGCATGGTGTACCTAGGCTCGCGTATATTTGGCAGACAAGAACCATGGATCCCTCTGTCATTTGAATATATCTGGATGCTTTCGTTTTGAAATATGGTACGACGAATTCACTGAAGGCACAAATGGTTCAGACTTTCTTATCGAACCCATTTCCTGCCAAATATTACGCAACAGTGCATTCGAACACAGTAGACAAGATTATGAACTAGGTGACGATGATGTCGAGCACGTTTCTTTTCGAGAATGCTGTTGAGACGCCAGGAACGTGATGTTTTCTGGACCATTCACTGTTCTATTGTGAGCGAGCCAAAGATGTTGTAAACGCCTGTGAATGCGCGACAGGCAAGTCGTTACGCAACCGTTGCGTACTAAATCGCAAGCAGCGTACATGCTGCTGAATGCGAAAGCCATGCGGCCGCCTTTCATCGAGTGGCGATGAGCGGCGTCGTGACCAGGTTGGCGATGACGTCTCAGCAGGTGCGAGGCTCTTCCCTCCGCACGCTGGCCGCAGTCAAACTGAGCAGGCGTGTGGGCACAGCACGTTGTTCGCGACCGGCAGAGAACTAATCTGAAAAATATCTGACGGAATAGACGCCAGAAACTCGCCAAGAGAAGTGTTTTAGTGGCTTGGACACTTTTCGTATTCGGTAGAAAATGGGTTACGTCCGTATCCAGTATCGACAATTTATTCAGCAAAGGCACACTTTCTTTCCGACCGTGTCCAACCTAAGGAAATTCTTATTCTCGAAGGACTGTAAGTCTTTACCTTTTCTGTTCTCGTTTAGGGGAGCTGTGACGTAGGCTCTCGAAAGTACCGAGAAGGATTAGTAACATGCCGACAATCGTGTCGTGGCCAGCTACGCTAGGCTTCTCTGTTGACGATTCACAGCGCGACAGCGTAATCGAGGTGGTCACACATTCTCCACTGGGGTTTAAATCCGGGGACTTGAGTGGCCTGGAGAGTACGATAAACTCATCCTGCTGCCCTTCGAGCCGAGCGCGTACACTGCCAGCTGTGTGACGCATTGTATTGTCGTTCTCGTAGATGGTATCGTCCTGAGGAAAAACAAACTGCGTATATTGGTAGATATAGTCCCCAAGGAGAGATGCGTACTTGTGTTAACCCAGTATGCGTTCCCGAATGAAGATTCATCCAGGGAATGCCACTAAAACATTCCCCAGACAACAGCGCTCCCTTCTCCGGCCTGTACCCTTCCGACGGCTGTTGTAGAGTGTTTACTTTCAGAAGTTCCACACCGTACTAGCCAACAGCCATCTGTGGTCAACTAACGCCACCTGTCACCACTCAGTGGACGTCGAGTTGCGGTAATATGGTTCAAATGGCTCTGAGCACTATGCGACTTAACTGCTGAGGTCATCAGTCGCCTAGAACTTAGAACTAATTAAACCTAACTAACATAAGGACATCACACACATCCATGCCCGAGGCAGGATTCGAACCTGCGACCGTAGCGGTTACGCGGTTCCAGACTGAAGCGCCTTTAACTGCACGGCCACACTGGCCGGCGGTTGCGGTAACAGCGTGCAAATTCTAGCTTTGTCGACGATGAACATCATCAGGATGGGTACATGAACCGGGCGCTTGCTGGAATGCAGAAATCAATATGCAGCAACGTTCACTAAATAGTCGATGGGGAGACACTGTTGGTAGCCCCGTGGATCATCTGGGTCACCAGTTGCTGAACAGTTGCACGTCGTACAGATCTCAGCAACCATCGTTCAACCCTGTCTTCTGTGGTCCGGTTTTGGGTACCGCCATTTCGCCAAGCACGCTTTAGTTTAACCATAGCGGCACGCGAGTAGTTTAAAACCTTAGACGTCTCGGAAATGCTTCAACTCTTGGCCCGAAATCCTATAGTCATGCCCTTTTGGACGTCAGATAAATCGCTCTGTTTCTGCGTTACGACAACGACTGCGCTTTTGTCGACGTCCGCACGACAAACTTCATGTAGAGCCTGCTGCCGTCTGTGAGTGATTATTGCACGTTGAAGTCGAACATATGCGGTGGTCACATTAATGTGACTGTACAATGTACAGCTTATGAGACGTAAGCAGGTCAAATGGTAGTGAGAGTGGCCCTCTATAATCTCGAGTGATTCGGTTCAAAAACCTTTTCTTGGAAAGACTGCAAGGCTACTGCGCAATACGAATACCAGGCTACGACTGACTATGCCGCAGGTGCTCCACAGTGCGGTGCTGGACGGTGAGTGGGATTTTCCCGGTTAGATATTTGCTGCATTCCCACGGAATCCTGTTAACTACTGTCTTGCACATCGCATTTGTAAGTCGCCTTTGGACAATTCAGGAGTATTGATTGGTACAATAATTAGTTTGTGAAAATGATTATCACAAAATTAACGAAAGCGAAGCGTAGTTTGTGGGACAAACAGGTTAGGAAGCTGTAAGAGTAGCTGAGGCGACGGCGGGAGCGGGTCGCAGGTGTGCTGGCGAGGTGCGGCGGCCTGACGGTAGGCTGGGAGCGGCGGCGCTGCTGCCACGCAGTCTGCCGCGACGTGTTTACTGCCGACAGAGACGGAAAATAACGGGCGCAAAACGAACGCGCCGAATAAAAGCTGACTTGGCGCCGGCCCAAGGAGAAATTTGCTCGACTCGCTTGCGCCTTGCGCAGGATATGCAAATGGGACCAGGCTGCTCACCTGGCGAGATCCCTCTGCAGCAGCCGCTGCTGCCTCTTGTCTTTACACTCATGTTCTCAACTTCTTCTTCTTCTTCTTCTCCTCCTCCTCCTCCTCCTCATTTTTATTTTCATCTTCAGCGTGAATAACAATGCACTATCTTTTCAACCTCAATCTAAAAGGTTGTGAATAAATAGTGTAGAGAAGTTAATTTTCTCTAATGATATTCTTCGTTTCCTGGAGCCACAGTCATGAAAAATTTTCGAAAGAATATTTCCGCAGTGTTACTGTATATAAAGAGTATTTCACTGTCTACATTTCGGCCTTAGGCCATTTTCAACTGTTACAATACATACCAGTTATCTCGTAAGGAGGTACGAGAACATAGCTGCTACACATAAGAAGACTGAAAACTTGCATATCTGGCAAATTTAATGAAGCTGTAATGTAGATGAGCTGTCCAAGGCACAGGTGTAGTCCTCATTTCACTGTACCTAAACATTTCACTCAAAGCTTACATCTATGCTTCGGACGTCTAATTTACATCGTAGCTTCACTATATTTTCTGGTGCTAAGGAACAATCACTTCAAGGCAAATATCTAAAGCCAAGAAGCAGATGCAGCTATATAATCTCAAAGACCTCCTGGCCAAAATGAATTCGACACAAGACATGGACTCTCGCATTCGTCTCAGGACGCTACAGTTGAAAAGCTTTTGGCCTGTTATCAAGAGATGTCAAATCAACATTGAAGGAATAGGAAATGAAAATGACAGGTCTTACAGAATATTTTATCAAAATATAACATCGATGTTGTTGCTGTTCAGAAAACACATACTGAAAATTAAGAGCAAATGAATCGCAGTGGGTTAAATTCCTGGCTTTGACTTACTAGGAGCCACCTTGTTTACGGAGTAACAGCATACGTACGATCGCCAATCAAGAATGCACGTGTACGCTCCGTATCTGATCTCAATGACGTGCACGAAGTTGCATTAAAAATAGTAGAACTAAAAGTAATTAATGTATATAAACCTCCAGCTGTCTCTTGGCCTGCACAGGTCATCCCGGGTAAAGGAATATTTGTATCACCAACTTGGAGACAGGAGTATAATTACGGTCTATGCTTTGTAACAACTAGTGAAAATGAATTATGCCTCCAAAGCTCGCGGTTCTTTTTACGACTTCCCCCACAGCAGTACCGTCCAATCTTAATTCAAATAGGGAGAAATATCCTACTCGTTTCGTCATTTACACGACCCAGATAGAACTTCAGATACTCAAAGTGGAATGTATTTGCTAAAAATCTGGACGAATGTCTTGGTTGGATTCTCCCAGAAACAAAACAAAAAAATCTATGAAAGGCTTGTTCGAGTTATGATAAGTGCAGCAGAGAAGGTAATCCCTAGGGGCTACTGGAATCAATGTATTACTGAAAACAACATGATGAATTATTAAAAAGCAGGAATCCGAAAATAGCGGATAACCTACTTCGTAACCGCGATACAGCTAGGCGTATTAGGTGGACAGGCACTATTGAGTCACTCAGTTTTCGAACAGCAAGTAGAAATGCGTGGTCATTATTAAGGGATTTTGATGGAAACAAAATTAAGATAGAGAACAATACTTTTGTATCAGCTAATAGGATTGCAACACATTTACTGTCCACATCAAGAGCACCAAGGGGTAAATTTCATACAAGTTACTTCAGACACAAACTTACATTGCTCAAAAACAACACCAAGAACAATCTGACTTCTCAAGAACTTTCTCTGTATCTGGATTTCTGCTGCTCTTATAACTTTAAAACCCGGAAAGGCACAGGAAAATGACTGAAACCACCATAATTTCTTCTGCACAGTGGGAACTAAGCAAAAGGTGGCTGGCGGGTCTGTCATTATGATATCTGGTTTATTCCCACAAAAAAATGAAGCAGAAAAAATTATAGCAGTACTCAAGCCCGGCAGCGCACGAGACAGGCCTAAGAACTATCGCCCAATCGCACTATTGAGCACTGTTTATAAGTTCCTTGAAAGAATTCTGTACACTTGAATTAATCCAGTAATTTTTCAGAACCTTCCTATTCAGAAGCTGTATTCCAACCAGAACGGAGCTGCGCTGATCAAGTCTTACCTTTTCAACCAAATGAAGCAGAAGACATCAATTGCTATCGTAGATGTAAGTGCTGCATATGACACGGTTTGGAGGCATGGGTTGCTTTATAAATTATTACAGCTCGTCCCATGCAAACGGACAACAAAACTGACAACTTGTTAGCTGGAAGTACACTTACAGAACTACAGAGAAAGACACTAGCTGCCCAAAGTTATTGAATAATAGCCTGCCACAGGGATCCGTCCTTGCTCCTCTCTTGTTTAATTTATACATGTTTGATATACCTCCAACACAGTCCAGAAGGTTTGCCATGCAGACGACTGGGCAACAGCTACCAACACAAAACCTTTGAAACAACTGAACACATCCTAACTTCTTATCTAGACACCTTAAGCCACTGTTTCAATAATTGGAGGTTACAACCAAACTCAAACAAAACAGAAGTTTCACATTTTCATATGTCCAGTAGATTGGCACACAGAGCACCCGATGTCTATGTTAAGGGAGACAACTTCATCATAATATGCATCCCAAATACTTTGGGATCACGTTGAATAGGTCACTTTCATTTAAGCTCAAAACCAGAGACATTTTCCATAAACTCTGTGGCCCTCGTTGGGGATCGTCAGCAGACACTCTTCGGCTATCAGAACTCGGTTTGGTATACTCAGCAGCAGGGTACTGTGCGCCTGTGCCGCTTAACAGTCCATGTGTAAAAAAGATAGACGTACAACTTAACGAGGCTATGTGCATTGTTAGTGGCTCAATACGATTTACTCCCGCATACTGGCTATCTGCCTTGAGCCACATTTCATGACCTCGTATCAGACGGAAGAGCGCGCTACTGCGTGAATACCAGAAGATTACTAATAGCATCGATCTTCCAATGATGGACGACGTATTTCCTGCGGAGCGAAAAAGACAAAGATCAAGACATCCCACTCTCATCACAGCCAGGACTCTCCTGAGACTGAATTCGACACCATCGATGAAGGAAACGCTTCTGGTAACAAAACTGTTCTCCACAGTGCCTGAATCTGCCCTGCTTCCAGAAGGAACTATCTGGTTTCGATTAGCTTCGGGAAATTTGGACTACCTTGAACCGCATCCGAACGGGCCATGGACGATGTGCAGACCGTCTCCACAAGTGAGACAAATCTTTATCACCACCATTTGACTTTGGTGCGGAATGACAGTTCCTCATGTTGTCTCTTTTCGAAGATTTCCTGGTAGCGACGAGTGATGTTATAAAATACATAAAAGGCCTTGATATCCACAAATAGCTATTGTGTTATTGTGTGCTGGAGAGCTATGCTTAAATGTTGATATGTAGTAGTTTTTTCATCTTGTATATTTATTGACATACGATAAATAAATATGTTCTCTAGACATGCAGGTTTCCAGCCTTTTTATGTATTGCAGATATATCCTCAGACTTACGCACGAGACAACTGTTTTATACAGTATGACCTGATATGTATTTTTCGATGACCTTTGCTTCACACAAATCGGACGATTTTTTACATTTAACATTTGAAAATGGCCGAAGGCGGAATCAAGACAGTGAAATTTTGCTTTGATGACAGAAATACCCCTTCGAGAATAATATTCCCTTGTCCCAATTTCTTCCACACAGGTTATAGATGTAAGTAATCTGTTCTCTCATAATGTCAGACATTTTTCAAGACTAGAAGAAGAAAAGAAAAGAGCATATATAAAATTTGTTGAAATGTCATTAACATACACTTATGTATTTTTTCATTTTGGAGAGGATCAAGATACTTTAACCTTTTCCTCCTGCTCCTGTTTC
The DNA here is from genome assembly GCF_021461385.2 of Schistocerca piceifrons. Taxonomy (NCBI): domain Eukaryota; kingdom Metazoa; phylum Arthropoda; class Insecta; order Orthoptera; family Acrididae; genus Schistocerca; species Schistocerca piceifrons. The sequence continues at coordinate 409,848,171 of NC_060143.1, read as the reverse complement.
ATTTTCATGCCTATGTATTTTCGCCGATGGAACTAAAGACGTAGAGAAATATGTATTTTAGATAACTACAGGTGTAAACTCTAGTCTTTAACAATTCATGTATACGGTAGAGTGATTAACTCCTTATTCGAGCACGATGTATTAATGGAATCACTGTTCGGTTTTAAAAATGAACAGTAACACAGCAAATGATGTTCTTGACAGATACGTATATTTTTAGGTCAGAGTTAATAACAGGACTTGTGATCATAATAAAGCACAGCACATAATTTTTTTCCTCCAACGGTATCATCTTCGTGGAGAGAATAGTATCACGCCTGGTCCACAGTCAGAAGCAGTTACACACGATAGCTTCTTTACTTCAGATACTTCCATAATACACAAGGAAGTAATAGCTTCTAGTAACTCAATTCAAAACAAAGAATATTTTTAGCCCACGCACGAGTTAGCCGATTCTTATGTGGTGGTGTTAAGGAAGCTCGCGAAGGCTTATTTTTTTTTACAAGCTGGGAATTCAGACACTAGTACTTGACAACATGACATGTAGAAAAAACAGCAGCGCATGCAGTTAGTGAGCGCATTTCGAGTGGACGATCTTTCTCATCAACTATGGTTCAAAAAGTTATATATCGTCCTAAACATAAAATTTTAGTTTCTAGACTATAAATTTTGTTTACTACATACAAGGCCACACTCAAAGACGCCGAAGACGATTCCTTCTTTTCACTGTCTCTCGTATCTGAGCGAAATAAAGGGTTATGCCTTTTTGCCGAAAAAGTTGTATAACTTTTTAAAATGCCATTCAGATAACCTCATTGTTAGTCTAATAATTTGTCGCAAATGCAGTAGATAATTTGTTAAGGAGAGTAGAAAACAGCCACTGTTGGTTATTCTATCCGTGATAAAATCTTGCTGATGCAGATTTCGAAACGACTTTCATCACAATTACTTTAAACCCATTACTTCATGCTGACGAGATAATGTCGACGGTCTCGAGAAACGGTAAAAGTTTTATGCACTGGTGCTGCCACTAAATACCCTGTGTCGTTTTTGAGCATCGCGTATGTCATCAAAATGTTCAGAAACCTTCAATGACTTCTATTGAGCCTGAAAAGTTAATAAAACCACTTCTTTTAAATAACTACTGGGGATCGGTAGTTCCATTTTTCTTGTTACAAAATATAGCTTTAAGTGCTATATCTTCATTTCCGTTACACCGCGAGAAGTATTTACTTATTGAAGATAATAGAAGCAGCTGAATCAAATACATTAACGTTTTATGAAAAGTATTCTATTCGCATCTCTTTCCAGTGGCTCTACTCGCGTATTGGTTGCTTTTTATGGTACATTGAATTTTACGAAGCACAAATTAAGTGTATTTTTAAAGTTTCACACGAAGTGCAGATTTCATTACTCGGCAAGCCACGTAAGGGTGAGTGGCGGAGGTTACTTCTGGTACCAATGACTGATCCTTCCTTCGCTGTTCCACTCGCGAATGGCACGTGGGAAGAATGATTGTCGAGAAGCCTCTGTATTAGCTCTAATTTCTCGAAATTTATCGTCTTGGTCATTTTGTGCGATGTATGTTGGAGGATAATATGTTGTTCGAATCTTCCAGGAAGGTGTTCACTCGAAATTTCAATAGTAAACCTCTCCATGATGCACAACGCTTCTCTTGTAACGTCTGCCACTGGAATTTGTTGAGCCTTTCTGTAACGCTATCGCGCCGAATGAACGAAACAGTGACGGAAGACGCCGTTCTTCCCTATTCTTCTATCAGACCTACCTGGTAGGGATCCCAGATTGACGAACAGCAGTCAAGAATCGGTCGAACAAGAGTGGAGTGGAGTGGAGTGTTTGTGGGAAGAGACCAAACAGCGAGGTCATCGGTCTCATCGGATTAGGGGAGGACGGGAAAGGAAGTCGGCCGTGCCCTCTCAAAGGAACCATCCCGGCATTTGCCTGGAGCGATTTAGGGAAATCACGGAAAACCTAAATCAGGATGACCGGACGCGGGATTGAACCGTCGTCCTCCCGAATGCGAGTCCAGTGTGCTAACCACTGCACCACCTCACTCGGTGGTCGAACAAGAGTCTTATAAGCTACTCCCTTCGTGGATGAGTTACATTTCCTTAAGATTCTTGCTATGAATCTCAGTTTGGCTTCTGCTTTTCGTGGTATTTGTTTTATGTGGTCATTCCACTGAAGGTCGCTACAGGTCATCACTTCTACATATTTTACAGTAGATACAGTTTTCAGCAATTTGTCGTAAATAGTGTACCAAATTACGAAATAAATTGGTAAGAACTGTAAAAGTTGCAATATTATTTGATGACTAGTTTCTGAGCCCAATCTCATTATCAAATAACCCAATAAGCTATGCAATAACATACATTATGACAGCCACATTAGTTGGGTGAATAAAGTTCAGCGTTGTACTGGTTTATACTAAAGATATGCTTAACTACAATGAACTTTCATGTGACAGACGTAATGTATGTTATGGCATAGTTTACTGGGTGATTTAATAATGAACTTTAGGTCGAAAGTAGCTATCAAGTAATAAAGGAAATTAATATTGCAACTTTGACGGTTCTCTGAAATTTATTGATAATTTGGTTAACTAGAATAGTTGCTGACGTCATGCCTTTCAGAATTCTGGAAATTAGTATATATAACTAGTATAGGTGTAAAACGGTGGATTTTTTTTTTCATACGAATGCGCCGTGGGTTATATTTATTTACGTTCAGGATCAACTGCCAGACCCTGCACCATTCATCAATCCTCTGCAAATCATCCTGCTAATCGATATTGTCTTCTGGGGTTACTACTTTCTTATAGACAACCGTATCATCTGCAGACAGCCTTATGAAACTTCCGAAGCTTTGTACTAGATCATTTATACACACTTATCAGTAACGCTCGTATCACACTTCCTTTGGGTACTCCTGAAATTACCTTTACATCTGTCGATTTGGTTCCGTTAAAAGTGATGCATTGCATTCTATCTGCAATGAAATCTTGAATCCATCCGTAAATCTGTTCTGATACTCGGTAAGCTCGTATTATTTTCCCTAAACGGCAGCACAGGACGGTGTCAAATCCCTTCTAGTCGAAGGACACGACACCAGCCTGAGCGCCATTGTCTACAGCGCTATGGAGCTCGGAGGAACAGAGCGACCACATTTTTTTTTGAAATTCCGAGGTCATGCAAGTAAACAATTTTTCACAATGTTTCTGTTCTGGAGCTGTGGGCGCATTAAGAATATTTCCGATTACTGCAAGGCTCATATTATCTGTGACTGCCCATGGATTACAAGTCAGAGATTGCTGACGCGTCTACTTATATCTGAAGTTGATCATAAGTGATCGAAACATGTAATCTAATTCAAAATTTGCAACTGAGACGGAACGATAAATGAGAATTATCTTAAATATCAATACAGTTGCTGATTCTCATAAGAAAGCATTTCACAAAGACAGGAGTACATGAGTTCATTAAGATTGGAAGATGAATGTAATTGACTACGGAGCATTTACGTCGCGTGGCGCTATCACGTGCATCCCTTATTGCCCGAAGCACTCTTGCGACGGCAGCGGACGATTTTCGTACGCTTAACGTCGACGGCTGACTGATACACATGAGGCGGCTGCCGCGGGGGTAGCCGCTGGCGGGATGAGCCGAGCCGTCCCCTCGGCCGGGCACCAGGAAGTACAGTGGCGGCGCGGGCGCGGGCGCAGCAGCTGTGGGCCGCGGGCCGCGGGCGGCGCACGTGTGCCGCCGGGGGCAGCCGCCAGCCGGGCAGGCGGGCAGGCTGTGTTTTTCAGGACCCGCCCGGCGGGATTCCTGCGCCTCTCGGCCCGGCCGGCCGTTCTCCGTCGCTGCCCGCACCGAGCCGAGCCGAGCTGAGCCCGGAATCAACAACAGCAACAGCGATGCGCTTCGCTCTCGCCCGAGCGGACGCCCATTTTTTTCAGCCCTCACCCACGCGTGTGGGCCCGCTGCCCACAGGACCTCCAACGAAGCATTCCGTGTACCTTTCGGTAACTTGGCCGTACACCTCCGAGATCATCTATTGGGAGTGGAATTAGAAGTTTTATTTATTTTGCCAATAAATAAGGATGTTCGAAGTTAGCATCTTTCGATATCAACGATTTATCTGAGGGTCTCGAAAACAGAGTCAACTAACAAGGAAACATCATCAACTTGACCTCATATTTTCAAGAGAAAGAAAACCACACCAGCAAGACATCAGCCCCCGCGACCTTCGCCACTAGAAAATTTGGGCCCTAATCCTAACCAGCCGAAAAAGCTCTTATCGGAACAAAAAAAAAAGTCTAATATGCTCCTATATTAAGAGATGATGACTGAAAAGTGGGGTACCAGCTTGCTCATTCAACCTTCCTCAGAATCTGTAAAAATGTTCCAAATTGTTTTGGCATGCACACATATTCTTACTATTTGTAACATGCAATTCACCTCTCACTCCCATAAGCTCCCCTGACTGCACCTCACACTCTCCAGCCCATCGTCGTAAGTCGCTCATACCACTCTCATTTTCCCATTCTCATTCACTCAAACTTCAGTTCATCTGTCACTGTCTCCTGTGACACAGCCAAAGTCTCCTTCGTTCTTTCCTAGTACCAGTCTTCCCCTCTTGGTTTCTCTTACTGAAACTGTCTCAGTCACTCCTTCCCAATGCTGCCGTCTTGTCTCCCAGTCACTATTTCTCTGTTCTTAGCTGACATCGTTGTAGATTCTGTATCTCATACCACTGGCACTCGCCAGCTTCCACTTTCTCCGTCTCTATTCCTCTGCCACTGTCACTGTCTCCTTCATCACTCTTTCCTAGGACTATCACTGTCAACTGCATTTCACTGACATTGGGTCCCTCTTTTTCTCCCACGATGCCATTCTCCCCTTCGCTCTTTATGTACCAGAACCACTGTGTAGTCTCTCAGTATTTGTTACTTTTCCATCTCTTTCCCATCATCCCATTCTCTCTCAGTAAGCACGAATATGAATGCCAAATTTTCTGGAAAAATTTTTCAAGGAGCTGAGGCCGTTGGTACCCGACTTTTCAGCCAAATTTCTTTAAAATTTGAGCATATTAACCTTTTCTGTATTCAGACAGGATCATTTTTCGGGTAGTTCCCTTCGTCCTCTGCTACAGCGAGGACTCCTATGAGAAGAACGTTACGGTGTAGTAAAATCTTGGTGATTTACTGTAACAAACTGAAATAACACAAAACTAATTCCATACCTCATAGTGGATTTTACGTGCACAAAAATTTTGCATATGCTTCAGTACTACAGCATAGGGTCCCCAGAAACTTTCCGATGATAACGGAGGCGCTTTGCAACATATTTCTCTGTAATGCATCACTTTATAAACTACATTTTCGCCTCACACCGGATATTACGTGCGTATTTTAGGTGAAGAAGTAGGACAGCTCTGCACCTCTGTATCTCGGAGACGGATAAAGAAAGTTTCAAGTTTGTTCGGGACCCAGATGTTACGAATATGTAGTAAAAATTTGAGCCATTTGCTGTCAAGAGCCATCTGGGAATCAGCAGCTCGATTTTGGTACACAAAAACCAAGTTTTTCGGGTTTTCTCAATAACCCGCCCATGAACTAAATGGTACCTCCTTATGCCCCCTAAGGCGTCCCATATACCACAGCCAAATCAAAAAGAACCAACCAATTTACTCCATTTCCTAAACTTGATGAAGTGCGTAATAGCAAAAAATTGACTCTGTACTGTAGGATAGTTGCAGTAAGGAGATCCCTCCGTTTGGTGCAGAAATGGTCCCTAGCCCAAGATCTATCCAAAACACTTTACCCTACCTTTCTAGCACCAACAGAAACCGTGTTATGAGCCCCAAATAATGCCGTTGGATACGCGGCGTTTCGGTAGCGAGCTGTGGCTTACGTACTCATAGTTTGCAGTTATGACCTTCTGAAAGTATAACTTTTGAACTTGCGAGCGCTCCGTTTGTTTGTCATGCACTCCCTCCGGCTGCAGCATGAAGCACTATACATCAGAGTGAGTGAGAGCTTTTTGAAATGTTTTGACACTGACATCATGATTTATTCGTTGTGTCAAAGCGCGCGGTTTTTAGCCAGTAACTGGTGCCGAAGATTTCTGTGTCTTGAACATTTTTATGTTGCAATTGACAAATGCAATGTACATTAATCAAACGAATGAGTGTCTCATTAAAGAAGAAGCGTAGCATTATTTAAATTTTAATCGCTGTTGTGCATTATCTTCTCTGGATATTAACGCTAGCACTATGAAGCGAAGAACATTTCCAACAGATGCATCGTTCTTCAAAGTGATTGGTTACACTGCGGTGACGAAAGTCATATGATAACGATATGCACACACACAGATGGCGGTAGTTGCACATACACGAGGAATAAAATAGTAGTGCATTGGCGCTGTCGTTTGTGCTCACGTGATTCATATGAAAAAGTTTCCGACGTAATTATGGCCGACGACGGGAATTAACAGACATTGAACAAGACTGGTAGTTGGAGCTAGACGCATAGGACATTCCATTTCGGTAATCGTTAGGGAATTCAATATTCCGAGAGGAGTGTGGCGAGAATACCAAATTTCTGGCATTACCTGTCACCCCGTACAAGGCAGTGGCCTACGGCGTTCACTAAACGACATAGAGCAAAGGCGTTTGGGTAGAGTTGTCTGTCCTAACAGGTAAGAAACACTGCATGAAATAATCGCAGAAATCAAAATGGGACGTACGACGTATCCGTTAGGACAGTACAGCGAAATTCGGTGTTAGTGAGCTACAGCAGCAGACGAACGATGCGAGTGTCTTTGCTAACAGCACGACATTGCTTGCGGTGGTTCAAATAGTTCAAAAGGCTCTAAGCACTATGGGACTTAACATCTGAGGTCATCAGCCCACTAGACTTAGAACTGCTTAAACCTAACTAAGGACATCACACACATCCATGCCCGAGGTAGGATTCGAACCTGCGACCGTAGCAGCAGCGCGGTTCCGGACTGAAGCGCCTAGAACCGCTCGGTCACAGCGGCCGGCTACTTACGACGGCTGTCCTGAGCTCATGACCATATCGGTTGGACCCTAGAGGACTGGTAATCCGTCGCCTGGTCCCGATTTCAGTAGGTAATGACTGATGGTAGGGTTCGAGTGTGGTGCAGATCTCACGAAGCCATGGATCCAAGTTGGCAACAAAGCACTGTGTGTAGCTGGCGATGGCTCCATAATAGTTTCGGCAGTGTTTACATGGGAGAGACCGGGTCCTCTGGTCAAACTGAACCGATCATTGACTGTAAATGGTTATGTTCGTTTACTTGGAGACGATTTACAGCCATTCAGACTTTATTTTTATGGATGACAATGCACCATGTCGCCAGGCCACAGTTGTTGACGATTGGTTTGAAAAACATTCTGGACAATTGGAGCGAATGATTTGGCCAGCAGGTCACCCGACGTGAATCCCATCGATCATTTATGGGACATAATCGTGAAGTCAGTTCACGCACAGAATCCTGCACTGCCACATTTTCGCAATTATGGACGGCTGTAGAGGCGACATGGCTCAACACTTCTGCAGGAGTAGCCCACGACTTGTGTAGTCCATGCCACGTCGAGTTGATGCTCTACGCAAGGCAGAAAGGGGTCCGACACGATATTAGGAGGTACCTCATGACTTCTGTCACCTCAGTAGCTTTGGTGCCCTGTAGTTCTCGGAAGTGAGAGCACTATAGTGTCATACTGCGATGATCGTGTCCTAGTAAATAGTGGAATCCAGCTCTTTCAACACGGACAGCAGCTAGACTTAATGAGGTGCTGACGTTACACTGTCTGTAGTGCTTCTCACAGCTTTTGGACTACGATCCGCGAAATTTTAGATGCAGTGATTGCTTGATCGTGTTCTTACATCCATTTACGAATGGCTAGCCGTATGACAAAGCCGCTTCTCGTGTTGAAATCTTATGTTCTCCCTCTTTGGTTCGAGCGCTATACTGATTTAAGTGGCTCGGCTAATAGCGTTGTTCAGATGCTTCCATACATCTAGACACGTCTATGGAAGGTTCACACATTGTTATCTAATCCCTAATTGGACCTAAAGATTAGTAGATGTCATAGCATAGCAATTTCCCATGCTTCCTCAGGCTTGACCGTTTTTTTAAAAGTGCTTTAGAGCTACTAGTGATGAACTGTAATATGAACTTCGCACGATGCAATCTGCCACAGACTGATTGGACTGCTACGTATGACCATTGTTTTGCCCACTACATTAACTTGATTTGGACTGTGCTTCAAAAATGTTGGGATTTTACATGAAATGGCCAACAATACTTTGTCGACTCTTCCACTACATGTCTGTGTCTCTTCTTTACCTAAAGTGTTCTGGAATTAACCTGAAAAATCTATCATTTGTTGGTAAACGTGACGTATGAGGCTGGAAATCACGTTCAAATTTGTCAAGCGCGTCTTCTACGTATGTTAATGGTCCCAGAGTACTGCGAAAATGTTTTGTAGACTAGTTCGTTGCTGATTGTTATAATCAATAAAGTTCCTTAATGGATACGCCAACGTGCACCCGTCTCAAGACACAGCGAACGTGAGTTAACTGAGGTGGGTACAGACGCACGTGCATAATTGCGACTCACGCTGATACCGCCAATCTCCTTCGTAACTCCATACGTAGCAGAGTGCGCCGGTTGCCTCCAAGTTATTTTTTTAATTTTTTGTAAGGGTGAAATTTTCCACTGTAGCATGTCGCTTAGACTACGAGAATCACCTTACTCCACGTTCGCTTCTGAGATCAAATGAACGTAGAATTCAACTTTCACAGTGACTATTAAAAATGTGGTCATTATTTCATTCAAGACACATTTCTCCATAGAAGAACGCTACCCGGACTTGAGAAATACTATTCCATATGGCCGAAATACTTTGATATCTCATATTTTATTTTTTTGAACACTGGCAAATAGCTTTCGTCACAAATAACGCAGTGAGTGAGAATATCTGCCTGTTATTTATCTACAAAGTCCACGTAGTCGCATTGCTTGACAGACATCATCATCTGCCACTCTTAGCTGAGTAGTTACCACGTCTGACTGCCGTGTGGGGGGGCCGGGTTCGATTCCCGGCCGTGTCAGGTTTTCTGCGCATCATTATTTCATCACCATGGACACGCAAGTAGCCCAATGTGGTGCCAACTGAAAAGACTTTCAACTCGGCGGCCTAACTTCCGGCCATCAACGCCATACTATCATTTCACGGACGTCATTAGCACACACTGTGCACATTACGCTTAAGAGGAGGTTGTAATAACGAAGAACAAAAGTGTATGCAAACAATATTGTGGATAACAATATTTATTGATTATCCCTCTTTTTGGTATAAGAAGACATCGATCCTTAATACACTGTGTAACTATATAACTGAGATGAATCAGAAAACAATGAACGAACTTAGTGTTGGCGTAAAAGCATGTATTCAGTTGGAGATAAAACGAATATGTGCGGTTGCAGCTCAAATAAATACAAGCAAATATTTTTAGTTAGGAATCTAAAGAAAATTATGAAAGCAGTCGTGTGTCACAGAAACCGTAGCGGAACACCATAAAACTCACTAACAGTTATGCTGATAAAGATGATTACAGAGAAGAAAGAAACCAGAAAATCAGAAATGGCACGAACATGTCGTCTGATTAGCAGGGAATAATATCTTTTGATTGAGACTGGCAACAGAAGCATCAGTTACTTTGCATAACGCAGTGCTATTATAAGTAGTAACTATTTTTGTGGAACGCTTATTGTTTCTCTCGCGGAAACGGATAGCGGGGCAGCATTAACACGTGTGGCCGCTAGATGATTGTCCCCACATCCTTCCACAATGCTAACAAGGAGGGCGACGGATGATGGGAGTATATTTCAAAACAGTGGATGCACCTTAGCAATGAGGGAAAAAATGTACCTATTTCCATAATATATTTTGCTTAATATGTGAGCACTACAGCACAAAAACCCCCGTTGCTTGAATAATATTTTGAAATGCTTATTTTACATAAGGAAATACCTTTAAATCACGAGAATTGTAGGCATCAGCTGAAGATTGACGAATGCGAGTAACTTAGAACACCTGCTGTGTGGGGAGACGCGCCAGTCTCTTGCCGAACATTGTAGTGATAAGAATCCGCAGTAGCATAAAATATGATCAGAATGTATGGTGCTGAATGTCAAAGGTATCCAAGATATGCTCAATAATGTTCATGTCTGGGGAGTTTGCTGGCCACCGGAAGTGTTTAACTCAGAAGAGTGTTTCTGGAGCCACTCTGCAGCATTTCTGGACGTGTGTGATGTCGCATTGTCCTACTGGAATTGCCCTAGTCCGTCGGAATGCAGAATGGGCATCAATGGATGCAGGTGATCAAACAGGATGCTTGCGTAAGTTACCTGTCAGAGTCGTATCTAGACCCATCAGGGGTCCCGTATCACTCCAACTGCATACGTCCCACACTATCACAGAGCTTCCACCAGCCTTTACAGTACCCTGCTGACATGCAGGGTCCATGGTTTCATACCCGTATACGTCCATCCGCTCTATACAATTTGAAACGAGACTCGTCCGACCAGGCAACATGTTTCCAGTCATCAACATTCAAATGTCGCTGTTGACAGGTCCAGACGAAACCTAAAGCTTGGTGTCGTGTGGTCATCAAGGGTCTGAAAGCCAATACTGATGATGTTTCGTTGAAGGATTGGCACGTTGACATTTGCTGATGGGCCAGTATTGAAATTTGCAGCAATTTGCGGAAGGGTTGCACTTCTGTCACGTTGAACGATTCTCTTCAGTCTTCGTTAGTCCCGTTCTTGCAGGATTTTTTCCCGGCCGCAGGGACGTCGGAGATTTGAGGTGTTGATGGACTCAGGCGAGACGTAAAGCTTTGTGTAGTGCAGTCATCAAGGCTACATGCGTTCACCTTTGGCTTAGATGTTTCGTTGAATGGTTCTCATAATGACACTTGTCAATGGCCCAGGATTGAAATCTTCAACAATTGGACTCGCATTCGGGAGAACGACGGTTCAATCCCGCGTCCGGCCATCCTAATTTAGGTTTTCTGTGATTTCCCTAAATCGCTCCAGGCAAATGCCGGGATGGTTCCTTTCAAAACGGACGGCCGACTTCCTTCCCCGTCCTTCCCTAATCCGATGAGACCGATGACCTCGCTGTCTGGTCTCCTTCCCCAAAACAACACAACTCTGCAACAATTTGCTGAAGGTTTGCCCTTTTGTGACGTAGAACGATTCTCTTCAGTCGTCGTTGGTCCCGCGCTTGTTGTTGTTGTGGTCTTCAGTCCTGAGACTGATTTGATGCAGCTCTCCATGCTATTCTATCCTGTGCAAGCTTCTTCATCTCCCAGTACCTACTGCAACCTACATCCTTCTGAATCTGCTTAGTGTATTCATCTCTTGGTCTCCCCCTACGATTTTTACCCTTCACGCTGCCCTCCAATACTAAATTGGTGATCCCTTGATGCCTCAGAACATGACCTACCAACCGATCCCTTCTTATGGTCAAGTTGTGCCACAAACTCCTCTTCTCCCCAATCCTATTCAGTGCCTCCTCATTAGTTATGTGATCTACCCATCTAATCTTCAGCATTCTTCTGTAGCACCACATTTCGAAAGCTTCTATTCTCTTCTTGTCCAAACTATTTACCGTCCATGTTTCACTTCCATACATGGCTACACTCCATACAAATACTTTCAGAAATGACTTCCTCACACTTAAGTCTATACTCGATGTTAACAAATTTCTCTTCTTCAGAAACGCTTTCCTTGCCATTGCCAGTCTACATTTTATATCCTCTCTACTTCGACCATCATCAGCTATTTTGCTCCCCAAATAGCAAAACTCCTTTACTACTTTTAAGTGTCTCATTTCCTAATCTAATACCCTCAACATCACCCGACTTAATTCGACTACATTCCATTATCCTCGTTTTGCCTTTGTTGATGTTCATCTTATATCCTCCCTTCAAGACACCATCCATTCCGTTCAACTGCTCTTCCAAGTCCTTTGCTGTCTCTGACAGAATTACAATGTCATCGGCGAACCTCAAAGTTTTTATTTCTTCTCCATGGATTTCAATACCTACTCCGAATTTTTCTTTTGTTTCCTTTACTGCTTGCTCAATATACAGATTGAATAACATCGGGGAGAGGCTACAACCCTGTCTTACTCCCTTCCCAACCACTGCTTCCCTTTCATGTCCCTCGACTCCTGTAACTGCCATCTGGTTTCTGTACAAATTGTAAATAGCCTTTCGCTCCCTGTATTTTACCCCTGCCACCTTTAGAATTTGAGAGAGAGTATTCCAGTCAACATTGTCAAAAGCTTTCTCTAAGTCTACAAATGCTAGAAACGTAGGTTTGCCTTTCCTTAATCTTTCTTCTAAGATAAGTCGTAAGGTCAGTATTGCCTCACGTGTTCCAGTATTTCTACGGAATCCAAACTGATCTTCCCCGAGGTCGGCTTCTACTAGTTTTTCCATTCGTCTGTAAAGAATTCCTGTTAGTATTTTGCAGCTGTGGCTTATTAAACTGATTGTTCGGTAATTCTCACATCTGTCAACACCTGCTTTCTTTGGGATTGGAATTATTATATTCTTCTTGAAATCTGAGGGTATTTCGCCTGTTTCATACATCTTGCTCACCAGATGGTAGAGTTTTGTCAGGACTGGCTCTCCCAAGGCCGTCAGTAGTTCCAATGGAATGTTGTCTACTCCGGGGGCCTTGTTTCGACTCAGGTCTTTCAGTGCTCTGTCAAACTCTTCACGCAGTGTCGTATCTCCCATTTCATCTTCATCTACATTCTCTTCCATTTCTATAATATTGTCCTCAAGTACATCGCCCTTGTATAGACCCTCTATATACTCCTTCCACCTTTCTGCTTTCCCTTCTTTGCTTAGAACTGGGTTTCCATCAGAGCTCTTGATGTTCATACAAGTGGTTCTCTTATCTCCAAAGGTCTCTTTAATTTTCCTGTAGGCAGTATCTGTCTTACCCCTACTGAGATAAGCCTCTACGTCCTTACATTTGTCCTCTAGCCATCCCTGCTTAGCCATTTTGCACTTCCTGTCGATCTCATTTTTGAGACGTTTGTATTCCTTTTTGCCTGCTTCATTTACTGCATTTTTATATTTTCTCCTTTCATCAATTAAATTCAATATTTCTTCTGTTACCCAAGGATTTCTACTAGCCCTCGTCTTTTTACCTACTTGATCCTCTGCTGCCTTCACTACTTCATCCCTCAAAGCTACCCATTCTTCTTCTACTGTATTTCTTTCCCCCATTCCTGTCAATTGTTCCCTTATGCTCTTCCTGAAACTCTCTACAACCTCTCGTTCTTTCAGTTTATCCAGGTCCCATCTCCTTAAATTCCCACCTTTTTGCAGTTTCTTCAGTTTTAATCTACAGGTCATAACCAATAGATTGTGGTCAGAGTCCACATCTGCCCCTGGAAATGTCTTACAATTTAAAACCTGGTTCCTAAATCTCTGTCTTATCATTATATAATCTATCTGATACCATTTAGTATCTCCAGGGTTCTTCCATGTATACAACCTTCTTTCATGGTTCTTAAACCGAGTGTTAGCTATGATTAAGTTGTGCTCTGTGCAAAATTGTACCAGGCGGCTTCCTCTTTCATTTCTTAGCCCCAATCCATATTCACCTACTACATTTCCTTCTCTCCCTTTTCCTACATTCGAATTCCAGTCACCCATGACTATTAAATTTTCGTCTCCCTTCACTATCTGAATAATTTCTTTTATTTCATCATACATTTCTTCAATTTCTTCGTCATCTGCAGAGCTAGTTGGCATATAAACTTGTACTACTGTAGTAGGTGTGGGCTTCGTATCTATCTTGGCCACAATAATGCGTTCACTAAGCTGTTTGTAGTAGCTTACCCGCGTTCCTATTTTCCTATTCATTATTAAACCTACTCCTGCATTATCCCTATTTGACTTTGTGTTTATAACCCTGTAGTCACCTGACCAGAAGTCTTGTTCCTCCTGCCACCGAACTTCACTAATTCCCACTATATCTAACTTTAACCTATCCATTTCCCTTTTCAAATTTTCTAACCTACCCGCCCGATTAAGGGACCTGACATTCCACGCTCCGATCCGTAGAACGCCAGTTTTCTTTCCCCTGATAACGACATCCTCTTGAGTAGTCCCCGCCCGGAGATCCGAATGGGGGACTATTTTACCTCCGGAATATTTTACCCAAGAGGACGCCATCATCATTTAATCATACAGTAAAGCTGCATGCCCTCGGGAAAAATTACGGCCGTAGTTTCCCCTTGCTTTCAGCCGTTCGCAGTACCAGCACAGCAAGGCCGTTTTGGTTATTGTTACAAGGCCAGATCAGTCAATCATCCAGACTGTTGCCCTTGCAACTACTGAAAAGGCTGCTGCCCCTCTTCAGGAACCACACGTTTGTCTGGCCTCTCAACAGATACCCCTCCGTTGTGGTTGTACCTACAGTACGGCTATCTGTATCGCTGAGGCACGCAAGCCTCCCCACCAACGGCAAGGTCCATGGCTCATGGTCCCGCGCTTGCAGGATCTTTTTCCGGCCGGAGCGATGTCGGAGATTTGATGTTTTACCGGATTCGTGATACTCACTGTACACTCCTGAAATGGTCGCACGGGAAAATCCCCACTTCATTGCTAACTCAGAGGTGCTGTGTCCCATCCTTATCCGCCGACTTTAACACCACGCTCAAATGCACTTAAATCTCGATAACCTGCTATTGTACGAGCAGTAATCGATCTAACAACTGCGCCAGAGACTAGTTGTCTTGTATAGGCGTTGCCAACCGCAGCGCCGTATTCTGCCTGTTTACATATCTCCGTATTTGAATACACATGCCTGTACCAGTGTCTTCGGCGCCTCAGCGTAGATTGCTCCCTGACAAACTTAAGACTCACTGAGGAGGAGGAGGAGGAGGAGGAGGAGGAGGAAGAAGAAGAACTAACAGAAACACAACATATCAGGCGAGTGGATATTACCGCAAATTCTACTGACAGATTGATGCATAACCGCAGGAGTAGAAGTATTACGTGTAATTTTTATTTGCATATCCACTTTTGGGAATTTACTGAACTAAGCAGTCTCCTGAGTGAGCATTTCTGCCATCAAACTGACATTGTAGCAGCATGATTACAGTTTAACCAACACGTAAAATGTAGTGATCTGTCTTGTGCTTTCCTCATAGCAGATTTGCGGGGCCTCTAAATTAAAATTGAAATGAAAAATTGTGGGGTGTCTTACGCTGATTCTTTAATCAGAGTCCTTGTCACTTTGGCACCGGACAAAGTCGTCCAGTCTAGAGCTTCGGAGTTGTCAGACTGTGAATTAAGCACAATCGCAAATATTGACAAAATTTTTGAGGTGTCTGGAGCAGTTCAAAATGCATTTTCGGATAGTCGGATGCTTGGCCAATAACTCAGCTCTCCCTGCGCACTAGCGAGATCTCTCTCCCTCACCTCCCCCCCCCCCCCCTCAGCCCTCAGCCCCCCCCCCCCCCCCCCCCGCGCTCCACCACACCTGGGACGACATAGGGTGAGAGTCCTATGCAAGGAAACGTTTCCTGCTCCAAAGTAGATTTAAATGGGCTTAGTAAACAGGCGCGACCTAGCTGGGCGTTCGACGTAGATCATGTGCGTCAGATAGGGCAAGGCTGCCATCAGTGGACTGGATCCATGGATGGACCACCGCCGTATTTTTGTTTGAGCGATAGGTGCTGCCATCTAACTATGCTAAATCGACTTACCAGTTGAGAAACAGGCAACCATCTTAAAATTTCCTGGCAGATTAAAACTGTGTGCGGAAACTCGGGACCTTTGCCATTCGCGGGCAAGCGCTGTACGAACTGAGCTACCCAAGCACTACTCACAACCCCTCTTGAAAGCTTCGCTTACGCCAGTACTCTTAGTTTGAAAGTTGTGTATTACAGTGAACATCTGATGTAAATGCATGAACAAAATTGTGTTATTTGATATAGCGTCAGGTTCGTATTGGGTTGCGTATGGTGATGGCATCGATAATTTCAGGTCTACTTGGCGTATACAACTGCTTAGTGAATCTTATCTACTTTTCGTGGACATGCTTAGATTAGTCTTATTTTCCACAGGTTCCTATCTAATGGCATGCTTAGCCGACGTTATGATGTTGCCAGCATTCAACCACTTCTAGCTCTCATGAATGGACCAGCACAAAGAAATAGCTACGACCGCATCCAAGACGTGAAGAGATCCAATTCCAAGTTCGAGCACTTTTTGGAAAACGTATGGGAGGGCAGACAGAAGAGAGACTGAAATTAATGAATTTTCTCGTTCTACAAAAATTCAAATGGCTCCAAGCACTATGGGACTTAACATTTAAGGTCATCAGTCCCCTAGACTTAGAACTACTTAAACCCAACTAACCTACGGATAACACACACATCCATGCCCGAGGCAGGATTCGAACCTGAGACCGCAGCAGCAGTGCGGTTCCGGACTCAAGTTCGTTCTACAGTCTGGCCAGTAGATAGAGATATCTTTAAGGAGCGTCACTTTTCCGCCCGTAATGCTGTTCATTCCAATACAGCAAGTGTAGATTTTTTTTTTTTTTTTTTTTTTTGTATGGCGGAAAACTGCTATGGTCATTAGCGCCCGGTCCGTGACTTAGGAAACGGTAAAAACCGAAAATGGAAACCAGCAGAAATTGGAACGAAACTCAAAAAATTGGAGAAACTAAAAGCAGAAGGAAGGCTTAAAAATCCACTACAGAAAGGGGTTGGTTGTCCCCAAAAAAAGCTTCAAACGACTGACGTCATTTCACTGGCACTAATAAACTCGAGAACGCGATCGGCCGAGCGCGTGTCGTTTGCTAAAATGGACGATATATCAGGCGACAGCTGTAGACGGGCGCGTAACGGAGTAAAATAGGGGCACTCAATTAAAAGGTGTCTTACCGTCCACAGCTGAGAGCAGTGGCGACAGAGTGGGGGAGAATCGCCGCTTAAAAGATGTCGATGGCTAAAAAGACAGTGCCCTATCCGGAGTCTAGTTAAAATTACCTCCTCCCGACGACGCGTTCGGGAGGAAGAGGTCCAAGCACAAGGAAGAGCTTTCACGTCCCGCAATTTATTATGGGGAAGTGTCGACCAATGGGCGTGCCATAAAAGAACAACTCGCCGACATAAAACGCTCCGTAGATCGGTGAAGGGAATCGATTGAATAGCTGGCCGAAGAAGAGAGACTGCAGCCTTGGCCGCTATATCGGCCGCCTCATTTCCACAGATACCAACGTGTCCTGGGAGCCAGAGGAACGCCACCGAGACGCCCCCCAGGTGGAGCAAGCGCAGATAGTCTTGAATCCGGTGGACCAGAGGGTGGACAGGGTACAGAGCTTGGAGACTGAGGAGAGAGCTGAGAGAATCTGAGCAGATAACATACTGTATCCGCTGATGGCGGCGGATGTAGTTGACAGCCTGGAGAACAGCGTAAAGCTCCGCAGTATAAACCGAACACTGGTCGGGAAGCCGAAATTGATTTGGGGTGTCGCCGACAATATAGGCACTCCCTACACCTAACGATGTCTTCGAGCCATCAGTGTAAATGAATGTGGCTTCCTTCATTTGTGAACATAGAGCAGCAAATGCCCGACGATAAACAAGTGAAGGGGTACCATCCTTGGGAAATTGACAAAGGTCACGGAGCAGGCAGATCCGGGGACGGAGCCAAGGCGGTGCTGTACCCCAAGTTGTCAAGAAGGTTTTAGGAAAGCGAAAGGAAAGAGAATGGAGAAGTTGACGGAAGCGGACTCCCGGTGGTAGTAGGGAGGAGGGGCGGCCTGCGTACCCTACATCAAAGGAGGCGTCGAAAAAAATGTCATGGGCTGGATTAGCAGGCATGGAAGACAGATGGCTAGCATAACGACTCAGAAGGACTGCTCGCCGATTGGACAGCGGAGGTTCAGCAGTCTCAGCATAAAGACTTTCCACAGGGCTGGTGTAAAAAGCTCCAGACACTAAACGTAATCCACGGTGGTGGATAGAGTCGAGACGACGAAGAATAGACGGCCGAGCAGAGGAGTAAACTATGCTTCCATAGTCCAATTTCGAGCGCACTAAGGCGCGATAGAGGCGGAGAAGGACCACTCGGTCCGCTCCCCAGGAGGTACCATTCAGGACACGGAGGGTGTTGAGGGATCGCAGACAGCGAGCCGAAAGATAGGAAACGTGGGAGGACCAGCACAGTTTTCTGTCAAACATAAGACCCAAGAATTTAGCGACGTCCGAAAACGGAAGGTTGACAGGTCCTAGATGTAAGGAGGGTGGAAGAAACTCCTTACGTCGCCAAAAATTAACACAAACGGTCTTACTGGGAGAAAAACGGAAGCCGGTTTCGATGCTCCAAGAGTAGAGGCGATCGAGACATCCTTGAAGACGTCGTTCAAGAAGGCTGGTCCGTTGAGAGCTGTAGTAGATCGCAAAATCGTCAACAAAGAGGGAGCCCGAGACATCAGGAAGGAGACAATCCATAATTGGATTTATGGCAATGGCAAACAGTACAACACTTAGCACGGAGCCCTGGGGTACCCCGTTTTCTTGGGAGAAAGTACGGGAGAGAGTAGTGTTCACCCGCACTCGAAATGTGCGCTCTGCCATAAATTCGCGAAGAAAAAGGGGCAGCCGACCTCGAAAGCCCCAAGAGAACAGTGTGCGGAGGATGCCTGTCCTCCAACAGGTATCGTATGCTCTCTCCAGATCAAAAAATATTGCTACTGTTTGGCGTTTCCGGAGAAAATTGTTCATGATGTAAGTGGAGAGAGTAACAAGATGGTCAACTGCAGAACGATGCTTTCGGAAACCGCATTGGGCAGGTGTTAAAAGACTGCGGGACTCCAGCCACCAAGCTAAACGGCAATTCTCCAAAACCTTACATACACTACTCATGAGAGAAATGGGGCGATAGCTAGAGGGGAGATGTTTGTCCTTTCCAGGTTTCGGAACAGGAACGACGATAGCTTCCCGCCATCGTCTGGGAAAAGTACTGTCGGTCCAAATTCGATTATAAATGCGAAGGAGGTAACGCAGACTATGGGTTGATAAATGCAGCAACATTTGGATGTGGATACCATCCGGTCCTGGGGCGGACGAGCGAGAAGAATAGAGTGCATGTTGGAGTTCCCGCATGGAGAAAACAGTATTATAGCTTTCGCAATTTTGAGAGAAGAAAGCAAGAGGTTGCACTTCCGCTGCACGTTTCTTCGGGAGAAACGCTGGCGGGTAATTTGAAGAGCTCGAAATCACAGCAAACTGTTTACTCAAGGAGTTAGAAATTGCGACGGGGTCCACTAACGTATCACACGCGACAGTGAGCCCAGAGACCGGGGAGAAACTAGGCGCGCCAGATAACCGTCGAATTCGACTCCAAACTTCCGAGGAGGGAGTGAAGTTGTAAAATGAGATAGTAAAGAATTTCCAGCTTGCCTTCTTGCTATCGCGGATGACGCGACGGCATCGCTCACGGAACTGCTTATAGCGGATACAGTTGGCCAAAGTAGGATGGTGGCGGAAAACGCGAAGAGCACGTCGCCGCTCACGTATTGCGTCACGGCATGCCTCGTTCCACCAAGGAACTGGGGGGCGCCGGGGCTATTCGGATGTGCGTGGTATTCAACGTTCCGCAGCTGTAAGAATAACGTCGGTAAGATGTGTGACCTCATCGTCGACGCTAGGAAAGTGACAGTCATCGAATGTCGCTAGAGACGAAAAAAGTGTCCAATCGGCTTGGGCAAACTTCCAGCGTCGCGGGCGCATATATGGCATTTGAGGCTGCAGTCTAAGGACACATGGAAAGTGGTCACTCGAGTGTGCATCATCAAGGGCGAACCATTCGAAGCGCCGAGCTAGCGGAACGGTACCGACCGAAAGGTCCAAATGAGAGAAATTTGTCATGGAGGCAGACAAAAATGTAGGGACCCCAGTGTTGAGGCAAACTAGATCCGCTTGATGGAAGACGTCTAGCAATAGTGAGCTACGTGGACAAGGATATGGAGATCCCCAAAGCGGGTGGTGAGCATTGAAGTCCCCAACCAGCAAATAGGGGGGTGGAAGCTGACCAAGAAGATGAAGGAGATCAGCTCGTGCCATTGTTGTGGACGATGGAATGTATACAGTACAAAGAGAAAAGGTATATCCAGAAAGGGAAAGAGGGACAGCAACAGCTTGGAAGGAAATGTTTAAGGGGATTGGGTGATAATGGAGAGTATCATGGAGAAGAATCATGAGTCCTCCATGGGCTGGAGTGCCTTCAGCAGAGGGGAGACCAAATCGGACAGACTGAAAATGGGGGAGAACAAAGCGGTCATGGGACGCAGCTTTGTTTCCTGAAGACAGAAGATGATCGGCGAGTAGGATCGTAAGAGGATCGACAATTCGTCCCGACTGGCTCAAATGCCGTGGATATTCCAGTGGATAATGGACATAGGGTGAACAGAAAATGGAGGAATGTGACCAAGGTTGCTCAGAGCTTGCGACCGACAGCATGGAATGGCATTCAGCCGAAGGCAGAAGATCCTGATCCATATGTTGTTCAGGAGCAGCTCCTGCCACCAGTGAACAATCGGTTGATGGGCTGCCACCAGTGCGCCTCAGTGACACAGAAGACGGCCGAGGGCGATTTCCACCAGGTGGTGCTGTAGATGGGACACGCCTTGGCGGAGAAGGAGATGAACTGGGTTTCTTATTAGCCTTCTTGGAAATATGATGTTTAGATGAAGGAGGAACCAATGGTTGTGAAGTTGGGGTACGTAAAAAATCTTCACAAGTATGCTCTTTTTTCGAAGTCTTGGTGTCTGACTTGTGGGCTCGAGATTTAGCAGAACCCGATGAAGGGTGAGCCATAGAGTGGGCAGGCGAAAGTGGTGAGGTCGAACGGGCGATCTTTGCCCTGGCCGATCTGACGACCGTGGTACTAAAGGTGAGGTCGCAAGTCTGGTGGCCGCCTCCTTTGTTGGCCGAGGAGAAGCAAGGACAGTGCTGTATTTTCCTGCCTGAGGTACGGTGGGCTGTCGACTGGCGAATAATTTTCGAGCAGCAAAGGTCGACACCTTTTCCTTCACTCTGATTTCCTGGATGAGCTTTTCGTCTTTAAAAATGAGGCAATCTCGAGAGGAAGCAGCGTGGTCACCCATACAGTTGATGCAGCGAGGGGATGGAGGTGGACAAGCACCCTCATGGGCTTCCTTGCCACACGTAACACATTTGGCCAGATTGGAACAGGCCTGGCTGGTATGATTGAATCGCTGACACCGATAGCAACGCGTAGGGTTTGGGACGTAAGGGCGAATGGAAATTATCTCATAGCCTGCTTTGATTTTGGATGGGAGTTGAACTTTGTCAAATGTCAAGAAGACAGTGTGGGTTGGAATGATGTTCGTGTCAACCCTTTTCATAACTCTATGAACAGCCGTTACGCCCTGATCAGACAGGTAGTGCCGAATTTCTTCGTCAGACAATCCATCGAGGGAGCGTGTATAAACGACTCCATGTGAGGAATTTAAAGTGTGGTGCGGTTCAACCCGGACAGGGAAGGTGTGGATCAGTGAAGTACGCAGCAATTTTTGTGCTTGGAGGGCATTGACTGTTTCTGACAACAAGGTGCCATTCCGTAATCTGGAACAAGACTTTACAGGACCTGCAATTGCGTCGACACCTTTCTGAATAATGAAAGGGTTGACCGTGGAGAAGTCGTGACCTTCGTCAGACCGAGAAACAACAAGGAACTGTGGCAACGATGGAAGAACTGTCTGTGGCTGAGACTCAGTGAACTTACACTTGTGAGCAGACATAGTGGAAGGTGAGGAAACCATTGCGGAAGAATCCCCCATGATTACCGGCGTCTCCGATGGCGCGCTCCTCCCTTGTGGGGGCCCTCTCTGAGGGTACTCCTGCCTCAGGTGATTGTTCACACCTCAGGTCACACCTCCCGACAAACGGACGGAGGAACCAATCGGCACTTTCGGAAGGTATCAGCTCGGGTAATCACCCCTCCCTGGGCCTGGCCATTACCAGGGGGTACGTACGTGTCCTACCTGTCTACCCGGGGTGGGGAATTACGCGTTACCCCGTCACCGGCTACGTGTGGAAATGCGTGGGTCGGCCTTCAGACACGCACAGGGAGGAAAAAAGAGAAAGGGAAAGGAAAGAAGAGGGGTCTCAAACGCCGCAATGGAGAAAAGGGCAACGAGAAGAGGTAAGGAAAAGAGAAGGACAGAGGAAGGATGAAGACTTGCAAGCGTAGAAAGCAAGGAATTCGTAACAGTTTCGAGCGTCCGTCTCCAGACGTAGGCACAAACCAAACTCCCAGAGGGGGAGAAAGGGAATGAAAGAGCCAGAGGTGAGGGGGGGGGGGGGAGAAGATGGGTGATGGGGAAGGATGCAGAAAGGGAAGGTATGCAGCCCGGAAAGGAAGGAGGGCCACATTAGCTCGGGGTCCGGTGCTTGCTACGCACGTATCCACAAAAGAGTTGTGGACCACCTGGGGGGAGCAAGTGTAGAGTTAGCAGTAATGAGGGTCACCACAACAACGAGCATCGGCAGTATCCACATGTTTTTCGATATGTGTTACTCCTGTCGTAAGCGAGGGCGCTCAGCAGTAGTGTGACTGAGCAGCAAACAGCGCTGCAGGCCGATGCGCCGTTGTTCGCTAATACACTGTGGCCCGAGACACACAAGACAAACATGCCCCGCAACGACCTTGTGACGTCACACTACTCAGCTCGAGGCACACGATAAAGACAGGCCGTGGGGCGTACGTCACAGCACGTGACACTGCAGATCTTTAGAGTGCCAGAAGCTTTCTCCGGGCGTAAGCTAATAACTATTTCAGAAAAGATAAATGATTCTTGACCGCATGTTTAAACGCATGTAAGCCCTCGATAGCACACCACAAAATTAAGACCTTTAGTGGATACCTTTTCAGTTACATATTGATTTCCCATGGGCCCTGTATGGAGCTGAGCGTTCGCGAAGTGTGGCGGACAAGCTTACTAGTGTGATGCCGCAAGTTCGTTGCAGGGCCCGTATACCTCGTTGGCCCCGAGTCAGCTTGTCTGTCACACTTTGCGAACACTCATCTCCATACAGGGCCCACAGGAAATCAATATGTAATTGAAAAGGTACCCACTAAATATCTTAATTTTGTGGTTTGCTATCAAGAACTTGCATGTATTTAAACGCACTGTCAAGAATTATTTCATATGGCTGACAAAACATCCCTTTGCAAGGACAAATAACTGTATAGGAAAAATAAAAGATTGTGGAATGGCAGATCACTTCATCGGTCGCAAGTTCCCCATCGACTGTAAATATTTCTTGTGTTTCTGATGAGGTGAATTTGGTATCCATCTCATTACCGCTCCAGGTTTTAGAATCGTTATTAGATAATTAATAGCAGTTGCTCCAACTAACTGAATTTGAAGTGGGTATTCCATTCAAGCTATCTGCTGTGCCTAAATTTTGTCATAACGACTCTCATTCGCAATGCATGATGCAGTGATGGCTGAGGTAGACAGGAATTGAGGGTCACTGCGCCAATCTCAGTCAGTGGGTGACTCCCATGGTCATAGTGAAGAAAGAAAATACGTCCCTCAGAATTTGCGGCAATTTTAAGGCTGTGATTAACGTGGAAAGCGAGACTGGCACTTATCCGATTTTGGCGGAGGAATAGTTAGTGTTAGCAGAGGGGAGCATATTTTCCACGACTGAAGGATGTATAACTGCACTCAGTTATAAATGCAGACATGCAGACAATCCTGGTATTAAATACACTTTTTCCAATGTAACAATAAAAGAGGTTGCCTTTCGGGGTGACTCAGCACCAGGAATTTTCCAAAGATATACAGAGCAAATAAAGCGCTATGGAAAAATAGGCGTTGCACAGTGGAGTAAAATTTTGACGTTTTCCCCTGACAGCACATGAAACGAATGATGCAGGTCAATACGCAACAGACTGCCATAATACCAAACAGGAAGGACCACTGATGTTGCGTATTATCCAGCTGGAACAGAGAGTTAATTGGTATACAACATAAGAGCTGGGTGTCTAAGCCGCCAATGCAACAGAATGACGACATAGGGAGAGGGGATACCGTCATTGTGATAATCATGCAGAGTGGGTAAGCAGATGTAAATCAGACAAATGTAACTATTCAGCACACAGATTTAACAGAATACATCCACCACTGCCCCCCTATCCAGTCTGAAAGTTGGATCTATGTCGGTCTAACCCCTACTTGTTTGGTAACAATCCTTCATTGAGAGCCAACCCTGCCTGGGGAACGTAGTCACCACCCACCTTCTGCTACAGTTAGACTTCGATGATGCGGGCTCTTCTGTCAGCTAGCCACAGTGTGACTCTGCACGACTCCACGCACTTCGTATAACCTGTGGTTTATGCTATTCCTGCCCCGCCACTGCAACTGGCCTGAGAATCAAGACAATATTAGAAAACACTGATATTAAATTAGAAGGGGTGTTGTGGCAGGGTAAAATTGATCACCAAGCAAAATTTTTAACTGGCTACTATCTTCCATGCAGAAATTGCGACTCTGGAGATGACAAAGATTTCAATGTAGTTCAGGAATTGAGTTCATGTCAGTGTGTGCGTATTGGACCTATCAAAATCACACGTGTACCGTTTTCATTAGGGGTTTGCTAAAATTCAGTTTGTAGACCCAAAGCTGCTTTATGTGGGTACTGACAGCTCTTTATTGCTGAAAGAAGGTGATGCTAATGAGAAGACAAGGTGTCATTCCAATGCATTCGACACATGTGAATATGCAGCCAATAGCCCATACAACATAAAGTCAGCAAGCAATAAGGTTATTTGCTTGGTGAAAAATGAGGCGAACGGATTGCAGATTTTGTGGAATTTGTGTTTCTACGATCCAAAATGTACGCCACTATGCTGAGTCACATGCCATCCTAAGGTGGTCCAAGGCTGTGCGGCCTACTGCCACAAGGACTCTGACAATTGAAGATTATGTGGAGTGCGGATGTGGCGGTAGTCCAGATGATACTCCTGCTCCACATGTAATGCGTCAGATTAATTTTCAGTCGAGCAGAGCTGTGGTCCGTACTTGGTGCAGCTGAAGATTGGGCTGCCGCGTCATGACGACGAATGGGTTATTTGAGAGAGTGGAATTGAAACTTGCCACATTCTCACTATTCACGTGAATGGTAGGGAGTGGATGTAAACATTATAAAATATTTGTGTGTGCGTGTATGTTTTTGCACTTTATGCGGGTAATTACTTATGTTTTTGTACGTTTTCTGTGTGAATAAACTGTTTACTGTTCATTAGTGTATATACACGGTGTTACAAAAAGCTACGGCCAAACTTTCAGGAAACATTCCACACACACAAAGAAAGAAAATATGTTATGTAGACATGTGTCCGGAAACGTTTACTTTCCATGTTAGAGCTCATTTTATTACTTCTCTTCAAATCACATTAATCATGGAATGGAAACACACAGCAACAGAACGTACCAGCGTGACTTCAAACACTTTGTTACAGGAAACGTTCAAAATGTTCTCCGTTAGCGAGGATACATGCATCCACCCTCCGTCGCATGGAATCCCTGATGCGCTGATGCAGCCCTGGAGAATGGCGTATTGTATCACAGCCGTCCACAATTCGAGCACGAAGGGTCTCTACATTTGGTACCGGGGTTGCGTAGACAAGAACTTTCAAATGCCCCCATAAATGAAAGTCAAGAGGGTTGAGGTCAGGAGAGCGTGGAGGCCATGGAATTGGTCCGCCTCTAGCAATCCATCGGTCACCGAATCTGTTGTTGAGAAGCGTATGAACACTTCGACTGAAATGTGCAAGAGCTCCATCGTGCATGAACCACATGTTGTGTCATACTTGTAAAGGCCCATGTTCTAGCAGCACAGGTAGAGTATCCTGTATGAAATCATGATAACGTGCTCCATTGAGCGTCGGTGGAAAAACATGTGGCCAAATCAAGACATCACCAACAATGCCTGCCCAAACGTTCACAGAAAATGTGTGTTGATGACGTGATTGCACAATTGCGTGCGGATTCTCGTCAGCCCACACATGTTGATTGTGAAAATTTACAATTTGATCACGTTGGAATGAAGCCTCATCCGTAAAGAGAACATTTGCACTGAAATGAGGATTGACACATTGTTGGATGAACCATTCGCAGAAGTGTACCCGAGGAGGCCAATCAGCTGCTGATAGTGACTGCACACGCTGTACATGGTACTGAAACAACTGGTTCTCCCGTAGCACTCTCCATACAGTGACGTGGTCAACGTTACCTTGTACAGCAACAACTTCTCTGACGAGGACATTAGGGTTATCGTCAATTGCACGAAGAATTGCCTCGTCCATTGCAGGTGTCTTCGTCGTTCTAGGTCTTCCTCAGTCGCGAGTCATAGGCTGGTATGTTCCGTGCTACCTAAGACGCCGATCAATTGCTTCCAACGTCTTCCTGTTGGGACACGTTCGTTCTGGAAATCTGTCTCTATACAAATGTACCGCGGCACGGCTATTGCCCCGTGCTAATCCATACATCAAATGGGCGTCTGCCAACTCCGCATTTGTAAACATTGCACTGACTGCAAAACCACGTTCGTGATGAACACTAACCTGTTGATGCTACGTACTGATGTGCTTGATGCTAGCACTGTAGAGCAATGAGTCGCATGTCAACACAAGCACCGAAGTCAACATTACCTTCCTTCAATTGGGCCAACTGGTGGTGAATCGAAGAAGTACAGTACATACTGACGAAACTAAAATGAGCTCTAACATGGAAAGTAAGTGTTTCCGGACACATGTCCACGTAACATCTTTTCTTTATTTGTGTGTGAGGAATGTTTTCTGAAAGTTTGGCCGTACCTTTTTGTAACACCCTGTATACAACGTGTTATGGACATAAGTGCAGATATTTGTATATGTGGTACATTAATATGTACGCTCATCTTTAATTTGATTGATTTTTCTCTGCATAGAAAACTCTTCCCACAAATACATCACAAACGTTACGACCTGATGTTTTCTGCATGGATATACTGCACAACTAAGTGGCTATACCTGTCAGTTTAGACTAGCCGTTATGTGTCCACATGTCCTCACTTCACCAGGGGAAATAAGCATTTGTGGCTTGCTATTGGCACGAGCACTTGGAGGTACTAACGAACCTGAAAACATATGATTTGTAATGGCTGTAATTATTATTCTGGAAATGACGTCAATACAGGTGTAATGTTGTTCAGTTCATCGTCCTCGGTCACCAATAGAAATATCTGTACTTTTACCCATTACACCCTGTATATGTTAGCTTAATTTATCCTTCTCTTGGCCATACAGATCAAGACTGGATGTTGTAAGGTCTCACGTCTGAACTGTAAAGTACAAAAATGTACTGTGAAACCTGAAATATTAATTGTGCAATAACAGCAGCTGAAGTGTAAATTGTAAAATGTGCTATGACATTGCAATTGTTATATTTCACCTCATGTAAACAATATGTGCTACAACAATTGTTCCAACATTGTAACATGTTAAGTGTCATGGGGAATATATAAAACACTATTATTATAAAAAAGTGTCGAAATTCCGTCTGCAGATCGCTTTCCTTTACTTCTATGTGACTGGTTTCGGGGCAGCTGCCAGACGTCGCATCTATTACAAAATATTATCTTGTGATTACAAGTGGTTCAAATTACAAACGGCTTAAAATTCAAGTTCAGACAGCTTCAAGGGTCGTAAAAAATTAGTTATTATACAAATTCGTGCAATATATCATTTGGTACTGAGTAACCTGTCCAATACGAAATCGAAAGTTCACTGTCTTAAGTAGCCATACACTAGCCTATTGTGGCTTTGAAAATTTATTTTTAAAGATAAATGACTGGTGCAACACCTACAGCACTGAAAAGCGCCCTATGTTTGTGGAGGAGGGGCCTCATGTAATTCATAAGAAATGTTCCTAATTGTACCATGGAACACCGATGTGGAATTTAATACCATTAAAATATTTTAAAAGACCTTTATGAAACAATAATCAAACAAATTTAACATACTTTTTAAGGATCCTAAATGGTGCAAAGTTTGTAGCCCTCTAAAGTGCCCTCTGTGGACTGAAGTAATACAAAAATATGTTTCCAAAAACAAATGAAGCATCGGTGAGGACAGTATTATTACCAAAAACTGTAAGAGATTTCAAAAATTCTAAAAATTACCTCGGTTCACAGTGGACATTTAGAGCGCTAATGCATATGCCTGACGGCACCATTCAATATGCTCGTTCACCGCATGATGGATGGCGTTGCTAGCATACATCAAGCTTCTGAATTTAGGTTCCTGAAAGTCAGTGCACTGCGTAGTATGTTCAGTGTAGTGTATGTTCATTGTTCTTGGGAAACATTGTGTGCTCATCCAGTAACACTGCTGGCATTTTAGCAGCACCAACACAACTAAACATTGCTGCTATTTGTGGATAATTAATGCCATTCATAATCTGATAACATTAACATTCCTGTCGATAAATCGTGGGTTTTCAAAACCTGCCAGTATGTTGACTTGTTTTGAAGAGATACCTACAATAAATATTTCTGTCATTGGGAGTCAGGTTTTACACTGGAGAAAACTACACATTCACCGACGATCTACGCAAAGTTAGCGCGTCTCCGACGACTGAAGACGTCGAAATTAGTGGATACTCGAAGCCTGGAAATAATTCAGTGAATTATAACAGATGTTACAGGTGTTGCGTCGTCCGCATCAGGGGGCTGTTATGACGAGGGAGAAATGAAATTATGACACACACATACACACACACACACACACACACACACACACACACACACGCGCGCGCGCGCGCGCGCGCGCGCGCGCGCGCGCGCTCGGAAAACTGTTATTCAGTACAGTGACACATTAGAAACCTCTACCAGATGGCCTTCGGACACTACTGATGTCGGGTTATAACTGCATGCAGCAGCAGAAGCTAGCAAATGCAGACACTGCTCTCCACCTGTCGGTGGCAGCGTGGGCAGATCAACATACAGTGAGACAACTAGTACAAATATTCACTTGTATTATCTAATGTGACGGCTTGTATTATTTCAATTATTTTCCTACGTTAGAGTTATTATGTTGTCGGCAGGCTTTTACCCAGCCATTCCTATGATTACCTCACTCACTAGGTTAGTGTGTGATTCTGGATATCCCGATGAGATTCAGTTTTTGCCATGTTTAAGTCTGTATGCGCCGCTGCTGCCTCCGTTTTGACCATAGGTGTAGTGGAGGCATGTCTAGCATGGCTTCCATCCCAGCGGTAGTGTGCTGCTAATTCCGCCTGTTATGGCTAAGCAGGCCAGTCTCTGCACCTTAGCAAGCTAACCCAATGTTCTACCTTCATCTACCACACTACGGCCCCATAGGAAATCCTAGGTCTACCCACTGTAGTGTATATCCAGTGCATACCTCTGGGGCTTAAGCCTCAGTTTTTACCTCAAGCCCTTCTGATAGTAGAGTACTTTTTGCCTTGGAGCAGATACACTTAATGTGAGGTGTCCACGTTAGTTTCTCATCTAAGGATACCCCTGGACATTTCATATCCCCTTCACAGGTAGAGCTCATCGAAGAGTTTTACTCGTAGATTCCAACTTGAGTGTTGGATATGCCTCTTCGTAAATGACACCACAAAAGTCTTCTTAGAATTAACCCTGAAATCCTGTTTAATGCACCAATTTTGCACAATGGCCACTCCTTCTTGTGCCATATTACTGACCGTGTCAGTAAATTTGCCTGGTATTACTATGGCTAGGTCATCTGCATATCCTTGGCAGAAGCACTGTCTGGAATTTAGTTCCTCAGTGAGTTCGTTCATCACTAAACTCCAACAATAAAGGGGACAGAACTACTCCTTGTGGGCAGCCTCTAGTGGTGTTTATTACCATCTTTCCATTCATCATAGTAGCCTCCACCTTCCTTCCACTAAGTATGGCCCTGGTCCACCTACATATAGAGGTCCCTAGATCATGCACCTCTGCTGCCTTTACCATGGAATCGAAGGTCGTGTTATTGTAGGCCCCTTCGGTATCCATGAAGATACAGAGGGCTATTTCTTGTAAGTGAAGTGCTTTCTCCACCCTCCCAACGAGTTGGTGGAGAGCTGTCTGACATGATTTACCTGGTTGATATGCGTGTTGGTTTGAATGTAGAGGGGCACTAATTAGCCTTCTCTCCCAGTTTTTCCAATGTTTTGAGACTGAAGTAGGACAGACTGATTGCTCTCATATCCTTGGGCTTGGTATGATCAATTCTCCATGGCTTTAGAATGAAGACAACCTTCACTGCCCTCCAAACATTGGGAATTATTCCTAATGCTTGGCTAACCCTGAATAACCTGCACAGGACTCTTTTGAGTTTCTCTCCTGTCTATTGCAGGAGAGCTGGAAAAATTCCATCGGGGCCAGGTGACTTGAGAGGTTGGAATGTTCCCACCACCCATTGGATTTTATTTAAGTTCACACACTCCTTGGCCAATTACCAGTCCTCTCTTCAAGTGCCTGAGAAGCATTGTCTCTCTGGGATCGTATTCCGGTCTGAGTTGTCCAGCAGAGCATATTGAGGAAAGCGAATTTTGAGGAGCAGTTCCAGCGTCTCATGTGCTGTCTTTGTATATTCCCCATCCTCTTTCTTCAACGTACCTCCTGGATTGATTGGTACTCTAGTGAGGATGCTCTCCACTTCCTCACAGCATGCCTTCCAGGATGTCTTCTGTGCTTGTCTGATTGCAAGGTTGTAGTTGACAAGGGCCTCACGATATTTAGCCCATTCTCCTTTACGTCTCACAATATTAAACAGTCTTCGTACCTCTTTTCTTTGAATTTCCAAGTTATTATTCCACCAAGGCACACTCCTATCTGTGCACTTCTTGGTGATTGTGCAGTTGTCTTGATATGACGTCACTATGTCAGAGAATCTACTGGATTCCTTATCTGATAAGCCTCAGTCAAGGTCCCTCCTAAATGTCTCCCAGTCTCTTTTCCTGGGCTTCCTATAGGTCATCGTCTGTCTGATTCCTATTTCAACCTTGAATTTAATGTGCATGTGGTCCGATTAGGATGGCTCCAACACCACATATCATTGTTTGACATAGCTACCCATCGTCATGGAACTAAATGTTATGTCAATTATTTCTTCCCTTCTGCTATTCCTGAATGTAGGTTCATTGCCCCTATTCGGGATCTCTAAGTTGTTAGCTAAGACGAATTCAAGAAGGTACTCACCTCTACTGTTGGTGTCCTTACTGCCCCACACTAGGTTGTGGGCATTGGTGTCGCATCCCACCAGCAGTTGGTCACCTTGCCGATGGCAAGCCTCTACCAGTCTCTGCACCTCCGAAGGATGAGGAGAGCTGTCTTCTTAAGGAAGGTATGATGAGGTCAAAATAACTCCCTCGTGATACCTTGCTCACATTGCTGCATTTTAATGGTCACTAGGTCCCAGGAGCAGAAATCAATCGTTGACGTGAAAGAAATTCCATTTCTTACATAGATGCATGTTCTGGAGTTTCTTAGATTTATAGCATAAATCAGCTTATGTCCAGTGCCACCGATGCTCCATACGCCCCCTTTATAGAAGTAAGGTTCTTGTATCAGGGCCACACCCACTTCCTGCATCCCCAGGCAGTGGCTCAGGGCAGCAGAAGACCCTTTACTGTGCTGCATATTAATCTGCAGCATCTCCAGTCTCCGTCTTGCTGCCATCATTGCCTCTGAGGTCTTTGAGAACCCTGAAAGTGGCCTGCAAGAACCCTAAAAACAATTACAGATCCTGCCCTCGCATCGCGTTCAGGGACTTCTCTCTGACCTCCACGACCAGGGTTAGTCCTTCTGGTACAACCTTCTGGTTGATCACTCTCCAGGCTTTTGTCGAGACTTTTGGTTTCTGAGCCCCTATTTTCTCGAACTGAGTGTTAGGAGGGACGTCCTTAAGGATCTTTGGTACCCAATTTGATACTTTTGCCGTCTTAAGAAGTTCCACTGCCGTCTTGATCAGCAGCTTCGCATCTTCCTACGGGGATATCATGGGCACCTTGTCCTTAAGCCATTCCATCGTGTGCACCCCCTCACAGACAAAAATGAGGGCACCACGATCTAGATAGATCCTCTTTAAGTTGGGTCCTGGACCAGCTTCCCCCCCCCCCCCCCCCCCCCCCATCTTTGCAAAGAGGGCCATCTGTACAGAATCATCCTGCTGCAGGATCATGGCCACCATTGGAATACCTTCCTGGATAACTGCTATCTTAAAAACCGAGACTGCGGTACTATAGGTCTATTTCCCTATTTATTGCCTCGTTTTTTTCTGGGCTCCCTTATCCAAGGGAGAAGGAGTCTTAGATTCCTCCCTTATCCTCTTGCTGCCGGTTTTCGACGTTGTGGGGGTCTGCGTATCCCCTTCAACCTGAGACAGTTTTTCTTGGGTGTCTTAGGTTCAAGTCCCTTTAATTCATTCCACTTGTCTTTAGGAAGCCATTCTTTCCCTTCCTTTTTCGTCTGTTCCCTGAGTAGTTTCCTCCTCTGGACCCCAGACAGGACTTTAATCTTGATCTGTCCAACTACTGTGCACAGAACAAGGTCATCTTCCAAGAATAACAAAATGCAAATGCCTTAATTAACTGGCTCAATAAAACTTACTTCCTTTAAGCTAAGCGCGCCCGCTGATTATAATAGTATATAATCAACGCTCTAGTCAGTGCTGGCTGGGTTAGGATTTGGCGCACTGGGTGTGACTCCGGTGTTCCGTACTAGCACCAGCAGTCCTCTATTATGTTCAATGCAATGCGTGCTCTTGCGACCTTGATAAAGTAACATTGTGCAGTACAGAGAAACGGTATGTCAACAAAACCAACTCGATTGTGAAGAAGGCAAAAACTTGTTTTTCCTTAAGAATCTGCTTTAACGGGCATGAAGAGCCCAGGCCACGAACGTGTGTTAAGGTGAAACACTTCGATGTGCGAAATCTGGGACGTCTGTTAAGTTCCAGATTAGATAAGTAGTCGGAGTTGTCACATCTAAACCTGAACACACGATTAATCTTCCATTTTGCTTAACTAGCTCAAACTCACGAATTATGGAACTGCCATCAGTGTGTTATGTAAGTGTTACACAGTATTTTCATTTATTTTTGTATATGAAGAAGAATTTTTAAGAAGATGTATGCATAGATTACTAAGATGCATTTTGTAATTACGTTATCGACACACGAGGAACATTTTGTTACTGAATTTGGGTTAAAACATTTGAGTTTAACTGACACATAATGGGCCGCTCGCGCGCCAGAATCTAAGAGGTCGTCCATTGGTTTCGTTACGAGAAATACATCGCTAGGTTTATAATTAAGGTGTTAATACGCTTTGTAATAAAAGTTTCCGTATACTTATAGCAAAAGTAGTGTTAATCGATGCGAGGAAGCGTAGCTTTGGGAGAAACCGCATACCGATACTTAATACACTATCTCAGTATTTTAGCAATTGTATTGCTAACAGTGAGAAACTTTTTTCGTATGAATAAAACTGAACTCCTGAGATGAAATTCATTCGAACTCAGATGCTAATAATATTCTTCTTATTAATGGTCAAAACTTACGAAAATACAATTTTTCTGCTCAAGTACTGAAACGTTTATGAATTCTAATACCTAGGGTCACTTTTCACTTAGAACTCGTCATGTGAAGCGTAGATCAATGCCAGAATAGCAGGAAACCGATCTTACCACTGCCTAGAACAACTGCTTGGGTCCAGATCTCTCTCCATGCAGTTGAAGATTCGAGTATACAAAAACCTGATCCAGTCTGTTATTCTATATGGCTGTGAGACATGGAGTATCTGGAAACAGGACTTCCGTAAGCCCCTCATTTATGAGAGAAAAGTGCTTTGGGAAAGCAACATAGCAGGAACTGTCAAAGCCAAACGAATGCACTGGGCCGCCGATGTGGACCGGGTGGAAGATCAGAGATGGCCTCAGAAGCTCCTAGGTTTCACACCGACAGGAGAGAGACCCCTGGGGAGACCCAAGAAGAGTAGGATGACCTCTATGAAGATGTAAACCAAGTATCAATAGACGTAGACGGATGGCAGATAGCAGCAATCGACAGAATGCATTGGAGGATGAAACCTGTAGCAGCGTGCGGTCCACTGGGGTTGATTACGTAGAAGAAGGAGAAGAAGTAGGAGAAGAAGTAGAAGAAGAAGTAGAAGTACTTAAACGGCACACACTAAGCATAGAGCTCAATCTGACTGCGCACCATTTTGTGGAGAATGAAAAACTCTACTGATATCACTCTTTTTCACTGTTTCAAGTGTTAGAAGCGAAACTTTAACTGTCGTTGTTTAACGATGTGATCATTTCCTCTACTGCATTTTCTATAATAGTTCCATTCTCCCACGCCTTTTACATTATGCGCTGTGTATGATTGACGGCTTTGTTCCCATCTTCAGAAGTAACTTTCCTAACAACTTCGTTGATGACTACTTCGACTGCAAACAGTAAACTTTCTCTTTTTTCCTTCTGTCAACAAAACCTTTGTCTCCATACCAGTTGCATTGGGCTGAAATGTCAGCGTTACAAGGCAGATTCATGTCTGTGTGCAGGCCTTTTTCTGCCAACTCATCTATTTCGAAATTGGGACCGTGGTTTACGGAGAGGTTAGTTCTAGAAGCTCCACCTTTTAAAGATTGTCATTTAAGTCAGCGTTGCGAAGCTGAAGCCGATAAATCCTCTACTCCTTTCGTTCTACCATGGAAAGCGTCTTACCATGATAATAGAATGTTTGTGT
The DNA here is from genome assembly GCF_021461385.2 of Schistocerca piceifrons. Lineage (NCBI taxonomy): Eukaryota > Metazoa > Arthropoda > Insecta > Orthoptera > Acrididae > Schistocerca > Schistocerca piceifrons. The sequence goes on along the minus strand of NC_060143.1, from coordinate 409,813,202 downwards.
GCATTAGCAAGAACAATCGTTGACGGTGTAGGAATGTAACTCGTTAACAGTTTCATGTAACTGACCTCATGCGGCAAGCCCTGATCAAGCATTTCCATTGTGTAAGAAGTGACGAACTTTCTTCTGATGTAGTTGTGCCACACAACAAAAATAGTAATAAGAAAAAATTTTGAGACTCTGCCTCTAAGAAACGAAAACAATCAAACTCTCGACAGAGTGACAAATTGCTTGAAGCAGCTACAGTTCCCTAAACGAACCGTAACGAGTATTATTGTTTCGATTCATTGGACCCACTTGATTTCAATGATATAAGAAAAGCAATGGTCCACACAAGCGGCGCCTTGCCTTCATGACATATTGCAAAGAGGTTTGAAGTTTAATCCAGGAAATTGGCGCTAAGGGAGGAGATAAGGAACGTTACTCCACTACCTCTCACCCCTTGCCAACCAAATGCTGCCAGTGAAATGTTCCAACTCCAGAATTTGAACCGATGTACCTCCGACTTGAACGTGACCGTATAGGCGTGCATTAGCGACCCCGAATACAAAGGCGGGTACCATGAGCCTATACTTAATTCAGAACTACTTTAGAATTTACAGTTATGAAGGAAGTGGTGGGATGACGCTTATACAGAAGGCACGGCAAGCATTCAACCAATCCCGCGAGATCTGTAGCGTCCACTGACAAACCTTCACCTGCACCAGTCGACCGCTGCCACTTGCACAGATTGTTTACTGCGCTCTCGAGGAACTGTAGCATCTTTGATAGGAGTGACTGTGGACCTTTGGTACAGTGCCTAGTGAACGGTCTAAATCATGCACTCAGACCGTCCTGCGTCCGTGTACGTTGCATATCCCTTGCGACTTGCGCAATAAGGAGGAGATGTGCTGGGATCCACTTGATAGACACAGGAGGCGACCACACGGGTAGCGGGTGCTGTTTGGGGTGGACTGGGCGGTTTTTAAGGTTAGAGAGTCTTGGGAAGGTACGAACAGGGTTCAGTCCCAAAGGATGCAGGTCGGACACAGGGCGAGGGACCTAGGTGAAAACTGTGGTAGGGAAGGCAAATGGTCAACTTTGGTTATTGGGAGAATTTTAGGTAAGAGTGGTTCACCTATAAAGGAGACCGCATATAGGACGGTTGTGCGACCTATTCTTGAGTACTGCTCGAGTGTTTGGGATCCGTACCAGGTCGGATTGAACGAAGATATCCAAACAATTCAGAGGAAGGCTGCTAGATTTGTTACCGGTAGGTTCGAACAAAACATGTTACGGAGATGCTTCGGGAACTCAAATGGAAATCCCTGGAGGGAAGGCGGCGTTCTCTTCGGGAAACACTATTAAGAAAATTTAGAGAACCTACACTTGAAGCTGACTGCCGAACGATTCTGCTCCCGCCAACATACATCGCGCGTGAGGACCACGAAGTTAAGATACGAGGAATTAGGAATGATTCGGAGGCGTACAGACAGTCGTTTTTCCCTCGCTCTGTTTGCGAGTGGAACAGCAGGGAAAATGACAGGTAGTATTACAGGGTACCCTCTGCCACGCACCCTGCGGTGGCTTGCGGAGTATCTATGTAGATGCAAATGTAGATGTAGATGTATATTCATTGGTATATACACTCCTGGAAATTGAAATAAGAACACCGTGAATTCATTGTCCCAGGAAGGGGAAACTTTATTGACACATTCCTGGGGTCAGATACATCACATGATCACACTGACAGAACCACAGGCACATAGACACAGGCAACAGAGCATGCACAATGTCGGCACTAGTACAGTGTATATCCACCTTTCGCAGCAATGCAAGCTGCTATTCTCCCATGGAGACGATCGTAGAGATGCTGGATGTAGTCCTGTGGAACGGCTTTCCATGCCATTTCCACCTGGAGCCTCAGTTGGACCAGCGTTCGTGCTGGACGTGCAGACCGCGTGAGACGACGCTTCATCCAGTCCCAAACATGCTCAATGGGGGACAGATCCGGAGATCTTGCTGGCCAGGGTAGTTGACTTACACCTTCTAGAGCACGTTGGGTGGCACGGCATACATGCGGACGTGCATTGTCCTGTTGGAACAGCAAGTTCCCTTGCCGGTCTAGGAATGGTAGAACGATGGGTTCGATGACGGTTTGGATGTACCGTGCACTATTCAGTGTCCCCTCGACGATCACCAGTGGTGTACGGCCAGTGTAGGAGATCGCTCCCCACACCATGATGCCAGGTGTTGGCCCTGTGTGCCTCGGTCGTATGCAGTCCTGATTGTGGCGCTCACCTGCACGGCGCCAAACACGCATACGACCATCATTGGCACCAAGACAGAAGCGACTCTCATCGCTGAAGACGACACGTCTCCATTCGTCCCTCCATTCACGCCAGTCGCGACACCACTGGAGGCGGGCTGCACGATGTTGGGGCGTGAGCGGAAGACGGCCTAACGGTGTGCGGGACCGTAGCCCAGCTTCATGGAGACGGTTGCGAATGGTCCTCGCCGATACCCCAGGAGCAACAGTGTCCCTAATTTGCTGGGAAGTGGCGGTGCGGTCCCCTACGGCACTGCGTAGGATCCTACGGTCTTGGCGTGCATCCGTGCGTCGCTGCGGTCCGGTCCCAGGTCGACGGGCATGTGCACCTTCCGCCGACCACTGGCGACAACATCGATGTACTGTGGAGACCTCACGCCCCACGTGTTGAGCAATTCGGCGGTACGTCCACCCGGCCTCCCGCATGCCCACTATACGCCCTCGCTCAAAGTCCGTCAACTGCACATATGGTTCACGTCCACGCTGTCGCGGCATGCTACCAGTGTTAAAGACTGCGATGGAGCTCCGTATGCCACGGCAAACTGGCTGACACTGACGGCGGCGGTGCACAAATGCTGCGCAGCTAGCGCCATTCGACGGCCAACACCGCGGTTCCTGGTGTGTCCGCTGTGCCGTGCGTGTGATCATTGCTTGTACAGCCCTCTCGCAGCGTCCGGAGCAAGTATGGTGGGTCTGACACACCAGTGTCAATGTGTTCTTTTTTCCATTTCCAGGAGTGTAGTTGTATATTGTCGTAGCTGTGTTGGAAGAGAACCTGAGCTGCAAAAGCTTATCGAAAGCCCTGAAGTACAAATCGTTATAGATATTGAAAGCTGGCTAAGCCACAGTTCCGTTGATCCGCAGTTTCGCCAAGGACTTAACGGTGTTCAGAGTGGTAGATTAAAATGTGATGGTAGAGGCTTGTTTGCTCCTGTTAGTAGTTTACCTTGTGGTGTAACTGAAGTACATAGTTACTGTTGAGTTAGTAATGGTAGAGATTACATTCGACAACCAGAATAATTAAATAATTGGTTCCCTCTGCTAACCCCCCCCCCCCTCCTCCTCACGGACTGAATATGTACACGATGGGCAAAAAATATGAAAACACCACAAAAACGCAACATCACCATGCCTAATGCGGTGCAGGAAAACCGTTGCTATTCAAAATAGCTTCCTGTAGTCTCGAAATGGATACTTGCAGGTCCTGTATTGTTTTCAAGGGAATTTTTTACCATTCTCTCTGCAAAATAATGGCAAGTTTAGGTAAAGATGATGGAAACGAATACCGATCACGCTCTCTTTCCTCCATAGTGGACTACAAAGGTTCAGTAACCCAAAGGGTGACTATGGAGGCCAGGAGAGATGCGACAATTGAACCTTGTGCGCACAAAACCGGTCCTGGACTATGAGGATTGCCAGTCCTTGTCTGGCATATGGATATACAGGTTCGACAGGAGAGGGCGAGAACTGATCCCTGATGCCACTATTTATTCTCAATAGATGGCTTTCCAGTTCAGGAATATTTTGAAGCGTCTGTCAGAAAGAATGTTGTTAACTAGAAACACCAGCTTTCAGCATGGGATGATTTCAGTAAACTTCAACATCAATTCTCTCCCTCCACACAATGTCATACTCCGACGTAAAATCCACGAAAACTGCAGCTGATATCCAGCTTATGATAGGATTGTCAACGTTAAGACCTGGTCGCAGCAGCTCCAATGTTTGCTAAATCCACTTTGTTCGAAGAGGGTGATTTGATCAGTAGCCTCTTGAATGCGTTTTAGAATGAGCCTTTCTAGGAGTTTATAGCTGATACTGAGCAGTCGCACTGGTCGCTAGTGAGAAGCATCAGTTTCGTCGCTGCTTGGTTTTAGGATGGTAATTATCTTAGCTTGTTTGAAAAGCTTTGATAATTTTCCGTTCCCAGAATCACACTGAAGGATTCAGTTAGCCCCAGATTTGTTTATGTCCGACTGTTTTAAGAAACTCTAGATATACGCCATTAAAGCCATTAGCTTTGTTTACCTTCAGCATATTCGAGGCTGTATCAAGTTCCTCATGCGGAAGTCACGCGAGTAGTCTGGATGTGGTTCTAGATGGGACTATTTTCACGAATCGTGTGTATGCTTTGCCTGTTTTATTTTTCGAAATCTTCATTAGTTTGGCTGCAGCAAAAATGGTTCAAATGGCTCCAAGCACTATGGGACTTAACATCTGAGGTCATCAGTCCCCTAGACTTAGAACTACTTAAACCTAACTAACCTAAGGACATCACACACATCCATGCCAGAGGCAGGATTCGAACCTGCAACCGTAGGAGCAGCGCGGTTCCAGACTGAAGCGCCTAGAACCCTCGGCCACAGCGGCCGGCTTGCTGTAACAGAATTGGCATTTACATATGTGACTATACGTGACAACTTTGGGTCTGTACCAAGTTTTCGTATAAGATTCCAGGCTTTCCGACTAAAGAGTGTAAAGCTGAGCCGTGGCGCTGTTTTATGCCACTTTTCTCTTCTGTTCTTTTTGAGTTCTCTGAATAGGTTATTGGCTGTGGGATTCTTGATATTTAGTGTATAACTCATAACATTCTTGAGACAATCTGGGGATGTATTCCTTCTGAAACAGGAATATATAACCTGGCATTAGCTTTAATCGCATCCACAAATCGTTCATGATTGAATGGAACTGGAGGAATCCACTGCACGCTCTATTAAAGACCTTTCTCAAACAGTTCCCAGATGGCAAGTTGAAAATTCCCCACCCGTCACTTATCTAGTTTTGGTGTGTGTTCACCCCAGGTAATTGACTAACAGATCAACAGAGAGTGCAAAACTGCCAGAATGTCAGATAACGCAAAGAAACTAATAAGGCCCTGTGACTCCTGATTGAACTGTGGTGGCAGTGTTGACACTAATTGATTCAGAATTTATCCCTTTTAATTAGAAAGGGGTGCACATTGATGTTATATTCAGCTATTGAACACCAGATGCAAATGTTGATCATAAAATTAATTAAATAAGTGACTTGGGATTTCAACTACTTGATTGAAAACAGATGCAGTCGATTAGCACAGATTTATTTTAACTCACGACCTTCAATCATCAAATTGCATGACTCTCCTAACAGGCAGTGGTAATAAATTGCGTTTGCGTGAAGTAAAACGCGATAAATCAAAAGTAATTCCTATCGACTGACCCAGATGTAATGCGAAGTGCGAGAAGAATTCTACAATACACGGCCCATGAAACCCTCGTGGAAACTTTGCCGACATGATCCAACAAATTAATCAGTGGCCGGAGTGGGCGCAATATTCAGCGTGGCAGAGCGGCGTCGTTGTGCCGACGTCGGCCAACCTCGTAGTGCTACAAGGCTGTGCTCGTCTATTCACTCCTAGCTATCTTGCTCAGTACATAGCTGAACCAAAACTTTCTATCTCCAAGCTCCATCGTTCCATTTCCTAAGTCCGAAACTGCAGAGATGCTCACTCTTTTTCAGGCAAGCTGAGTAAAGAACGTCACATCCACACTCTAGGCAAGCTGGGAATGGAAGACCTCTACGGAGACTTCTCACAGTCCACTCTTCCCCTCGGTTTCCCCTCCAGCAAAATCACTTACGCCAATTGCAGCGCAAGTCGTGTTAATTATGCGTCACTTCCCAGCGCCGACCAATGCCTGCTCTGGGAAGTGAACAAATTCCCACAAAATTCACCTTCCTCTCAACTTCTGCTATATAGCTCCTCCCAGGCCACCTATCAAGGTTAGTGTCTGCACGAACACCAATTTTTCCAGAATTCTGACTCCCAGGAGAGTACTTCAAATTCCTCAGTCCTATGTTCCCATCGGAGGCCAGCGTATTTCATTCTGTCGCTCTTCACCTGATTTACTTCAGACTCCGCGGACCGTGAATTCAGCGTGAAGTTGCTGTAGTCACAAACACGCATATTTTGGCCTCTGTTGAGCGTTCCACCATAGCTTTGCACGGCTTTCTCACATGTTTCACTGAAAACGGGACGACGGACATTTATCAACAGGTGTACAAGTTCTCTATCTGCTTTCCGGTACACCAGCATGGGGTCAACCGCCCACTCACTGTCACTCGTCTTAAGGCAGCTGGAGGCTGTGCCCCATTACTGCTTTCTCAGAGCTTGGGCCGCCCTAAGCTGCCTATTGTCGCTTCCCTTCGGCGCTTCCCCGCTGGCCACAGTCACTCGAATACTTCCCTGGGATAAACTAGCCTCCAGTAAATCAATGCGTTTCCACAAAGTTTTCATGTTGTGTGAATTACTTTGAAACCATCACCTGGCATGAATTATTCCAATACGTCCGTACTATACCCTCTACAAGATGCATTGTGCCTTGTCAGTCATTTTTGTTCAGCCGTGCTGTTCGCTCAACGTGAGTTAGGTGATCTTTAATGACTTCATGTAAGGGGCATAGTTCTTGCCATCTTACAAAGTGAGTAATGGAATTGTAGTACCATAGTGAATTATGACTGGCCTATGCTGGCTGTGTGGGAAAGACTATGGCCGTTCATTGTATCGATTCATTATTTCCAAATTTAGATATGACGCAGAAATTAGGAGAATAATCCTTTAGTCATCCACCAGATCGAAACGTTCATAGGTCTTCAGCGTTGTACGAAAGTTGGAAATTGTACATATCAATCCTTTTATTTAGAACAGCCCGTTTCTTTTTTCTTCCTATGGCTGTTAAAATCGCCAACATACGCGTACACAACTGGGTGGCTGAAGGACCTCACAGGTGGGTTTGGCGAACTGACTTGAGGAGGTTTGTGAATATTTACAATAGTAGTGCTGACAATCTACATATCCAAAGGAAGACATCTGCTGTTCTGTCTTGGCAACTTAATTTATAATCAGTGAGATGGGACCTTACGTACGTTGCAGTGCCATACTTTTAATCATTTATGGCCCAACCAGAATATGTCCATAAATGCTTCATCTTCTGTAAAGATGTGAATCAGCCTTAGTGTGCGTCTTCTGTATTTCTATAATATATACAGCATATTCGAGCCCCCAAGAGAGAGATACTGACTTTTAGTAGATGAAATCGACTGAGTTTTCAAACGACATACCTGTAAGTTGTTACCAATGGGAATTGATGAGTGTTCTGTGCTTGGTTGGTCTTGAAAAGGACTGTTAATAGACAGTTTCTTTTGCATACTTGTTGCTGTGAAGTAGCCCCTTCGTGGCAGAATTAGCCGGTATTAACCGTTGTCCGGGGATCGCCCGATTGCAGTACCCACAATCTTTCAGGAGGTTTCTTCCTTGACCGCTTGTAGGGGGGGGGGGGGGGGGAGCATTTTTACTAATGTGATTGGAAATTGTGTGTGTCGTGAATGTAGTAATGCTTTCACTGGGCTGTTCATAGTAACTTGTATACATTCCTTATTATTTCGGAAATTTTACTGAGGATGATACATTCACTATAACCTCCGGAACCATATTAGCAGTAGTTTCCACATTGCTTTTAGCCGACCACATTACCATCGCAGAGAGGCATATACCCTGTCGATATGGTCAGACCTACGGTTCGGCTGTCGTATCCTCGAGGCACGCAGGCCAGCCCGCCTCGGCAAGGTACGTTGCTCATTGGATGGGGAGGGGAGGGGGGCACGTCTCCTACTCTCCCACTGTAAGACCATTCCCTTCGCTGAAATACAGATCGAGCAACCGACTAGTATATTTCCTCGTTCTCACTCGTCTTGTAACGATATGTTACAATATTATCTATATTTCTGACAGGGTTTTGTCACAGGATTATTCTACCGTGTTTGAGATATTCAATTTGTTACACATGCTATTTGAGATACCCCAACTATATTTCCGCGGTTCAACCTCCAGCTCCTGTAAGACAAAAACGTAGCTATATCTGAGACGTAAAAAGGAACGTCACCGTGTTCCAGGATTGGGAAGACAGAATCTGCAGATTGCGGCTGTAGTCGTACTAGCATATTGCACAAGACTGGCTGCTACACACTTTCTCAGAACCACTCTGTATGATCTCAAAAAACTCTGAAGACGTCATGCGGATAGAAGATGTGGACAGGGGTTATTTTATTAGATATTTCTGTTTTCTTGTATATAGTCGTTACTATGGCAAAATTTCAATTTTATTACACTCATATGACATCATATGACATACTTTTACTACTTTTGTTCGTGTTGCGTTAAAAATAAAGTTCATAGTTCTGCACTTAGCTCATTAAGGACAGCGCTAATATTGTTTGTGTGCCATAAGGTATGTCTCCTGTCTTTTATCATCACTAATTATATCTGAAAAACACAAGATTCCTTAAAGCTGTATCAGCGGGTCGCATGAAACTAAACCATTATTTCTTTACGTGTTCCTTGTCCAAATCAAATTCTTCCAGATCTTGTATGAGAAGTGATAGTGCTCCTTCCGTGGCACCGCAAGGACTGTAGACGACAGTGGTGATTATTCTTCAACTTTTTCTTTTCCTCAGTAGTACAAAATTATTGCATTTACTCCATTTACTATGAATTGGTATCATCTGCTGTAAGGTTTGGACGAACTTAAATTATTTAATCAGATGCGCCACTTAAGTTATGATTTAATTTTTGTTTGATATGTACATGAAACGTCAATAGCAATAGCAGTAGTTGTATTATTAGCAATAATAATCGCCGGCCAGAGGATCGAGACAGCGCCTGTAGCACAGCGAACGGCGGTCGTTGGCAGTGCGGTGCACAATTTGGGCAGTCAGGATACTGGAGGAGGCGGGAGATGAGATGATGACAGCCCCGCGACAAGTGGCAGCCTGATCTGGAGAGTCTGCCAGGATCCAGCCGTTTGCTCACGACAAGGCGCACAGGCCTTTGCCTGCGGCTGTTGCATGTGAGTAGATAGGAGGAGGAGGAGGAGGATAGTGTTTAATGTGCCATAGACAACGAGGTCATTAGAGACGGAAAACAAGCGCGGATTAGGGAGGATGTAGAGGGAAAGCAGCCGTGCCCTTTTAAAGGAACCATCCCGACATTGGTCTTAAGCGACATAGGGAAATCTCGGAAAACATGTAGCAGGATGGTCGGACGCGGGTTTGCACCGTCGTCACCCGAATGCGATTCCATTGTGCTAACCATTGCGTTGTCTCGCATATGATACATTCTTAATAAACACAAACTTCTTTCGACTCGAAAATCGAAGCATGTGCAGAAGCCTACGCCAAAACAGCTGACGAGGCGTAGCAGAGTGATGGCACAAGTATTAACGAAATTATGTTTTTGTTTTGTTGGTAGACGTTGCAAAATAACGCATTTAAAGCTTAAATTTAATCTGCCTAATATTTTCGTTTACATGGATTTTTAAAGTTATAGTATTATGTAGCAGTTAAGTGGATAAACTTGAAGACAACATCGTCATGAAATTACGTTGTTCTGCGTAAAAAAATTCTACGTTATTTCAATGATGTCCGAGGTGTACAAGCGATTCTTGTTATTGATGACATGTTAATTATAAAGCGTTAATCGGTGAATATTAAGCAACTATCTGAACCAATTGAAGGAATAAATTCATGAGAAGAGGGGTCATACAGATTGCCGATGAACATCATCTGTCTTCTCCTTTCTTTTTGACAATACCTGCAGAACACTGAAAATGCCAGCGATATGTGCTGTGTATGAATGGAAACTTGTTGCATTCACTGACGGTACCTGCTGTTGATAACGATGACGCCCACTTTACTCTTCTTCTTCACGATTTCATCCGGTACTGCTCGGTTCTATCTCAGATTTGATGTTCTAGCAGTGTTAATTGTACGTTAAAAGTGATGCACAGTAATATGGATAAGTTTAGTGATGAAGAACTGGCCAATATGCATCTCGTGTATGAGTTCACCGAATGCAATGGAAGTGTTGTAACAAGACTGTTACGCCACACTGAAGTAGCCGAAAGAAAGGCACGCGTGCACACACGCCGACGGGCGTGAATTCTGGAACAGGATAACTATTGAATGGTAGCAAGAAAAGTACGTAGCTGCTTTATACTTAACTTTATTAGCTGAGGACTACAGCGTTCTTCTTGAGACATTTATACTATAATTCTCAAACTATGTAAGGCTAATGGCGCCTTGCTAGGTCGTAGCCATGGACTTAGCAGAAGGCTATTCTAACTGTCTCTCGGCAAATGAGAGGAAGGCTTCGTCCGTATTGTCGCTAGCAATGTCGTCGTACTCCGCAGCGACGACAAACGCATCATGCGTTTCGCCTGACGCTTGTTTCAATAACGGTGTGTTTCGTGCTGTACAGTTTGAAGGTTGCATATTATGGTTTTTTTTTAACGGTTGTGAAGGTATTTTCAGAGAAACATAGGAAACTGGAGTAAGAACCCACATAAATCACGATTACGTTATTACTTTGTAACGAGGCTCCTGGGACCACTGGTCCTTTCTAATAAAATACTCTGAAAATCCCGTATAACGTCCGAAATTTTGTCGGAGTCATATGTTTATTAAAAAAACTGAACTAAACTCCGCACGAGCAGGCCATGAAGACCCAAGGGTACAGGCATTTGAAAATAGTCGGTAGCATCCGTAGAACTGATACAGATAATCGATCTATTGATTTTACCAAATTAAGTGTCAAGAATAAGGTGTGTCAAAGTTAAATGTTAAATTATGTAGACATAGGTAGCGACGCAGGGTGTAACAAGTTTCCATCAGTCTATATGTCCATCTCATTTCACCTATTCAGCTATGTGGAAACATTATGAACTGGTTATCAGTTATTACCTGGACGTTCCTTTGTTTGGATAACAACTTACTTTTTTCAACTATCCTTCAACCCAGTATATTTGCTGTATTGCGTTAACTTCAGACGTGTTGTTCGGATGCGTCTGTTTCGGGTTCATTTCCCGCCAACTGACAAATAAGTTGACGTTTCGCCTACATCAGGGGCTGATATTCTCGACGAGTTAGCCACCAACACCACCACCATCACCCCGACGACCACCACCAGTAACAGTGCTATGTGACAACCTTTCGAACTGAAGAGTGTAAGTCGGCTGTTAAATATCAATAAAAATCTTCTAATGCCAATATTGCGTAACTGTATCTTTATGTTCAAACAAATGGTTTCGAGAGACTTTGTTGTCATCTTCAAGTCTTCAAGAACTTTTTATCGTAGCCGGCCGCGGTGGTCTAGCGGTTCTAGGCGCTCAGTCCGGAGCCGCGCGACTGCTACGGTCGCAGGTTCGAATCCTGCCTCGGGCATGGATGTGTGTGATGTCCTTAGGTTAGTTAGGTTTAAGTAGTTCTAAGTTCTAGGGGACTGATGACCATAGATGTTAAGTCCCATAGTGCTCAGAGCCATTTTTTTATCGTAAAATGTGTTCGCTTTGAACTGGATCTGACGCCAAGTTGTCATGTAAATAAAATGTAGCACATTACACACTAAAGCGCCAAAGAAACTGGTACTCGTATAGGCATGTGTATTCAAATACATAGATATGTAAACAGACTGAATACGACGCTGCAATCGGCAAAGCCTATATAAGACAACAAGTGTCTGGCGCAGTTCTTAGATCGGTTACTGCTGCTACAACGACAGGTGATCAAAATTTAAGTGCGTTTGAACATGGTGTTCTAGTTGGCGCACGAGCGGTGGTACATACAATCTCCTTGGTAGCGATAAAGTGGGGATTTTCCCGTACGACCATTTCACGAGTGTACCTTGACTTTCAGGAATCTGGTAAAACCTCAAATATCCGACGTCGTGACGGCCTTGAAAAATCCTGCAAGAACGGGACCAACGACGACTGAAGAGAATCGTTCAACGTCACAGAAGTGCAACCCTTCCGCAAATTGCTTCAAATTTCAATACTGGGCTATCAACAAGTGTCAGCATTCAAACCTCCCAACGAAACATTATTGATATGGGCTTTCGCACCCTTGATGACCGCACGACACCCAGCTTTAGGCTTCGTCTGGAGCCGGCCGCTGTGGCAGAGCGGTTCTAGGTGCTTCAGTCCGGAACCACGCTGCTGCTACGGTCGCAGGTTCGAATCCTGCCTCGGGCATGGAAGAATGTGATGTCCTTAGGGTGGTTAGGTTTAAGTAGTTCTAAGTCTAGGGGACTGATGACATCAGATGTTAAGTCCCATAGGCTTAGAGCCATTTGAACCATTTTGAGCTTCGTCTGCACCCGTCCACACCGACATTGGACTGTTGATGACTGGAAACATGTTGCCTGGTCTGATGAGTAAAGTTTCAAATTGTATCGAGCGGATGGACGTGTACGTGTATGAAGACAACCTCATGAATCCATGGACCCTGCATGTCAGCAGGGGACTGCTCAAGCTGGTGGATGTTCTGTAACGATATGGGACTGTGCAGTTGGAGTGATATGATACTCCTGATACGTCTACATAAGACTGTGATACCTGACGCGTTCCTAAGCATCCTGTCTGATCACCTGCAGTCATTTATGTCCATTGTGCATTCCGACGGACTTTGGTTATTCCAGCAGGACAACGTGACACGCCACACGTCCATAATTGCTACAGAGTGGCTCCAGGAGCACTCTTCTGAGGTTGAATACTTCCGCTGGCCACGAAACTCCCTAGACATGAACATTATTGGGCATATCTGCCATGCCTTGCAACGTGATGGCAGAAGAAATCTCTGCCCCCTCGTATTCTTACGGATTTACGGACAGCCCTCCAGGAGTCATGGTGTTAGTTCCCTCCAGCACTACTTCAGACATTATTCTAGTCCGTGCCACGTTGTGATGTGGCACTTCTGCATGTGTACCAGTTTCTTTGGCTCTTCAGTGTATAAAGATGCTACATTTTATCTACACGACAACTTCACGTGAAGTCTAACTCAAAATGAACTCATTTTATAACAAAAAGTTTTGAAGAGGTGAAGATGACAGCGATGGCTATCGAAACCGCTTGCTTGAAAGTAAAGAAATAATTTTGCAGTCTGTGATTTCAAAAGCTTATGTCAAGTAAAGCAGATCGCTCCTCCTGATTTCGCTGTAAGAGGGAATTCAGTCAATTAAATTGGAAGGTGGGCATGTCATTTTGATTTTTGCATTTTATCGACGTGCACGTGAGAGAGAGAGAGAGAGAGAGAGAGAGAGAGAGAGAGAGAGAGAGAGAGCGAGCAAATTATGTTACTGTTAAACCATCTTTGGTCTTGTGCCACGGTCTTGCCTCTGTGCAGTCAGAAAAACTCTTAGTTTAATTGTGGTAGGTGATGGACGTATTCAGTAGTGTTGTGTTGATTTGTGATTGTATGTGTTAGATGACGAAAGATTTGTTGTAAAGGACAGCAAGTATGAATATGACGTATTGGAAAGCGAAGAGAATATAAATTTTGAATAATGTTATTATTTGTGGAGAGAAGAAATTTGAGGTAGGACTGCAGAACTGCGCAGCTAATATTTTAGAATAATTATTGTCAGCTAGGTAACTTGCTCAGAGGTGAGAGAGAGAGACCACTGTCACTTCCCTAAGTTAAGCGTTAAGTTATCAACTGATTAAGCTGTTTGGTTTTGATAGAAATTCTGTGTTAACACTTTGTAAGTAGGCTGCTTAGGTTATTATATTGGTAACACCACCTAGCGCTCTGTATGAAAATCACAGACTGTGCGGTGTGCAGTCTGTGGCTGGTTGGACTCATTGTTGGAATATTCGCTTGTGTAGTGTTGGGCAGTTGGCTGTGAACAGCGCGTGGCGTTGCGCAGTTGGAGGTGAGCCGCCAGCAGTGGTGGATGTGGGGAGAGAGATGGCAGCGTTTTGAGAGCATACATTGTTTCAGCGTTTTGAGAGCATACATTGTTTGTTCTCTAACGATATCTTTCATTTGCTAACTATGCCTGTCAGTAATTAGTGCCTTCAGTAGTTATAATCTTTTATTTAGCTGGCAGTATTGGCGCTCGCTGTATTGCAGTAGTTCGAGTAACGAAGTTTTTGTGAGGTAAATGATTCATGAAAGGTATAGGTTATTGTTAATCAGGGCCATTCTTTTGTAGGGATTATTGAAAGTCAGACTGTGTTGCGCTAAAAATATTGTGTGTCAGTTTAGTGACGATCAGAATAAGTAAAGAGGAAACTGTGAGTACGTTCAGTTGTACTCAGCTGACTTTGTATCAAATGACGTAGTTTTCCAGCACAGTAATTTATAATTTTTCTAAGGGGGCGTTTCATTACTCATCAACTCTTTGTTCACTTTGCTAAGCATAGTAGTGTTCAGACCAATGTTATGTGTGAAGATCACGCGAAATATTACTCTGTCCTTTTGAATACACACTTCATTCTAAAATCGTTGTCTTGGAATATCATTTGATAGAAATAGTTACTTTCCCCTTCCCACTGTCTAAAGAAGCTTTATCATTACGCAATACCTCATTGCATCATGTGATACGCAACAGTTTGAATATTTATTTATGATTTATATTATTGTATTCAGACCAATTACAGTTCAAGTCAAAATAGGTTCTGAATAAGTCAAACATTGACACAGGAGTTTAAGCTGGGTAACAGTTTGTGGTTATATAGATTTGGTAGCAAGTAGATTTCTTGTACAGTGGGGGGGGGGGGGGGGGGGGAATTTTTTTTCTAAATTTCGTACAGAAAATATATAGTAGGGAGATTAGAAAATATCGAATTTCGGCTTCCAAATTATGAGTAACTTGGAAGGAGATATCCTCGGTCTAGCAAAGCAGCGTAAATCACTTAATAAAGTCAAGTCCTTCGGTCCAGATTGTATACCAATTAGATTCCTTTCAGAGTATGCCGATATAATAGCTCCGTACTTAACAATAATATGCTTGACGAAGGAACCGTACCTGAAGACTGTAAAGCTGCACAGGTCACACCAATGCTCAAGAAAGAAAGTACGAGCAATTCGAAGAATTATGGATCCATATCACTGTCGTCGATTTGCAGTACGATTTTGGAACCTATACTGTTTTCGAACATTGTAAATTACCTTGAAGAAAACTGTGTGTTGGCACAGAGCACGGATGAGGGTATCATCTGGAGTGCCCCAGGGAAGTGTGGTAGATCCACTGTTGTTTTCTATCTACATAAATGATCTTTTGGATAGGGTGGATAGCAATGTGCGGTTGTTTGCTGATGATGCTGTGGTGTACGGGAAGGTGTCGTCGTTGAGTGACTGTAAGAGGATACAAGATGACTTGGACAGGATTTGTGACTGGTGTAAAGAATTGCAGCTAACTCTAAGTATAGATAAATGTAAATTAATGCAGATGAATAGGAAAAAGAACCCCGTAATGTTTGAATACTCCATTAGTAGTGTAGCGCTTGACACAGTCACGTCGATTAAATATTTGGGCGTAACATTGCAGAGCGATAAGAAGTGGGGCAAGCATGTAATGGCAGTTGTGGGGAAGGCGGATAGTCGTCTTCGGTTCCTTAGGTAGAATTTTGGGAAGATGTGGTTCATCTGCAAAGGAGACAGCTTATAAAACACTAATACGTCCTATTCTTGAGTACTGCTCGAGCGTTTGGGATCCCTATCAGGTCGGATTGAGGGAGGACATAGAAGCAATACAGAGGCGGGCTGCTAGATTTGTTACTGGTAGGTTTGATTATCACGCAAGTGTTACGGAAATGCTTCAGGAACTCGGGTGGGAGTCTCTGGAGGAAAGGAGGCGTTCTTTTCGTGAATCGCTACTGAGGAAATTTGGAGAACCAGCATTTGAGGCTCACTACAGTACAATTTTACCGCCGCCAACTTATATTTCGCGGAAAGAGCACAAAGATAAGGTAAGAGAGATTAGGGCTCATACAGAGGCATATAGGCAGTCATTTTTCCCTCGTTCTGTTTGGGAGTGGAACAGGGAGAGAAGATGCTAGTTGTGGTGCGAGGTACCCTCCACCACGCACCGTATGGTGGATGGCGGAGTATGTATGTAGATGTAGAAAATATCATTCTTGTGAAACAACTAGCTCTTTATTCTCGCGAGTTAATTAGTGCTATCAACAGGGGATCTTAAATTGATCCACTATTAGTAGATTTCCAAAACGCTTTTGATGCCGTGCCTCACAAGCCGCTTGTAATCAAGTTGTGTGCCTATGGCGTATCGTCTCAGTCGTGCGACTGGATTCGTTGTATCCTCTCAGAAACGTCGCAGTTCGTGGTAATTGACAGAAAGTCATGGAGTAAAAACGGAAATGTTAGAAGCCGTCTGCTGTTGCTGAACTATATATATGATGGGAGCCGCCTTAGATTGTTTGCAAATGATGCTATCATTTACCGTCTAGTGAAGTCATCACCTCGTGATGACTGGGTGTTGTGTGATGTCCTTAGGTTAGTTAGGTTTAAGTAGTTCTAAGTTCTAGGGGACTGATGACCATAGATGTTAAGTCCCATAGTGCTCAGAGCCATTTGAACCATTTGAAGTCATCAGGAGATCAAAACCCAACGCAAAATGATTTAGACAATATAGCTGTACGGTGTGAAGTGTCAATTGACGCTAAATAATGCAACGTGTGAGGTTATTCACGTGAGTATTAAAAGGGATCCATCGAATTTCGGTTACATGAAAAATCACACAGATCTAAAGGCTGTCAATTCAGCTAAATAACTAGGAAGTTGTATCACGAAAAACTTAAACTGGAACGATCACATGGATAGTGTGCGGAAGACAAACCACAGATTGCTTTGTATTACCAGAACATTTAGAAGGTGGTACAGGTCTACTAAAGAGATTTCCTACAGTACGCTTGTCTGTCCTCTACTAGACAATTGCTGTGCAGTATGGGATCCTTACCAGATTGTATTCAAGGAGCACATCGAAAAGTTCAAAGGAGGACAGTATGTTTCGTGTTATTGTGAAATAAGGGAACGATTGTCAGGGAAATGATACGCGAGTTGGAGTGGCAATCATTAAAAGAAAGGCATTTTTCGTTGCAGCGATAAGCGAAATTAGAGCTCGCACGGAAGGATTTAAGTGTTCGTTTCTCTCGCGCACTATTAGATAATGCAACGGTAGACAAATAGTGTGAAAGTGCTTGAATGAACCCTCTACCTAGCACTTCGGTGTGAACTGCCTTGTGAACCAAAGACCGACGTACTAGAGAACATAATTAATTTTATTAATGTCCTTATTCCTTGTGAACAATTCAGAAACAGTTTTCTGTCAGTTTTCCTCGTTGCAACGATTGTTCCCCACCGTTACACTTAATACCTGTATTTAAAATAAACTTGTTGATCACGTAATTTAGAAATAAATTATGCATGCAACTGCCATCTCCATTGCAGGGAAGTCGGAAACAGCACGAAGCCTCTATGTCGAAGGGCGAGGTGAATGGCAAACTATCAGTCTCTGTCTCTGAGTGGGTGCGCGGGGGGTGGGGTTCTGTGGTTTCAGTGTGTTCGGCTTAATAATCACATCAGGCGGGTGCAGGGTTATTTTCTTCACTGAAGCGAAGTCTCGACATGTGCCTGGAGCCGTCCGTTTTGATTTGTTGAGGTGATGGTTGTTTCATTAACAGTCTGAGAATCCACAAACACCAATGGCTGCCATTCTCAAATAATTATCCTCCATAACACGTGGATGGAAGTCGAGCTGACCGGTGGGAGTTATATGTACTCACGAAGCGTGGACCGTTCTCTGTGAGAAAGAAATCCAGTATTCGCGTGATCTAAGTAACCTTATTTTTCGCAGTTGTTATTGTACTTGCAAATCTCTCTGGCTCATTGGAAAGGCCATCAATGTCATTCGCTGTGTAGATTAAATATATTATTTCTTGAGTTACCATCCCTTTTTCTCAATACATATCAACAGTACAGGATAATGATGTTAGAAAGGTTTCTTAACCGACTTCTGACTCTGCACATCGATTTTGCTCTAAAACTTACCATTTGTTGAAAATTTTAACATACGAGAGACGTATCTGTCACAGGCAGGCAAAAGGACTTCATGGATACCCATCTTCATAACTATATTCTACGAAAGTAACTTGTTAATTACTGCCTTGTCATATTACCTTATTACAAACACCAAATTATTTGTTTTAAAATACTGATTAACTGGATAATTTGTAAACAGCATTGTCATAGATAATAACCATGACCACTGCGGTAGTCTATTATCTCTGCCCGTTGTACGAGTTGATTTTTCTAAACATTAATACCTTCCGAAACATCAAACATATTTGTCATTGTCGCCTTGAAATGTGTTTACCTACGGCCTAATATGATTACTTTAACTGAAAATGTTTTTCGAGTTTAAGTTATAGGTTATGTAGCCCGTCGTTCAAGCCGGGACAAACATTCCTAAAGCAAAACACATTCATGGGCACACAGAACTGTACTGATAAGGATGTATAATAGATTCGTTATTATTTTACATCGTGCGATTCCTTTTTAAAAATGTTTTCTCTTTATTTCCACGACTACGTTTATCCCAGCAACTACTCGTATTCCATATACTGTCCTTGGTTAAAATCATAGAAGAGCGAAAGTTCCGGACGGGTTCCCAGGTAGTCGATAATAACCACAATGATACGTAACCAACAGCCTTATCTCACTGTAGAGAATGGTGACTAACATTGTTGATGACTAACCTGTGAACTCTGTGAATGTCACAGGAAGACCCGTTCCATCATTTTAAGGCCATATGTCATATTCCCGGTGAGTATAATGCTTAGCTGGCTACGAAATCCGCACTGTTGTATTTGAAGCTCAGCCTTTGCGTCTGGTCATCTGGTAGACGGACGATACAGATTAGTACATCCCAATAACCCTCCGTGACTTTCTTAGTTATAATAGGACCCTCCATATTTTTCGTAATTAGGTTTTTAATTGTTGCCAAGACATATTTCAGTATTTTTTCGAGCAGTAGGTTACGAGTATGTAGGTACAGAATCTTATCAGGGGAGCGTTCCCACGGTCGAACGGAGTTGAGCATCACACATGTCACGAAAAATGTTGCTTACAGCAGGTCAGTTCACTGGTGTGAGGTGTCTCGCATGCTGGCATAGTTAGGACATCACCCGAAAAATGGGCACCAAACAGTCAACTTCAATTACGGATAGATCTAAATCTGTTCTCCACAAACCCACCTAACGATGTGGCGGAGCGTACTTGGTTTACTACTGTCGTTTCGCCACTCTTTTAGTCGCGAATGGGGGCGGGAGGAACAATTGTTGGTAAGCCTCCGTGTGAGTTCGACTCTAATTTTACCTTTATGGTCTTTTCGCCGGCCGGGGTGGCCGTGCGGTTCTAGGCGCTACAGTCTGGAACCGAGCGACCGCTACGGTCGCAGGTTCGAATCCTGCCTCGGGCATGGATGTGTGTGATGTCCTTGGGTTAGTTAGGTTCAATTAGTTCTAAGTTCTAGGCGACTGATGACCTCAGCAGTTAAGTCGCATAGTACTCAGAGCCATTTTGGTCTTTTCGTGAGACATACTTAGAAGAAAGCAGTATATTGGCTGACCTTTCCAGGATCATACGCTCTCGGTATTTTCACAGTAAGTCGCAACTTGATGCAGAACGCCTCGCTTGCAGTGTCTGCCTATGGAGTTGACTGAGAATCTCCGTGACGCTTTCACGGTTACTAAATGGACCTGCAAAGAATCGCGCTGATTTCCTTTCACGTTTTCTATTGTCGCTATGAATCTTATCCGGTAGGGATCGCAGACTGACGAGGAATATTGAAGTATTGGTCAAACGAGTGTTTTATAAGCTACTTCCTTTGTGAGTGGACTACATTTCCTGAGGATTCTTCCAATGAATGTCAGTCCGATATCTGCCTTACATACGATTAGTTTTATGTAGTCGTTCTACTTTGAATCGCTCCGTATACATACCCCTAGACATTTTATGGATGTTAGTGCGTTGAGTAATTGTTTTGCATTCGCGTAGTAGTAAAATAATGGGCCTTCTTGCGTAATTATGATTAATATGTTAGTTTTGTTTATGCTGAGGGTCAACTGCCAATCCCTGCACCAATCGTCGTCTATCTGCAGGTCTTCGTGTATTTACCTATAATTTTCGAGCTTTTCGACTTTTCTCTACAAGAGCAGCGACCGGGAAAAGCCTCATGGAACTTCCTACGTAATCTAATAGGTCATTTACATGTGTTGTGGGAAGAAAGGGTCCTGTAACACACCATTGTGCTACGTCCGAAGTTACATTTACGTCTGAAGATCTCTTCCCATCGAGAATGACATGCTGTGTTCTATTTTCTGGAAATTCAATCCAATCACACACCTGGTGTGATGTTTCGTAAGCTCGTGTTTTGTTCATTAGGCGGCTGTGCGGAATATCAAGCTCTATCTGTATAGTATGAACTCATCTACCTGGCTGCCGGTATTTATTATCTTCTGGCTCTCGTGGAATATCAGTAACTCCTGTTTGATACAGAAAATACCTGTCTTATTATTACACTCCATTAAACTTAGAGTTTTACTAAATAAATGTCGACGACTGAGTCATGCGAGAGCATACGAAGAAATACGAAATGTTAGAATATTGTGTATTTTATTTTGTATCGCACCAAGTCATTCAGTCGGCGCTTAAATATCCTGCCGAGATCTTCGTGTAGGGTATGATCATAGTTTTTTACGTTTACGAGTTAATTATGTTCATTAGTATTAGAAGTGTATTTCTGTAAGGCTACGGTTTTTATTTACAAAAAAATGGCTGTGAGCACTATGGGACTTAACTGCTGTGGTCATCAGTCCCCTAGAACTTAGAACTATTTAAACCTAACTAACCTAAGGCCATCATACACATCCATGCCCGAGGCAGGATTCGAACCTGCGACCGTAGTTATTTACAAAAAAAACTCATCGTCATAGCCTTCTTGCAATCCTACCAGAAGCTACATGTGAATAAACTCTTCTCGATTCACAGGCTGCGTCATTTCGAATAAAACACTGAAGCTTTCGACAGCACGTGATGCTACAGGTCTTACGATTGCCAGCAGCCGTCTCCTGCAGGGAGCGAGTAACCATTTCAGATGAGTTAAATATTTCTCGAGAGCGTTTAAATGCATGCAACCTCTCGATAGCACACGTGGGCCCTGCACGGAATCGCGAAGTTTGGCCGACAAGCCGATTAGCGTGACGTGCCAGCAATGACAGTCACTGGTTTACTCATGATGACAATGGCGGAGATAGCCACTGAAAGCTAGAGTGTTTAATTAGAAATGAGGCTGCTGGAAAACCGAAGAAATTTTATTAAGGCATGCCGCCATGTAAGGCTCTGAGGACACTGAAGCTACACATATCAGCTTGCAGTACGATATCGCCTCCGACTGCGATGGACATCATCAAAAGAACTACAACACTGAACGGTTAGGAGACTGTCTAAATGTTTACCGAAGAGGTCCATTTAAGGGCAGACTAACTTCATATCGCTTCTTCAGTGTAATTGTTTTACCCACTCTATGTGCATTGCAACAAGACGACAGTTCAAGGGCGGAGAGTATGTGTGATGTTAGGGCAACGCTCGGCAGCTGGTGGACCACGATCCGTAGGGTTTTTCATTGATTTAGAATAGAAGAGACAACTCCCTCATTTTGTGCGTGACTCTGCACTCTGCACTATCTTAGATCAGATAGTTAAGATCATACATTGCTCAGAACAGTTAGGGGAACATTATTTTGAGCGTCTACCATACTTCATTAAACAATAATTCAGGACTAGATATGTTACCAAATTATACATTTATCTTTTACAAATTAAGTGCCCAACAAGATCATTACATCCTCGATCATCTACGTTAAAAAGAACTGTCCGAAAGGTGTAGAAAACAAAGTGGAAACAGTCATTCAGCTCGTCATCATGGGTGCTTTTTATTGGTCTTTGAGAGCTTCAGTAATGTATATGTCCTCCGTGAGCGTTTATCTCTGCCTGACGCCTATATGGCAAGTTTAATGTAAGTCTGGGAATGTCACCCTATGGTGTCCGTTATCATTCTTCAGTGAGAGCCCACTACAGCTTTTGGACAGTCTGTGGTTGTACAGGACCACCAGGAACACGTCTGTAAAGTACGTCCCACATATGAACGACGGAAGTCTGAGTCGTAAGATCCTGTTCATTACAGTCTATTCGGACACGGCGGCTGTAGTGGCCCTTGTGAGATCGTCTAGCAGTGCTCTGGCGGTATCCGTACGACACCGCAATGCAGAAATGGCCAGATATCGATCTTCATGTGGGATTGTAATGCCTCGACGACCTTGTCCAACTCGCCATGTTTACTGACCTGTTTCCGTGCAGTGTGTCCACAACCTATGGATGACACATGGACAGCCAATGGCACCTGCAGCAACAAGACCGAAAACCGCCCTTGCAACTTGCACTGCATAAAGATGTCGCTTTGCATGTGCTTGGTTGAATACAATTCCCACAAATGACAACTGCCGTCTGTGAACCTCACTAGAAAACACTGGTACACAGATAGTCACTTCCATCTGAGGGGTCACCTGACACTAATGCATGACACAGCCAATAGCTGGCGAATGATTTCAATTGTTCCCTACACTGAAAGCGAAGATCTCAAGAGGCAATATAAGACCACAGGTACGGGACGTTGATACAAATATTCCCCTAATTCTTTTGAACATTGTATCATTATCCTTATTATCTGTGTATTCACTTGTTGAATATGTTTCCGTCCATTCTTCGTAACGATTCATGGCAATCGTATGTCTTACGAATAAACAAAGCGAAGTCCTTTGCAATTAACAATTCTCTAGTTTTTATTGATACCACATATGGATCCAAACTTCCCCCAGACCATTCATTTACCTGCCTATTGACGTGTGTAATATTTCAAAAAAGGAAATGAAACTGCCGCAATCTTTATTAGGTTATTCTATATCTTAACACGTAACAGATTGTGTGTTAATAACTTTATCTGTTGCACTTAGAATCAATATAATGGTATTAGTGGGCCGATGTAAGTGCATGTATCCGGCCCATTTATAGTTTCAGATGTTTATTACAAACCCAGCGGCACGTGAATTAACGTGACACGAGCATATTTCTTGTTTAAAACATCTCATTTGATCTGACATCTCACTCTACACGCTTCAGAATTATTGTTTTCCACTTAGGGAGAAATACTTCCTCGATCACGGTGCATTAATACATCTCCAAAATCAGTAATCAGTAGTAATCTCGAATTAACGCCTCATTTCCAGAGAGGGAAGGATGAAGATATCCACAAGAGCTGCCGATTAATTCCTTAATTTCAGGATCTCCTCTCAGCTCCACAAAAATAAAGATTCCAACCTGCCAGCCCATCAGCCTCAGGAACAGAATGCAAGCACTCCCGTAGTTACGTATGATGCCTCCAGCAGCACTCCTTGCAAAAAATGGTTCAAATGGCTCTAAGCACTATGGTACGTAACATCTGAGGTCATCAGTCCCCTAGACTTAGAACTACTTACACCTAACTAACCTAAGGACATCACACACATCCATGCCCGAGGCAGGATTCGAACGTGCGACCGTAGCAGCAGCGCGGTTCCAGACTGAAGCGCCTAGAACCGCTCGGCCACTGCTGCCGGCATTACTCCTTCCCAAAGTACTTAAATTTTTGTCCAGTAACTGCTTGAAAATATCTGCCGACATTTAAAAGCCATCATAATAGGCTTCTATTATAACACAGACAGGTCAGTGCGAAGTTAAACCCATTAACTCCAGGCTGAACAAAGCCCACATTCAACGGAGACGTCCGTCACTTTAGCTGAGTAGTCAGCTTGTCTGACCGCCATGCAGCGCATCCGCATTCAGTTCCTGGATTGATCGGTGATTTTATCCGCCCTAGTCATTATTTCATCATTATCGTCGAGTAGGTTGCCAAATGTCACGCCAACTGAAGAGACTTGCAATTCGGGGGCCGAACTTCCCCAGGCGGGGACTCCCGGACGTCAATGTCGTACGATTTCATTTTAGTGGAAAACGGCTGTGGCGTCTACAACAGCCAAGAGGACGAGGGCAGAAACGAATAATATGTTGCAAAGGATAGTAATTCAAGCCCACCTTCCTGTTGTTTTAACGATTTCTATGACGAACTGTGAGAACCTGTACAAAATAACAAAATATATCGTCTTTAATGATGGAAGAGTTAGGTTATTGGCGCTATTCCTTCAGTAACTATCATAATAGTCTCATTTGCCAACATGTTACTGTACACAATTTACTGCTCGACTACTTGAATAAGGTTAACAGCTTTCATAATGCATTGCACCTTTTAATGCGACTGAAACATCCATATGGTGGTATCATTAGTTCCTCTTTAATGGAGAAAACAGATAAGATAGTTGGAGGCGGTAACATGTCTGTTGTTGTTATCGTCTTCAGTCCAAAAACTGGTTCGTAGCAGCTCTCCATGCTACTCTTATCTTGTACTTCTCCGAATAACCATTGCAACCTACATCGTTCTGAATCTGCTTACGTATTCCTCTCTTAGTCTCCCTCTACAATTTTTACATTTTTACCCCCCTCCCCCCCTCCCCAACCACACACTCTCACACACACACACACACACACACACACACACACACACACACACACACACTCTTCCCTCCACTTCCCTCCAATATTAAATTGATGGTCTCAGAATGTGTCCTATCAACCGACTCACTCTTTTGGTCAAACTGACCCATAAATTTCTTGTACCCTCAATTCTATCCAGTACCATCTCATTAGTTACGTGATCAACCCATCCAGTCTTCAATATTCTCCTGTAGCACCAAATTTCAAAAGATTCTATTCTCTTCTTGCGTGAAATATTTATTGTCCATTTTTCACTTGCATACTACACTCAGCATAAACAGCTTCAGAAAATGACTTCCTGACTTACGTCTATATTCGATGTTAACAAATTTTTCTTCTGGAGTAATTCTTTGTTGCCTTTTCCAATCTACATTTTATATCCTCCCTACTTCGGCCATCGTCAGTTGTTCTGCATTCCAAATAACAAAATTCATCAAATGTCTCGTTTCCTAATCTAATTCCTTCAGCATCACCACGTTAAATTCGACTACATGATTATCCTTTTGTTCATGTACGTTTTATATCTTTCTTCCAAGATACCGTTCATTCCGATCAACTGCTTTTCCAAGTCTTTTGCTGACTGACTGATTTATAATCTTATCGGCAAACCCAAAGGCTTTTAGCTGTTCTCCCTGAACTTTCCTACTCCTGATTTTTCTTTTGTTCCCTTTACTGCTTGCTCAATGTACAGATTGAATAACACTGGAGATAGGCTTCAGCCCTGTCTCACTCCCTTCTCAACCACTGCTTCCCTTTCATGCCCTCCGCTCATAACAGCCGTCTGCTTTCTATGTAAGTTGTAAATAGCCTTTCACTACCTTTAGAATTACAGAGAGAGTATTCCAGGTAATATTTTTTAAAGTCTTTCTTTAACTCTACAAATACTAGAAACGTAGGTTTGACTATCGTTAACTTATCTGCTAAGATAAGTCGCAGGGTCAGCATTGGCTCACGTGTTCCTACATTTCTCCGGAATCCAAACTGCTTTTCCCCCGAGGTCGGCTTCTACCAGCTTTTCCTTTCTTCTGTAAGGAATTCGTGTTAGTACTTTGCAACCATGACTTGTTAAACTAACAGTTCAGTAATTTTCACCACTGTCAGAAACTGCTGTCTTTGAAACTGGAATTAATACATTCTTCAAATCTGAGGGTATTTCGTCTCTCTCATACATCTTGCACACCAGACGGAAGAGTTTTGTCACATCAGGAGCTCCCAAGTGTATCAGTAGTTCTAACGGAATGTCGTCCACTTCACGGATTTTGTTTCCACTAAGGTCTTTCAGTGCTCTGTCAAATTTTTCTCGAAGTATCATATCTCTCATCTCATCTTCATCTACGTTCTCTTCATTTCTGTAACACTAAATACTCTATATACTCCTTCCACCTTTCAGCTTTCCCTTCTTTGCTTAGTACTGGTTTCCTATCTCAGCTCTTTATGTTCATACAGCCGCTTCTCTTTTCCCCAAAGGCGTCTTTAATTTTCCTGTAGGCGGTATCTACCTTTCCCCTAGAGAAATATGCCTCTAAGTCCTTACATTTTCCCCGTATCTATTCATGCTTAGGCATTTTGCGCTTCCTGTCAATCCAGTTTTTTTTAAACGTTTGTATCCCCTTTTGCCTGCTTCTTTTGCTGCATTTTCTTATTTTTTTTTTACTTTCATCAAATATATTCAGTAGCTCCTGTGTTATCCAAGGATTTCTATTGGGCCTTTTCCTTTTACCTACTTGATCCTCTGCATCCTTCAGTATTTCATGTCTAAAAGTTACCCGTTGGTCTTCTGCTGTATTCCTTTCCCCCGTTCTCGACTATCGTTGCCTAATTCTACCTGAAAGCTCAACAACCCCTCGTTCTTTCAACTTATCCAGATCCCATCTCCTAATATTCTGCCTTTTTGCCATTTCTTCAGTTTTAATCTGCAGTACACAACCAATACATTGTAGTCAGAGTGTTGTGGCGTAACAAGCTAGCTACGCCACACTGAGAAGGGAGCCGAAAGGCACGCGTACACACACGCCGACTGGCGTAAAGTCTGGAACAGGATACGTTATAACTGCTATAAAGAAAATACGTAGCTATGGAATATACTTAACTTTATTCTTTGTTGGTTTACAACGTTCTTCTTGAGACATTTATTCGATAACTCTCAAACTAGGTAAGGCTAATGGCGCCTTGCTAGGTCGTAGCCATGAACTTAGCAGAAGGCTATTCTAACTCTCTCTCGGCAAATGAGAGGAAGGCTTCGTCCGTATTGTCGCTAACAATGTCGTCCGTACAACTGGGTCGAGTGCTCGTCCGTATCTCGAGACCTGCCTTGTGGTGGCGCTAGGTCTGCGATCACACAGTGGCGACACGCGGGTCCGACATGTACTAAATGGACCGCGGCCGATTTAAGCTACCACCTAGCAAGGGTGGTGTCTGGCGGTGACACCACACAGAGTCCACATCTGCTCCTGGAAATGTGTTACAATTTAAAATCTGTGTCCGAAATATCTGCCTTATCATTACACAATCAACCTGAAAACTTCCGGTGTTTCTAGGTCTCTTCCACGTACACTCTTTGACATAAAACTCGACCGGCGGCCGGCCGCTTCAGAGGCTAAGTCCGCGCCGATCGCGACATGGGACAATAAAACTGGCCAACTCGCTAATTCTCTAAGTCCGGTTATTTGCACAATCTGGCAACACTGCAGACTGCGGCACTTCCTGGAGGAAAACTTGTCCCATGATAGAGAAACACTAGGCTGATTACGCCTGTGGTCTAGCGGTAGCGTGCGTTGTTTCTGTTCGTAATGTCAGTGGATCGAGAGCAGCTGGCATAAAATATTTTTATAGCCTCTTCTGTCTGAATGCTGAAGACGTGAATGTAATGGTAGCGCAGATTCAATCTATTTCGCTTTCTGACACACCGATATCAAAATTTCATCCAGTAACGATTTTGCGGCAGATTTCCTGCAGACTGTCCTCCTCTGGACGCCGTATGCAGCAAAGCTCCGGGATCCATTTGCTGCAGCGGCCGTGGCGACAGCAGCGGCGCTGCACTCCCCCGTTCTTTATCGAAAGCGCCTGCTCCCGCTCATCGCTTTTGATGATTTAAAACGCTTTATTATTAAATGTTGCTCCACAGAAAATTTCTACGATTTCCATTCACGCTCAAAAGCAACGGAGACAGCCGCCCTGATTAGTAGGCGGGTATTATATTACATTAATCGGCAAGAGCTGAGTATGGCCCGAAATTAATTTTATAGACTGGGACGAAATTAAACCACCTCGCTACATTCGATGAATTTATAAATGCTTCATACCTCGTTTCTGTTCCTTTCAAACTCAATTATTTGTGCAACTTTTGGTCAATGTTCGGATGTTTTCGTCAAGCCGGGGTGAGCGTCTGTGGTGTAAAGTGTATTACAGTTCTTGTTTCATTCCTTATGGTAACTCTATGCGATAAACTGTGTGAATACCTTGCAATGCATGCTCTGTAGCAGTGCAGGAACACTGCACATTCGGAGTTCCATGCATGGGTTCATGAAGTATTTAATGTTGATCGGAAGTGATAGTTAAGGTCATCAGATTTAGACCAGAAAAATTTGTCGTTTTGGAGGTTTCAGAGAACGGAAAGGAATTGCTAACGCCGGTGTTAGAAAACGTCTACAGTAAAATGCTATTGCAAAAATTTAGATGAGGGGAACTATATTAATCAACATGTGCACTTCATAAACAACCTTCTGACATGTTAGACCTATATGACGAACAAAACTCAAATTTATATCGTTGACAGTCGCTTTGAATCTTTTCAGGATCTATTTTACAGTGAAGCACCTTGGCATTTGCAAAGCAGACATCCATGATACTAACTTAATTTACTAAGTCGAATCGGACGAAGATTGATGTTTAAAGGCATTCTTCAGATTTTGTATAAAGAATTTTTAGTAGCCGTTTGCAACTCCATTAATTAAAATGGAAAATAAAAGGTTGTAGTCAGCGGCCTCCACCGAGATTGGAACTGCTATGTCATACAGTACGACTACCGCAGCGCACAAGGGAACCTCTTTTTTTTAATTTTGCTTTTTTTCTTTTACTTTTTTTGACGATTACCCCTTTTTTCTCTCTTATTTTAAAGCCCCTTAGGAAAATGGCAATAAAAAAAGGAACTAAGTGCCACCGCCACTTTTCATCCTATAACAAAAAAAAAAAAAAAATTTGGTCCACTTCAGGCGTTGGCTCCTGACTAAACCTACCCGAAGAGCTGCCTATATACCAGGGGAAATATGGGAATTCAAGGTGTGAGTTTCTTAGTTTTGAGTACACTTACTAAAGAAATATAAAAACAACAATGAGAGTTACTGATTTATGATGCTTAGTTTGCAGTGAGTTCTGAGTATTATTAGTAACTACGCTCCAGTCCCTAAACCTAGTTACAGTAAGCGAGTCAGACGCATTACGTATTCCAGGCCGTAGCAGCCGCGACTTGGAGACACCAGCTATGGTCACTTCCCAGCCCGCTGTAGGATCACATCGGTTCGTCTTCTTCCTGCTGGTACTGTATCTGAGATTTGGCAACAAGGCAATGTATGTTTGGCAACTCTGTGATCGACGAGTTACTTCCTGGTGTGCACGGAATTAAGCCTCAAAGTTCACTTGATTTTACCTGTCATTTCCATTGAATAATCTGAGTTATTATCGCTTGAAGGGTAACAAAAGATTGTAAATTTACGGTTTTCAGCCCAGGAAAGTCGTTGCACGTGGAAATCGCAACTAATCTCGACCTTTAAATAGCGGTTTACGAGTTCTAGGCACTATTGCCGTCGTAAGAGGACGCTCAGACCCATACCTCTTCGCCAGCTCTGTGGTAACGTGCTGACCTGTGGAAAAGCGCCTGTTATGGTTTGCAGTACCAGTCTCACTGACTGCAACGTTTTTATCCCTTCTGTGAAAGAGCTACAAGGAGTCGGATCAAACGTAAATAAGGAAATCGCAAGAAAATACTTTCGGCTCATAGTGCAATGTTGAAAAACTTACAATGCTGCACAACAGGCAACGCCTCTTTCCGCTGCTGACAAGCGAATTTTGGGTTTCTAGGAATACGTAACTACATTTATGAAATGCCACATTTGCATACCTCTTGAGTACGACACAGCATACCAATGAAACACAGACCCAATCAAAATCTAAGTGATTAGTATTTTACTAATTCGTGTCGATAGAGGCACATTTGTGTACAGATACTCGGTTTTATTAAAACATACTTTCGTCGTAAGGTTATCGTGGTTAGTTTTATTTCATTTCTTATAATACAGTGCACAATTTTCGTAAGGTTTCCTTTAGTGTTGTTAAAACAATAACAAACATGAGAGAGAAATTAATCATCAACGATATATGCGAATTCTCTGATGTTATCTATGACAGTATGACAATGCACGTGCATTTTATTGATTACATGCATGTAGAAAACTTGTTCTGAGTTAAAGCTGTCAAACAAAGTTTGAAGAAGAATAAAATCTCACTACCACACGACAGCTAATGTAGAAAATACTTTTCTGACATATTATGGCACGATGCGTTCTCCCTACACATCTTCGAGATGCATCTGCTGCCTGCTGTCTATTAAACCTGAACAGAACAAAATGTCACAGTAGTTAGCCCTTTTTCCACATGCGACTACTTTGGGTTGAGAAGTGAAGGGAAGTATGTTCAAAGTTCCATTAGATTGACAACTTCAGCAGACAGCAGAATTGCGTTTTAAAAAATGTAGCACTGAATGTATTCGAACTCGCGACATCTTATCTACGCTACTAGCTGACACGTAGCTACAACAGCTCCAGAGCTCGACAACTATTCCTCCAGAACTTTTTGATTCCACAGCACTGTGAGATTATGCATATGGCCAGGTCTTGACTTCTGAGAGACAAACACTTACAGCTTTTCTTTTTTTTTTTTTACTGAACGACGTTTTCTACAAACAGATAGCGCAATAGAATAGCTCAAGTGGAAAGGAACACTTCCTATTTAAACTTCTGCATCCTACACTGTTGGCAGTTCTGTGTAGGTGGCAGTTACGTGATTTTATTTCGGTGATTACAAAATATAGAGTGGAATGTATGCACTGGGTAGCCGAGGAAGCTAGTTCATGGTGATTCGGTCAACCAAGTAAATGAATTTACTGAACATGGTGCAAATTACTACAGGACGCCTGTGTGTCAGAATTCTCATCCAGTGTGGCGCAACGGCGTTACGATAGAAAAATGAGAGAAGAGGATTTCGTGGTCAGTTGGACAGATGGTAGGTTGTTATACCTATGGTCTGGGTTGGATTCCCACTTCTGTCAATGATTTTGGATAGGGAGAGACAGAGCCCATTCTCTCCTGGCTACACCAAGTGAAGAAGGTGTAATGGCAGTGTGGTCTGAAAATTCACATTAAAGATGATTTTCCTTCTCTACCAAGTAGACGGTAGGTTGAACCACAATAAAGTCTGGAGTGGCGACATGTAGAAACTCTATCACCAGTAACCTTTCTTATACTAGTTATTTATTTCAAGTGCCGAAACAAACGCTATGTATGGTCACAGGACACTTATTCCATCTTTCTGTATGTCGATAAGATTGGTTCTGAACTGGGAATGCAACTCGGACCGCCCTCAACGCGGAATTTGATCCCTTCGTGACAATACAGCTCGGCTACAATTTGTTGTTTGTTCAAAACTGCAGATTCCACAACATCTCCACATATTACGCGTGAATGGGATCGAATCCTGGCCCGGCACTAAAGATTTAATTATGTATTATCAAGCTCTAGCATGAGAACACCTATCTGCTGGTGGATAAGAATTTTGATTTTTAATGTATTTTCATTCGTTGTAAACACTAACGATATCTGACGTTTTTAACTCCCAGTGAGACACAGAACTATTTGCGAGATGACTGTAAGTTCAAGATGTTATTCTGAGGCCGGCCGGAGTGGCCGAGCGGTTAAAGGCGCTACAGTCTGGAACCGCGCGACCGCTACGGTCGCAGGTTCGAATCCTGCCTCCGGCATGGATGTTTGTGATGTCCTTAGGTTAGTTAGGTTTAAGTAGTTCTAAGTTCTAGGGGACGTATGACCACAGCAGTTGAGTCCCATAGTGCTCAGAGCCATTTGAACCATTTTTTTGTTATTCTGAGCAGCTGGTGGAGAAAAATTCGGTAGCTGACGTCTCTCTGTGTGTAGTCAACAACGATATATGTGGGGCTCTATTCCCAGTGAGCGCTGAACTCTTCGTCATATTATTTCTAGTTCAAACATGCTCACATATCACTGCTGGCGCAACAAACCCATATTTAACGTTCGTTTTCTCTAGAATATAACAGCGATAGGTGCCTGGTAGGAGACCTGGGAAGGAAAAAATTAATGTTTTGTCTCGTCATTTCAGTTAAAACATCTAGCTACTGCCGCGAAAATCCGATATGTCACATTTGACTGTGCTTCGATAGCAATCCGATTAGGTTCTGGGTTCGAATCCGTGTCCAACACAAAGCTTTAACTCACGGCATTTCAAGTAAGTTACTTGTGAAGAAGCAATATTTAACATTTCTCGTAGTTCGTTAACAGGGACAATAGATTATGGGTAGGAATTCGCGTCTGTTAAACATGTTTGCGTTATGCAATTCAAGTTGATATTTGCTAACTGATACTGTCTAAAATCGAGGTATATCACTCTCTGTATGCTTAATCAGGAATGACTGTTAGTTTCCGTCAGTAACGAAATCTTTGCTTAGTCTGCATGAGCTGGGTTTGAATCCATATGCGGAACAAGACGGTTCGTCGTGTCATTTGAAGTTCATACATATTCTCAACTAGCTGCTCGTGAATAACTTAAATTTTTAATGTCATTTTGTGTTAAATAATAAGTACGGTACGTTACTTTGAAGAGGAAATCATGAATACGACGAACTTACTACGTGCATTACCAATCTGACGTAATAATGAGAGTGGTAACATTTCAGGTATGTCATTTATTGTAATAAATGTGAACTTACAAGCCTTAAGGACAGTCTTATCTGTGATAAGGTGTTCCCTGATATTTGTAGTATCGTGGTATTACTTTACATCTTGAGTTATTGCGGTACAGAGCAGTGTTTTCTAGTGGTGACTTGTTGGAACCATTTTCAATAGTCAAACGACTGTACCAAGGAGCGATTAGAGGACCTGCTGGACAGCTTTTTTTGAATAGGACAATGTTCCTGTCCAATAATTTTTAGATTAGTTACAATAAGCTTACGCTGCAAGAGAACTCGCTTGTATTTTTCAATATGTGGTCTGTTGTCGGTTTGAAGGCCTTACATTGCATCGGAAACTTAGTGCAACTCCACCGAGGGCTGTCTGGAGTAGGGTGGAGATAGCAATGTGAAAGTTGTGAGCTGTCGAAGACGATCTTCATATTCCTAGTGCGATTAGGACATCGTATACTCTTGACGACGTTTAGCACCTGTGCGGTCAGTCAACCAATTTCAGAATTCATGTTGAGTAATCCTGCTAAATTCCCATAATATTGTCTTTTTATACTGATGAGTAATATGGGTAGTCGTCACGTTCATGTGCCGTCTACAACGCAAATTTAATGTTACTATCCTGGGAATTAACCTGCAATACGTTTTGTATCTCATAATCGGAACTATCTGCATTAACCGTCATCAGAGCAATGTCAGGGAACAGAATACAGCAGTGCCTTGGTACCTACCTGGGGACCTGCTTGAGTCGTGTTCTAAGGAAAGGGTAGTTGCTGGTTCACATTATATTACACTAGCGAGAAGTACCGACTTTTCCTTTTCTCTGCAAACATCCCGAACTAAATTCAGTAACTAAATGCTAAGAATATATTTGCATTGTGCCAACTCAAAGATTAATAGATATGGATATAGATACAGATTTTTATATTTAAAGCCATTCTCGTTCTGCGTTGGAATAAACATCATTCATTATTTGATTGTTCTTGTTACGATTGTTGTCATTCTCTCACTCGCAAGAGTTTTCACATTCCTATTTGGTATCGATGCACATGAAGAGTGGCTATGAAAGAAGGGAATACTGAATGTTACGTCATGCAGAATACACTCATTTACTTCTGCTCCTCGTGATCAACGCTGCAGGAGAAGTGAGATACATAAAGTTGACAGTGTGAGGACAGACATGCTGGCACAACTCTGCAACTACACAGTGTTACCAGATAAAATGGTGCTGCGGAATCGAAAGTGTAGTACGGACTTTGCCACAGTAGCAGACAGCTGCTAATTTCGGACCATGACCATGGATTACACTTCGGTCAGTGCTGGTTAGAGTGTTGCAACTGTAAATGGAAGGCTTTGTTTGACAGTCTTGTGCTGATGCTGTCTGAATAAATTATGCCATTGGATAAAAAGCGGTTTAGTTTTGAGACCTAACCCACAAGGGGAGAAGGCACAGTGGTCTGCTTCAGGAATTTCAAGCAATAAAACACGAAAAGCAACCCAGGAATGGTTCGAACAGCTACTTTCATGCAGAGACATGCATTTGGAATCTGTTCATCGTTACGGGGTCAAACAAGAGGGTAACATTACTGAAACAATGATCAGGCTACTTAGTATATAAGAGAGCATACAGATTTCAAGGAGGAAACGTATGAAGACGCAGACTTCCTCGTTATCAATATGTGCGGTATATCTTTCGTGTTAACGAAAGTAATATCCCGCTTTAACTCTTCTTACGTCTCAAATGAAATGAATGCCATGAGGAATCGAATATTTGTTGACTGCGTCTCTTCTTGCTTCCATCCGTACCAACATATTTCTTCATTCTCGTGGTAATCATGACATTCTTTTTGTATGCTGCAAAAGATTGCACGTGGACAAATTCGACATCGAGGTGCAAACCGTTCGGTATCTTACATTATATTCAATTCGAATAAGCTTCAGATGTATTTTTACTTCGTTTGTATTTTTAGATGATTATGAACGTTACGGAAAATTATCTCACATGCTTTATGTTGAATGAGAAACATTGAATGACCCGTTTTGCTTTCCCTACGTTGAAATGATATAATGTCGGCGTCAACAGCCTTCTTCCACGCCGGAAGCTGAAACTTGTATCATTCTGGATTAATGATAATTGAATGTCTCAAATGTAGACATAGCCCACAAGGCGACGTCAGAAACCATCAGGGGAGAACGCCGCATAAAAACCAAACGTGCGCGCGCGTCTCCACTCTGAAGGACCGTATCGGAGAATCACTGCAAGCATTTCGTTGAAGAGCTGCCTCGTAAGAGAACCGAGAAATGGCAGCGTCGTAGCAAGTATTTGTCAACACTCTGATAGTGCATTTACTTCCGGCTGTAGGCCGGCGTTACCTCGCTAAATTCACTTGACATTCGTTTTCCACATCGAAGACTCGTACGATAGAATCCACTGTAAGATGAGACACTTAGAAAGTATAATTAATTTCTGGACTCCAAGAACGGCGTTCTTCACATAAGTAACACCTGTTTGTGTGTTTTAAGGTTGCGTTTTGAGGCTCAGGCAACATCGCAGTGACTATAGTCCGTCTGTGGTCGCCAGTGTGTCGTTAGCTCAGAGGTTATTCGTCATATTGTGGCTTTTCTAACGCGGGACATTCTGAATCGGATACTCCCCTTTCATTATTAGTTCCGGGACGTGACTATTTTCCTCGCACAAAGACCAATGCTGTGAATTGGATTCGCGGACATGCCATTCACTACCTAGTTGGACAAACTGTAGACTCTGTACTCGATTTTTGGACATACCTCAACGACCGTCATTACGTCGTTATCCACCACCCAAAATACAATTTTTCTCGAACTTCCTTGAGAGTGCTTTCCACGACCCGCCTCGCAGCTGGAATATGTTAAGCCAAGAGTGAAGAAGGTTTCCAGTTTGAACCAATGAACATTTCTGAACTACTGAACGGAACACACCAATTTCGAGAAGACGTGACTCAACATATTACCAGTGGGGCGCAGAAGGCGTCTGATCAATTACACAACAAAAATAAACAAAACAAAAATCAAAACAAAAATAAAATTCAGAAAAAGGAAGATTTTGTTTTGTTTATAATGATAGCCCTAACCTTGAATTCCCATATTTCCCCTGGTATATAGGCAGCTCTTGGGGTAGGTTTAGTCAGGAGCCAGCGCCTGAAGTGGACCAGATTTTTTTTTTTTTTTTTGTTATAGGATGAAAAGTGGCGGTGGCACTTAGTTCCTTTTTTTATTGCCATTTTCCTAAGGGGCTTTAAAATAAGAGAGAAAAAAGGGGTAATCGTCAAAAAAAGTAAAAGAAAAAAAGCAAAATTAAAAAAAAGAGGTTCCCTTGTGCGCTGCGGTAGTCGTACTGTATGACATAGCAGTTCCAATCTCGGTGGAGGCCGCTGACTACAACCTTTTATTTTCCATTTTAATTAATGGAGTTGCAAACGGCTACTAAAAATTCTTTATACAAAATCTGAAGAATGCCTTTAAACATCAATCTTCGTCCGATTCGACTTAGTAAATTAAGTTAGTATCATGGATGTCTGCTTTGCAAATGCCAAGGTGCTTCACTGTAAAATAGATCCTGAAAAGATTCAAAGCGACTGTCAACGATATAAATTTGAGTTTTGTTCGTCATATAGGTCTAACATGTCAGAAGGTTGTTTATGAAGTGCACATGTTGATTAATATAGTTCCCCTCATCTAAATTTTTGCAATAGCATTTTACTGTAGACGTTTTCTAACACCGGCGTTAGCAATTCCTTTCCGTTCTCTGAAACCTCCAAAACGACAAATTTTTCTGGTCTAAATCTGATGACCTTAACTATCACTTCCGATCAACATTAAATACTTCATGAACCCATGCATGGAACTCCGAATGTGCAGTGTTCCTGCACTGCTACAGAGCATGCATTGCAAGGTATTCACACAGTTTATCGCATAGAGTTACCATAAGGAATGAAACAAGAACTGTAATACACTTTACACCACAGACGCTCACCCCGGCTTGACGAAAACATCCGAACATTGACCAAAAGTTGCACAAATAATTGAGTTTGAAAGGAACAGAAACGAGGTATGAAGCATTTATAAATTCATCGAATGTAGCGAGGTGGTTTAATTTCGTCCCAGTCTATAAAATTAATTTCGGGCCATACTCAGCTCTTGCCGATTAATGTAA
Organism: Schistocerca piceifrons; assembly: GCF_021461385.2. Lineage (NCBI taxonomy): Eukaryota > Metazoa > Arthropoda > Insecta > Orthoptera > Acrididae > Schistocerca > Schistocerca piceifrons. Next base: position 409,776,198 of record NC_060143.1, on the reverse strand, counting down.
TATAATACCCGCCTACTAATCAGGGCGGCTGTCTCCGTTGCTTTTGAGCGTGAATGGAAATCGTAGAAATTTTCTGTGGAGCAACATTTAATAATAAAGCGTTTTAAATCATCAAAAGCGATGAGCGGGAGCAGGCGCTTTCGATAAAGAACGGGGGAGTGCAGCGCCGCTGCTGTCGCCACGGCCGCTGCAGCAAATGGATCCTGGAGCTTTGCCGCATACGGCGTCCAGAGGAGGACAGTCTGCAGGAAATCTGCCGCAAAATCGTTACTGGATGAAATTTTGATATCGGTGTGTCAGAAAGCGAAATAGATTGAATCTGCGCTACCATTACATTCACGTCTTCAGCATTCAGACAGAAGAGGCTATAAAAATATTTTATGCCAGCTGCTCTCGATCCACTGACATTACGAACAGAAACAACGCACGCTACCGCTAGACCACAGGCGTAATCAGCCTAGTGTTTCTCTATCATGGGACAAGTTTTCCTCCAGGAAGTGCCGCAGTCTGCAGTGTTGCCAGATTGTGCAAATAACCGGACTTAGAGAATTAGCGAGTTGGCCAGTTTTATTGTCCCATGTCGCGATCGGCGCGGACTTAGCCTCTGAAGCGGCCGGCCGCCGGTCGAGTTTTATGTCAAAGAGTGTACGTGGAAGAGACCTAGAAACACCGGAAGTTTTCAGGTTGATTGTGTAATGGTAAGGCAGATATTTCGGACACAGATTTTAAATTGTAACACATTTCCAGGAGCAGATGTGGACTCTGTGTGGTGTCACCGCCAGACACCACCCTTGCTAGGTGGTAGCTTAAATCGGCCGCGGTCCATTTAGTACATGTCGGACCCGCGTGTCGCCACTGTGTGATCGCAGACCTAGCGCCACCACAAGGCAGGTCTCGAGATACGGACGAGCACTCGACCCAGTTGTACGGACGACATTGTTAGCGACAATACGGACGAAGCCTTCCTCTCATTTGCCGAGAGAGAGTTAGAATAGCCTTCTGCTAAGTTCATGGCTACGACCTAGCAAGGCGCCATTAGCCTTACCTAGTTTGAGAGTTATGGTATAAATGTCTCAAGAAGAACGTTGTAAACCAACAAAGAATAAAGTTAAGTATATTCCATAGCTACGTATTTTCTTTATAGCAGTCATAACGTATCCTGTTCCAGACTTTACGCCAGTCGGCGTGTGTGTACGCGTGCCTTTCGGCTCCCTTCTCAGTGTGGCGTAGCTAGCTTGTTACGCCACAACACTCTGACTACAATGTATTGGTTGTGTACTGCAGATTAAAACTGAAGAAATGGCAAAAAGGCAGAATATTAGGAGATGGGATCTGGATAAGTTGAAAGAACGAGGGGTTGTTGAGAGTTTCAGGGAGAATTAGGCAACGATAGTCGAGAACGGGGGAAAGGAATACAGCAGAAGACCAACGGGTAACTTTTAGACATGAAATACTGAAGGATGCAGAGGATCAAGTAGGTAAAAGGAAAAGGCCCAATAGAAATCCTTGGATAACACAGGAGCTACTGAATATATTTGATGAAAGTAAAAGAAAAAATAAGAAAATGCAGCAAAAGAAGCAGGCAAAAGGGGATACAAACGTTTAAAAAAAACTGGATTGACAGGAAGCGCAAAATGCCTAAGCATGAATAGATACGGGGAAAATGTAAGGACTTAGAGGCATATTTCTCTAGGGGAAAGGTAGATACCGCCTACAGGAAAATTAAAGACGCCTTTGGGGAAAAGAGAAGCGGCTGTATGAACATAAAGAGCTGAGATAGGAAACCAGTACTAAGCAAAGAAGGGAAAGCTGAAAGGTGGAAGGAGTATATAGAGTATTTAGTGTTACAGAAATGAAGAGAACGTAGATGAAGATGAGATGAGAGATATGATACTTCGAGAAAAATTTGACAGAGCACTGAAAGACCTTAGTGGAAACAAAATCCGTGAAGTGGACGACATTCCGTTAGAACTACTGATACACTTGGGAGCTCCTGATGTGACAAAACTCTTCCGTCTGGTGTGCAAGATGTATGAGAGAGACGAAATACCCTCAGATTTGAAGAATGTATTAATTCCAGTTTCAAAGACAGCAGTTTCTGACAGTGGTGAAAATTACTGAACTGTTAGTTTAACAAGTCATGGTTGCAAAGTACTAACACGAATTCCTTACAGAAGAAAGGAAAAGCTGGTAGAAGCCGACCTCGGGGGAAAAGCAGTTTGGATTCCGGAGAAATGTAGGAACACGTGAGCCAATGCTGACCCTGCGACTTATCTTAGCAGATAAGTTAACGATAGTCAAACCTACGTTTCTAGTATTTGTAGAGTTAAAGAAAGACTTTAAAAAATATTACCTGGAATACTCTCTCTGTAATTCTAAAGGTAGTGAAAGGCTATTTACAACTTACATAGAAAGCAGACGGCTGTTATGAGCGGAGGGCATGAAAGGGAAGCAGTGGTTGAGAAGGGAGTGAGACAGGGCTGAAGCCTATCTCCAGTGTTATTCAATCTGTACATTGAGCAAGCAGTAAAGGGAACAAAAGAAAAATCAGGAGTAGGAAAGTTCAGGGAGAACAGCTAAAAGCCTTTGGGTTTGCCGATAAGATTATAAATCAGTCAGTCAGCAAAAGACTTGGAAAAGCAGTTGATCGGAATGAACGGTATCTTGGAAGAAAGATATAAAACGTACATGAACAAAAGGATAATCATGTAGTCGAATTTAACGTGGTGATGCTGAAGGAATTAGATTAGGAAACGAGACATTTGATGAATTTTGTTATTTGGAATGCAGAACAACTGACGATGGCCGAAGTAGGGAGGATATAAAATGTAGATTGGAAAAGGCAACAAAGAATTACTCCAGAAGAAAAATTTGTTAACATCGAATATAGACGTAAGTCAGGAAGTCATTTTCTGAAGCTGTTTATGCTGAGTGTAGTATGCAAGTGAAAAATGGACAATAAATATTTCACGCAAGAAGAGAATAGAATCTTTTGAAATTTGGTGCTACAGGAGAATATTGAAGACTGGATGGGTTGATCACGTAACTAATGAGATGGTACTGGATAGAATTGAGGGTACAAGAAATTTATGGGTCAGTTTGACCAAAAGAGTGAGTCGGTTGATAGGACACATTCTGAGACCATCAATTTAATATTGGAGGGAAGTGGAGGGAAGAGTGTGTGTGTGTGTGTGTGTGTGTGTGTGTGAGAGAGAGTGTGTGGTTGGGGAGGGGGGGAGGGGGGTAAAAATGTAAAAATTGTAGAGGGAGACTAAGAGAGGAATACGTAAGCAGATTCAGAACGATGTAGGTTGCAATGGTTATTCGGAGAAGTACAAGATAAGAGTAGCATGGAGAGCTGCTACGAACCAGTTTTTGGACTGAAGACGATAACAACAACAGACATGTTACCGCCTCCAACTATCTTATCTGTTTTCTCCATTAAAGAGGAACTAATGATACCACCATATGGATGTTTCAGTCGCATTAAAAGGTGCAATGCATTATGAAAGCTGTTAACCTTATTCAAGTAGTCGAGCAGTAAATTGTGTACAGTAACATGTTGGCAAATGAGACTATTATGATAGTTACTGAAGGAATAGCGCCAATAACCTAACTCTTCCATCATTAAAGACGATATATTTTGTTATTTTGTACAGGTTCTCACAGTTCGTCATAGAAATCGTTAAAACAACAGGAAGGTGGGCTTGAATTACTATCCTTTGCAACATATTATTCGTTTCTGCCCTCGTCCTCTTGGCTGTTGTAGACGCCACAGCCGTTTTCCACTAAAATGAAATCGTACGACATTGACGTCCGGGAGTCCCCGCCTGGGGAAGTTCGGCCCCCGAATTGCAAGTCTCTTCAGTTGGCGTGACATTTGGCAACCTACTCGACGATAATGATGAAATAATGACTAGGGCGGATAAAATCACCGATCAATCCAGGAACTGAATGCGGATGCGCTGCATGGCGGTCAGACAAGCTGACTACTCAGCTAAAGTGACGGACGTCTCCGTTGAATGTGGGCTTTGTTCAGCCTGGAGTTAATGGGTTTAACTTCGCACTGACCTGTCTGTGTTATAATAGAAGCCTATTATGATGGCTTTTAAATGTCGGCAGATATTTTCAAGCAGTTACTGGACAAAAATTTAAGTACTTTGGGAAGGAGTAATGCCGGCAGCAGTGGCCGAGCGGTTCTAGGCGCTTCAGTCTGGAACCGCGCTGCTGCTACGGTCGCACGTTCGAATCCTGCCTCGGGCATGGATGTGTGTGATGTCCTTAGGTTAGTTAGGTGTAAGTAGTTCTAAGTCTAGGGGACTGATGACCTCAGATGTTACGTACCATAGTGCTTAGAGCCATTTGAACCATTTTTTGCAAGGAGTGCTGCTGGAGGCATCATACGTAACTACGGGAGTGCTTGCATTCTGTTCCTGAGGCTGATGGGCTGGCAGGTTGGAATCTTTATTTTTGTGGAGCTGAGAGGAGATCCTGAAATTAAGGAATTAATCGGCAGCTCTTGTGGATATCTTCATCCTTCCCTCTCTGGAAATGAGGCGTTAATTCGAGATTACTACTGATTACTGATTTTGGAGATGTATTAATGCACCGTGATCGAGGAAGTATTTCTCCCTAAGTGGAAAACAATAATTCTGAAGCGTGTAGAGTGAGATGTCAGATCAAATGAGATGTTTTAAACAAGAAATATGCTCGTGTCACGTTAATTCACGTGCCGCTGGGTTTGTAATAAACATCTGAAACTATAAATGGGCCGGATACATGCACTTACATCGGCCCACTAATACCATTATATTGATTCTAAGTGCAACAGATAAAGTTATTAACACACAATCTGTTACGTGTTAAGATATAGAATAACCTAATAAAGATTGCGGCAGTTTCATTTCCTTTTTTGAAATATTACACACGTCAATAGGCAGGTAAATGAATGGTCTGGGGGAAGTTTGGATCCATATGTGGTATCAATAAAAACTAGAGAATTGTTAATTGCAAAGGACTTCGCTTTGTTTATTCGTAAGACATACGATTGCCATGAATCGTTACGAAGAATGGACGGAAACATATTCAACAAGTGAATACACAGATAATAAGGATAATGATACAATGTTCAAAAGAATTAGGGGAATATTTGTATCAACGTCCCGTACCTGTGGTCTTATATTGCCTCTTGAGATCTTCGCTTTCAGTGTAGGGAACAATTGAAATCATTCGCCAGCTATTGGCTGTGTCATGCATTAGTGTCAGGTGACCCCTCAGATGGAAGTGACTATCTGTGTACCAGTGTTTTCTAGTGAGGTTCACAGACGGCAGTTGTCATTTGTGGGAATTGTATTCAACCAAGCACATGCAAAGCGACATCTTTATGCAGTGCAAGTTGCAAGGGCGGTTTTCGGTCTTGTTGCTGCAGGTGCCATTGGCTGTCCATGTGTCATCCATAGGTTGTGGACACACTGCACGGAAACAGGTCAGTAAACATGGCGAGTTGGACAAGGTCGTCGAGGCATTACAATCCCACATGAAGATCGATATCTGGCCATTTCTGCATTGCGGTGTCGTACGGATACCGCCAGAGCACTGCTAGACGATCTCACAAGGGCCACTACAGCCGCCGTGTCCGAATAGACTGTAATGAACAGGATCTTACGACTCAGACTTCCGTCGTTCATATGTGGGACGTACTTTACAGACGTGTTCCTGGTGGTCCTGTACAACCACAGACTGTCCAAAAGCTGTAGTGGGCTCTCACTGAAGAATGATAACGGACACCATAGGGTGACATTCCCAGACTTACATTAAACTTGCCATATAGGCGTCAGGCAGAGATAAACGCTCACGGAGGACATATACATTACTGAAGCTCTCAAAGACCAATAAAAAGCACCCATGATGACGAGCTGAATGACTGTTTCCACTTTGTTTTCTACACCTTTCGGACAGTTCTTTTTAACGTAGATGATCGAGGATGTAATGATCTTGTTGGGCACTTAATTTGTAAAAGATAAATGTATAATTTGGTAACATATCTAGTCCTGAATTATTGTTTAATGAAGTATGGTAGACGCTCAAAATAATGTTCCCCTAACTGTTCTGAGCAATGTATGATCTTAACTATCTGATCTAAGATAGTGCAGAGTGCAGAGTCACGCACAAAATGAGGGAGTTGTCTCTTCTATTCTAAATCAATGAAAAACCCTACGGATCGTGGTCCACCAGCTGCCGAGCGTTGCCCTAACATCACACATACTCTCCGCCCTTGAACTGTCGTCTTGTTGCAATGCACATAGAGTGGGTAAAACAATTACACTGAAGAAGCGATATGAAGTTAGTCTGCCCTTAAATGGACCTCTTCGGTAAACATTTAGACAGTCTCCTAACCGTTCAGTGTTGTAGTTCTTTTGATGATGTCCATCGCAGTCGGAGGCGATATCGTACTGCAAGCTGATATGTGTAGCTTCAGTGTCCTCAGAGCCTTACATGGCGGCATGCCTTAATAAAATTTCTTCGGTTTTCCAGCAGCCTCATTTCTAATTAAACACTCTAGCTTTCAGTGGCTATCTCCGCCATTGTCATCATGAGTAAACCAGTGACTGTCATTGCTGGCACGTCACGCTAATCGGCTTGTCGGCCAAACTTCGCGATTCCGTGCAGGGCCCACGTGTGCTATCGAGAGGTTGCATGCATTTAAACGCTCTCGAGAAATATTTAACTCATCTGAAATGGTTACTCGCTCCCTGCAGGAGACGGCTGCTGGCAATCGTAAGACCTGTAGCATTCACTGCGCTGTTCGTTGTAGCTTGCCTGCATTCCTGTTTTCTGATTCATTACTAAACTTACTCCTGCATTACCCCTATTTGATTTCGTATTTATAATCCTGTATTCACCTGATCAGAAGTCCTCTTCCTCCTATCACCGAACATCACTAATTCCCACCACATCTAACGTCAACCTTCCCCATTCCCTTCTTAAATTTTCTGAACTAGCTGCCCGATTAAGGGGTCTAACATCTCACTCTTCGATGCGTAGAACTAAAGTTTTGTTTCTCCTGATGACAACATCCTCTTTAGTAGTTCCCTCCCAGAGATCCGAATGGGGGACTATTTTACCTCCACAATATTTTACCCAAATGGGGGCCATCATTCAACCATACAGTAGAGCTGTATGCCCTCGGGGAAAATTACGGCTGTAGTTTCCCCTTGCTTTCAGCTATTTGCTGTACCAGCACAGCAAAGCCGTTTGGGTCGATGTTACAAGGCCAAATTAGTCAAACGAGTAATATTCTGTCTCTAAAGAAATTACAGCAAGAGCTATATCCGAAATGGCAGATACAAGAGCCAAAGCAAGGAAAACATTACAATATTCCTTTAGAAATAGTTAACCTTTGTAACTAGTGTGCAAGAATACCTCTGCGACGCGAAACACAGGCAGCCTTGCAGCATTCACAGAGGTGTGTGCTGTTAGGGATTACCGTCTTCTCTGTAACTGCTCCCAGAGGTAACTGCATAATTAAAACACAGGTCAGTACTCGCAAGACGTTGATCCAAATTTACATCTTTAGAGAGATTAAGTATACCCGTGGAGCATCCCTCATACTCCTACTCATTTTACAGTATCTTCTCATATCGATAGGGGAAGTGGTAGGGTAAATGTCATCTAGACAAGATACAAAAAATATTGCTTGGAACAAATTGAGGATTATTTCTAATGTCTGCATACAGTTGATGTCAATGACAATGTGGGCATGGAAACTGAAGAGTTCGTTAGGGCAATACAAATGGCCGTTCATAAGAAACGGATTGAAGCACACACGTACCATCGAACGAACACCCCCTAGAGTAGAAAAGAGGACAAAAGACTTGATACTTTCCGAGAAAGACCGCACTCTAGCTATAGGAGCATCTAGACTAGGCACATACAGCAACGTCAATCCCTCTGAGGACTCTTTTCGGCAGGCTTTGTTGACAAGCTGGAAACAATTCATACCGAGGAAAAAAATGGTTCAAATGGCTCTGAGCACTACGGGACTTAACTTCTGAGGTCATCAGTCCCCTAGAACTTAGAACTACTTAAACCTAACTAACGTAAGGACATCCCACACATCCAAGCCCGAGGCAGGATTCGAACCTGCGACCATAACGGTCGCCCGGTTCCAGACTGTAGCGCCTAGAACCGCTCGGCCACTCCGGCCGGCCATACGGAGGAAAGTGTGATGCGTCAACTACGACGCGGTTTTTGCGTCCTAAGAAAACTCAGCTGTAGATAGTGATTTGAGGGAGAAGAAACAGCGGCATTTTTCGGTCTAGAATGCCTATTATCGATGCTGGTTACAGCATTCTGTTGCTTGAACGAAATGATAAATAGTAGGGAGCATGTTTAAATACGATGGATAAAAGAGAAATAAGCTATGGAGGAACGTTAAGGCAGCATCAAGGGATGTCACTGCAGGAAAGTGCGCACCAGTGCTCTCTCAGAGCTGATCCTTCACACTGACATCGGAGAGAGGAGGTCCAATGAGTAATAGCGTTATTGTGTTCACACACTCCTGGTGAGTTTCTTAGTGGTTTGAGTAGAGAAAATTCGTGGTACTGTACCAAAACCGACGACTTGCAGGAAAACTATCAAAACGGACAAAAGTTATAGGTGTTGTGGTGCAACTAAAAGGATTGACAGTTTAACAAGCAAACAGTATGCTGGATTTCACCAACGTAAATCGGAAATCATGAAATATCCTCATGTATTTTACGACTTTTCAGACAGTTGTTTCATCGTCTGCAAGAATAACAGACGCAGAGCTACTCAACATTATTTCTGCCTGAGGTCGGCCTGAGACGTCACGATCTGAATAGATAACCCCAGAATCCTCTTCCACACAGCTTAGAAAGGACAGGATAGTTCCGAATACTGTCGGTAGCTTACTGTGGATCAAAGAATACAGCGACTGAATGTTGACGGTGCACGAAAGCGTTTAGAGCTGCTGATTCCAAGCATATCAACTAATTGTTGCAGAATCTGAACTCCCGAGCGCCACACTGATGTTGAGACAGATATTCCACAGATTTGACGTACGAGAGCAGTGGTTGTTCACCGTTCCTTGGAGCATTTCACAGAGTGCATATTTGACGGGGACTGATCGTAGGGTCTTAATACTCTACCACCACTGGGAGAGGAAGTGCTTTTCTGCACTATATACGGTTTAGCATCCTAAGGATGAGTATTCTGTTGTCATTACTAAGATGTTTGAGTTTCTGGTTGCGTATTTTGTCAGATGGTGGAGATATGTATCAACATGATGCCAGTACACCATGAAGTTCAAATAAGATAAATGTAATGTTAAACAGCTCTTAGAATTTGTGACAACACCCCATGTTTACGGGAAAATGCTGTGGATGGTAATTGTAGGACGCGGAAATTGCTGTGGATGGTAATTGTAGGACGCGGAAATTTCGGTAACTTGAAATGTCGTCACTTGTTGAGTGATAATCGAAGGACTGGTAAGAAAAAGACGTCATTGATGAGATTGTCGGCATTGATGAGACTGTGGCTTCAAATATTCCGCAGTGTATCCCATACTTGGGTAGACCGTATGAGCATTCTTAGGGTTGAGACACACAGTATTTCTTCCCTTCCTTTGCTACTAAAAAGGTTCCTTCTTACGGAATATTAAATCTAATGTGTTTGCCGTGGAAGGATGGCATTTACTCCTGTGAAGCCGTGCACTGTTAGTTGCAGCGACCTTCTCAGGTCTCCTCGGTACAGGGACCTTGGAGCAGGGGATCATAGCTTCAGCGAAGAGTATGGATCGTTCCGATGGCTTCCTTCACGGTGGCATCAGTTTCATTTGGATGGTTAACTGCAAATACTGCCTTGGCGCCGAAGAATGGCCGCTCAGCTTTTCTGCGTGACCATTGCATTATGGGTCTGTTGGTTGGCGTCAAGAAAACAGTGAATGATTGGAAAGCTACAGTCACATAGATCAACAGATCGTAGTGACCACCGCCTATGTTCAAGGTCAACGTGCAATAACCACTCAATGACGGCGGGTGGCAGCGCTAACAGTAGAGGGTATACTGCATAAAGCGTGGCGAGGAGAAACGGAACTGTGTGGTCGTCGTATTCCGAAAACAGAACGATTAATCTAACGTCCAAAAGGGCGTGATCATTGGTTTTTGGGCGGAGGGTATTTCTGAAACGGCTAAGTGTTAAACCGTTCTCATGCCGTCTTTGTTAAAATATAGCGTACACTGCTAAATGGCGCTATCACGGGCCGTAGATTACAGGGCTGAAAGACGGCTGCGAAGATGTGTATGGGCGAATAGACACCCAAGTGTCGAGCAGCTGACAGACCAGATGAACCAAGAAACTATCAACAGTGTGTCCTCAATGACCGTTCAACGAAAGTTGCGATGTATGGGCCTCTGCGTAAGGCGCCTGGTTCATGCGTCCATGATAACCGCTGTTTATCGAGGACGAGGGGTGGTATTTGCACGCCATTTCCGCAACTGGACACCCTCTGAATGGCAACAGGTGGCCTTTTCAGATGAATTCCTTTTTATGCTCCATCAGACAGATCGCCTTTGGATCGTTGGAAAGATCCAAGCCGGGGAAGGGAGCACTATGTTCTGGGGAATGTTTTTGTAGCGTTCCCTGAGTGATCTCGTCATTCTGAAAATCAGAACTAAACAACAAAGTACGCATCTATCATTGGGCATCATGTTTATCCGTTCATCCAGTTCGTTCTTCTTCGTCGCCAAGGCATTACCAGCAGGACAATGCAACTTTTCACACAGGTCACAGTGTACATATATGGTCTGAAGAGCCTCAGGATGAGTTTACCATACACCCCTGGCCACCAAACTCCCCGGATTTAAACCCATTCTAGAGTCTGTAGGACCACCTACATCGGACTGTTCGCGCCATGGATTCCCAATCGAGAAACTTACAGCAGCTGGCCACGGCACTAGAGTTGGTAAGCTCCAGATTACTGTCGGTACCTTCCAGAACCTCACTGACTCTTCCTGCACGTTTCACAGTTGTCCGTGCTGCAAAATGTATTCATTTGGGCTTTTGACAGGTGGTCACATTAATGTGACTAGAGCTCTAGTATATGATGTACAACCTAGTCCTGAATGCGCAATCTCTCTAGGGAAGCTGGCAGCGATATCAGCTATCAAGGTGCGCGCGAAGGAGAATTTGAGTAGACCCTACAATAATCCACAGTTAGTCACGTAGCTAAGCAGCTCTGAAATCTGTATCAACCCGAGCAGCAGAAGGATGGCATAGAGCCCTTGTGGAAGTTGGGGAACGCAGCAGAATAAATTTACTATGGGTCCTTGAGCCCTCAGGAATTAGTGAAAATGTATAAGTTGATAGGCTAGCCAGAACATGTGCAACGACTCCATTTATTGGACCGGAATCTGTCCTAACCATCACTAAGTCGATGGTTAAATCGAAACTACGAAAGACTATCAGAAGGCAGCATGTAGAATATTGAACTCTTATTCAAAAACAGAAACATTGCAAGTTAATGATGTCAAAGCCACGTTTTAAGATAGGTTCTGCAATCCTCAGCTTAAACAAGAGACAAACTACACTCATCTTTAGAAGTAATGACAGGCCATGGGAACTTAAAGAAACACCTGCACATGATGGGTATTGGAAAAGAAACCCCTATGTGTCGGTTGTGTGATGAGGGTTACGAAACCGCACCACACCTAATCTTCCAGTGTGAGAGCTGGAGAGCATAAGACATTGAATACTCTAGTTGTGAAGTCCTGAAGAAACTATCTTTACAATCTTGAACATAGCTGGAATCATCAACTGTAAAATGCAATCTTTGTGAGGAAAAAGTGAGAAACACCCAAATTAGTTGCAGTTGTACAAGTTTTATTAAAAAGCGGATTTTAATAAACCTTGTGCAACTGAAATTGACGGGCTTTTTTTTTTTTGGTCCGCATCTCGTGGTCTCGCGGTAGCGTTCTCGCTTTCCGAGCACGGGGTCCCGGGTTCGATTCCCGGCGGGAATGACTGGGTGTTGTGTCATCATCATCATCATCATCATCATCATCATCATCCATCCCCATTACGGTCGGAGGAAGGCAACGGCAAACCACAGAACCTTGCCTAGTACGGCAGATGTCCCGCATCGTCTCCTACGCTCTTTAAAGGAGTATGGGTCTTCATCATGGCTGTTTTTGACCTTTTTCTCATGAAGAAAGTATGTCTAGTATAGGACAGGTAGAGGGCCTCCTACTACTCTTTGAGGCACTGGTTGACGTTACTAGAACCACAAGGAGTGTAACCACACATTAAACATTGTTTCGGGTCGGGACGTAGTGGGCTACGGCCGTCGTTTTTATTTCCCTGTTCATATCAAATCAAATTAGCTCAGTTGTAAGGTATATTCCAGAGTAGGTGCCGTAGAGAGAAAGATCAAATCCTGTACGTGCCATTGCTCATTTTATCAAAAAAGTTGCGGAAGATATCTTTGGTAGAACACATCCTAAACTTTGTCCGAAAGAATATCGTCTTGTTATTGATTAAGATCATCTTGTTTTAGTAGCCTTCGGAGACGGATAGCAGGTTTATTGTAGCGCACCGGACTCGCAGGGGCAAGGGGTGTGGGCGGAAGGGAGGAGGACGAACACAGTGTTGACTCTGTGATTGTCCTCTATAAAACAGTTTCTGGTAAGAGATTAAATCTGCATCTCTCAGAGGCACACTCTTTATGATGTATACTGTAGAGGATACCAAGACGAACACTGGGAACTGCATAAGAAAAGCAGGGAGCAGCACAGTGGATACTGTATAGTCGAAGTAAGTAATTTTGAACTGAAAAGGAGTAGAAAAAACTTCAGATGGCTACCTATTGTGGTATCTAAATGATGAACGACAATCCTCCCGATTTTCCTGTTGTGAAGAAGGCACACTAGAAAACAGCATTTCGGAATCTCAGACGCACGCAGTAGTTTATTCTTGACAACAACAGTTGAATCAGCATGGAAGATTGTTTGAAGCAGGAAAACTAACGTGTTTCACACTGGATAACGTCGTCGATGCCGTACAGAAATGGGAGTGGGGAGATTCCAGTTGTCTTGGGTCAACTCCGACAGATAGACCACAGAAAGTGGCGACGAGTATCCGAATACCAACGCAGCGAAGAGTATCGCGGTTAGAAGTGGAAGCGGACGAGCAACTAACAGTCCAGATTAAGCCCACATAGCTGTAACATCTGAGAGGAAGCGTAGCCATTCAGAGGTCCCAAAGGACCAGAGTAAATTGCGACGTTCTTCAGCAGCAACAACAGCGCGCCCTTGGCTCAGGGAATTGTGCCCTGCAACCAGGAAACCAGGAGAGAACAGCAGAGGCATGCTCCACTACAAGAGCCTCTGCAGCGCCCAAAGGAATGACAGGGTGTCATCTTATCATGAGTGACGGTATTTCTGTTGAAACTATCACACCACATCTTCCGTTATTACTGTTCCCAATGGATTTCAAATAAATATAGGTTACAACTGCTACAGAAAGTAATTGAAACAAGTAGTATTACTGTTGCCATACTAGAAGACTTGGTTTCGTTAGTTGACTATATATATATATATATATATATATATATATATATATATATATATATATATATAAGTACTATTTGAAAGTTTCTAAGTATAGATAAATACATTCTGTATTGAAATAAAGAAAAAGTTGTAACTATGTAACTAGGCCAGGAAAAGCTTAGGTTCATTACCAACAAAATCCATATGAAACAACGGAAAGAGTACTGTAGACCTATGGAAAGTCGGGGGAGAAATTTAGGTTGGTTAATAAAATTATTTCAAAATCATTACTAGGCAAGAACAACATTTTTATCCATACTATCTCCTCGTCAACCTCGTTCTCCTCCTCCTACCCCTCATAACATTTAAGAGGTCAGTTACGTCCAAAAAGAGATCGTACAGAGGGGAGATCAAATCGGGCGGACTGAAAATGGGGGAGAACAACGCGGTCATGGGGAAGATGACCGGCGAGTAGGATCGTAAGAGGGTCGACAATTCAACCCGATTGGCTCGAATGCCGCAGATATTCCAGTGGATAATGGACATAGGGTGAACAGAAAATGGAGGAATGTGACCAAGGTTGCCATCAACTCAACGACTGCTCAGAGCTTGCGACCGACAGCATGGAATGACATTTAGCCGAAGGCAGAAGATCCTGATCCATAGGTTGTTCAGGAGCAGCTCCTGCCACCAGCGATCGGCCGGTTGATCGGCCGCCAGCAGTGCGCCTCAGCGACACAGAAGACGGCTGAGGGCGATTTCCGCCAGGTGGTGCTGTAGATGAGACACGCCTTGGCGGAGAAGGAGATGAACTGGGTTTCTTATTAGCCTTCTTGGAAATATGATGTTTAGATGAAGGAGGAACCAATGGTTGTGAAGTTGGGGTACGTAAAAAATCTTCACAAGTATGCTCTTTTTTCGAAGTCTTGGTGTCTGACTTGTGGGCTCGAGATTTAGCAGAACCCAATGAAGGGTGAGCCATAGAGTGGGCAGGCGAAAGTGGTGAGGTCGAACGGGCGATCTTTGCCCTGGCCGTTCTGACGACCGTGGTACTAAAGGTGAGGTCGCAAGTCTGGTGGCCGCCTCTTTTGTTGGCCGAGGAGAAGCAAGGACAGTGCTGTATTTTCCTGCCTGAGGCACGGTGGGCTGTCGACTGGCGAATAATTTTCGAGCAGCAAAGGTCGACACCTTTTCCTTCACTCTGATTTCCTGGATGAGCTTTTCGTCTTTAAAAATGGGGCAATCTCGAGAGGAAGCAGCGTGGTCACCCATACAGTTGATGCAGCGAGGGGATGGAGGTGGACAAGCACCCTCATGGGCATCCTTGCCACACGTAACACGTTTGGCCAGATTGGAACAGGACTGGCTGGTATGATTGAATCGCTGACACCGATAGCAACGCGTAGTGTTTGGGACGTAAGGGCAAACGGATCTCATAGCCTGCTTTGATTTTGGATGGGAGTTGAACTTTGTCAAATGTCAAGAAGACAGTGTGGGTTGGAATGATGTTCGTGTCAACCCTTTTCATAACTCTATGAACAGCCGTTACGCCCTGATCAGACAGGTAGTGCCGAATTTCTTCGTCAGACAATCCATCGAGGGAGCGTGTATAAACGACTCCATGCGAGGAATTTAAAGTGTGGTGCGGTTCAACCCGGACAGGGAAGGTGTGGAGCAGTGAAGTACGCAGCAATTTTTGTGCTTGGAGGGCATTGACTGTTTCTAACAACAAGGTGCCATTCCGTAATCTGGAACAAGACTTTACAGGACCTGCAATTGCGTCGACACCTTTCTGAATAATGAAAGGGTTGACTGTGGAGAGGTCGTGACCTTCATCAGACCGAGAAACAACAAAGAACTGTGGCAACGAAGGAGGAACTGTCTGTGGCTGAGACTCAGTGAACTTTCGCTTGTGAGCAGACATAGTGGAAGGTGAGGAAACCATTGCGGAAGAATCCCCCATGATTACCGGCGTCTCCGATGGCGCGCTCCTCCCTTGTGGGGGCCCTCTCTGAGGGTACTCCTGCCTCAGGTGATTGTTCACACCTCAGGTCACACCTCCTGACAAACGGACGGAGGAACCAATCGGCACTTTCGGAAGGTATCAGCTCGGGTAATCACCCCTCCCTGGGCCTGGCCATTACCAGGGGGTACGTACGTGTCCTACCTGTCTACTCGGGGTGGGGAATTACGCGTTACCCTGTCACCGACTACGCACGAAAATGCATGGTTTGGCCTTCAGACAAGCACAGGGAGGAAGAAAGAGAAAGGGAAAAACAAAGAAAGGGAAAGGAAAGAAGAGAGGTCTCAAACGCCACAGCGGAGAAAAGGGTAAAGAGAAGAGGTAAGTAAAAGAGAAGGACAAAGGAAGGAAGAAGACATACAAGCAGAGAAGGTGAATGCGTTAAATTTACGAGCGTCCGTCTCCGAACGTAGGCACAAACCATACTCCCAATGGGGGAGAAAGGGAAGGAAAGAGCCAGAGGTGAGGGGAGGGGGGGTGAAGATGGGGGATAGGGAAGGATGTGGAAAAGGAAGGTATGCAGCCCGGAAAGGAAGGAAGGCCACATTAGCTCGGGGTCCCGTGCTCGCTACGCACGTATCCACAAAAGAGTTGTGGACCCCCTGGGGGGCTGTAGAACAGTGTGGCATGTGCTGGTGTAGCTACGTGTGTATGTGGATGTGTCATTTGTTCTGTGGTAGCAAATGACAGTGCAGTGCGGTTCAAGGTCAGGTACTTGAACCACCTCTTTTAGTCCAAGGACATTATGCCTCATCGTCCTGAGTAGTTGTTCTTGTGGAGAAATGGAATTTGTTGGGTTTAGGCATGGTGTAGCGTCGCTGAGCACACTGCTCAGCGCTGGGTATCGGAACACTGAAGAATCCTGTATGTGCGCCGGAACTGAACTTTGCCGTGTCTTATCACTACAAAACCTGTTTTTAAGACAGTGCACCTGAGACACGCTATTGCGTTTCGGGAGTTGCTGGGCTCTAAAATAAGGATGTTGCTGTGAAGGACAGGCTCTACCGAATTTAACGTCAATCATAGTTGATTAAGAGCTAAATTTTCTGACGAAGCAGTATACATTGGCTACGAGGTGTCCATTGGGAGCACTAGTATATCCGCTAGTATTTCGCAGTGACCATGTGTCCTTTATAGTGTGAAATTAGATCTTTATCTGGTGACTTGGAATGCTTCGCAGTGTACATGGTTGGTTTGATGTTGCCCAGTATTGGGAGTAACATTGTGATACGATTAGTTGAATATATGCCGAGTGAATTATCTACTTTCAGAAGTGTACACGACGGCGATAGTGCAGCGATTTTGCAGAAGATTACGTTTCTCGACTAGCCTTCTACTGCGTCAGATCACAATTCCATCGAGAACGTATGGGTGGATCCGAAACCGATGGTGCGGAAAATTAGCACGACTCTGCATCAAGAATTCAAGTTAAACGTAACCGAGATGCTCGGGCAGTAGTTGGAGAAAATCAGAAATTTCTTACCAACCTCGCGCAATCCGCCCCCCCCCCCCACCCGCCCCCTTGGCGTATGAAGATAGTCTTTAGCCAAAGACCTTTGAAGAGAATAATATGTCGCGAAAAAACAACACGGTATACTATTTACAGGGAGATCTTCGTACGATCTGTAATCTCTTCACATTATTAATTTTGTATTCTCTACCTTTTAACAACGTGTAGCTGCAGTCTCGCCTCTTGACCAGCCAGCAGTGGTATTTCTGGGTTATACTGGTATTAGCAATATCGAAGCAAGGATGCACTGTTAGTTTAAAGTTTCATGTCGTAAGCGCAGCGGTCAATCGTTAGGACTGCAGCATCCACCTGAAGTCCTTACAAACAGAGAATGGGCACGCTTGGACCTTGATGATTGTAGGAGCTAGTCTCGACGCCTGAAAATGGTTACATAAAATGCAGTAGCATATATGAAGATGGTGTGTTAAGCCAATATCAAATTTTGGAGCTTTACGTTCGCCAAAACATGCCTGGTTGTGAGTGTACCACTTCATTAGTTCAGCAGATCTCGTCTGAATTTCTTTTGATTACATTGATGAATGTTCACAAATTAAACAAATTCTGTCAGAAATCTATCAGCATTCTAATTTTTATGTTTCAAGAAACCGTAGTGTTAACACCTAGAGGAAAACTTGCGTAGGAGAACAAGAAACGTGCATTTAATATTTATACCGTCCCAAGCACTAAGATTTCCAGCAAAATAAATATCAGTGTACTCGATAATGCATGAATTAAAAACTAGGAGCATTAATTTCGTTATCTTCCAAATACTCAGGATTGCAATACGCTTTCACTCAGGTTTATTATATTGTCTTTCATCGAAATCAACTTTAAGGAAAACATACCTTCCTTTCCTTCCCCACCAATAGATTTTAGAATCGAGTTCAACCATTTCTCGCGGTTGTGGTCCTCATTAATGAGTCCCTGAAAGTTCAGCTCTGTAACAATGAACATATTTACCATGGGAATGTTTGTATGGATCGTGTAAATGCCATTATTACGTAATATAACTACTATTTAGATAACATCTACTGATAGAATCTGTTGTCCCCACAGATCGCTAGCATCAGAGAGGATGTGAAAACAGGCCAAATGATGGCAGAATGCTGTTCGCTTACCAACTCAGCTCGCCAAATGCGGGAACCTCTACGTAGATCGTGCGTGTTCCTACACCAAAACACGTGTACACATAAACTGCCTTCTGCATCTTCGTCCACAAATATTTTTGGTAACAGGCTCACAATCTAACACTCATACGTTGCCGACAACGCTTCACAAAAGGATTTCAAGATTTAGTGCAAACGTGTATACTGACGGATCGGTTAATATCAACGGAACTGTAGAGTAGAATTAAGTTCGCAAACAAATCATTAAATGCTAATGCACTGATGTACTTGATAAGTTGCGACACACATGTGTGCTCTAGATGTTGCCTGTGGTGCCTGCTCTCTCGGTACTACCTGTGTGTTGTGAGATATTTTTACTTTCACTTAGACCGCACGAGAGAAAGCATCACGCCTGAGGAGGATCGGAACCAACTTACGTGACTTCTCCTTCCCCTGCTTAAGAGATCTTCACACACTGTTTAAGACATTCGCTTCGATTTCAAAGTGGTTCTCATTTCCCTCGAGGCAGTTTACGTCTGGGGACAGTGCCCATCACAATTTCTACTTCTAGAGGAAAGTAGCAGAAAAATAGTTCTCTTTGTTGTTAGAGTACGGATTTTGGCCCGAAGAAAAGTAATATTTCCTTTGCGCCCCTTTTTTCGTAATAGATCTTCAGGACATGGTTTAGTATAACGCAAAGTGACAAAATGTGTTAAGAAAAACAGTAAACAAATCAGTCATATCTCTGAAATACCCATTCAGTCGATTACGTGTCCTGTTTTAGGAAGGAAAAATGACCAGAAACCAATGATGTGTCAGTCAAACCAAACTTAAGTGAGAAGCTAAATAGGAATACTGCACTTGGAAGGTAAGATCGTAAGTCTACAGAAAAAAAACAGCTTCCACTATTAAGGCACTGTTTATCATGGCGTACTAGGGTGCGACGTATTGTCATTACGCCATGAAAAGTTACATCGAAATCGGTCTGTCAAGTTGCAATGGACGAGAAGACTTCCTCTTGCCCTCCGCTGGAAAAATATTCGCGGATACTGCAAAAGCTACACGACGAGCATCACAGCACCAGTATAGTGTTACTCATTGTGGTCCTCCAAGAGGCATTGCTGCATACGTGTAGCATGCCCATTTTAGATCTTTGCGTTCTTATTTCATGCGGCGTTGGATCTTGCACCTGGAAATTTGTGCAATTACAGAAGAATATGCCACTGAATTGTGGCTCTTGTTCGTTAGGCAGCATTTGACATATTCGCAGTGGGCCATTTTAATGTCACTAAACAGTTGTTTGTAGTGTCAAGTTCTACGTGCATTTAACACATGTTCCACCCGACACCTATCATCTGGTTCGACAAAGAATCAAAAACGGGATCACCTGAGCGCCACTAATTTCATCAGTTACTAAGGGTATTTTCTCCTTTAAAAAAATATAATTTTTCGATTTCCGTTGGAAGAAGTAAAAAAAATCATCCAGAAATGTAGAATAAGTATTTCACACAAGATATATACAAAGTATAAAACTGAGTGACTAAAGGGATTGTAGAAACAGCTCCATCGTCCCAAGTACTTATAAGAAATAACTTT
Organism: Schistocerca piceifrons; assembly: GCF_021461385.2. Taxonomy (NCBI): domain Eukaryota; kingdom Metazoa; phylum Arthropoda; class Insecta; order Orthoptera; family Acrididae; genus Schistocerca; species Schistocerca piceifrons. Next base: position 409,756,395 of record NC_060143.1, on the reverse strand, counting down.
TCAATCATAATTAACTTCTAATACTCTGTTTCTCATGCTTATAGGACAATAAATCAATAATTCTTTACATACAAGCCTCATGGACTGTTTTACGTTTCATTACCACAACGTATCTCGATAGTGCTGTAGCGTCCTTACTTAATGTTTCCTTTTATTGTTATGTTACGTTAGTCTTGAATCCTGCAGAAAATGTAACATGTTATGATCTTATTGAGTAGAACGCCTATTTAACAGTGGAGACCTACACTGGAAACATTGAAATTGCGCGGATACATATGCTTTCTTCTCTGGGCCTGTTCGAGAGCATTTTTCCAGACAAGTGACTCATAATTTGGCGTCTTCCACATCCCTCCTTTTCCCTCGTACAATTTTCCCTGTGACAGCTTGCGCTGCTAATTGTGAAACGCAACGTACACCAATCTTGCATTTAGACGACCCTCTCACCTCGGAGCCCCAGACGGCCACTACTAAAAATAACATCGCGATACGTCCAGCACAGAAATCTTACAGTTGTGGCACAGCTGGCGTCCCTCTCATCTTGGCCCCTTAAGCTGCGGCCTAGGGGGCCTTGAACCGTACCGGTCTCTACTCGAATGGGATGGCACATTGTAATCTCCGCAGAATGTGTCACAAAATTATAGGAAATTGCAGAATCCAACACGTGAACAAAGGAAAATAGCTATAGGAGGTAGAGAAACACCACCGAAGTTTCGCTGAGTAAATAATAATAATAATAATAATAATAATAAACTGGAAAACAATACGGCTTTCCATCAATAATTTTTTTCAGTTTATAGAAGTAAAGGACAGATTTTTTCCTTCATTAACGATATACTAGCGAAGTTTCAGCTTGCTATGAGTTTTTAAATGTGACACATAGAATCGTTCCCTTAAAAAACTGAATTATTTTAAAAAATACTTTGCGTTCTGATTGTACCATATCACATCACCGCGGCGAGTTAGGCATGTTGCTAAATGTTATCTTGCCATTATATTTTCCGTATCAATAAGCACTGAAGTCAGAAATGATATACTCAGGAGCGAGCAGTACTGGTCTTTTATTATTCAGATAAATAGATAGTGAATGAACTTTTCATAGCTGGACCATATGAAGAAAATTCGCCAGTCAGTCGTGAAACAATGGGTCCAGCACTTTGCTCTCTCTGTTTACCAACGTAAGCGCGTACATGAAGACATTGCAGACGCGATATTCAGCAGCTGATAATTCGAAAATGTTTAGAAATTAGTAATTACAGTGTGCTGTAGTATACCGGGTTATCGGCACACAGGCAGGAAATTTTAGAAAAAAATAGTGTTGAGACGCAACAATCTTTTAGTCATGAAATTGTAAGGTTCATTAAAATAATTAGATACAACAGGAAAATACCTATTATCGAAGAATAAGTCGCTACTCGTAATCCCATCAGCAAGTGGCAATTCAAACTACTCCCTGTTTTTGTTTGGTCATAATTTTGTTGTTACCTTAGACTCATGGCCCACTGACTTAGTAGCGTGACGACTGTTAATCAGATATTTCATAGTTCTCAACACTTATACGCCATAATTAGCTCTTTTTACTGAAATATTTTCTTTGTATTCCTTACAAACCATTACATTGTATAGTGTATATGCTTGGAATCTATCGATATAAATATTTCACAGACAGGGAGTAAATATCAGGTCCTTCCTAAGCTTAGAACAAGAAACAGAAGACTGATGGTCACAAAAGAGTATACTGATGTTGCATCTTTTTGTGACTTCAAAGACGACGAGATTAATACTTTTGAAGTATTAACAAAACAGTCAGATCACTTACTATTTGTTACAGAATTTTTAACACACATACAAAACAGAACACTATTACGTTTATTTACGGGTACTTATTCGCGTGTCAACATACCGTGTAGAGCAAAACTCGGTTATGCCATAGTGTGCTTACCTTCCCGACATACGAAGAGGATCCGAATAATGATGTCCACATACGGGCATGAACAAGCATCCGGAAGAGTCGTGCCAGTTTCAAGACGTGCGGTGATGGCTGCGGTCTTAGAAACCAACAGAACTGCTGCCCTTGCCGAACGCGAATCGGTCCCACGTGCGCGCAGCACAGCAAGGGCGACGCCACGCGGTCGCTCTTACCTTCGCCAAGTCGCAGAAGGAAGCCAGCAGCGGCGTCTACATGTGTGTGGCGCGCGGGGCGGCGGAGGGCGCCGGCGTCGCCGCCGCAGCCTGCGTCATCACAGCTCGGGGGCGGCGTCACGGCGCCGTGCGGTGAGGTGCGGTGCGGCCTGGCTCGCGGTCCGACGGCGACTGCTGCGTCAGACGCTCCGGAGGCGGCGCCCCTCCAGCCCCACCGCTGCGGTTCCATTCCACTCTCCAGCCTCACTCAGTTGAACGCGACCGCGGCTCCAGTTTCTGTGTCGCATTGCACAAGCTCGTTCACCATTATCGATCAGAGGAAAAATGCCCCTATTGGAACACAAAAAAGGAAAAAAATGCTCCTATTTGAAACTTTCTGGCACATTAAAACTGAGTACCTGACCGGGATTCGACCTCGGGACCGTTGCCTTTTGCCGGCAAGTACTCTACCGACTGAGCTGTCAAGCGCGACTCACGACTCGTTCTCACAGTTGTACTTCCGCCAGTGCTTCGTCTTCTATATTCCAAATTTCACGAAGTTCTGCGAAACTTGCGGGCCTGGCACTCCAGAAAGGAAAGATTTTACGGAACATGGCTTAGTCACAGCCTGATAGATTTTTTCCAGAATTAAATTTTCACTCTGTATCGGAGGGGGCGCTGATATGAAACTTTCTGGCAGATGCTCCTATTTGTTAGAAGACTCTGACTGAGAAGCCGGATATCGACTGCCTCATTCTCCCCTCCTCAGCACCTTCAAAAATTCTCCCAAAAATTTTGGCTTGCCAAAGTATTCGCGCTATTTTTAACATGCAACTCACCTCTCCCATTAGTCTCCATAACTGTAACTCGCCCATACTCACTAGCCCATCTCTGTTAAGTCGCTCATACCCATCCACTCCCACTTCCCCATTCTCATTCACTCGTTCAGCCTCAACTCATTCTCATTATCTCGTTGTGTCTTTCTGTTCTCTCTGTCACTGCCTCCTGTCTCACAGCTACAATCTCCTTCATTCTGTCTTACTACTACCGTCTCCTGTTGCTGTCACTGTCTCTCTCCTGCTCACTGTTAAGGTAAGTACACACTTGTATGTAAAATCGAACGATTGTCTATAGACATTGTGGGGTTGGGTTGTTTGGGGAAGGAGACCAGACAGCGAGGTCATCGGTCTCATCGGATTAGGGAAGGACTGGGAAGGAAGTCGGCCGTGCCCTTTCAAAGGAACCATCCCGGCATTTGCCTGGAGCGATTTAGGGAAATCACGGAAAACCTAAATCAGGATGGCCGGACGCGGGATTGAACCGTCGTCCTCCCGAATGCGAGTCCAGTGTTTAACCACTGCGCCACCTCGCTCGGTATAGACATTGTGGAGGGATCGTCTATAGACATGGAGCTTGACAGTGTCTCGTACACAGTCTAGATACTTTGTCTCGTGTACGCATTTGAATTCCTTTTTCCTAGATATTTGCTAAATATGGCTAACTTTGTTGGGATTGTGATAATAATTGATGGTGATATCTGAAGAGGAGACGTTGGTGGAAAGTGAACTGTTTACCGAGGGCATCGTTTCGACTGTAATTTACTTTTGATTTTAGAAGCAGATGACAGCATCTTCTTTTTTTATTTTTTTTTTATTTTATTTTTTTTTTATTTCAACGCCAGTCACTGACACTTTAGAATTTTTGACCAGCTCTTTGATAAACAACTTTTTCTTGTTGCGATTTTTATCAGCCGAATTACAGATTTCCAACAACCATGACACTGTGTGAAACCCATGCAAGTTACAATTGCTCCACTTTCGTCATCTTGATAAGTTATGTTTAACAACAGGAAAAAATGGTAAAAAACCGACGAAGCCTTTTCCACGTCGCAAAGACAGTAACTGGAGTCTATGTCCACCAACACGTCCACACTACTGAATGCCGCAAACGTTGTCTACGGATTGTCTCATCTCTCCCATAGTCATGATCTGATGCCCTTGCCAATCCCTTTATTATTAATACTAATGCTGATAAGCTAACGTGTAAGTGCCCATGTCCTGGCACCTTACACAATGAGAGTCAAAAGTTTTGCGATTTTGTAGCAAAACCGTGTCTATGGACAAGAAATATCTCTCAGTTGTCTATGTACAAAATCACTCGATTGCCTATAGACACTGTATAGATATAAATATCACTCGACGTTGTATTCTAGTGTGTACAAGGCCTTATTGCTATTATCTCATTCTTTCCTTCCCACTGCTGCTGTCTCTTCTCACTGTCACTATCCCTCCCGCCTTGTTGTCATTGTCAGTGACTGTGATTCTCATTATCACTGGCTCTCACCCATTTCCACTTTTTCCTTTTCTTTATTCCTTTCCCACTAGCACTTTCTGCTTCACTCTTTTCAAAGCACTGTTCTGTTACTATCAGCTACGCCCCTCTCTTTCTCTCACAATGCCATTCTCTCATCCGCTCTTACTATACCATACTGTCTACTATGTATCACTATTTATTAGTTTTCCGTCTCTATCACACTGCCATTGTCTCCTCTCTCAGCATAAGAAATCGCGAATACGTCCGCATGCCAAAATTTTTAAAGGTGCTAAGGAAGATGTAATGAGGCAGCTGTACCCCACTTCTCAGTCAGAGTATTTTAAGAAAATTTTTCTTGTGATCTGGTAGGAGCATTTTGTTCTGGTGTAACCACAATCGCCGGAACGAAGATGAACGCAAGAGAAGACACTCGCAGAACAGTTATTAGTGAGCCATATCCATTGCTTGTTTGGACATTGTCTATAGCGAAAAACATTACTTGTTTGCATGTCGCCCATCGCTTGCGACACCATTGTAAAATTCAAAATGAAATATTGTCAATCTGCTTTATTGAAATAAAACTAATGTTATTTGCTTGAATTGTTGTGTAGCATTCCGAGAACGCAGCATCCCTTAGGCACTCTCCAAGCGACGAGTGGGCAGGACCCCACACATTTTGTCACTGGTCCCCTTCCTTTCGCTGTCACAGTAGAGCATGTCACTCATATGGAACCAATTTCATGGTTAGTAAAATTTTGATAATTTACTTACGTGAAATTGAAATAATGCGGAATTATTTTACTCCTCAGACTGGATTTTACGCGCACAAATGCTTTACATATGCTTCAGTCCTACAATAGGGGGTTCCCAGAACCTTTCTGACGATTACAGAGACATTTTACAGCTCCACCCTACACCACTTTATGAACTACGCTTTCGCCTTACACCGGATATTACGAGTAGAAGTAGAGTAACTTCGAACCTCTGTATCTCGGAAACAAATAAAGATATTAAGAAAATTTTCAAGGTCGTTAGGGATTGGGATCTCAAGAATATATCGTTAAAATTACAGCCATTTGTTGTGCGTCTTGAAATTCGCGGCTCGGTTGTGGTACCCAAAAACTATTTTTGCGGTGTTTTTCGATAACGGATAAAGAATTTTGAAAATGGGAAGATGGCACTTATACATAAATGCCTAGAGAATATATTGTAAAAATTTAAGCAATTTGCTGCAGTTATTTATTATTTGGGTTTCGTCTCTCACCGGATTTTACGTGCGTATTTACAAGTAGGATAACTTGAATCTCTGCATTTAGGAAATGGATAAAGATATTAAACCAGTTTTCAAGATTCTTCGAGGTCGGGATATTAGGAATATATCGTAAAGATTTACGCTGATTTCTGTGCGTAGCCGTCGACAGACACTTCCTTGTTTCTGATATGAATGTTAGAAATGATGACTTGTTTACATCCACTCATGGACATGCAACTACCATTGTAGTCGATCGTTTGTACATACGTGTGGCAAAATAGGCCCTGTAATAACATTTGGTTTGTGATTAACGTTGTCAGTTTACATAACCAACTAAGATTTTCACTTTAGGATTTTCTATTTAACTAGGACGGCTTAGCTCTAAAAATTGCGACGATGTGTAATGAGCGTCACGAAGAGAACAACATTTTAGGCTGATCTGAAGATGGCTCGGTATTGAGCCAACACCGGTAATCAGTAAAGCAAATTTGCTATCTTGACGTAGGATTTTTATCCACACAGGCATGTTTTTCGGCTTTTCTCAGGAACCGCCCATGAACTGTATGTTGCCTCCATAAGCCTCTTAAGGCGCTCCCTGGGCCACATCTAATGCAAAAACATTCAAACAATTTGTCCTGTTTGCTTGAGGTGGAGAAAGTGTTTAATATTAGACTTCGCTCCTGTAGTACAGGATAGGTATAGTAAGACGATCGTTCTGTTGGGTATAAAAATTAACCCTTGTCAAGGGGTATCCAAACACTTGATCCTACGGTCCCCAGCTTTTTCCAAACTAGCTTCCCAAATATTGCAAGAATCGTTAAAGCAACTTGTAACCTTCTCATGGCTGTATTCCAACTTATTGTAGTCTCGATGGCGTCCCCACCACTTCTTATTTATAAGGTGCCTTCCTGAGTATAGTGGTACAGCGGATGGAGAAAAACATGGGAATACTAAAAACACAACACTTTATCATGACCAGTACCCTGTAGGAATACCGTTGGAATTCAAAACGGCTTCTAGTCGTCTCGAGATTGATAAGTACATGACTTGTATAGTTTTCAAGGGGATTTTATACAATTCTTTCTGCAAAACAGTGGCAAGTACAGATAACGCTGATGAAGGTGGATAGCGATGACGTACGCTTCTCCCAAAAGCAATAATATTGAGCTCTGGTGACTGTAGTAGCCAGCAACAATCATCCTCCTGCTCACAAAACCAGCCCTGGACAATGCGAGCAGAGTAAACAAGGCCCCTGTCGTCTTCGAACGCAGCATCACCATCAGGGAACAAACAGTGCACAAAGGGATGGACCTAATCAGCCAATATGGTCACGTAATTGTCGGCAACAGCAATGCGACTGTTGTAGCCATGGGATACAACGATATGGATGCCATGTTGCACTCTTGGGACGTAAACTCGTCCAGAATTTTGAAACAGAGTGAAACAAGACTAATCCGGCCAAGTGAGCTCCATTCCTCCGTAGTTCGTGTTTTATAGCTTCGTTACCACGTTTTCCTGTTGGGGGCATTTGAATCCTTGATGACTGGTTCTGGAATTCCAGCTCCGCTTGAATAGCTCCCTCCGCGTTGTTTGGTGGTGACCGGATTTGCGAGTGCTACTATAAGTTCTGCAACAACTTTTGTAGCTGTCATTCTATTATTTTTTGGCACATGCCTCTTCATTGACCGTCTGTCACTGTCATTCAGCACACAATGTCTTCCATGCTATGACCTTTCGGATGGTATGTTTCCGCTTTCCTTGTGTGCAATGTAAATATTCGATACGGTGCATATTGAAACACCAAACACTTTGACTTCCTTGCTTACGTAAGCACTCACCATATGAGAACCAACGATTTTCCCACTTTAGAATTCAGTTAGTTCCGACATAATGCGCTCACAACTATACAGAGCGCTATTCTGACCACGGCTGACACTTGCAGTGTATTGAAGACACTGCAGAAGTGACATTCTTGATCAAATGCAACTGCGCAATCTACAGGCATTTGCATTTAAGGTCAAACGTGCATTTCTCGCTATGTCTCCATATTTTTATCTAATCTCTATACGTGTAGATATATGTAGATCAGGTGAATAGAATGGACTATGAAATCCTGGTAACTAGTTGCAACGTAACGCATCATTTTTCGGTAAAGATTATCTGATACAGTAGTCCTTGCACGTTACTCGCCAATTATGGTGGACGTATGTTGTCTGCGCTGTTACAAAACGATCATAAAATTACTATGCGCACTGACTGAGGGATGAAAACCATACCACAACACAGAAAACATCGAGGAAGGCTCCACTAATCATCCTAATCAAATTCTGTAATTTGCCCGTCAGGTAGAAGAGCACGGACATATATTATTTAATTAGTTCCTCCATACTCCTCTACACGCCTTCTTCGGTATTGGCTTCTTCTGCCGTGGAAGCTAAATTTATTCTTATTTCTATTCCATAACTAACTTTCTTCTTTCCTTATGGTCGTCGATTTCCTTTCTTGACGTAATATTGCACTTAAAATTTATTCTTATACATGCGGTAAGAGACAAGGTGAAGTTTTTTGATGATAAAAGGCCTTATCATACAAAAGAAACTGAACTGCTTCTTCCTTGTCAACAGTCCGCGTAGTTAGCTGAGTGATCAGCGCGTCTACCTGCCATGGAGCAGGCACTGTTTCGATTCTCGGTTGGGTTGCACATTTCTTCGCTCGCGGACTGGTTGTTGTTTTGTCCTCCTCATAATTTCATCATCATAGAAACGCAAGTCGTCCAGTGTGGCGTCAACCAAAAAGATTTGCAACTCGGCGGCCGAACTTCCCCAAGTGAGGTATCCCGGCCATCAATGCCATTCGATCATTTCATTTCAGTTTTCCTTGGTTAAGAAATACACTGAAGCGCCAAAGGAACTGGTATAGGCATGCGTATTCAAAATCAGAGATATGCAAACAGGCAACGCCTATATAAGACAACAGTGCATGGCGCAGTTGGTAGATCGGTTACTGCTGCTACAATGGCAGATTAACATTTAAGTAACTTTGAACGTGTTGTTATAGTCGGCCGCGAGCGATGGGACACACAGTCTCCGAGGTAGCGATGAAGTGGGAATTTTCCCGTACGACCATTTCACGAGTGTACCGTGACTTTCAGGAATCTGATAAAACCTCAAATCTCCGACGTCCCTGCGGCCGGGAAAAAATCCTGCAAGAACGGGACTAACGACGACTGAAGAGAATCGTTCAACGTGACAGAAGTGCAACCCTTCCGCAAATTGCTGCAAATTTCAATACTGGCCCATCAGCAAATGTCAACGTGCCAATCCTTCAACGAAACATCATCAGTATTGGCTTTCAGACCCTTGATGACCACACGACACCAAGCTTTAGGTTTCGTCTGGACCTGTCAACAGCGACATTTGAATGTTGATGACTGGAAACATGCTGCCTGGTCGGACGAGTCTCGTTTCAAATTATATCGAGTGGATGGACATGTACGGATATAGAGACAACCTCATGAATCCATGGACCCTGCTTGTCAGCTAGGGACTGTTCAAGCCGATGGAGGCTCTGTAATGGTGTGAGGCGTGCGCAGCTAGAGAGGTGTGGGACCCCTGGTACGTCTAGACACGACTCTGAGAGGTGATACAAGTGTAAGAATCCTGTCTAATCACCTGTATCCATTTATAACCATTGCGCATTCCGACAGACTTGGGCAGTTACAACTGGATAATGTGGCACCCCACACGTCCATAATTGCACAGAGTGGCTCTAAGTACTTTCTTCTGAGTTTAAACTGTACCCCTGGCTACCAAACTCCCCAGGCATGAACATTATTGGGCATGTCTGCGATACCTTACGACGTGCTGGCAGAAGAGCTCTTCACCCCGTCGTATTCTTACGGTTTTATGGACTGCTTGTAACCTCCCCCTCACTTATCGACCTTAATGACAGTGAAAAATTAGAAAAATTAAACCGCGTGCACCTAATGGAAATTTGGGAAAAGCAATCGTCACCGAAATTAAATTTGTCGGCAAAGAGGGAGGGAAGGGTTACATCTAAATGGAAGGAAAAATGCAAATGAAATTGGTGAAAATTAATTTTGAGAAAAGGGTAAAATTAATAAAGGGAATAAATGTGCGGTCGTTACGTTAACAATTAATTGGCCTTAATTAGATATTTGAGATTTGGGAAAAATTACGGTCGCCAGTCCTATGGACAACTACTATAATAACTGAAAATGAAAGATTAATGCACATATAATTAGCACTAAAAGCGTGGCAACTGAAGGTTGACACGTGCTGTGTGAAAACTGAATGTTTGTTAGAAGTAATAAATTTCGCTACACTCTGACTTAATTTAGCAAAAGAATTAATAAAACCGGAAAATTGAAAGTTAATTTAGGGACTGAAATTAATAGTGAACTTTGTTTCCGAAGCACTACGAAATTCAATAAAATAAGGTTAGTCTTGGGCCACCTCAACAATCATTTCAAAAGCTACTTGAATTTACGCAATTTAGAAATAAGAGATTTAACTTTGAACTTGAATTAAATGATTCTGAACAATTAACAATAGTAAAATTTAGTACGTACCAAGCTGAACTGCAGTCACAGGTAAGCTAAAATATGGTAACAGAACTCGCACTCTTAATTTGTGCTTGTGTAATCTAAATATTATAGCCAGCTATGAATACTTTAACTGAACTTTGCAATTAAAGCAGTGAAATGGAATGATGAGGTCTGCCATACAGTTCTAAAACTTTACGTGCTTTTAGTCTTCCTTGTAGGTTGATTGAAGGTTTGAAGTCGTCGATCGAGGAGGTGGCGACAGTCACTCATTGTCGGCCGTCGCTGTTGCAGAAGCTGGATGTTGGCGCGCCTTCTTCTCGACACGGTCACCATGCGAAAACGGGCTCCTGATGTGTGCCAGCTAATGCTTCCCGTCCGCGACACCGTGTCAGAAACTATCATAGCAAGTCGAGTGCAATTACATGCTGCCAAACCCCGAAATCGCGGCAACTAGCGGGAGCGTCACACAACACACCTGTTCCACCGCCCTCCTCCAGCCAGACTCTCTCTGCCCGCGCTCCATGCGGCAGAGTTAACACTACCAAAGATCCTAAACACTTTGGTTCTCCACACGACCTATCGATGTAATCGTTCGATAGCATAGTTTTCCCTAGGCAAGACCCAGCGTAAAAATACAAATAATATTTACAAAACAAACCAATTATACATCGACATAAATGCATAAATATATACATACAAATAGTAAAACAATTACAATATATAAAGACACAGAAATGTTATATCTTCAGGTAACAAAATAAGGAAAAAAATTTGCAGTACAATAGATAAAAATAGGAGGATATGCATTTCCGGCGTTACAAGCTCTGTGGGATTCATGGTGTCAATTCCCTCCAGCACTACTTCAGACATTAGTCGAGTCCATGCCAGGTGGTGTTGCAGCACTTCTGCGTGCTTGCGGGGGCCCTACACGATATTAGGCAGGTGTACCAGTTTCTTTGGCTCTTCAGTGTATACAAAAATAATTTTAAACAATAATGCATTAAAATTAAAATAATGACTGTACACTTTTGAAATAATCTTTATTTAGTAATATTTTCATCAGGTGAAAGAATGTATATGGACCATTGATATGTGGCTTCGTACTTTTTAAATTCTGTTGTTCTCTGCCACTCTCTTCTTAAAATATTAACAAAGCTACCGAATTCTTTGTACCTTTCACTCAGGATGTGATTACAGTTGTCCATCAGGTGCAGTATTTCATTTTGTTTAGTTGGTGAATAGTATCTTTTCTCTCGTTTTCCTCTGTTCAAATTCCATCAGGGCAATGCAACACACCATGACTATCTCCACTAACCTAAGAAAATGGCGGGAAAATAGTTCACTTGGGCTACCTCCACTAATCTAAGTAATCCGACTGCCACCTCTTACTAGGAATTGGCTGAGAAAGGACACAGCCTGTGCTGGGCCGCTGGGTAGGATGAATGTAAGTCTTTATTTTGAAAGCAGTGTTTATTTGAACAATTTGAGGCAGAAGCTCCATCCGGTGTGTTCACCATGAGGTCCGAAGTCCAGCTGGCTAGTACACAGTACTGTCACCAGACGGCACCGTCGTCATTCCTGTGACTTAATCCAATATGACGGTCTGAGGGGGGGGGGGGGGGGTTAGAAATGATGGGAAGCAATTGGAACCCTTAATAATCCAGTCATGCGTTAGACTTCAGCCGGTAGGACGGCGGTATCTGTTAATATCATTGGAGGGGGTATAGGGCAGACTCGGCAGCTCTGGGACCTCAGTCTTACTCAGTCCCACTCATCGATTTGTGTGATGAGGGCACACGAGTTGCTTCCAAAACATCGAACGCTGCTGGTGGTCCCAGACAACAGCAAGATGGAGGATAGTGCTGGTCACCAACATACAACCCATCCCACCTGAACATGCCTGTGCTAGTACAAGCACAGAGTGCAGATGCTGTGGATAAGAAGGCATCGAGTGTATCCATGCTTTTCAGTTCTACATACAATTTGACTCCCAGTGGAACAAAACGTGTAAACGTTGGTATAGAAGCACATCATGTCTGGGGCTTGCATGTGAGAGTAGAAACTGAAAATGATCGAAGAGTGTTAAAGTGCCAATTTCCGAGTTCGACTGGGACGAAATATGTCGTGCTGAGAGTTACATCAATCAGCAGATGACTACAGAATATTGTTCAACTCGTTTTCCCCCAGACATGCGCCTTACTGGTGTGGCACTATCTATTACAACAGTATATGATGACTGTACAATATGTGTGAAATCGGATGACAACTGTGTTTATCTAAGGCACGTCCCTGTTATGAACTTATACGATCTGGATACTGCGCTACGTCTTGCTTTGGAGAGATTGAACGGTTGGTTGACGAGTATAGACTCTGCGAACAATGATGTTGTAAACTTCCCACATGTTCATTGTGTACATGTTGATGATTTGAGGCAGTACCTTTGTTTGTACACCAACTCTGAACCGAAAGAGAAACAGATTAAATGTGCGTGGGAAAAGCCTGAGTCCTGTGAGGCATCCAACTGGCTTGAGGGAGATACGCGCGGAATTTATTGCACGTCAAATAGCTTTGTTTCGGAAATACTGAACAGATGCGAAGAAGAAGGTAAAGACAGAGTCCGATGATTTTCTTGAAATACTGCATCCTGTGTATGATATTTAAATAAATAAATAATATATGTACATATAATCTCAAACCGCGTTTGTGTTTTATTTTATACCTCTCTGACTATACTCAAAGTATTACGCTTATTAATATCATTATTTTTCAGTGCTACAGCAATTATTCACAAAACGAATGATAAAGTTGCTCTTATATAAATATAGCTGATTTCTCTGTGTAGCCAGTATAGCTCAGTCGGTTAAGTGATGGAGCTATAGTGGCTATAAATGTTATTACCGTCCCTTCAAGTGTATCTCTCTATATATGTCAACTACTTGTCAGTACCTGGCGTAGTTAGTATCATGGCAGGGTGGGTGAAACATCCTCATCACAAGGGCTTTGCTGTCAGTGATTGGTGCAAAAGAAGACTTGAGGAAGAAGACGAACGGAATTCTCCTTCCTGATAATATACGTGCAATTATTGTAGGTTCATCCTATTGTGGCAAGACTAATGTCCTCTTGAATCTACTAACACATGTAGATGGAGTCCGATTTGAACATGTTTGTGTATTCTCAAAAACACTGTTTCAACCCAAGTATCAGCTATTACAGGAGATATTGCGCGGTGTAGATGGTGTTACATATACGACATTCAGTGAAAGCGGTGATATCCCTCCACCTGAAAAAGCAAAGCCAAACACTGTCTTCATATTTGACGATATTGGTGTGGAAAACCAAGCCCAATTCGAAAATATTTCTGTTTCGGTCGTCATATGGGTACTGATGTATTTTATCTAAGCCAAACATATTCCAGAATCCCGAAACAGTTGTTTAGACAATCTGAATTGAAAACACATTTATCAGTCACGTGTAGGAACTGACATGTCATTCAATGACTTTGTAAAGATATGTGCTGATTGCTGGAATCATTCACAGTATGGGTTTGTCGTTATTGATAAAACAAGAAAATTGAGTGATGGTAGGTACAGGCGAAAGTTTCAAGAGTTTCTGCATATATAGCACGGTAAGAGAGGTTAGTACATCAGTATACGCTACTCCATGGACAAATTCGTGCATGTCCAGCTCTCAACCAGAGAGAATGGGTGTATACAGACAGAAAATTCGCCTGTACATGGATGCGAAAATTCAGGCTATTGTGCATAAAGTTGGAGGTATGCGCAGGGAACTAGAGACTAGACTCCTCTGAGAATGATGAATGAGTTAAATGAGTTAGTTAATGAAGTCGGTAAGAAAGTAACCAACTTAACTGAAAAGGTCGAGGCTGTTGAGGGGAAAATACACTCCTGGAAATTGAAATAAGAACACCGTGAATTCATTGTCCCAGGAAGGGGAAACTTTATTGACACATTCCTGGGGTCAGATACATCACATGATCACACTGACAGAACCACAGGCACATAGACACAGGCAACAGAGCATGCACAATGTCGGCACTAGTACAGTGTATATCCACCTTTCGCAGCAATGCAAGCTGCTATTCTCCCATGGAGACGATCGTAGAGATGCTGGATGTAGTCCTGTGGAACGGCTTTCCATGCCATTTCCACCTGGCGCCTCAGTTGGACCAGCGTTCGTGCTGGACGTGCAGACCGCGTGAGACGACGCTTCATCCAGTCCCAAACATGCTCAATGGGGGACAGATCCGGAGATCTTGCTGGCCAGGGTAGTTGACTTACACCTTCTAGAGCACGTTGGGTGGCACGGCATACATGCGGACGTGCATTGTCCTGTTGGAACAGCAAGTTCCCTTGCCGGTCTAGGAATGGTAGAACGATGGGTTCGATGACGGTTTGGATGTACCGTGCACTATTCAGTGTCCCCTCGACGATCACCAGTGGTGTACGGCCAGTGTAGGAGATCGCTCCCCACACCATGATGCCAGGTGTTGGCCCTGTGTGCCTCGGTCGTATGCAGTCCTGATTGTGGCGCTCACCTGCACGGCGCCAAACACGCATACGACCATCATTGGCACCAAGACAGAAGCGACTCTAATCGCTGAAGACGACACGTCTCCATTCGTCCCTCCATTCACGCCAGTCGCGACACCACTGGAGGCGGGCTGCACGATGTTGGGGCGTGAGCGGAAGACGGCCTAACGGTGTGCGGGACCGTAGCCCAGCTTCATGGAGACGGTTGCGAATGGTCCTCGCCGATACCCCAGGAGCAACAGTGTCCCTAATTTGCTGGGAAGTGGCGGTGCGGTCCCCTACGGCACTGCGTAGGATCCTACGGTCTTGGCGTGCATCCGTGCGTCGCTGCGGTCCGGTCCCAGGACGACGGGCACGTGCACCTTCCGCCGACCACTGGCGACAACATCGATGTACTGTGGAGACCTCACGCCCCACGTGTTGAGCAATTCGGCGGTACGTCCACCCGGCCTCCCGCATGCCCACTATACGCCCTCGCTCAAAGTCCGTCAACTGCACATACGGTTCACGTCCACGCTGTCGCGGCATGCTACCAGTGTTAAAGACTGCGATGGAGCTCCGTATGCCACGGCAAACTGGCTGACACTGACGGCGGCGGTGCACAAATGCTGCGCAGCTAGCGCCATTCGACGGCCAACACCGCGGTTCCTGGTGTGTCCGCTGTGCCGTGCGTGTGATAATTGCTTGTACAGCCCTCTCGCAGTGTCCGGAGCAAGTATGGTGGGTCTGACACACCGGTGTCAATGTGTTCTTTTTTCCATTTCCAGGAGTGTAGATGTAGAGTTCCTTGGTGTTGAGATGAAGGAGCAGGCACATAGTAAGAGGAAGAAGAAGAGCTGAGATGTAAAGACTCTCGCTTCGGAGATGGCTGATTAGTATATACCGAGATGTCAACGAAGCATTAAGTGATTCATGCGTGGAAAGCAGTTTGAGGGAAATTAGGGTTGCTTACGCTATGGCGTATGGATCGACAGCAAAGACTAAGAAATTCCTTTAAGCCCGTTACTGAATCTCTCAGACAGCTCTCAACGAAAACAAAAATAAATGCTATAACGATGGTGTTACCATTGACAAATTCATTATCCGTCACGCCCCTGGTCAGATAGATAGAACATTCGGCGTTAGCAGCGGAAGACCGTACATGTTAGGCACGCATCGTATAA
Organism: Schistocerca piceifrons; assembly: GCF_021461385.2. Classification (NCBI taxonomy): domain Eukaryota; kingdom Metazoa; phylum Arthropoda; class Insecta; order Orthoptera; family Acrididae; genus Schistocerca; species Schistocerca piceifrons. Next base: position 409,740,432 of record NC_060143.1, on the reverse strand, counting down.
CTGTAACTGATGACACAATAAGACTGGTGTCAGGCGGTTTGAAAGAACACCTGGCTTAATGAATCTTATTTTCCTTAGACCTATCTAAAAATGTGTAAATTATTCAGTTAATGATACGGAAACGTACCGTGAAATATTGCACATGACTGATGTACATAAGATCGCGAAAATCCTGAGCAACAAGAAATGTAAAACCATTATAAACCCAATACTTGATGGCGAAAACAACAACAACAACAACAACAACAGCAGCAGCAGCGGTGATGGTATTGACATTGAGCATAAAGCAGTGAACAACCAAATCCCACAATGTATTCATTATGACGACCCCAACCAACTAATAGATCGACTACGGCTGGTCATGGCACCAGCTGCAGCAGGAAATACAGCTCATTCGAATGAGGCTGTTTCAATAAGGTGTGTGCTTAGAGAGAGGTATCATCGAATAAGCATGGAGACAGTAGTTCGAGAACTGCACAAGCCAGCACGCAAACTATACCCTTCTAGGAATGTTATAATTAAAGGTTTGGATGACTTAGGGCAAACTGATTTTGTAGATATGAGGGAAAATGCATATGAGAACAATGGATTCAAATATATTTTAATGGTTATTGATACATACTCCAAATTTGCCTGGGCATTACCTATTAAAACAAAAACGTGTAGAAATGTCGCGAATGTTTTTGGGCGTTTGCTACAGACAGGGACGAATCGATGCCCAGAAACCCCGAAACTGATCACGGTGGAGAGTTTTACAATAGATATTTCAAGACCGCGAGGCGGCGGTACGGAATACATCACTACTCAACATTCACTCACCCGAAGGCAAGTATCGGGGAGCATCTGAACAGGGCAATAAAAGATCGAAATTGGTTGCTTGTTAACCTTCGCGGCTCATACAAATAGACAGATACGCCAGAAATAAGTGCTCAGTGTGATCGAACCAAACATACCACAATAAAAATGAGACCAATCGATGTCCGTGATAATGGACTGATGACTACGGCGTACTAGCGCATTAAAATGCTGGATCCACGCAGACAGAAATTTAATGTAGGTGTTTTGGTACGTATCTTAAAACACAAGACAGCATTTGAGAAATCATACCTACCGAACTGATCCACAGAGATATTTACAGTTTCAAAGGTGCAAAGAACGAATCCTAGGACTTATATATTCAAGGGTAGTAAAGGTGAAGAAACTGGAGGATGCTTCTACAACGAGGAGTTGGAGAGAAGCTCAGAATCGGACGTGTTTCTCGTGGAGAGAGTCACAAGACGCCAAGGAAACAGAGCACTAGTCAAATGACTTGGTTTTCCTGCAGCACAAAACAGTTGGACTGATTCCAAAGATTTGCTATATAATGGGGGCGCACAGTCCACAACCACCGCAGTTGCATAACATGCGTGCTAGCACACGCATTAGGGGCGGTAGTGGTATTCTAGACAAACTGCCACTGGAATTACATATCCCTGGGTATAACTACTGTGGACCTGGGACCAAGATTCAGAAAAGCTTGGCACGAGGTGATAAGGGAGTTAATCTGCTCGACGAAGGATGTATGGTATAGGACATAACATTAAATACGCTGCAAATAAAGATCTCTCAAGTCGTCACATTGCAGACAGGATTTTAGCTGGTAAGGCTAAAGCGATACAGAGAAGAAAGGATATTGGTAACGGTCAACGCAAAGCAACGTTTGCAGTTGAGAAAACCATGCAAGGAAAAATTAAGTTGGGTTTAGGAGTGATGAATTTCAAGCGAGTTATGAATGCTGCACGTTGTGCACTAAAGAAGAAGAACGAGAAGGGCGGGAAGTAGAGCTGTTTGGTGAACTGTATCCAGACAGGGAGGTGTGCAGCTAAAAATGCACTGAAGCAGATAAGTGCGGGAAGAAGAAGAAGAAGAAGAAGAAGAGGATCGGTTAAAGCACCTCAAGTTCTACCAATACCCAAGACGTCTGGTGGTTTCCTTCCATTTCTCATCCCGGCCCTCTCCGCACTCTCGGCGGTAGGTTCTCATGCTGTTGGTACTGAAGCTATTGCTCGGGCGGTCAAGAACGCGGAAAACTCCCAAGCGCAGTTAGAAGAGGCAAGAAGACATAACCGCATGATAGAAGCTGCCGCCATCGGTAAAGAACTATACTTGAAACTGTGCAGGAAAGGGCTTGGTCTATTCATAAATAAAAAAAGCCCATTAACGGTCCTATCAAATCGACCACTCACAAACACTGATCTTAAGTTTTTTAGAAAGAAATTCAATATTCCAAGATTCCATGGTGTGTTTATGTGGGATACATTACGAAGAGTATGTGGAAAACTGGTGAATGTGGCTTTGTGAATTTAGATGTTCCTGGAGGTCCCGGCACCCAGTTTGTATCACATGTTATGAAAAATGCGGATACCGTCTACTATTGATGACCTGCAACAGCAATACTTCACTCACAGAAGACGTGTGCTCTACAATTATCGGCACTATCAGGACTTTAATGCATACCTCTGTGGACATCTATGCATCATGTTTCTCTTGGCATGTTATGTAAGGAGGAGCCTTAAACATTCGTTCATCAGTTAAGGTTCAGATGCACTGTCGTACACTTTGACGTTAGAAGAACGATCACCTGTATTGCGTGCAAATTACTTCCCGCCAATTGACTTGAACATTGATGAATAGAGTATTGAATTTCTTGGACTGGAGACGTACAACAGCATCCCATATATCACTGAGACTAACAACAATCTCCATGGGATATTAATGGTGAAACAGACATCGTGGAAATAGAACCGGATGCATACAATATCGACGATTTAAATGAAGACTTTAAGGGGCTCCAGAACGCCCTATACTTGCAATGTTAAAATAACGCTTATAAATTACATCTTTCCTCACAAAGTATTTGAGGTAGGAAGTTGAACTTTTTACAGATTATTTATTGGAATATGGGCTACAACTTAACACAGGGATTTTACAAAATTTTAGTTCAGTTATTAAAGATGATTTTTTTCAATTGTAATGAAAATTCACAACATTTTTTTGCAATTTTTTATTTATATATTCAAAAATATACAGTTTTTTGGAAAAAGGCTGTGTTAAATTATGCAGAAGGTACTGTGTAACATTTACTGAAAGTTTGAAACAAATATGTTTGGAAGATCCTTAGAAAACATGTAATTAGTATGAGAAAATAAAAGTTTTGGGAATCGAGCGACAAAGATTGGATTAACTTTTTAGTGCATTCCAGGCCCATACGATGGATTATCTTCATCCTCTGCAAACTCCTCCTCCAGCTTCCTCTTGTTCCTCCTCCTGTTTACTCTTGCTTGTATTTCTAGACTCTTTACAGCCTGTCTGCAGCCTGAAGGCGTTCCTTGTCTAAAGCAAGCATCGCTCGTTGTTGTGTTCGTAGATTTTGCTACCATTTTCTTCAGTTGCAGTTACTGCAACACTGTTCCAAAAGGTGGTCATGTATGAACACTTATCACATTTCAGTTGTATTTCACTAGCAAGTCCTACGTGCTTTATTATGGAGAGTTCCAGACCAACTTCACTACAATGAATACATCTTACACAGTTTGAAAAAATTCTTTTGAGAATCGACATATCAAATATTTCATTCACATCCGATTCGCCCATAAAACATTCATAGTTTTCACTCATTGAACCAAGCTTCTTCTGTGAAGTATTTTCTTTCCCACTTTGACTGCTATGGGCAGGTGTACTTCAGAGGTTAGGTTCACTCACTTGGTTATCGTCTTTATTGTTTACAGTAATAACACATACCTTTGGCTTTCCAACATTTCTCCTTTTCTTAAAAGCCTTCAGAGGATTTCTAATAACTTTACTTTTACTCATTATTATACTTCAACAAAACAGAGACTCAAGAAACAGAATTAATTACGAATATTTTCGAGATAACGAAAGAGTAAATAAACATGAAACAATCGACAATCACACCAGCGATATATATTGAACCATCACAGGTTAGCCACAACACATACTTAATCTCACATCACTAAAATGTACCTGATGAACACGGACGTTAATAATAACACCATTTGACAGCAGTTTAACAGCGCCACAGTGGGTCACGCCCATGTAGAACACATTTCAAAAAAAAATTTAAAAATAGTTGTAGTCTTCGGAATTGAATAAATTATATATCTATTAAAAGGTAATAGTCTGCAGATTCAGAAAACGCAAAAAAGTAAAAATTGAACTTTTCATGATTTTGAGCCTTTCCGGAGCCCCTTAAACTGTTTGGAAAAGGTTTTGAGCTACGTGCAAACATCAATACACTTAAATCTGAAATAAGGACTGTAAATTCAACTACTGACTTTAACCAGAAAGGTTCAATAGGGCACCTATTGGGTTTCACAAAGGGACAGGTTTTGAAGAAGAATCCAAGTAAATTTTACAATTCACATCAGACTGTGGACATACTACCCGTCAGCGAAATCCGAATAGAGTGTAACATTGCAACGAACTCCTGTCTCAACGACAGTCTGATTCATAGTATTTATGGATTCTTCCCCGCAGTTGCAACGGGGTATAAGATTGTTGAGTCAACTACCAATGTAATATTCCTTCCAGTGACAGCCCAGACATTGGACTATTTGGAACTGCGTATTTTGGACCCGAATAATCAACTTGTTTACTTTCGTGGTGAGGAAATCATTGTACGATTACATCTAAGGCAGGATGGGCGTACAGTGTAAAACAAGTCCACGCAATCCACAGCACGTCACTTCGCTACCAAACCGCAGAGTGATAACATGTGCGGATTACGAGTTTCTTAAATCAGTTGGCTTGAAACCTTGTAATGACTTTCTCACTCAGTATAACCAGTCCAGTAGAGTATATGAGAGAATTATACGTCAGGAATACTACTTTCATAAACCTTGCGCTTCAACCACATTTAACAAGAAGGATGAAAGTAGGACTGTCATCCAGCACAAAGACTCACTGACGCTTACATGCAACAGTTTCACATATCTGGAGGTGTCATTGAAGAAAACCGACGGCAACTATACAGTGGGTTCCAAGCTTACAAGTAACGCTTTAGCATTCCTGTTCCACGAGATACGCTTTGAACTAAATGGGTTTGAGATCATCTGTACATGCAGTGTCGACATAACATCAACCTTTAAAACTTACGCCTCTGCATCACCCATGAATTTTCGTGGTTTAGAAAATTCGGGGTAATTCATAAACGATCAGGAGGATAGAACAGTTGCAGAGTACAAGCGATTTACTGCATGCATACCTCTAAAAATTCTTATGGGCTACTTGAGGAAATAAGACAATTTATTATGAACGCTAAACAAGAAATCATTCTGGTACGGAGTGCGACAGAAAATAACTCATACATACAAGGGGCTCAAGAAGAGAATGTGATCAAAATTAGCAACATAATATTGAAAATACCTTACATCAGTGTATCATAAGAGGAGCTTTTGAAGCTTTTAAAAGTCCTGAATTCCGGTACATTTATATCACTGACATTTCGCCCATGGGAGGCTTTCGAGTACCCAATGTTATTGACAGTGAGCAGACAAACATGGGCTATTAAAACCTTCTCGCACCTAGAGACACCTAGATTCACCATACTTGTGTTTCAGACTGATGGAAGAGGGAATATAGCAAATGATTCTACCGTGTTCGACAACTGCAAGTTAACTAACGCCAAAGTCTATCTGAATTCAGAATTCTACCCGGCTGCAAACCCGTAAGCTATTTGAACATTCAATTCGCCGGGAAAAGTTAAGGTCTCACAATAGTTAAGTATAGTGGTAACTGCTGGCGTGGTGAAAGAAAGAATTCTGACGATCACATGATTATAACCCCCTCAGGAGATACCGCCTTAACGAAACACTGTCCGTCTGTGCGAGGGGTTTGCGTGATCCAATGAAATGGAGGGCTACACCAGCGTTAGTGTAACTACCGGCAGGGCCTCCCAAGCAGGACAGGTCTCCATAGAGGATCCAGATTAAGTGTGTCTCACAACGTCCTATGTAGCGTCCTGTCCTTTCCTGTCCTGTCCTGTCCTATCCTATCCTATTCAACTCTATCCCATCCTATAGTCTCCCTTCCTTTCCTTTTCCTGTCTGTGGTTGTGCGGCGGCAGGCACAGTCCCCTAATGGGGACAGCAGAAGATCCTTGGAAACCAAGACAACGGTGATTCTTCTTCTTCCGTGTCCGGATGCACCAATTATATCTTCCCTTCCCAGTAATTAGCAACGTAGATTGCTTTGTCATTGACTTTCAAAATATCATCTTTAGTGCATGTCATAGACATGTCTGGGCAGATCAGTAGGTGGTCCAAGTCACCAAAACCAAAGATGACAAAACAACGGTGATGCACATACGCCTTACTACGAAGGGATGATAGCATTCTGTAGTGAAGACAAGCTATCTAAGGGGTAAGGCCCTGAAATAAAACCTTGGCAGGTGTCCAGGCTATGAGGTGGCACCCCCACCTGGACACTTGGGGGCTTTAGGCTCATAACCCGCACCACCAAACAACACATATCACAGAAACTGAAAGGAAACTAACATTTTTATAAGCAGAGTGAGTAATTACCTTTTTCGCTCTGGCTCCAGGGCATTAACACTTCATCGAGTGACTTCATCACACCCTCAAAAACGTCATCATCTAATGGGGTCAGATCAGAGCGCCTTTGTCTGTCCTGGTCAGAATATGGCAATTGGTCTGTCTGGCCTACAACAACGACAACAAACAAGATATATAAACCGATTAGTTAGGGAAGAAACTTCCTATAATGCTACCACTAATAGTAGAAGCACGTTCAAACGTGATCTTTTTTTTAAAAAAAACTTACAAGTATGCTGCTTGGACGTCTCATTATTTGCTGGAGGCTGTGTACCCACCACAGGAGGCTGGACTTCGAGAGTCTGCCGCAGACCAGCCCCCTCCTTTCCCTTGTCTCACCCCAAGACAAAATCCTGGAGTTGTACCGTGACAAGAAAACGGAATAAATAAGGTGAATTCAACATACAAACTAAAATTTACACTCAGAATAGAAATTATTTGCTCACTTGGTAGTCCTGTCTCCAGAACTCTAAGCCTCTTGTCGCTGCACTCTGAACCGTTGCTGCAGCTACCTCTCTTCATGCTGGAGAGAGAGAGAGAGAGAGAGAGAGAGAGAGAGAGAAAGTACTCACACAGAGACGATGGAACGCGCAACAAGGCGAACAGCAGCAGACTGAGCGCGATGAAGGTTGGTTGTGGGTTTAAACATATACCGAGGCGACCAATGAGAGAGCTTCATTTGAATGTACAGCCAATGAGAAGCTTTTGGAGAACTTCACTATTTCCGGAATGGCTTGATGCACCAATCGTCTCTCTTTCTCCAAGTAACAAGAATGCTTTTATGCTTCACTGTGTTTTCGCAAGCTTGCACATACATGATCTACATCTACATCTACGTAATTACTCTGCTATTCAGAATAAAGTGCCTGGTAGAGGGTTCAATGAACCACCTGCAAGCTGTCTCTCTACCGTTCCACTCTCTAACGTCGCGCGGGAGAAACGAGCACGGGCGTGGTCGGCACTTGGATGGGTGACCATCCAGGCCGCCATGCGCTGTTGCCATTTTTCGGGGTGCACTCAGCCTCGTGATGCCAATTGAGGAGCTACTCGACCGAATAGTAGCAGCTTCGGTCAAGAATACCATCATAACGACCGGGAGAGCGGTGTGCTGACCCCACGCCCCTCCTATCCGCATCCTCCACTGAGGATGACGCGGCGGTCGGATACCAGTACTGTAAGGGACGATCAAAAAGTTTTAGTGTGAGGGCGTGTATTGCAGCGTATATGCAAAATAGCTCGACTTCGATGAGAGTGTATAAGTGCCGAAGTATAGGCAAGGGATTAGAGTGACACTCTTCTCTTTCCGACGTTCGTGTGATGAAAACTGATACGTGACTAAGGCGATATTATTACGAAATGCGTCCAGACAGGAGTAGCAACGTGCCGTTATTCTTTTCTTGGTTGCTGAGGACAAACAGTGGTTGACATTCAATGGAGAATGAAGAATGTTTAGGGGGCAGCATGTCTGTCGAAGACTACAGTTGTGCAATGGTGCGCCAAGGGGTATTGCTGTTTCATGATAACGCAGGTCCCAATGTCGCAAATATTGTGACGAAGAAATCGAGCCAACTCAAGTAGGAGAAACCCGAGCACTCACCCTGTAGCCCTGTGATCTCTCCCAATGCGATTACCAAGCCTTCTGACCCTTTGGACAGGCCTTACAGGATCGGCGATTTCTGTCGGACGAGGAAGTGCAGCAGGCAGTTATGGACTTCTTTCGGCAGCAGGGCACGGTGTTTTACCAAACGGATGTCTTCGCATGGTACGTCGGTGGGATGATTGCCCATGGCGATTTTTCCAGACTGGCATACCGATTCTGGACTACACGGCCTTCGAAAGAAAACTTTTTGATCGCTCCTTATATTACAACATATTACACATTTTTCTGGACGTTTATTTCTATTGGATGGCTTATTAGCCCAGTTCCCCACCCTAAACCTGGGGTACCTGTCCAATATTTGTTTCACGTTAAGTGTTTTATGTGGTGGAGCCGGCGACATTTCGTCAGTTCCAATGGGGAGGCGCCGATGAAGGTAACTGGCACATCACCACACGTCTTGGTTGCGGGTGAGGAACTGGACTAACGATTCGTTCCAAAACACGAAACCTGCTACGAAACCCCAAGAACATGCCTCTGATGAAAATGGAAACAAACAATATCGAGAGCGACTTACGAACAACGACTTACGATTTGGAATATAGAATTTTAGAAGTTTGGTAACACCTGGGGCTCTCAATATTCTGTCAGAAGAAATAGACAGAGATGAAATGGACCTAGTAGCACTACAAGTAACTAGGTATCCAGGCACAGGAAAACTTGAAACCGACAAACACATTCCATAATACAGTGAATCGGAGGATGAAATTTTCCAAAGGTTTGTAGGTGTCATTATCAGCGAAAGAATAGCAACATCAGTTACGAGGTTTATAGTAAAATTTACAAATACAACAATATTCACGCTACATGTTCCAACTGAGATAGCAGAGGATAAAAAGAAAGGGAGTTACTATGAAACACTTCAAGTAATTACTAATACAACAGGACATGAGTTGAAGCTCGTTGTTGGAGAAGCCAAGGCTAAAGTCGGAAGGGAGACCATCTGGGAGGGAATAGCAGGAATAGAAAGCTGACATGTAGAGGGTAACAACAATTGAGTGAGACCATGGTGCTGTGCAAGAGCAGCCAACATAATGATTTCGAGCACATATTTTCTTCGAAAGGACGTCCGCACGACAACTTAGGCATCGACAGATCGTAGAAAAAGAAACCAAATAGACCATGTCCTAGGAGAGCAAAGATATAAAAGCAGTATTATGTATGTGAAAACCATAGAGGGAGGTGCAGACCACTGTGTAGTCATGACAGAGATGCGGCAACGAATAGGTATAGATGATGGCTCTGAGCATTGCGTGACTTAACTGCTGTGGTCATCAGTCCCCTAGAACTTAGAACTACTTAAACCTAACTAACCTAAGGACATCACAAATATCCATGCCCAAGGCAGGATTCGAACCTGCGACCGTAGCGGTCGCGCGGTTCCAGACTGTAGCGCCTAGAACCGCTGGGCCACTCGGGCCGGCCGAATAGTTATAGAAAAGACATGGGAAGGAAAGAATAGATTATTATGTAGACAATTTGAAGAATAACGACAACGCAGGGCAGAAGGTCATTTAAACTCTTAAACAGATTTGAGTTTCTAACAATGCAAGACACCACGAAATTAAAGCCAGTGTGAAATGATGGAAATAAACGTGCAAGAAGCAGCCATAGAGGCATGCACAAAAGAAAAAGAAGAAAAAAACTCCATGGTTCTCAGAAAAATGTGAGCAAAAAGTGTGAGAAAGAAGAATAACAAAGCAGAAAAAACCTACAACAAGAGGTCAACAAAACCAAACAAGCACATGAAAATTCTTATAGGGAAACCAAAAATCTTCAAATCTTCTCAGAAGGAAGAACAGAGAACATGTGAATAGTTAATTAAAGGAGCAGAAGAGGATAAAAGATTTCTACAGATCGAATGCGTTATTCAGAAAATGATTAATGGTGTCAAAGATAAAAGTGGCAATGCAGTTTTGCAGTTTTGGAAAGAACAAAATATATGAGAATTCGGAAGGAATATTGAAGATGGAGGAGCTACATCACTATGACAACGTTGATCCCGTAGTTCCACCACCGACAATAAAAGAGACAGCAGATACAATCAAAACACCGAAAACAAAGAAAGTCCAAGGAGAGATGGAATGGACATCTGTGCTCAGGTTAATGCCGTGTTTCTCGACTTCATATAGAAATATGACACTGTCTCGCAATGCCATTAAAAAAAAAAAAAAAAAAAAAGACTGAGTTTGTAGAATACGTCGGAAGAAATGTCAGAAGACAGTATCGATTTGCAGGATGACATACAGAGGAATGATGAATGGTGCAGGCTCTGAATGTTAACCATAAATGTAAATTAATGTTATATATTGCGCATATATAGGAAAAGAAATCCAGTGGTGTGCAACTACACTACTAGTGACAGACCTCTGCAAACAGTAAGGTCCAAAAATATCTAGGAGTATATATCCGGAGCGACCTGAAGTACAATGACCACATAAAACAAGTAGTAGGAAAAGCAGGTGCCAGATTGAGATTCACGGAAAGAATCTTAAGAAAATGTAGTTTATCCACTATAAAAGTGGCTTACAAAGAGATTGCTCGTCCGATTCTTGAGGACTGTTCATCTGTGTAGGGCCCTTATCAGGTAGGACTGATACAATAGATAGAGAAGATCCAACGAAGAGCTGCGCGTTTCGTCAAGGGTTCGTTTAATCATGAGATGCTTAACAAATTACAGTGACAGACGTTACAACAGAGGCGTTGCGCATCACGGAAAAGCTGATTAATTCCTCCCACATACATATCGCGAAATGGCCATGACTAGAAAATTCGATAAATTAAAACTAAAATGGAGGTTCTTTCACGAGCCATTCGCGAGTGGAAACGGGAATGAGGGACCAGTTAGTAGTGACAGAAGTGCCCTCCTCCAGATTATTGGTGTAGATATAGACTAATAGCTAAGCTATTTACAAACGGAGGAGACTCAACTGCGAAACAGATACACAATATCGTGACCAACATTTGGAACGAACAAAAACTGTCAGATGAGTGGACAAAAGCGCTTATAGTACCAGTCCATAAAAAGGACGATAATCAAGAATGCAGGAATTACAGTGGCACCTCATTAGTTATCACAGCTTGAAAAGAGTTCTTTAAAATTGGAGTCTTATTTAAGAGAGTTAATAGATGAGAAATAAAGAGGGTTTTATGAAGAATCGATCTACCACTAATCAAGTAATTCTATTGAAAGAAGCCATATAAAAATACTGGGAATACAGCAACGTCAATGTTGTTTGTTGATTTTAAGAAAACCTACGATAGCATAAACAGAGAAAAATTATAGGAGAAATAATCATCTTGTGGTGTTGCAGTTCTTCTTGTGCTAGCTACGAAAATAGGACGAGGAATTCAGGAATTCCGCCTTTGCAAGACACCTTTTTTTCTGTTTTGTTTCACCCAGACGTGTTTCAGCAAAAAAAATACGATTTGTTGTTTGCAGATGAGAAGGTGTAGATTGTGTAGCAGAATAGCTACCAAAATAAATGTCCAATACCATCATGTAAGGTATGTAAACTAAAGCATACATCCACTCTTTTGGAAATTAAGCTATAAACAGAACTTTGACACAATGTTATAAACAACACACAGTGCATCAGGTCGTTAATACGTATTTCAACTGTGAACTATGAACAGATGATGCATAATATTTTACAACAATTATTCATTCACTATTGCAAGTATTATGTATCAAAAGTTTCGCTAAATATTAATATGTAACAATTTTACAGTCGAAAATTTAAAAAAATAATCCACAGAAGATAGCACAAAAAGTGTTGAAACATGTCTGGGTGAAACAAAATGGAAAACAAAAGAAGGTGTCTTGCATAAGGCGGAATTCCTCGTCATATTATAGGAGAAAATGCGGAAGTTTGTAATGCAAATGAATATTACCCACCTTGTAAAAGTTACAGTGGAAGGGGCGACATGGGCAATGAAAATGGATAGGGAATATTCGAGGGATTTTGTCGTTCGTACAGAAACCAGGCAAGCAGATGGAATATCACCCCAGCTGTTCAGCATAGAATGCGAGAAGCATTGGATGCAGCAAGCGAAGCAGTAGAGGGAATTAGCGTAGGAATGAAAATGAATGTGCTGGTCTTTGCACCTGATGTAGCACTAATCGCTAAAAATCAAGATGACCTAAGAATACTGTGAAGGAAACTGTTTGAAAAAGCAAAGGAAGTTGAGTTAAACGTAAACGACGGGTAAAAAATACTCATGAGGGTAGAAAGAAGTTACGAAACAAAAAGGCGGGAAACTTTGCAGGATGATAACCACAGGTCTGAAGAAGTAGATGAGTTTAAATATCTGGGTGTGGTAGTAAACAACAGAAATGTTAAGAAACAAGAAATAGAAGCGAGGATCAAAGCGGCATCCAGAGCGTCAATTCATTCAACAAATTACTGTTATTCAAAATCTTTTCTAGAGGAAGCAAAATAAGGATATGTAAAACTAAATAAAACCAATATTACAATATTGGACAGAAATATGGAAAATAAATAACAGCACAGAGAGAAAGATAATGGTTTTCGTAGGGCATAAGTTTACTGTTGAGTTTTGAGGTAAGTGTTTCGCGGTCTCATGTTAGCAGTTATATTCAAATAACATCCAAGAAGTCAGTTTATTTCAGTGTACTACTATTACGAGAAGTAACAATTTACTTTCACAGTTCTCATCGCAAAACGCCGACAGTAAAGTCTAGGATATGCCATTCCCAAGAAAACTATAATAATCAAAAGAATGAAAAGTATCATTTACCTATAATGGTTACAATTTATTTGCTGCTTATGCTTTGTCAACAAAAGCATCTGTTGAATGAGCTTTACAGTTCGCAGACTGCTAAAAACAGAGAAACCAGTTTAGGAATTCACAAAGCTGACTATGGGGCAAACTTTCTACGAAGCATCTCAGAGCTGGTGCAGCTTACTTTTGTTTTAGTTTGTGATGGTTTCATGCTAACGATATCTCTAGGGTATCAGGTTGTTTATACGAGAATTACCGAGGTGTAGTCGTTAGAGCACATCTCTGTATTAAGTAAGAGTCTACTTCAGCGTGAATATGCTTCACTCGTCGACGCTACTTTCAATTTCAATCCGTCTACCGATGACGTACACGTTGAGTTCCGAACTGCTCTGACTGTTCTGTTGGCTGCCTCGTTAAATAATTGTGAGTATGAGTTTCTAGGAGTAGTGAGGTTGCATAGATTCCTCATGTCTGATCGCACATTGGTTGGGTTGCTTGATAACTGAGTTAAAGGTGGAGAAGTAGGATGGTCAGAACTATCTGGAATAGGTAAGAGCGGGGTTATAGGGGTTGTGTGGAGTGTGATTCTGAAATAACAACTGGAGGTGGGGACCCATAATCCTGTAATAGGATACTGGCCTATTCGCTGCGTCAATTACTAGGGTTTGCGATACATTCTCCTGGAAAATGTGATTATATGATGACATAGTTTCACATTAGTCCAGGCTGTTGAGTGATGAAGGGGTTGTATTCTGTCGACTTGGGGCATTGTGCTATTAAATGGTGTCTCTCTGCGTGCCGCACGGTGGGAGTGATCATCATAGTCAATAAGAGCATGAATGATCGGACATGAGGAAATATGTTTCATTAAATCAGTTCTCAAAACACAGACCCCATAATCTAAAATGGAATTGTGGATCTTGTGCCATCGCTCTCGCTGTATTTGGCTGTCACTTATTGGATAGTCTCATTCTTAATTTCTCAGGTCACTTACGTCTTGTGTTTTCCGGAATCCATTAAGTTTCTTCGCCGTGATTGTCTTTAAAACTTGACGGATTTTTTGGGGATATTAAGCTCATATCCTATTAAAATATCTCAAAAAGTAGCTAATTTAGCAATTTCTGATCGTTATTCGAGTAACGCTCGCAAGAATAATCCAATTTCCCCTACGTTTATCGCACATTTCAACCTCTCTGACGAGCGGAAGCACGTTAAGTAACTGCTGATTTATAACAGCGTTTATGTATCAGGGAAATGTGCCTTGTATACGTTCAAAGGCCTGATGGAATGAAGAATTCCAGAGAGCCGTTCTCCAGTGGGCCAGAAACGCCACATTCCGTTCGACTGAGACCGCCAGAGTGCGATGCGTGCGGTGTGCCCTCTCTTTCCCTCTCGACCGTCGCTATCGCTTTCTCTCCCAACTTAGCTTTTTATTTTAGTTTCCGTTGCCTCTTTTTACACTGCCGACCTACGCCCGCCCCCGTCGTATTCTCAGACCAATCGGGAAACAGCAAGGGAAATAACCGCCAGACACTCTCGAAGGGAGTCAGCCTACAGGACACAACAGAATGTGGAGGGAGGAATGGACGACAAACATTGCCGTGGCGGAATATGGAGGGGAACAAGACCCGATACCGGTAGAGAAGGCTGTGAACGAAGTGAATGAGGAGGATGAGGAAGAGGTAAAAGGAAGAATAATGGTGGCAACCCGTCTCCTAAAATGGTCTTTGAAATAATGAGTGTAAACAATATTCTACCAAACAGAAGCACTGAAATCAGCAGCCGAAAAAAACAGTATGTAATTTTATTTTTAGAACATCCTAGACACGTCACGAGTAATGGAATTTTCCTTTTAAATCAATTTCCTTCAAATTTAAAATAAGTTAATGAACTGGTCGAATTCCTTTGAAAAGCAAACAAAACAATTAATTGCCAATAGACATTGTGCGCAGGCTCCCATACCAGTAGGATAACACAAGTACTTCACTGTTGTGGATGATAGAGTAATTCTCTACGGTATTTAATCAGCTACCTATGTGCTGCTGAAAAATGAAGGTCACAGTTATAAGATAGTGGTCCTTATATTTTTCAACCATATCCAAACAACTGAAGGTCTGTAACACATGTCACCACCTGTCGCCTTTGGTAGTGGATTGTAATTTTCGTGAAGCCTGCATTATAGTGGTTTTCTCTCAGGATCTCTCTAATTCTTAGCAAAGTCTTCTGCTCTAATACGAAATATCTACAGCAGACTGTAACAACTAGAAAGAAATGACGATCAGTTTAAGTTCAGGAGAAATTTAGAAACACCTGAGACATTACTGACTTACACTACAACATAGGAAACCTGACATGATAACAGGCAATATTTGAGAAAGGAGCGAGGATTGTAGCCTATCCTCTCTGTTTTTCAAACTATACAGAGAGCAAGCAATAAAGAAAACTAAGGAGAAATGTACATGAGAATTAAACTTCAAGGGGAGAAATAAATTTAAGATAATATATAATCCTGTTAGGCGGTGCACTGTTACATGAAAGAGCTGTTAAGAAATGCAAGCGAAAATTAAACAATACACAATATAATTAACCTACCCGTCAACACAATTCACGGGAAAACCATCAGTTTGTAACGGAAAGAGTGCCACAAGCCTAGGAAAAATTGTTAAACGAGTATATTACTCGTAAAATTAGAAACTTCAAAGCCATTCGAAAATTGTATACTATTTGATGTGCTTGAGAAACCCAACAGTTTCATTTGGCTATGTATTTGACCGAAGTTAAGCGGATCACCGTTACATCGTCTACCAACTTTCAGATGACCTTGAGAAAACATGCTGCCATACCGTTTCGGTAGCTAGTCATTTATCTGTTTACGCTGTACGTTGAAAATCTTGGCTACATAAAAATTTTTCCCCATGAACATATTGGCTGAACAAGGACGTTAGCCACTTTTTTTAAATTCCCAGAGCTTAATCACTCCAACGACTGCATTATTTTGTTGAAATACGCCACTGTTGCGAGGAAACAAAAGTTTACTTGTAGCTTTTACTTCGACGGTCAGTGAACATAAAGAGTTTTCGCTAAACACTGCTACTACTCTATCTGAAACTGCAGCATACATACATTAAATATCGATAGTTTCATATCAGACGCAACATATGGAACAATAACCTCGAAACCGTTGGCGCCGTACGTGACCTGGCCGACTAACCGACTTACGTACCATCTTAGTTTAACGAACGAGAAAACGAACCCCAGTTGTCGTTGAGCCTCTGTCCCAGCATCTTTAACTGTGACACCTCAGCCTACAAAAGCCAGTGAACGGATCCAGGTGTATTTGTTCTTCTTCTTAAGAACATGTGACCGAAGATAGGATTTGGGATTTGATAGCTGGAAAATTACACAATATTGAAGACTGTAAATTTAAATTGAGTTAGCTGAAATAAATAATCGAACTTATATGGAGTTTCATTTCATTCGTTTCTCTTATGCGGAGAAATATTTTTTGTGAAGCTTATTCCTCATATTTTCAGTTTTCTGAATAATTAATGCATCCTATATTAAGAATTCGCCTGTAAGTTGCACTGCCAGAATGGCAGGCATTTTCCAGAACGTAATTACATCAAATTACTGTAGCTCCTTCAGCGCAGTATATTAACTACACACCGACGGTGAGAGCAAATTAAGAAAATGTAAACCTCGGTACCGTAGTTTGGGATTCACGTCAAGCTGTTATGAGTTCCTTTCGAACTGCTGGCTTCAGAGGTTAGAGGAAGGCAACCGCATATCACCTCCAATAGTACCGTGCCTAGTAACGCACTGTGGTGTACATTTTGGGTTGATGGCAAATGTAGATATATCATTTTAATTGTAGATATACGTGTATTTCCGAATTGAATGAAATTTTCTGTCAAATATTTCACAACGAAATGGGGAGACCAGCCAGAACGTTACCGACTTTTGATTTGACATCACCATTTTAACTAGCACTTTAGTAATATTGGCCTCACTTCTAATTCGAATCATTAAAAGTAGGCTATATCAGATCACTGAACTGTTTGGAGCTCTCTGTTATCTGTGTATATAATTAACTATATCGTGATTTACAGTTCCAAATTAGAGAAGCCCAACACTTATACGTAAAAGTATTTCTATTTGGTGTTTCTTTTCAGACATTATTGTGATTAACGTAAAATATGTTATTTCAGTAGAAATCGAAAACCCAATGTGATTGACGGTTATAGGAAATTAATAAATCATGTTAAACTTCAGGGTAAAGAAACGTTCGTTGTGACTCAAATGGTTCGCAGATCACAAGTTCGGCTTTCTGGTTCTTAATGTACAAATACCAAGAGCAATTGCATAGAGACATCTGCAGTGTTGAAGAGAGTGTTCCTGTCACGAAGAGAGCTGGAGCAATCGCTCTGGGAAGGTGGACAAAGTCTAGATGTATTTAAAAGGAAAAGAGCTAAGTAATGTTTGCATAATTCATTGTTAACGTGTCAGAATTATGTATTCAGTCTGTGAATCTGTCATAGCAAACCAAGCGCTTTAAATTACGAACTAGCGGCATGTACTTCTGAAAATACTTTCGTCTTATTACAAATACGAAAAATATTGTCGATTCTATTCATTGATATATCCAACTGTTAATCGATTTCAGAAAAGGGGGATAAAGAAAATAAATAGCTGTACATAACGGTCAGGAACTTTCCATTAGCAGGAAATGTCCCACATCTGTAGAAAAGGAGCGAGTTCTGCATCTAAAATACGTATGATCTAAAGATAAAGCAAAGTACTGAGGTATCCATAATTCTTCTACCGTGCTTGTAATTTCGTTGTAGCAGAGTTAGTCTCTTAATGTAATTAACAACTTAATGTTACCAAGATGCCTCTTGGACTAGGCATAAACAGACCGCAATTCCAGCAACGACGGAATTTTGAGGCCTTGGCGACTATTTCGAGAAACAGAAAACATTCTTTGTTGGTTAGCACAAGGTCTTCCAATAGGAACCACTCTACAACAGGATCTACACAGAGTGTTCGTTATGCAGCGAAATCCAATAACAATTGCAATTTTTCAAGGAACTGTGTATCAGGCATTCAGAACAATCTGTATTCCATTATTTGTGTCGGCGTATCTCATTTTCACTGCAGTGCCAAGGCGGCTGTGTTCGCTGTAATACAATAGTACCGAGCGTGGAACACAGATGAGCATTGATTCAGTTAGCAAAATTATTCTCCTCACACATTCTTTTGGGAAAGACGTATGTAGCTGCTTCAGTTTAGATTAGATTAGGTTTACTTTCATTCCAATTTATCCGTAGTGAGGAGGTCCTCCAGTAAGTAGAACATGTCAGAAAAACAATAACACCTTTCAAATATTCACAACTGAAACAAATCAGTTAACGTACCTTCCACAGGTCCCAAGTGGAACGATCGTAACTTTTTTTGATGAGCACTATATGAAAGGATCATTTTACAAAACTCATTTACAGAGATTGCACTAATGCACTGAATTTTAAGTTAAAAAAAAGGTTTTTTTTATTTGTAAGGTAAAAACATATAACAGTACTGCTACAATACTTATTTCTAATGAACACATTACTACACTGAAATGGTGCTGAAGTTAGATTGTACTTTATACACACACACACACACACACACACACACACACAAAATCAGTTGGTTCTACTGAGAACTTCATCAATGGAGTAGAAAGAGTGGGCCACCAATAAATTTTTAGGCTTCTCTTAAACTGAATTTGATTGGTTGTTATGCTTTTTATGGCTGCTGAGAAGTTATTGAAAATGTGTGTTCCTGAACAATGCACACCTTTCTGTGCAAGAGTAAGTGACTTTATATCCTTGTGAAGATTATTCTTATTTCTAGTATTGATTCCATGAACTGAGCCGTTGGTTTGAAAAAGTGATATATTTTTAATGACAAATTTCATTAAGAAATAAATATATTGGGAAGCAATAGTTAGTACCCCTGGTTCTCTAAACAGGCCTCTGCATGATGTTCTTGAGTTCACACCACATATAACTCCTAATGCACGTTTTTGTGCCCTTAAACTTGATGAATTACCCCAAAAAATAATCCCATATGACATTATGGACTGAAAGTAAGCATAGTATGCCAGCTTTTTCATTTTTATATCCCCTATGTCTGACAGAATTCGCATTGCAAATAGAGATTTGTTTAGATGATTCAGCAGTTCTGTGATGTGCTCCTCCCAGTTCAATTTATTATCACGTTGTAATCCCAAGAATTTAACACTATCCACTTCTTCTACCTGCTTGTCATCATATGTTAGGCATATACTCATGGGACATCACTTCTAAGTTCTGAACTGCATGCAGTGTTTTTTTTTTCTTCAAAGTTTAGTGACAAAGAATTGGCTAGGAACCAGTGATTAATGTTCACAAATATTTTATTAGTCGATCTTTCTAAGATAACACTTGATTTGCAGTTTATTGCAATGTCTGTATCGTCTGGTAATGTTACTGATGAAAGATCATTGATATGCATAAGAAAATGTAAGAGCCCTAAGATGGAACCTCGTGGGACCCTACATGTAATTAGTTCCTTGTTGGATGATGCCTGATAGCTTAATACATGTCTCTTTCCTAATAACAACCTTTGTTTCCTGCCAGAGATATGAGATTTGAACCACATTGCAGCATTTCCTGTTACACCATAATATTCTAATTCACTTGAAAGGATATTGTGATTTACACATTCAAATGCCTTTGACAGTTCATAAAATATACCAGTTGCCTGCAAGTTTTTGTCTAGTGAATTAAGTAAATTTTCACTGTAAGTGTAGATACCCTTCTCAATATCAGAACCCTTTAGAAATCCGACCTCGACTTTGACACTATGTTATTTGTGACAAGATGGTTGTAACGTCGATTGTACATTACCTTTTCTAAAATCTTTCAGACTGCTAGCAAAAGTGAAATAGGACGGAAATTTGAACTTCAGCGTATTTCAACCATTCAGGAAATATTCCACTGATAAACGACTGGTTACACAGATAGCTTAATATGTTACTTATCTCAGAATCACATTCCTTAATTAACTTCGTTGATATTTCATGACACCCATTAGATGTTTTTGATTTTAAAGATTTTATGATGGACATACATCTGCTGAGGTAGTGAGGGTCAAATTCATATTATGGAAGTTACTTGAAATGTCTAGTCTGAGGTATCCCATGGCAGCATTTATAGAACCTGACAACCCCCTCTTTTCAGTAACAGTTATAAAATGGTTGTTAAAAAGTTGTGCAACAATACACACATCTGTCACCACTGTATCATTTACTCTTAATGCTACTTGCCCCTCTTCATGTCTGGTTCTACCGGTCTCCTCCTTCACTGTATCCCATATTGTCTTCATTTTGTGATCTAATATGACTATCTTTTCTTTGTAATATATTTGCTTTGATGTCCATATTACAGTCTTTACTACACACATCAAAAAAGTTTTGCATCACCCCAGTTCCCATAGCTCCTGAAGATAGACGTTGACTGTGGATATTGTATCACAGACACAGTTCCTCTGACTGTTCAGAGATGTAACTAAACCCTCCCAAAGATGTAAAAAACCATGCATGAGCAGCGCCTATTAGACAGATGGGGTCCGACAGCCGATCAGTTCTACTCACTCCACCAGGAAGAAGGTACAAGGCTCATGTTGTCTGTAGTTCAACCATGCCTAAACGGTCTATAACGCGGTTCGATCGCTTCCGCATTGTTACTTCGTGCCAGGAAGGGCTCTCAAAACGGGAAGTGTCCAGGCGTCTCGCAGTGAACCAAAGCGATGTTGTTCGGACATGGAGGAGATACAGAGCGACAGGAACTTTCGGTGACATGCCTCGCTCAGGCCGCTCAAGGGCTACTACTGCAGTGGATGACCGCTATCTACGGATTATGGCTCGAAGGAACCCTGTCAACAACGCCACAATGTTGAATAATGCTTTTCTTACAGCCACAGGACGTCGTGTTACGACTCAAACTCTGCGCAGTGGGCTGCACGATGCGCAACTTCACTCCTGACGTCCACGACCGGTTCCACCTTTGCAACCACGATACCACGCAGCGTGGTGCAGATAAGCCCAGCAAGATGCTGAATGGAAGTTCTCACACCGATGAGTGTCGCATATGCCTTCAACCACATAGTCGTCGGAGACGTGTTTGGATGCAACCACATCAGGCTGAACACCTTAGACACACTGTCCAGCGAGTGCAGCAAGGTGGAGGTTCCCTGCTGTTTTAGGGTGGCATTATACGTGGCCGACGTACGCAGCTGGTAGTCATGGAAGATGCCGTAACGGCTGTACGATACGTGAATGCCATCCTCCGACCGATAGTGCAACCATATTGGCAGCATATTCGTGACGCATTCGTCTTCATGGACGACAATTCGCGCCCCCATCGTGCACATCTTGTGAATGTCTTCCTTCAGGACAACGACATCGATCGACTAAACTGGCCAGCATGTTTTTCAGACATAAACCATATCGAACATGCCTGGGATAGTTTGAAAAGGGCATTTATGGACGACGTGACCCACCTACCACGCTGAGGGATGTACGCCGAATCGCCGTTGAGGAGTGGTACAATCTGGACCAACAGTGCCGTGATGAACTTGTGGATAGTATGCCACGACGAATACAGACGTGCATCAATGGAAGAGGACGTGCTACTGAGTGTTTTAAAGACCGGTGTGTACAGCAATCTGGACCACCGTGTCTGAAGGTGTCGCTGTGCGATGGTACAACATGCAATGTGTGGTTTTCATGAGCAATAAAAAGGGCGAAAATGATGTTGATCTATATTCCAATTTTCTGTACAGGTTCCGGAAATTTCGGAACCGGGGTGATGCAAAACTTTTTTAATCTGTGTATTTTGCAGTATTTCTTGTAACTTGCTAGCATCAACATCAGAATTGTTTTGGATTGACAGATACCGTTGTCTTTCTGTTTTACAAGATGCCTCTATTCCTTGAGTAATCCATGGCCTCTTTGTAGACTTTGCTCTAACCTTGTTTAGTTTTGAGGGAAAACAGTGTTCAAGTTAGGTAAGCACTTTATTAGCAAAAGTATTATATTTTTCATTCATGCCATGAGCGCTGTAAACATTACTCCAGTGAATGTATCTGAGGAATGTCCCAAAATAATCGATTTTTGTTTTATTGATTACCCTCTTGAGTTCAAATTTAACAGATTTTATATGCTGTTCAGTATTAACATTTAACAGAAGGAACTTCATGTCATGGTCTGAGAGGCCATTGACATTTTTGTAATATAATTTTGTTCATTGGACTTTTCTCTAATGATATTATTGATGGCTGTTTGTGAGCAACTGGCTACCCTAATTGGGAACTTTACAGTGGAAATTAAGTTGAATGATAGTGTTACTAACTCAAATAAGTCCTGACTGGGAGAGTCTTTAAGGAAATACATTGATGTAATCAACAACCACTATTTCTTTGTTTTTGGTTGTTAAATGGGCCAGTACAGTTTCAAGGTGGTTTATGAACAGATTAAAGTTATCTGCAGGTGCTCGATATACACTTAATATTATGAAGGAATTTTTTGATATTCTACTTCTGTTGCACATACTTCCATATGCTGTTCTAGGCAGAATTTATGAATATCTATGTTCTTAAATTTATGGCAGTTCCTGATGAATGTGGCAACTCCTCCTTTCTCCATTTATGCTCTAAAAAAGTGAGATGCTAACCTAAATCCTGTAACACTTAAAAATTCTATACCAGTGGTAACATGATGTTCAGAGAGGCAGATTATGTCAGCTAGGTTTGAGGACTCTGATTCATCTATGCAGATAATTAATTCATTAATTTTATTTCTCAGTCCTCGAATATTTTGATGCAATAAAGATAGCTGACATTTCACATTGACTGAGTTAAACTTGTGTGAGTTGAAATTTCTGCTGATTGTTGAACATTCTTAACCAACAGATATTTATGCTGATGTAATAAGCTAGAATTACGTTTATTGGTTTCTTTCTCAAACTGAAGGTTTGTCTCAGTCCTAACCTCTCTTAAAACTTGGTTTCTTTCTGTCCTCCCTAACCTAAAAACGGTCTTTTCTGAACCCTATAATCACTGGCATTTTATCACTCATGACCGTGCCTCCCCCCTTTAACTTTCCTGCTGTTTTCCCAGCCAGTTTACCCTTCCCTTTCCTGTTGAGGTGAAGGCCAAGCCTAGTATAATCCCATCTACTGAGAGAATCCACAGAAAACACACATTTGTGTGACCCTGCACCCGACATAAGCAGCCGTTCCAGCTCCAAATTAACTCTCTTGACACAAGAGTTCAAATGAGGTCGGTCATGGTGCCCAAGAACAGATACAAACTCAACACTAGTATGCCTCGATGCTGATACAATCGAAGTTCATGAACATCACGGAATTAGAACATTTGGTAGCGGTAGGACCCCGCTGAAGGAGAAGAAACATAATGGATGTGTGAATGAAGCTTCTACTCTATTTTAATGGTTAGAGGAATACTGGAAACATCCAAACGCACAGAGATGAGACACTGTAACCACATGTACGACTTTCTAGACATGCAGTTATTCCAGTCGGTCCAGAAATCCTCTTCGTGGTCGAAAATATCCCTTCTCATCAAGATGCTGTCACGGATGAACAGTTTTGTAGGTGAAGATATCTACCGTATGGACGAAGAACAAGGTCTGCAGATCGGAAAGTGTCCAGAAATCATAAGGGATTTTACATGTAGTCCGTCGTTAGCCACTCTTCCTGGACTCTTGCACACATCCGTACAGCTTTGTCTCGAAAATAAGACTGGCTGCCAGCAGAGCTTTTGGAATCACCTCACATGCAGTGTACCACGTTGCTGCCAAGCATATGTGTGGCAGCTAGGGATGCCCAAATACAGTAACTGGAAATGTTCTGGAGGCGAGGATATACATTTAAAAATGTAACAAATAAGATCTCTTTCACAGCATCGAAGCAGCTGACATCATGTATAAGTATTTTGTGGCGCAACATCTCTGTTTTCGTTCCTTAATTTTTAAATGTATATTTTCTACTTCAACAGGATTGTAAATATGTGTTCGGGCTGCTGTTGCACCCATAATGCCTCGGTATTGAGTGTAACCATACCATGTAACTCTTTCGATATTCTGTCCATAAAATATGGCCCTTTTTTGTTATATAGAACTTCTGAATTCTAGCGTTAGTCAAAGAGTCTTTGGGGTGTTTTTATAATAATTTAATTCTCTACATAGAAAATACTTCACAAGTTATAACGTTAACAGATCTACTTGCAAAGTTAAGTATTGAATAAAACTACTCCTAAAATATATACTCACGCTCTTTAATCGCACAGAAAATACAAAGCATTTCTTTTTGTAAAAACTAAAGCATACTATGATAAGTATTGTCCAACAAAAAAAAACATTCTGGAAACATCCCCCAGGCTGTGGCTAAGCCATGTCTCCGCAGTATCCTTTCTTTCAGGAGTGCTAGTTCTGCAAGGTTCGCAGGAGAGCTTCTGTAAAGTTTGGAAGGTAGGAGACGAGATACTGGCAGAAGTAAAGCTGTGAGTACCGGGCGTGAGTCGTGCTTCGTTAGCTCAGATGGTAGAGCACTTGCCCGCGAAAGGCAAATGTCCCGAGTTCGAGTCTCGGTCGGGCACACAGTTTTAATCTCCCAGGAAGTTTAAAAAAAAAAAAACATAGTTTTAAGGTATACGAGGTCCTGTTGAAAAGTAATGCCTCCGATTTTTTTATCCTGTTCTCAACATCGGTTCACTTATTGCATGTCATGCATATTACCCTGTCGACTTTCCCGCTTCGCTAACACAAGCTGCAAACATCTGCCGCTATAGAGCTCCGAACTGTAGCGTGCAACATGTCGGATGTAGCCTAACTATGGCCGTGCGTGAGAAACAGTGTGCTGTAATCGAGTTTCTAACCGCAGAAAACTTTGTCTACACATGGAGCACTCTCTCCTCAACGTCATCATCATCATCTTGGACAGTTTCCAGCCACTGGCTGGGTCTGTCGGGAACACAAGCCTCTCCATCGTGTTCTGTCTTTCCACCATTCCCCTTCTTCCACCTTCGTCCAGTTCTCTCCTCTTCTCATCACACATTCCTTCACTCCCTTCACCCATCTATCTCTTGGTCTTCCTCTGGGCTTCTTCCCCTCCAGTTGCAGATCAAACATCCTCTTTGGAATTCTTCCCTCATCCATTCTCTTCATGTGTCCATACCACTGCAGTCTTGATTTTTCTATCCTGTCCTGTACTGGTTCCTCCTTTAGTCTTTCCCTCACATACAAATTTCGCAATCTGTCTCGTCTTGTTACACCCAACCTGCTCCTCTGGAACTTCATTTCACTAGCCTGTATTCTACTTGTGTCGCTTTTGTGCATTACCCATGTCTCACTTCCGTATGTCAATATGGGGACAAAGTAGGTTCGGTATATAATTCCCTTGGATTTCTGTGGCACCTCCTTGCTCCAAATAATCCTCAACGTAATAGTGAAAAAACAAACACGAACGCTGTGACATCTGCAACAGTCCGACGCCTAGGTTCATTGTCATCGATCATCCTCCATACAGTCCCGACTTGGCACCATCCGATTTTCATCTGTTTCCACAAGTTTTAGAGCACCTTCGAGGACTTCAGCTGGACAGTGATGAAGCGTTGCAAGTCAAACATTTTGTAGTGACGGTATCAACAAAACTGGTCTTCCCTTGGAGAAATTTGTTCGTCGCCAGGGTGACTGTGTTGAAAAATAAATATATAGACATGAAGAATAAACATGCAGAATTTTAATAAAACTTGTTTTATTTCGAAAGCTTTAAGAGTTCTAACACAAAAAATTCTACGGCATTACTTTTCACTGTGCCCTGGTATTATTGGACATTTCAGATGATTTGTGTTATCTGTTGCAAGAAATATCAGCAATAGCATTTTTTTCAATTAAAATTTATATTCTCGTCGATTTTTGCTGCTATCATATTGCGGTGGTTGTTAGTTACTGAGAGTGTGAATCCAAAATAATAACAATACGTTTATGTTCTTACACATTTCTACATTTTAGGTTCTAGTCTTTTTACACACACTACACATGCTGCCGTAGGGAAAGACTGTGATACTCTTATAAAATGTTTTATGAATTTTAGCGTCAGACCATTCAAAAGATATCATTATCGATTTCGACTCATTACCAAGGTATCTTAACTACGGCTTCGAGTATTAACATCGTAGCTCCAAATTGTCAGTTATACAGGAGGAGGAAAAGAATTTTAAATAAACAGTATTAAATCGAACTTTATTTTAGTTTTATTGAAACTTCATGCCGACAGATCATATACAAACGGTATCATTACCGGTTTCGACCCATTATCAAGTTATCATATTACCTTAATAAGATGAAATGTAGATTAAATGCTTAAAAATAAAGAAAAAGGTTAAAATTATAATATTAGGAAACTACATAAAAATCAGAATACCTTGTATGCACAAATATACACACTTCAATCCGTTATGTGTTAATTCTTCAATTAAACAGTCCCAAGCAAACTGAAAATAACTGACAATAGTTTTTGTTTTTAGCCACCACCATTACCAATAGCTTATGGTTCTTTAGATTATTATTGTCGTAAAAAGAGTTTTGCTTAAGAATGCTGTCATTGATACTGCCGTCAAAATACGACAAATACACTCCGTGGCAAAAAAAAAAAAAAAAAGTGGTGCACCCGGGAACGGTGCAGGAAACGAAATGAAACTTTAAAAGTTGAGAGGCTGTAATTTCGGTGATTACTAAAGCAAGTCAAATCTACAAAGAACTTGTCAGTAGGGGCCTAATTATCAGTATGACGCTACACGTACTCTGGGCTGAATGCACCCAATGATTCAGTTGTGCAGTGTGTGTCATGAAGCCGTTATATGCTCTCTTGAGGGAAGCTGGCCCACAGCTGTTTTAAGCGGCACTTCAGTGTCCTGGATAGTGGCACTGGGCCACAGGTTGCACAGAGACGCATGCCTTCTAAGGATGTGCATGGTCACGTTGAGAAATGATACTGCTATATCGTCCCAAGAGAGCTAACACAGGAGGACGCAAGACCTTCCCGCAGTCAAAATTTCGTCAGTCAGCACAAGCCGTGAACTGAAGTTACACTTGATGGCTCCCTACACCAAGACGTCAGGAGTAGAACTGCTGTGTCTCTCCAAAATATTGGAAGAAAGAAACTTGTCGCCCGATTCATATTCACCGACATCGGTAATCTTGGATAGTGCAGAATTGCGATTTATTGCTGAACACAATGCAACGTCATTCCTCAGCAGTCCATTCTTATTTAAAGCGGCAGCAAAACAAACGCAGCTGTTTGTGTTGTGATGTTAACGGCAGCCTACAAACAGGATAGTATTGCCTAGTCTTCCTGCTGATGGTCTTCGACTAACGGTGTGAAATGACACTGAACATTGCACGGGGCCCAGTACTTGCTCTCGCGGGGCGGGGAGGGGGGGGGGGGGGGGAGAGAGGATAGATGTGAAGGTATTACGATGTGCTTCGGGCACAATACGACGTTCCTCCCGTGTGGTGTTCAGACACGATCGACCAGAATCATCACGACGAGTGACCCTGCCTGCCCTCCCGTTTCTATACACAATCCAACGTCGGGCCACAGTCACATTCGAATCCCCCACAAATGTGGATATTACACGCTTTGGTCAGCCGGCAGAATCGAGACTCGCAATGAAGCCCCTTTGCTGCTTTTTGGGTGCCGATAGTGCTGTATCACAAGGGAGCGCAGCATCGCCGTGTCCTTAACAGTAATCACTCAACATCTGACGCTCTTCGTGCCCCTTATATACGTTACCGAGATCTGGTAACAACACTAAACACGAATAACACTAATGTTTTTGAAACTGACTTTTAGGTCTGTATCCACACAACCATCTAAATACAATTTCTTATCTGCAGTGCTTTATGTTGTGAGTTGGCAAGACAGCCAAGCCACTAGGAGGTAGCCGAAAGGCACGCGTTTAAGCTCACGCTGGCTGGCGTGAGGTCTGGAACAGGACACGGAAATGAGAATAGCCAAAAACGTACGTAGCTGTTGAAACACTTAACTTTAATCCATAATTGGTGAACATCGGTCTGACGGTACATGCATCACAAGATAAATAGCAAATGATAATGGCGCCTTGCTAGGTAGTAGCAAATGACGTAGCTGAAGGCTATGCTAACTATCGTCTCGGCAAATGAGAGCGTAATTTGTCAGTGAACCATCGCTAGCAAAGTCGGCTGTACAACTGGGGCGAGTGCTAGGTAGTCTCTCTAGACCTGCCGTGTGGCGGCGCTCGTTCTGCAATCACTGATAGTGGCGACACGCGGGTCCGACGTATACTAACGGACCGCGGCCGATTTAAAGGCTACCACCTAGCAAGTGTGGTGTCTGGCGGTGACACCACACTTTATTCTTACAATTACTTAGCATATTTTTTAGTCAGCTTAGGTATGTCGGATACAACAGTTTTGCTTCAGTACACAGAGAGATATAACTATTTAGAACGAAGGTTCAGAATTAGACAGTACCTGTGAACTCCAACTACCGAGTCCTTAAAGAATAGAACTTCCATGTATTAAATGTCACCGCCCGAACTACGCGATGTACAATGATACAATATTGCGCGAACACTCAGTTGTAAATGTGGATACTGTCTGCAAAATGTGCTGCGAATAGAGTTAAAAATTAATAAATAAATTAAAATTTCATGGCTGATGCTTACTACATCGACATCATAAGTGTAATTAGCGATAAACTTGTTTCCTTTGACAATTTTGTGGATGGTATCAGCGAGAAGAAGTTTCTTAGGCGTTTGATACGAGGGCCGTCCACTAAGTAAGTTCCGTTTCTTTTTTTATCCGCGGCAGCGCTACGGTCGCAGTTCCGAGCATGCGCGGCAGTTACTCTGACTCAAGGAGAAGACATGTACGCCATTTTCAGATCACTGTGCCGACGTGTGCTCTGTAGTGTTTTTTTATAACGTCAGCCGTAATTGAAAATGCCACCGCGTGTGAAATCAGATCTGTGATACGTTTTGTAAATGCAAAGAAGGGTAAAGCAAAAGAAATTCATCGACAAATCTGCGAGATTTACGGACAAAATGCTATGAGTGATTCAATGGTTAGATGATGGGTCAGACTGTTCAACGAAGTACGTGATTAAGTGCACGATGAAGAACGAAGTGGACTCCTGTCTGCGGTTACTGAGGAACTGGGACGCGTTTGATCATCCTCCGTACAGCCCGGACCTTGCTCCTAGCGACTTTCATCTCTGCTTACACCTAAAAACTGTCCTTGGTGTTCAACATTTCAACGATGATGAGGTGCTCAAATTGCTACCACATGGTTGAATACACAGGCGGCAACCTTCTTTCCACTTGTGCCACACTATGACAAGTGCCTACAAAATTTCGGAATCTATGTAGAAAAGTAGTTTAACAGTTGTAGATTTTCGAACAATAAATATTTTTTCTGTATCTGTACACATTTGTTTTTATAACCAAACGGAACTCACTTTGTGGACATACCTCGTATTATGTGTAAAGTTGGTTGCATGTCGCTAAGGGCTCTCATTCTCAAATGCTGTGTGAATACAATCTGGACAATTTGCAAACCGCTAGCTGCTCTGCCTCAAGATATGTACACAGTTTTCAATTGTCGATCTGTCTGCCCCTGTCAGCTGAGTGGTGTCCGCCTGCCTAGCTGGGTGATAATATGCTCGCCCCCCATGCAGGCGAGATTACCGGTCGGGTTGATTTTCTCCGCTCGGTGACTGGGTGTTGTGCTATCCTCATCATCATTTATGCCGTCACAGTAACTCAGCGTGTTCGGTCAGAGGGTTAGCTGCACTGACTTAATGGATCAACGACGAACTGAAACGGCTGTCTTGCGACGTCCACCCCGAGCAGTTGCAACGAACGAAAACGAACAAAAATGAGATTACAAAAAAAAGTCTGCGCGA
This sequence comes from Schistocerca piceifrons, assembly GCF_021461385.2. Taxonomy (NCBI): domain Eukaryota; kingdom Metazoa; phylum Arthropoda; class Insecta; order Orthoptera; family Acrididae; genus Schistocerca; species Schistocerca piceifrons. The sequence goes on along the minus strand of NC_060143.1, from coordinate 409,710,370 downwards.
CGGAATGTCATGCCTAACGGCCTGGGTTCGATTCCCGGCTGGGTCGGAGATTTTCTCGGCTCAGGGACTGGGTGTTGTGTTGTCCTTATCATCGTCATTTCATCCCCATCGACACGCAAGTCGCCGAAGTGGCGTCAACTCGAACTTTCACCAGCGAACGGTCCACCCGCCGGGAGGCCCTAGCCACACGGCATTTCTATTTTAACTGTAGTACTTGATTTATTACGGTAATCTTTCACATCACATTATAGCTCTTAATGAGTAGTTTATGAGAGCATTATAATTTTTTAAAATTCGATCAACAGTATGAAACACTGAAAATGGAAATTTTCTTGTCCATGGAAGCCGTTGATAAGCGCTTGCAACTGGAAGCGTGCACCAGGTTAGCCGTCAGTGATACACACGGTGGTCATAAACAGTGTGAAAAGCTGTTAAGGGTACTGCAAAGTATGTTGTGCAGAGAAATAATTGTTAAAAAAATTTCGATGCGTTGCTCCGTTTCCGAGTTTATTAGCAGTGAAGCTAGCCAGTCAGGCCGTTGCGCATGCGCATTCGAGAAGCCCCGCCAGAGACAGTGTCGCCAAACGTGGTTTTCGTTTGATTTCCTAAAACAGAACAAGGGACGGATACAAAAATTGGAGATGGGACGGAAGCAAGGAGCGAACACGAGCCAAAGTCTGAGCAGTCTCGTGCACTGTCATCTATGCGCAACGGCCTGATTGGCAAACTTCAATGCTAATTAACTCCAACACGGTGCAAGGTATCTATCCTGCAATAGCCTTACAAGCTTGCCACACTGTTTCTGGTCACATTGTAGATGTGGTACTGCGTTATGTCAGTTAAAAAAAGTAAAGTAAAAAGCCAACGACTTGACCACGTTGATACCACCGGTTCCACTGCCTCACCGAAGTTAATCAGCGTTGGGCTCGGATAATATTTAAATGAGTGACTGTTAGGGGAACACCGTGTGTCGTCGGCTTTCAGGACACGCAAGTCACTGAAGTGGCGTCCAGTTGAAAGACTAGCATCAGGCCGTTGTGCCACACGACATTTATTTATCTATTTTTAGTAAAGTAAAATAGAATGGGATAAAACACTAATATAAGGTACACACTACATTACGGCTAGTTAATAGATTTACATTACTGACACAAGTACTACCAGTCTAGGTGACGCATAGGTCATTCATGAGTCAGTAACAGTTACTGCACAAACTCATGCAAATTAACGGAAAATCAAAATTTTCTGATGTCCTCTATCTCATTTTAACATGTGTCCTCTGACTGCATATGTCTAAATTACGTAAGTAATTTTTTTGCACACAGGAAGAGAAAACGTTCATTGTATATCCTGTAGTTCCTTGTTACCAAGAGTGTCGGCGGAGATGTTGGAAGATAAAATTTACGTCGAATCAGTGTTGCAGATTGTTGTCTTCCATTGCCGCAGCCAAAGGTCAAGTGGTTCACATTCTCCGTGATCTCACATTCAGAAGCGGTGATTCAGTATCATGAATGCGGTGTAGCTGCCGGGTAAAGCAATCATGATTAAAAGCTTAATGGCACTGTAGTGGACACAAACGTTTTCCCATAATAGCTGTTCGTATACCATTGTTTGCTTGGTATTACTGGTGATACACTGGCATAGTGTCGGCTTGTTTTGAAGGTTCTGTCGACTCTTAATTCAATACATTTCTTGTCAGTCATCTATATTTTTGTAGAAAATCATTTGTTGGTACCTTAGTATGTTTTTCTTCGTCGTAATATATTGCATTTTTTAGATAGATTATATGCACTTTTGTTTCCTTCGATTCCACAGTGACCTTTGATCCAGTACATTTTGACTTTTCGTTTACAGTTTTGTATTTCTCTTAGTACGTCTATTGTTCTGTGTGCTGTGGGGGTACTCGTTTATCCTTCGTTGTTGGTCTATAGTAAGACAATGACTCATTATTGGGTTGCCATTTGCTAGTTTAAATTTTGTGTCATGTTGCCTTTTGTTGCGCAGTATGCTTACATCAATCTATATAAATAATGGTCGCACTATGAAAGCCAGATACAGGTTCTTATATGTCGAAAGTATTTTTCGGTGCTAAAAGCAATGACAGTTATGGATCTGATATAGAATTGTTAAAGTCGTATTAATGGCAAATAAATTTTATTCAGAACATAGGTCTTCTCCCATTGTTCTTTGTTTCCATGCATATAGGTGCAACCTGAGGCAGGTCCTTGTTTATCCAAAATGTTTACAACAGACACAAAAAATGGTTCAAATGGCTCTGAGCACTATGGGACTTAACTTCTCAGGTCATCAGTCGCCTAGAACTTAGAACTACTTAAACCTAACTAACCTAAGGACATCGCACACGTCCATGCCCGAGGCAGGATTCGAACCTGCGACCGCTGCGGTCGCGCGGTTCCAGACTGTAGCGCCTAGAACCGCTCGGCCACTTCGGCCGGCTACAACAGACACTTTTTTTTTAATTTCAATGCTCCATGGAGCTGTTCTTCCAATAATGTACGTACTTTCTGGACCCCACCACGCATTGTAAATATTTGACCTAATAAATTTGTTTTTGGATGGGATACGCCTTGAGCAAAACACATTGCTTTTGTTTTTTTTTATTTTCTTCTGTTACTTAGATACGTCTCATCAAAGTTTCAACATCAAGTATGGGCTTTTATTTTCTTTCTATTAAACGACAGAAAAAAGGCTGTTTACTGGCTGTATGCTTATGAATTCGAGCTTTTAGAAAGTATTTACAAAATTCAAGACAGACAAGGATGATTACCTTATACTTATTTATGATATCTAATATTCGGTTATTGTTTTGTCTATTAAATTTTTTTGTTAATATAGAACAAATACGCTCGGATTTATTGTTTTCTGATGATTGCCATACTTAATTCCCAATTTCACAATTGGCACTGTGCGAAAAACGTTGAAAATTTTGGTATTCTGAATTCAGTTGCACTTAAGTTCTAGACTGTATCCCACTGTTTTCATCCGTACAGTCCACCTCTGGAGGATTGTTATTAGATTATATTGGCTTGCTGAAAATTCTGATCTTGTTTCGCTGACAGATTTTATCAAGCTACAAACAGTTTCTCACATGTTCCGCATGTTACAAAGTTAGCGGAACTGATTTGGATTAGAGAAATCATGGTAGTGCCATTTTCGTAACATCACGATCATTTCGAATCTCACTGTAGTAAGAAGACACCCCCAGATGCCTCTGCTCAAGAGTTTGGCTCCAAGAACCTAAGAACAGCGGACAAGTATGACATTCCAAGTAAGCAGACGGCAGCTGTACAGCTCAGTCAGTAACTGTAATGTTCATGCATAAAGGGAACCTTGTAACAGCTGAATGTGATAATTTTAAACTATGCATTTTCAGATTTAGTATCCTTGTCTATACAGTAAGTGAGTTCTTTTTAATCAGAGGGATGTATCTCATTGCAGAATACGTTTACGTTATGCCAGAGCATATCGGTTCTGCCTCTCGTATTATTACCGGCCTTACATGCGTTTCGCTGGTTTACCTTATGCCAGAGCATATCGGTTCCGTCTCTCGTATTGTTACCTGCCTTACATGCGTTTCGCTGCTAATTTCACATACTCAGCGTTGAAATTTTACATTGTCTTGATTTAGTGGTATCAAAATCCTTACAAGCGTACTAGTCTCAATGACAATGAGCATTCTTGAACAATTTTCATATACTACATGGAATGTAACAAAACGTTACCACTGTTACCACGTACATCAAACGATATATCTTGAAGTAAAGTGTTTTACAGTTGCACGCTCTTTCTAAAGGGATAAATGGCAAAGAGTGACAATGCCGCAGCAAATTTGGAACATGACTTGGATGCATCTTCCGGCCACGTATCTGTACACATAATGTACTCTGTGAGGCATCAGAGTAGGCTAACGACAATAAATCAAAATTAACATAGGAGACGTATTTCCTTCTTGACTACATCGATGGAGAGGGCTGAGTGAGCTTCATTGGGTTATCACTATAAAGATCCACAATTTCGGACAGGTTTCACAGACGCTGTGTGTGCCTAGATCCATATAAGCTAAGTACAAACTACCAGCCACTATAATACAAAATCATATTTGTTGAATAGAGATGACAGACTGGTTTGTGGAGAGGTTTTAACGGTCACGCAGCTGTGTGGAAGCCGTTCATCAGGAGAACGAATGCACGATGTTTCTTACATAGACCAGTGCAAAATAGCGCCCTGTTTTCTTTGTAGAGGAGGGAACAAGCTTTTATGACGTGATGCACAGCACTCAGTAGGCAATGAGTTGACTTGGTTGACACCTCACAAATATTTTTAAGTTTGCATTTGACTGCTTATTAATCCTTTATTGTATCGTCTTGGTAATTCTCGTGCACTCAAAGCAAAAAGAAAAAAAAAAAACTAAAAAGAGAGAAAAAGAAAGGAGGAGTCACCACGGTTCGTGTAGAAAGTAACTTGAGAACTTAGTGTAAACTTTCCCCGAACTGTTAGCACCTTAATACGCAGCACACAAAAGCACTAACAAGAATGTGCAACATCTCATAATTTAGTGTCAAAATTTAAACTTAAAAATTACGTAAACGCAGTTTCGAATCCAAGACTAAAAATCACAATATGCAAAACGCCCAAAAATATATGGGGAGAATTTCAAATAGTTCATGTAGCTAACAAGGTAACAATCGAAATTCTGAATGTGAGGACACGCAAAGGATTCTTCAAGTCCGACCATCACTTGCCACATGTAAAAATTAGGCCAATCCCAGGAAACAGAAAAAACAAAGAAAAAATTGTAAAACCAGACCCAGGACGCTTAAAGATAAACGAAGACAAAATTATTGAAGAAATTAATCAAAGTACAACAGACCATCCGACAGACCTCGCGAAGACAATGCAGAATGCAATGCACTGGGGTCAACCACCTAGGAAACGAGATCATAAATGGCGGAACACAACTTGTGATTAGGCCATTGAACGTGGAATCCATGCCTGGAAGAAACTTAGCAGTAACGGAACAAAAGAGATACGGGAGGATTTCCACAATCTTCGAAAGATATTAGAATAGCAGAAAGGACATACGACAAAAACAGAGTAAATGGAATCGACGAAGACTTCAAGAGAAATAACACGAGAAATTTCTACGGAATATCCAGGGAAAATATAAAGGGTTATCAGCCTCCAAATATTTGCTTCAAAAGAACAGACAGGTCACTGGAAACAAATACTAAAGAAAACTGCTAAATTCTTAAAAACTGTTTTGATAAACTCTTCAAATGCGAGAAAGCTAAAGAATAATTCTTGTAATGGTTCACTAAGTGATATGTACGTAGGCATTAAGAATAATACTCGAGCAATTCACGACGCAAACAGTACCAAACCCATATTCAAAAGCCGGCCGCGGTGGCCGTGCGGTTCTAGGCGCTGCAGTCCGGAACCGCGGGACTGCTACGGTCGCAGGTTCGAATCCTGCCACGGGCATGGATGTGTGTGATGTCCTTAGGTTAGTTAGGTTAAAGTAGTTCTAAGTTCTAGGGGACTGATGCCCTAAGATGTTAAGTCCCATAGTGCTCAGAGCCATTTTGAACCATATTCAAAACCGCCTTCAACAACAGAGGTAAAGGAGATTATAAAACATCCAAAAAACAACAGAGCCTCAGGAGAAGACGATATTATCTCCGAGATCTGGAAACTGAAAGACCAAACTATTACAAAGAAAATCGATAAATTTCTCATAGAAATACGGAATACAGAGAAAATTGCACAGGAATGGGAATGTGCGTTGATTCACCCGCTTCACAAAAAGGGCGATAACTACAGAGATGTCTTATTATTACCGGTCACCTACAAAATTCTCTCTAAGGCATTACACAACAGGTTAGAACCACAAGCTGATACAGAGACAGGTGATACCAAGCAAGCTTCAGAAAACGAAGGTCTTGTATTGAATAGATTTGGCATCTACGAATGCTATTGCGCCTTCATAGACGGGCAGATTCTCTTTGACACGCTAGAAGAATATGGAGTAGACAGAAAAACTAGGACACTCATACAACAGACACTTACAGGCACCACATCTAAAATAAAATTTATCGGAGAAATCTCGGATTCGTTCGAGATACATACATGAGTCAGACAAGGAGATGGTCTCTCACAGTTTTTATTCAACATGGTCTTGGACAATATTATCAAAAAAATGAGAGGAAAAATTAAAAGTAATTCTGTTAGGAAGACGATCATAAAATGCCAGGCATTTGCCGATGACCTGGAAACAGCCATAAACAATAGACAAGAAGCCCAAGAAACATTGGAATACTTACATGAAGTCTCTGCCAAAACCGGTCTACAGATATCATATGAGAAATCGCTATACATGGAAAGAAAGAGCAACAGCAACAACAACCAAGCCATGTATACAAAATACAGAAAGGTTAACAGTGTGAAACAAAAATCAAATATCTTGGGAAATTTACGCAAATAGGTGGATCAAACATGGCATCCAATGTAGAAAGAACAGAAAGACGTCACAAAGCGTACAAACTGACCTGGACGCATTATAATAAAAGAAATATTTCAAGCCTTTCAAGGCAGGTCAACTCATGCGCTATAATACAGTTGTACTACGAGAAGCGCTCTATGCATCAGAAAGTAACACAACAGGAGCATCAGGCGACACAGAGACAGAAAAAAATAGAACGTAAAATCTGAAGTGTTGGCAGAAGAGCCAACACCGTGTTGCTAGAGGAGGCCGAGATGCAAGCTTTTAAGCTCACGCAGGTTGGCGTGAGGTCTGGAACAAGGTAAAGTAATTATCCTATAAGGAAAAGAAAGTAGTCCTTGGAATATTTAACTTTAATCCACAATTGGAGAACATCGCTCTTGTTTAGACATTATTATAATATTAACTGGTAATGGCGCCTTGCTAGGTCGTAGCAAATGACGTAGCTGAAGGCTATGCTAACTATCGTCTCGGCAAATGAGAGCGTATTTGTCAGTGAACCATTCCTAGCAATGTCGGCTGTGCAGCTGGGGCGAGTCCTAGGACGTCTCTCTAGACCTGCCGTGTGGCGGCGCTCGGTCTGCAATCGCTGACAGTGGCGACACGCGGGTCCGACGTATACTAACGGACTGCGGCCTAGCAAGTGTGGTGTCTGGCGGTGACACCACAAAATCCCTAGAAAAAATTTTTTGGAGCAATACACACAGATGGTATATGGACGAAGAGACCAACCAAAGAATTGTTTGAACGCACAGACAAGCCCACAGACATGATAAGAAAACGCCGACTAAAATTCTATGGACATACACACAGAATGAACAACAACACACTCACTAAGAGGATTTTTGATGTAATAAACAGTTTAATCAAAAAAATCCAATTGGTTTCAAGAATTAAAAGAAGACCTAAAACAAGCAGGGATCAGTATTGAAATGAAAAGTGAAAGAGACAAATTCAGAAACAAAATTATAGCCACGAAATTTCAAGTAAAACAAAGGAAGAAAACAGACAAAATAGGGAGAGAGCAAAGAAAACAGTCACACAGCCAAAGAATGTAGAGGTCTTGGGAAGAGAAAAAGAAGAAGGAAACAAGAAAAGAATGAATACTCTTGTAACACTCAAGTAAACCGCTTTCCTGCGGAAAAATGCGTAATAATAATAAATAATAGTAATTCATAAGAGAGCCACCATCAGCTTGTCAGTCTTTCCATTTTTGGTAAATAGTTGTCACGTGTCTTTTGTTTCGCTGTTCGGTACAATTTTATACTAGTTTCAGTATTTCGTACAAATTTCATTGCTAGTGCGCCCTTTTCATCATGGAAAGAGTTGTAATAAGAAAAAAGAAAACTTTGGACACCAATATTTCTTTTATATCTGAGGAGAATGGAAACGAATATGTTAATATTAAGAAAGAAACAATAATTGCACTGTCTTGGTCATCGATTAACTAGGAAAACATAAAACCACTGAAAAGTTATTTGAAAAGAAATCACCACAGCGTCTATTAAAAACTGACACAGTATTTTCAACGTCTGTGTACTTCCATTGAAGCGTCTTTTGTCATGATGGAAGAACGAATTAAGCTCTAAGACAAAGGCCTTTTGGCATCATTTAAATTTCCTAAAATAACTGCCAAGAAACGGAAATCCCTTACCCCTGATCCTTATTTTACGGGTGTGTAAGGAAACTGCCGCTACTATATTGGGACCGGAAAGCAGATGAACAGATTTCAAAAGTACCTTAATAACCGCGTTAAGGATATATCAGTTGATATTCAAAGTGATATTCTATGAAACTTAACAAACATTCAGTTTCCTCTGTAGTTAGATGAAAGCACTGACATTTCCGGAAAAAACACAATGATTACGTTTTGTGAGACATATTTGCGAAATAAAAGTTATTGAGCTATACCTATTTTGTTGACAACTGGAAACAACAACCGCTGGAACAGATATTTATGCTGCTGTTGAGAGTTTCTCACAAGATAACAGATTCAAGCTGGCAAACTGGATAACTATAGTCGCATACACTGATGGCGCTGCCCAATGATGGGAAGTGTAACGGCGTTTCAAAATTTTTGTGTGCAATAAGCAGCCACCAGTAATAATTACTCTTTGTTTTTTTGTTTTTTTCCATAGAGAGGCTTTGATGTTGAAGACTACGGACAGATATCGTTTGGGTGACGTCATTCAAACGGTTGTTTCAGTCAAAAACTATGTAAAATCTTGTCCCGCAAAATCGCCAGTGTTTGAGGAGCTCTGTAAAAAATGGTTGCATATCATAAGGAAAGTGCGCCCCCGAGAACCATGGACCCTGCCGTTGGTGGGGAGGCTTGTGTGCCTCAGCGATACAGATAGCCGTACCGTAGGTGCAACCACAATGGAGGGGTATCTGTTGAGAGGCCAGACAAACATGTGGTTCCTGAAGAGGGGCAGCAGCCTTTTCAGTAGTTGCAGGGGCAACAGTCTGGATGATTGACTGATCTGGCCTTGTAACACTAACCAAAACAGCCTTGCTGTGCTGGTACTATGAACGGCTGAAAGCAAGGGGAAACTACAGCCGTAATTTTTCCCGAGGGCATGCAGCTTTACTGTATGGTTAAATGATGATGGCGTCCTCTCGGGTAAAACATTCCGGAGGTAAAATAGTCCCCCATTCGGATCTCCGGGCGGGGACTACTCAGGAGGACGTTGTTATCAGGAGAAAGAAAACTGGCGTTCTACGGATCGGAGCGTGGAATGTCAGATCCCTTAATCCGGCAGGTAGGTTAGAAAATTTAAAAAGGGAAATGGATAGGTTAAAGTTAGATATAGTAGGAATTAGTGAATTTCGGTGGCAGGAGGAACAAGACTTTTGGTCAGGCGAATACAGGGTTATAACTACAAAATCAAATAGGGGTGATGCAGGAGTAGGTTTAATAATGAATAAAAAAATAGGAATGCGGGTAAGCTACTACAAACAGCATAGTGAACGCATTATTATGGCCAAGATAGATACGAAGCCCACGCCTACTACAGTAGTACAAGTTTGTATGCCAACTAGCTCTGCAGATGACGAAGAAATTGAAGAAATGTCTGATGAAATAAAAGAAATTATTCAGATTGTGAAGGAAGACGAAAATTTAACAGTCATGGGTGACTGGAATTCGGCAGTAGGAAAAGGGAGAGAAGGAAACGTAGTAGGTGAATAAGGATTGGGGCTAAGAAATGAAAGAGGAAGCCGCCTGATGGAATTTTGCACAGCGCACAACTTAATCATAGTTAACACTTGGTTCAAGAATCATAAAAGGAGGTTGTATACATGGAAGATGCCTGGAGATACTGACAGGTTTCAGATAGATTATATAATGGTAAGACAGAGATTTAGGAACCAGGTTTTAAATTGTAAGACATTTCCAGGGGAAGATGTGGACTCAGACCACAATCTATTGGTTATGAACTGTAGATTAAAACTGAAGAAACTGCAAAAAGGTGGGAAATTAAGGAGATGGGACCTGGATAAACTGACTAAACCAGAGGTTGTATAGAGTTTCAGGGAGAGCATAAGGGAACAATTGACAAGAATGGAGGAAAGAAATATAGTAGAAGAGTAATGGGTAGCTTTGAGGGATGAAGTAGTGAAGGCAGCAGAGGATCTAGTAGGTAAACGGACGAGGGCTTCCAGAAATCTTTGTGTAACAGAAGAAATATTGAATTTAATTGATGAAAGGAGAAAATATAAAAATGCAGTAAATGAAGCAGGCAAAAAGGAATACAAACGTCTCAAAAATGAGATCGACAGGAAGTGCAAAATGGCTAAGCAGGGATGGCTAAAGGACAAATGTAAGGACGTAGAGGCTTATCTCACTAGGTGTGAGATAGATACTGCCTACAGGAAAATTAAAGAGACCTTTGGAGAAAGGAGAACCACTTGCATGAATATCAAGAGCTTTGATGGAAACCGAGTACTAAGCAAAGAAGGGAAAGCAGAAAGGTGGAAGGAGTATATAGAGGGTCTATACAGGGGCGATGTTATTGGGGACAGTATTATGGAAATGGAAGAGGAGATAGATGAAGATGAAATGGGAGACATGATACTGCGTGAAGAGTTTGACAGAGCACTGAAAGACCTGAGTCGAAACAAGGCCCCGGGAGTAGACAACATTCCATTAGAACTACTGACGGCCTTGGGAGAGCCAGTCCTGACAAAACTCTACCATCTGGTGAGCAAGATGTATGAGACAGGCGAAATACCCTCAGACTTCAAGAAGAATATAATAATTCCAATCCCAAACAAAGCAGGTGCTGACAGATGTGAAAATTACCGAACAACCAGTTTAATAAGTTGGTTCAAATGGCTCTGAGCACTATGTGACTTAAGTTCTGAGGTCATCAGACCCCTAGAACTTAGAACTACTTAAACCCAACTAACCTAAGGACATCATACACATCCATGCCCGAGGCAGGATTCGAACCTGCGACCGTTGCGGTCCCGCGGTTCCAGACTGAAGTGCCTAGAACCGCACGGCCACCACGGCCGGCGTTTAATAAGTCACGGATGCAAAATACTAACGCGAATTCTTTACAGACGAATGGAAAAACTGGTAGAAGCCGACCTCGGGGAAGATCAGATTGGATTCCGTAGAAATATTGGGACACGTGAGGCAATACTGACTTTGCGACTTATCTTAGAAGCTAGATTAAGGAAAGGTAAACCTACGTTTCTAGCATTTGTAGACTTAGAGAATGCTTTTGACAATGTTGACTGGAATACTCTCTTTCAAATTCTGAAGGTGGCAGGGGTAAAATACAGAGAGCGAAAGGCTATTTACAATTTGGATGGAAACCAGATTTCAGTTATAAAAGTCGAGGGGCGCGAAAGGGAAGCAGTGGTTGGGAAGGGAGTGAGACAGGGTTGTAACCTATCCCCGATGTTATTCAATCTGTATATTGAGCAAGCAGTGAAGGAAACAAAAGTAAAATTCGGAGTAGGTATTAAAATCCATGGAGAAAAAACAAAAACTTTGAGGTTCGCCGATGAGAGTGTAATTCTGTCAGACACAGCAAAGGATTTGGAAGAGCAGTTGAACGGAATGGACAGTGTCTTGAAAGGAGGATATAAGATGAACATCAACAAAAGCAAAACGAGGATAATGGAATGTGGTGGAATTAAGTCGGATGATGCTGAGGGAATTAGATTAGGAAATGAGACACTTAAAGTAGTAAAGGAGTTTTGCTATTTGGGGAGCAAACTAACTGATGATGGTCGAAGTAGAGAGGATATAAAATGTAGACTGGCAATGGCAAGGACAGCGTTTCTGAAGAGAAATTTGTTAACATCGAGTATAGATTTAAGTGTCAGGAAGTTGTTTCTGAAAGTATTTGTATGGAGCGTAGCCATGTATGGAAGTGAAACATGGACGATAACTAGTTTGGACATAAAGAGAATAGAAGCTTTCGAAATGTGGTGCTACAGAAGAATGGTGAAGATTAGATGGTTAGGTGATATAACTAATGAGGAGGTATTGAATTGGATTGGGGAGAAGAGAAGTTTGTGGCACAACTTGGCTAGAAGAAGGGATCGGTTGGTAGGACATGTTCTGAGGCATCATGGAATCACCAATGTAGTATTGGAGGGCAGAGTGGAGGGTAAAAATGGTAGAGGGAGACCAAGAGATGAATACACTAAACAGATTCAGAAAGATGTAGGTTGCAGTAGGTACTGGGAGATGAAGAAGCTTGCACAGGATAGAGTAGCATGGAGAGCTGCATCAAACCAGTCTCAGGACTCAAGACCACAAAAACAACATCATAAAGTGTTGTTATTTTACAGCAAAATCCGTTGGATATGTAAAAGAAAAGTGCTTATCTGAGTTCGAGAACGTAAAGATGAACTACTTACATTTTTGAAAAACAGATACTGATAATAATTTCTTAAAAACCCCGTATGGTGTGCTCAGCTGGCCTTCATTTCCGACGTTTTCAGCAAAGTCTGTACATGGAATTCAGGTACGCAAGGACGGCATGAAACAATCGTATCATAAGGTAATAAAATCAGCGCTTTTTTCGAAAGGGAGGACGATCTAACTGCTTCTGCCAGCTACAGCTACCACATCAAGTGAGTCGAATAAATAAGGAAAAAATCAGATAAAGGAACACACAAAATGGCACTATGTGAGTTGAAAGAGAGGAATCCATTTACTTTTCCCCCATCTCAAATAACAGCTGCGAGTGGCTGAGAGCAACTTAACGAAGAAAAGATATCCGAAGCAGAATTAAACAGCTCCGAAAAAGAACAGGTTACCACAATACCACGGAATACAGTCTAGAGATCGAAATTTAAAGAAAATACTCCCAATGAATTTTCTATTTCAATCAAAAGTGACTATTCGCATATCGTGAATAAAGCAGTATCACAGTTAATGCCCTTTTGAACGTCCTACTTGAGCGAATATCGATTCTCCACATTGAAGAATATAAAATGTCACCTTCTTGATGTGGACAGGAGATGAAAGTACGTTTCCCAAGAGTTCGTCCACCCACTGATCTACTTCCCAAACAAATATCTCACTAGCTTTAAGTTTATGTCTTTTTAGATTTCTGATGTTAATATGTATTTTATTATGGTCTTGATTAAGAGATGGAAGATTCTTTTATGTTCAGTCGTTCCTATTCTGGAGTTGTACGTATTAATTTATAAAATTTGTATCTCATAGTCTTTCCGTGATTAAAAAATGTACAAAATTGATAAGGCTTTCGTGGCCACTTGTTGACAAACTGCCTATTGGCTTATGTCTCGGGTTCTTCGGCCGACGTTCATCTAATGATTTTTCTGACGTTTCGCCAGCACGAGTGGCTGGCATTGTCAAAGCTTCACCCTCCATTGCCGGTGGTGAACTGGAGCCGAGCTCGCGGGCGCAGACTATATGTACCTGGCGCGCCAACGTCCGAGGGCTTCTCCGCGGTCATTTCCGGTGCGGTTCTCCTCTTGCTACCTGCGACGGTCGTTCGCTGCAGTACGGGAAGCCAGGATCCGTTGACCTTAAGGCTTTCCTCTTTCTTGTTCAAACTGTTCGCGTGTTTTTGTATTTCTACAGCTTCTCTGAACAAGCGCGTGTGATAGTGCTTCTCTACAGCCAGAACTTCCGTGTCGGCGAATTTTATTACGTGGTCGGTCTCATTGAGTGCGTGCTCTGCCACGGCCGATTTCTCCACCTGCCCCAACCTACAATGTCGCTTATGCTCGTTGATCCTGGTGTTGATGGATCGTCCAATCATTCCGACATAAACTTTTCCGCATGTGCATGGTATACGGTACACTCCCGACATTGCAAGTGGGTCTCTTTTCTCCTTCGCCGATCTAAGACACTCTTTGATCTTCCTTGTCGGTTTGAAAATCGTCTTTACGCCATGTTTGCGCAATATACGGCCGATTCTGTCCATCACTCTGGGAGAAATCGGCCGTGGCAGAGCACACACTCAATGAGACCGACCACGTAATAAAATTCGCCGACACGGAAGTTCTGGCTGTAGAGAAGCACTATCACACGCGCTTGTTCAGAGGAGCTGTAGAAATACAAAAACACGCGAACAGTTTGAACAAGAAAGAGGAAAGCCTTAAGGTCAACGGATCCTGGCTTCCCGTATTGCAGCGAACGACCGTCGCAGGTAGCAAGAGGAGAACCGCACCGGAAATGACCGCGGAGAAGCCCTCGGACGTTGGCGCGCCAGGTACATATAGTCTGCACCCGCGAGCTCGGCTCCAGTTCACCACCGGCAATGGAGGGTGAAGCTTTGACAATGCCAGCCACTCGTGCTGGCGAAACGTCAGAAAAATCATTAGATGAACGTCGGCCGAAGAACCCGAGACAGAAGCCAATAGGCAGTTTGTCATTAAAAAATGTATTGTATGTACAATATATGTTTGCCTTTTCGTATTTAGGAAAAAAATCACACTCAGCAGTGACCTGAATGTTTGAAACGTGCTATGGTGTACCCCAAAGGAAGAAATGGATTGAGAAACGCGGACCTACTATATGTATAGCTGTTGACTGACGATGCCGCGGACGGCAACCCGCGTCACAAGTACGTCAAGCGGGTTCACAATCGTATCTCCTGAACATGAGGTAACCGAGCGATAGGAAAGCTGAACGGCGTGGTTGCGAGGTTTACTCTGTGAACCTTCATTTGGACTTCTAATTCGATAGATACTGCAGTGACAGAAGTCATCAAAAATGACATGGACGTAAACAGATGGCTGTAACATCACGTTCACAGGATATAAAAGGGCAGTGCATTGGCAGAGCTTGCACTCATCTGATTCACGTGAAAAGGTGTCCGACGTGATTAAGGCCATACGACGGGAATTCACACACTATGAACGCGGATGCCAAATTACAGGCATTACCTCTCACCATGGACTGTGGAGTGTCTGACGGCCTTCACTTAACGACTAAGAGCAGCTTGTTTGCATAGAGTTGTTAGTGCTAACAGGCAAGCAACACTACATGAAATAACCGCACAAATCGTTCTGGAGATATCCGTTATGTCAGTGCATGAAATTTGGCGTTAATGGGCTATGGCGGCAGACAACAGACGCCTTTACTAACAGCACGACATCGCTTGCAGTGCCTCTCCTGGGCTCGTGACCATATCCGTTGGAGCCTAGACGACTGAGAAATCGTGGCCTGGTCAGATGAGTCCCTTTTTCAGCTGGTAAGAGCTGATGATAGGGCTCGATTATGGCGCAGACCCCACGAGGCCAGGGACCCAATTTGTCAACAAGATACTATGCAATTGCCTCGATAATGGTGTGGGCTCTATTTACATGAATCACTGACTAGAAACGGTTACGTTCGGCTACTTGGAGACCATTTGCAGCCATTCGTGTACTTCATGGTGTCTCCACAATAGAGTGGCTGAGTTTACATGGATTATTGATTGTAAACAGTTACGTTCGGCTACTTGGACACCGTTTGCAGCCATTTAAGGACTTCATGCTCCCGTGCTATGACGGAATCTTTATGGATGACAATGCGCCATGTCACTGGGCCGCAGCTGTTCATCATTGGTTTGAAGAACTTTCTGGCCAGTTCGAGAGAATGACTTGGTCATTCATTCTCCCGACATGAATTCCACGAACAGTTTTGGAACATAATCAAAATCCTATACTGGCAACACTTTCACAGTAATGGGCGGCTATAGATGCAGGGAGGCTCAATATTTCTACAGGGTATTTCCAACGACTTGTTGACTCCGTGACACATCGATCTGCTGCAGTACGCTGGGAAAAAGGAGATCCGACACGATATTAGGAGGTATCCTACGACCTTTGTCATCTCAGTGTAGACATTAAGCTAATTTTATAATGCAAATGACTGTTAATCTATGACTCTACAATTATAAATCTAATATTATCTGGGTATTAAGCTTATGTAACGACAGCATATAAAAGATATCTGTCGACATGTTAAAGCCGCTTTATGTGATCATCATCATCATCATCATCATTCATCATCACCAATAATCATTTGGCGTTCATTGTCATTTAGCCAACTTCCATTAGGTCATCATCTTGAACTTACCGTTTTATTGGTTTGGTCTGTTGGATTCAGTTTCATGCAGGTCTTCACGCTAGTCGGCTCTGTGCGAATCGCTTCGTGTCTCAAAAGCTACTGTAACCAATATGTTTCTGAAGTTGCCTAATTTAGTCATGCCGTGGACCCCTCTACAATTTTTATCCTCTGCACACTCACTATTTGATCAAAAGTATCCGGACAACATACGTTTTTCATATTAGGTGCATTGTGCTGCCATCTACTGCCAGGTACTCCATATCAATGACCTCAGTAGTCATTAGACATGGTGAGAGAGCAGGAGTGGGCGTTCTGATGAACTCACAGACTTCGGACGTGGTCAGGTGGCTAGGTGTCACTTGTGTCATACGTCTGTAAGCGAGATTTCCACACTCCTAAACATCCCTAGGTCCACTGTTTCCGATGTGATAGTGAAGTCAAACGTGAAGGGGCACGTGCAGCAGAAAAGCGTACAGGCCGAACTCGTCTGTTGACTGACAGAGACCGTCGACAGTTGAAGAGGGTCGTAGTGTCTAATAGACAGTCATCTATCCAGACGATCACACAGGAATTCCAAATTGCATCACGATCCACTGCAAGTACTATGACAGTTAGGCGGGAGGTGAGAAAACTCGGATTTCATGGTCGAGCGGCTCCTCATAAGCCACACATTAAGCCGGTAAATGCCAAACGACGCCTCGCTTCGTGTAAGAAGTGTATACATTGATCGATTGAATAGTGGAAAAATGTCGTGTGTAGTGACGAATCACGGTTCACAATGTGGTGATCCGACAGCAGGGTGTGGTATGGCGAATGCCCGGTGAACGTCATCTGCCACCGTGTGTAGTGCCAACAGTGAAATTCGGAGGCGGTGGTATTATGGTGTGGTCGTGTTTTTCCTGGAGGGGGCTTGCACCACTTGTTGTTTCGCGTGGCATTGTCACAGTACAGGCCTACACAGATGTTTTAAGCACCTTCTTGCTACCCACTGTTGAAGAGCAATACGGGGATTACAATTGCATTTTTCAACACTACCGAGCACCTGTTCATAATGCCTGTGGCGGAGTGGTTACACGGCAATAACATCCTTGTAATAGACTGGCCTACACAGAGTCCTGACCTGACTCCTATAGAACATCTTTGGGATGTTTTGGAACGCCGACGTCGTGCCAGGCCTCACCGACCGACATCGATACCTCTCCTCAGTGCAGCACTCCGTGAAGACTGGGCTGCCATTCCCCAAGAAACCTTTCAGCACCTGACTGAAAGTATGCCTGTGAGAGTGGAAGCTGTCATCAAGGCTAAGGGTGGGCCAACACCATATAGAAATCCAGCATTACCGATGGAGGGCGCCACGAACTTGTAAGTCGTTGGCAGCCAGGTATCCGGAAACTTTTGATCGCATAGTGTACCTTGGTTACTAAATTAACTATTCTTTTATGCCACTGGATGTGTCGTATCAAACTACACATTCTTTTAGCAAATGTTTAGTTTTTGATGTCCAGACCTGAGTCGAAACAATGCCCCAGGTGTAGACAACATTCCATTAGAACTACTGACGGCCTTGGGAGAGCCAGTCCTGACAAAACTCTACCATCTGGTGAGCAAGATGTATGAGACAGGCGAAATACCCTCAGACTTCAAGACGAATATAATTATTCCAATCCCAAAGAAAGCAGGTGTTGACAGATGTGAAAATTACCGAACAATCAGTTTAATAAGCCACAGCTGCAAAATACTAACGCGAATTCTTTACAGACGAATGGAAAAACTAGTAGAAGCCAACCTTGGGGAAGATCAGTTTGGATTCCGTAGAAATATTGGAACACGTGAGGCAATACTGACCTTACGACTTATCTTAGAAGAAAGATTAAGGAATGGCAAACCTATATTTCTAGCATTTGTAGACTTAGAGAAAGCTTTTGACAATGTTGACTGGAATACTCTCTTTCAAATTCTAAAGGTGGCAAGGATAAAATATAGTGAGCGAAAGGCTATTTACAATTTGCACAGAAACCAGATGGCAGTTATAAGAGTCGAGGGACATGAAAGGGAAGCAGCGGTTGGGAAGGGAGTGAGACAGGGTTGTAGCCTATCCCCGATGTTATTCAATCTGTATATTGAGCAAGCAGTAAAGGAAACAAAAGTAAAATTCGGAGTAGGTATTAAAATCCATGGAGAAAAAACAAAAACTTTGAGGTTCACCGATGAGATTGTAATTCTGTCAGAGACGGCAAAGGACTTGGAAGAGCAGTTGAATGGAATGGGCAGTGTCTTGAAAGGAGGATATAAGATGAACATCAACAAAAGCAAAACGAGGATAATGGAATGTAGTCGAATTAAGTCGGGTGATGCTGAGGGAATTAGATTAGGAAATGAGACACTTAAAGTAGTAAAGGAGTTTTGCTATTTGGGGAGCAAAATAACTGATGATGGTCGAAGTAGAGAGGATATAAAATGTAGACTGGCAATAGCAAGAAAAACGTTTCTGAAGAAGAAAAATTTGTTAACATCGAGTATAGATTTAAGTGTCAGGAAGTTGTTTCTGAAAGTATTTGTATGGAGTGTAGCCATGTATGGAAGTGAAACATGGACGATAAATAGTTTGGACAAGAAGAGAATAGAAGCTTTCGAAATGTGGTGCTACGGAAGAAAGCTGAAGATTAGATGGGTAGATTACATAACTAATGAGCAGGTATTGAATAGAATTGGGGAGGGGTTTGTGGCACAACTTGACAAAAAGAAGGGACCGGTTGATAGGAGATGTTCTGAGGCATCAGGGGATCACAAATTTAGCATTGGAGGGGAGTGTGGAGAGTAAAAATCATAGAGGGACACCAAGAAATGAATATACTAAGCAGATTCAGAAGGACGTAGGTTGCAGTAAGTACTGGAAGATGGAGAAGCTTGCACAGGATAGAGTAGCATGGAGAGCTGCATCAAACCAGTCTCAGGACTGAAGACCACAACAACAACAAGAAAATAATGTCCTTGTTCTATCAGCCATTCAAATCCATTTCATTGTCATTGCAGTAATAATTATGGCTTCCGCTCCAGCATGTTCTCTCTTCCATTTGCATGGCTTTCTGTCTCTCCTAGTTATGCATCTTTGAACTGCTGACTGAGAAACCACAACTTTTGAATAGGTTTTTCATGGAAGGTCTATGTCTCGTTGCCGTACCTGCAAACTGATTACAAACTTTCTGATAACCGAAATACTCCAAGCTTCTTTGGTATTCTATTTGTTTATTTTCCGTGCCACCCACCATTCGTCTTCAATGGCCCTAACAAATAAGTTTAAAATAATTAACTGGTTTTATTAATACACCATTTCCTTATCAATTTTATGATGTCTTTGTTCATTTATCGTATGGTTATATATAGCAGCAGAACAAAGAATTTGAAATATGCAATTATAAAATATAGCAGATATTACTAGATGTTATTAAAGTTTATACTAGATTTGAAAGTTCAGTGGCATGGACCAGGTAATGATAGAATCGGTTGCTTCACTCAGGTCTCTCATAAGTCCTTTATACTTCCCTGCTGAGTACTCTTGCACTATTTGTTCCGGCGTAACCACAAGCACCAGCACGAAGAGGAAGAACGCAAGAGCAGAGAAGGCTGTAAGACGAAGTCAGCTGACAGAACGATGACTCGGACGACACCACGACAGGAACAGCCCCTATGCGAAGAGAATATAAGCGCCACTTCTGCCAGCATCGGCCGCACAGTATAAGTCTGACACTAGTCGGAGTAGAAGGGAGCACGAGAGCAGCTGTTATGTGTGATAACTGGCGTGGTCGTTCCATATAGACATTGATGGTTTGTAGTCGCCAGTCGCTTCCGACACGTTCTTGCAAGCAAAAGTTAAGTATTGTCAATCTACTTTATTGTAATAAAAACCATTAATGTGATTTGCTTGAATTGTTGCATAGCTATCCGAGAAAGCAGCATCCTTTAGGCACGCTATAAGTGACGGGTGGGCAGGACCCCACACTCTGTGTTCTAATGCTGACAAGGGAACCTCCCCATCGCACCCCCCTCAGATTTAGTTATAAGTTGGCACAGTGGATAGGCCTTGAAAAACTGAACACAGATCAATCGATAAAACAGGAAGTTGCGTGGAATTATGAAAAAAATAAGCAAAATATACAAACTGAGTAGTCCATGCGCAACATACGCAACATCAAGGACAACGTAGGCACAAGAGCGCCGTGGTCCCGTGGTTAGCGTGAGCAGCAGCGAAACGAGTGGTCCTTGGTTCAAGTCTTCCCTCGAGTGTAAAGTTTACTTTCTTTATTTTCGCAAAGTTATGATCTGTCCGTTCGTTCACTGACGTCTCTGTTCACTGTAATAAGTTTAGTGTCTGTGTTTTGCGACCGCACCGCAAAACCGTGCGATTAGTAGACGAAAGGACGTGCCTCTCCACTGGGAACCGAAAACATTTGACCGCAAGGTCATAAGTCAACCGATTCCTCCACAGGAAAACACGTCTGATATATTCTATACGACACTGGTGACGGTATGTGCGTCACATGACAGGAATATGTTGACGACCCACCTAACTTGTACACTTGGTGAATGGGTAAAAAGATTTTTCTACCTTGCGCGATTTACGTTTTCTTGTGGATGTGATAATCACTCCCAAAAAAGTGACGACGGACAGATAATAATTGTCTGAAAATAAAAAAATTAAACTTTTCACTGGAGGGAAGACTTGGAGCATGGACTTCTCATTCCGCAACTGCTCACGCTAACCACGGGACCACGGCGCTCCTGAGCTCACATTGTCCTTGATGTTGTCTATCTTCCGCATGGACTACTCAGTTTGTATATTTTGCTTATTTTTTTTCATAGTTCCACACAACTTCTTCCTGTTTTCTCGATTGGTCTGTGTTCAGTTTTTCAAGACCTTTCCACTGTGCCAGCTTATAACTAAATCTGAGGGGGGTGCGATGAGGAGGTTCCCTTGTGAGGTTCCCCAGAGTCGCACGCCGCAGAAATTTATATATGTTACGTATGCCTTGTGGAACTGCACCGGACATGAGCTGTACTCATTGTGTTCAGCCCTGTCCACACGGTCCTAGGAAGATTCATTCCTGGTAATTCTTGCTTGTGCCCTGTGACATGTACGTGTTTAATAACTATTGTTTTCCATCTCCTCCAGTAGTATCGAAGTTTGGTTCTGTTATATTTTTCCAGTTGGACTTCCTGGACTTCATCCGAAGTTGTGGTAGACAGTGCTCATACTGATGGGCAAGTTCAGTGGTAGGTTAGGTACATGGAACTCCTCTCACTCTCGCATTTTCTCCTGTGCCCCTGGTAAAATTGAAAATTGCCAAAGCTTTGTCCCCCCCCCCCCCATAACAACTACCTTTCTGCAGTTTCTTTTTTCTAGACAGATATAAGAACTTTGTAGTCTGTAAGGTAGGTTTAATAAAAAATGAAGCGTTATTGAAGAATATTTTTTAAATGAGCTATAAAGACAGAAGTTGCACCAAATAAATTAAATTTATCAGCGTAGTAAATAAATTACAAAGTGTCCAAACTTTCTAAAGGAAGTGAAAGTAAAACAAAATCTATGTCGTATTGTTTGTGGCAGCTATTGTACATTGATTTTATCGTGATGTATAATAAAGAACAGATTATATTCGCTGCTATTAAATTATTAACTGTGTACGAATCATTAGTAGGACATAAAGGAAAACGACTATAATTATGTGTTGGGAACATTCCTTTCCAAGAATTGTGTCTTTACTATAGTTTTACTTTCCATTTTCTTGCTTTGAGCGAAGCAAATTCTTTGATTATGTCACTGAAGTCAAATTCCACAGCTGTGTCATATTCCATGGACAAAATGGCTTTTCTGCTTCACTTACACTCGATCATAAGTAGTTTTTTATCATCTGTAATTTGCTGAAAGTGTGTTGTAACTGACGTAAATATCCTCAATGTTATTTCGATGTTTATAAGCATCTCGTAACCCATACATTGAAAACAAAACATTCAAAACATCCAAACAAAAGTCTGTGTCAGTGCTCTTCATCACTTGTTTCTACTATTTAGTTAACTATCTCGGTTGTATCGATGTATCTGTTATATTTGGGACCAAATTCTAATGTATATGTATCAAAATAAGATGCAGAGCTCTCTTTGAACGCGTTCCTGGCAGGAAAACAATGTGAGATGAAATGATGTGTTATATTTCAGACCTGTTTCCCGTTTCATTTACTGTTCTATCAAATATTTTGAACCAGACTCGCTGAAGCAGCTTCACTGAAGTTCTCAATTGTCTGAAATCGGCAACAATGGGAAGCATAGCGTTAAATAGCATATTGTTGGCTTCAACATCTGGTGACCAACATTTCAGATCCTGCAATGCTATAGCGAAGAACCAGCAAAAACTTGATTGTTGAAATGAACTAGCTGTGTAGGCAGCAGGTGTATGAATTACGCACATTGTTGACACATAACTGAAGTGACACATGTTTGATCCTACATTCCAACCTCCCCACCTAATGCCATTCATGAATGGGAAATGTTGCAAGCAGCAAACAGACCCATCCCTCAGTACTGTTCTGTATTCTGGAGCAGTGTCGCTGAAATTCAAGTGTTCTTACTATGCTTTTAAAATGAATAAAGCAGATTGTGTGGTAAAAGTCTTCTTTAATTTATAAAGTATGGAAGAGAAGGTAGAAATCTAGCAGTTACGCGCACATCAACCAACTGCAATATTACGGACACAATGCACACACACACAAAATTTCACACCTGTATTGAAGTTTTTCGAGCTCCAGCAACGATAATGAGCGCCAGCCGCCACTGAGTGTAGGAGACAACTTCGTCCTATTCCACTACCTCAGACTGAATGAACCAGAGATGCATGTCTTTGTGTGTGGGGCTCAACTGCATACGCTTGAAATGGGTTTTGTTCCCCTTTTCGATCGTGTGTGTATGTGTGTGTGTGTGTGTGTGTGTGTGTGTGTGTGTGTGTGTGTATGTGTGTGGTGTGTGTGTGTTCACTTTGCTGTGTGCTCTACTCTATAATATCCCTCGAAAATGACGGGGATCTGTGATTCAGCTGCTGCTGGAAGAATTGCCTCCTACTGACCTACAAATGTAGAGCTGCTGAGGAACTTGTACACAGATACATGTTATGAAGAGATAGGAAGAGTTGCCTCCTACCGATCTACAAGTGGAAAGTAACTGAGGAACTTATACGCAGGAATATGGTAAGAAGGGATATGGCAGCAGACTACAACTAAAGTGTAGGAAGTTCAATACATATCACCAACACTAACAGAAAATGCTTCACTGCTTTAAATACACATCGAAATTGTCGTCACAAAAACACTACTCGAAAACGACGAATCATAATGCGACAAGTGTACTGTGAACTGAGATAAATGACTGTAATAATATAGTTACTGTAAAAACGGACCCCAAAAATATCTCACCAGGAGAGAGTAAAGGCAGCTGCACACATGTTCACCTCATTGTGTGGATGCAGATTAAACAACTAAGAACCAGTCTTATGTCCACTCCTACATCCCTTCCTCCCTCCTCCCCCCCTCCCAAACACAGGGATACCGTTTTAATGCCTTTTTTAACCTGTCACTGATGGTGCACAAAGAGGTCCACCCACTGACAGTGAAATGCTGCTTCCGGTTTGCATAAATCAGCCACAGATGGATAAAAGACTCGAGAAGAAAACACTTTCTGGAAGCCGTTAAACATATTTCTTGAAAGAGTGGTCCCCATGGAACAATAGTGAAATACCTGACTATCTGTCACAGGTTAAGAACTAAATGATCAACAGCAAAATGCTTTCAAAAGTTCTCGATGTGTTGGCTCCATCTGAAAGTCGTCCTTGGCTAAATATAGTCACTCTCATGGCGGAAAAAAATGAAATAATACAACCTGTCAAACAGATACATGTGAATATTTATACTAGTTATCCCACTGTATGTTGATCCATCCACTCTCACTCCGACAGGTGGAGAGCACTGTCTGCATTTGCTAGCTTCTGCTGCTGCATGCAGCTATAGCCCATCATCAGTGTGTCCGAAGGCCATCTTGTAGAGTTTTCTGATGCTCCACTGTACTGAATAACAACTTTGTGTGTGTCTGTATGTGTGTGTGTGTGTGTGTGTGTGTGTGTGTGTGTGTGTTCTCATATACTGTGAAAGGATGAAATATTACACTCACTTCACAGAATGTCATCTTTGTCTGTGTTCGTTTGGGAACATCCACCTAAGTAAAATGTATGCATCTGTGGATGATTGAAACCTGCTCTGGAAAGAATAAACACACACACACACACACACACACACACACACACACACACACACACACACACACATACACAAAAAAGACCACTGAGGGATCTTGGTGTTGCAACAAAACCATTCCTGCTGTACAGGTGGTGGAGGAATGCATGATGGTGGAATTTTACACAGCTTATTTACTCCTCATGCAGTAACTTACTGCGTGTTTGATAGAGTGTTACCTTTCTCAACAGCTTAACTGATATAATGTCAGCTCGTTTTTTTTAAAAAAAGTGACTGAATAAACATGAACACTCATTTTCCCCCAAAAAATTTATGTTATAAGCCGTTGTGTGGCGGAAATTTTCGGTGGAACAGTTGTATCTGATGTCAACTAACCTCAATAAGCAACCAACTGTTAAAAAAAGAAAAGAAACACATTTGCGATAATAATAAAGCAGTCATGGTTCCACAGTAATGGATACAACCAATTTCTTTCAGTTTAATGGAAAAATTGTCATTGTTGAGAGCAATTTTTACATTCAAAATTTGTGTGTGTGGTAGTGTTGCAAAAATTCATGGGTATTACATTAATTTCAGACACATGAAATACCAGTACAGAACAATATCTTTCAGTCTAGCTATTTACACATTTAAAAGAAGAAATCATAGTTTTTTTGTATTTTTTTTACATTCAACAGCATGCTATGATTAGCATATCTCTCTCTCTCTCCTCATAATTTTCATAACATCCAATGGAGTAAAACTACGAACTATAACAACTTTGCTAACATCACCTGATGGAGAACTCAATAAGATTTTTACAATATCTCTCTCTTACGAAATATGGAAAACAAATACCATATACATGTTGACATTGAGCATATGTGGCAATCGTATTAAATAGCACGTGTTGATCCAATGGAGCATATGCCCAGTATTCGAAGTTGCTCCCACATACCCGTGTGAAGTTCTATCGCCAGTACTGGAAGAACATTACATCCCACATATTATCAATCACAATAGAGGGTAAGTTTTATGAGCAGACTCATACATACTGTAACACATCCAAGCAGCGAATGACTACAGCTTCATACCATGACTTTGTGGCCTATGTCAGGCACCAAACCAACATTAACACTTTTCGATTTATTGGCTCTCACAGAAAGTTGTTCATTGCAGGATGTAGGGTGTGCTCCTCCCACAACACACACACAGGGTGTTGGATAGAAAAGACAGAGGTGATGTTTTTTTTATTGAAAAAAGAATGTGGAAGATATCATACCATATGGAAACTGGAAGAGTTTGCATCATTGTGGAAGATTTCCAAGATGATGACCTCAACATTTAACCTCATGTTCCACAGTGATGAGTTAGCAGATGTCTTAGTGTTCCATTTTCGAAGAGAGCAAGAGCATTGATTTTTCAAGTTGCACCCCGGTATATGATTACTGTTTTGGTGTCCTAGGTGTTGGTCATTCTGACCTCTGAATCTTTGGACACTGCATATTTCATTTTTTATGGCTTACAATGCATAACCACATGTGGAAAAGGCTGTATTCTCTACGACTTAAGCCCATTGAGCATGGGTAGTATGCACCTTCAGTTTCCAATCACAACAGTGGAAAAATGCAGTGATTTTCATACACCTCGGCTGCCATGTAGGTACCCACATTTTTGTTATATTTTCCTCAGTTTTATGTATTTTTCATCAATATTCTCAATTTCACCAAATTTTCCATAATTTCAACCCATTTTATCCAATTGCTTGAGTTCCTAAATACTGCTGCCGATGACTTGTCACATCAACAAAACGTCTCATTATGTCGATCTTGTGACGCTCTCAGCCAATGACATTGCAGCATGCTTCTCAATTTCTATATCATTGCTAAACCACACCTCCGTTATTAATGCGTGCTCCCTGCCGCAGTTGGATAAGCAGCTGCAGCAGCAAGTCATATACCCTTAGCTCACTTATTTGTTATGTAGTTTAATTCTTAATTTCTTTGCGTGTTTTTGGTATTTGCGTTGTTTAATTCATAAATTTCGGGCGTATTGTAGTATTTGAGAGTTGTAGCATCGCGTTTTAGTACCTGAATAGTGTAAAATCGCGTAGTCTCCTTCCGCCGCCGAGCAGTGTGTCAGCAGTGCGCAAGTAGCAGCATTACTGCATTTACTAGGCAATCTTGTATTTTAATAACCGTTTAAATTTTGTGTCGAATTGTTTGTGCTATCTGTAGATTAGTTCAGACGTTCTTTGCACAACAGTTTTTAGCATGGGTAGGGACTGCAGCTGCTGTGTTCGGATACAGGCTGAGTTGGCATCCCTTCGCTCCCAGCTTCAGGCAGTGTTGGCTTTGGTCACACAGCTTGAGGCTGTAGCCAATGGGCTTCACTGTGGGGGTCCGGATGGGGGTTTTTGGGGGATGGCCAGCTCGTCCCACGCATCCCCCCGATCGGACTGCGACTGTGGCTGCCTGGGATACTGCCCACATTGAGGCTGATCCCTCACCTGTGGTAGAGTGGGAGGTCGTCTCGAGGTGTGGCAGGGGGCGAAAGACATTCCGGAGGGCTGAACGGAAGGCCTCTCCAGTTTGTCTGATGAACCGGTTTCAGGCTCTGTCTCAGGCTGATACTGATCTTCGGCCGGGCATGGCTGCTTGTCCTGTTCCAGAGGTTGCCCCTCAGTCTGCAAGATCCGGGTGGTCGCAGAGGGTGGGCTTACTGGTAGTTGGGAGCTCCAACGTCAGGTGCGTAATGGGGCCCCTTAGGGATATGACAGCAAGAGAGGGGAAGAAAACCAAGGTGCATACCGGGGGGAGTCATTCCAGATGTGAAAAGGGTCCTTCCGGATGCCATGAATGGTACAGAATGCACCCGTCTGCAGGTGGTCGCTCATGTCGGCACCAATGATTTGTGTCGCTATGGATCAGAGCAAATCCTCTCTGGCTTCCGGCGGCTATCTGATTTGGTGAAGACTGCCAGTCTCGCTAGCGGTATGAAAGCAGACCTCACCATCTGCAGCATCGTCGACAGGACTGACTGCGGACCTTTGGTACAGAGCCGGGTGGAGGGTCTGAATCAAAGGCTGAGACGGTTCTGCGACCTATGGGCTGCAGATTCCTCGACTTGCGCCGTAGGGTGGTGGGGTTTCGGGTTCCGCTGGATAGGTCAGGAGTCCACTACACGCAGCAAGCGGCTACACGGGTAGCAGGGGTTGTGTGGCGTGGACTGGGCGGTTTTTTTAGGTTAGATGGCCTCGGGCAAGTACAGAAAGGGCAACAGCCTCAAAGGGTGCGGGGCAAAGTCAGGACATGCGGGGGCCAAGCAGCAATCGGTATTGTAATTGTAAACTGTCGAAGCTGCATTGGTAAAGTACCGGAACTTCAAGCGCTGATAGAAAGCACCGAAGCTGAAATCGTTATCGGTACAGAAAGCTGGCTGCAGCCAGAGATAAATTCTGCCAAAATTTTTACAAAGGCACAGACGGTGTTTAGAAAGGACAGGTTGCATGCAACTGGTGGTTGCGTATTTGTCGCTGTTAGTAGTAGTTTATCCTGTAGTGAAGTAGAAGTGGATAGTTCCTGTGAATTATTATGGGTGGAGGTTACACTCAAAAACCGAGCTAGGTTAATAGTTGGCTCCTTTTACCGACCTCCCGACTCAGCAGCATTAGTGGCAAAACAACTGAGAGAAAATTTGGAATACATTTCACATAAATTTTCTCAGCATGTTATAGTATTAGGTGGAGATTTCAGTTTACCAGATATAGACTGGGACACTCAACTGTTTAGGACGGGTGGTAGGCACAGAGCATCGAGTGACATTATACTGAGTGCACCATCCGAAAATTACCTCGAGCAATTAAACAGAGAACCGACTCGTGGAGATAACATCTTGGACCTACTGATAACAAACAGACCCGAACTTTTCGACTCTGTAAGTGCAGAACAGGGAATCAGTGATCACAAGGCCGTTGCAGATCCCTGAATATGGAAGTTAATAGGAATATAAAAAAAGGGAGGAGGGTTTATCTGTTTAGCAAGAGTAATAGAAGGCAGATTTCAGACTACCTAACAGATCAAAACGAAAATTTCTGTTCCGACACTGACAATGTTGAGTGTTTATGGAAAAAGTCCAAGGCAATCGTAAAATGCGTTTTAGACAGGTACGTGCCGAGTAAAACTGTGAGGGACGGGAAAAACCCACCGTGGTTCAACAACAAAGTTAGGAAACTACTGCGAAAGCAAAGAGAGCTTCACTCCAAGTGTAAACGCAGCCAAAACCTCTCAGACAAACAGAAACTAAACGATGTCAAAGTGAACGTAAGGAGGGCTATGCGTGAAGCGTTCAGTGAATTCGAAAGTAAAATTCTATCTACCGACTTGACAGAAAATCCTAGGAAGTTCTGGTCTTACGTTAAATCAGTAAGTGGCTCGAAACAGCATATCCAGACACTCCAGAATGATGATGGCATTGAAACAGAGGATGACACGCGTAAAGCTGAAATACTAAACACCTTTTTCCAAAGCTGTTTCACAGAGGAAGACCGCACTGCAGTTCCTTCTCTAAATCCTCGCACAAACGAAAAAATGGCTGACATCGAAATAAGTGTCCAAAGAATAGAAAAGCAACTGGAATCACTCAACAGAGGAAAGTCCACTGGACCTGACGGGATACCAGTTCGATTCTACACAGAGTACGCGAAATAACTTGCCCCCCTTCTAACAGCCGTGGACCGCAAGTCTCTAGAGGAACTGAAGGTTCCAAATGATTGGAAAAGAGCACAGGTAGTCCCAGTCTTCAAGAAGGGTCGTCGAGCAGATGCGAAAAACTATAGACCTATATCTCTGACGTCGATCTGTTGTAGAATTTTAGAACATGTTTTTTGCTCGCGTATCATGTCGTTTTTGGAAACCCAGAATCTACTCTGTAGAAATCAACATGGATTCCGGAAACAGCGATCGTGTGAGACCCAACTCGCTTTATTTGTTCATGAGACCCCGAAAATATTAGATACAGGCTCCCAGGTAGATGCTATTTTCCTTGACTTCGGTAAGGCGTTCGATACAGTTCCGCACTGTCGCCTGATAAACAAAGTAAGAGCCTATGGCTGTGTGGCTGGATTGAAGAGTTTTTAGTAAACAGAACACAGCATGTTGTTATCAATGGAGAGACGTCTACAGACGTTAAAGTAGCCTCTGGCGTGCCACAGGGGAGTGTTATGGGATCAATGCTTTTCACAATATATATAAATGACCTAGTAGATAGTGTCGGAAGTTCCATGCGGCTTTTCGCGGATGATGCTGTAGTATACAGAGAAGTTGCAGCATTAGAAAATTGTAGCGAAATGCAGGAAGATCTGCAGCGGATAGTCACTTGGTGCAGGGAGTGGCAACTGACTCTTAACATAGACAAATGTAATGTATTGCGAATACATAGAAAGAAGGATCCTTTATTGTATGATTATATGATAGCGGAACAAACACTGGTAGCAGTTAATTCTGTAAAATATCTGGGAGTATGCGTGCGGAACGGTTTGAAGTGGAATGATCATATAAAATTAATTGTTGGTAAGGCGGGTGCCAGGTTGCGATTCATTGGGAGAGTCCTTAGAAAATGTAGTCCATCAACAAAGGAGGTGGCTTACAAAACACTCGTTCGACTTATACTTGAGTATTGCTAATCAGTGTGGGATCCGTACCAGATCGGGTTGACGGAGGAGGTAGAGAAGATCCAAAGAAGAGCGGCGCGTTTCGTCACAGGATTATTTGGTAACCGTGATAGCGTTACGGAGATGTTTAATAAACTCAAGTGGCAGACTCTGCAAGAGAGGCGCTCTGCATCGCGGTGTAGCTTGCTCGCCAGGTTTCGTGAGGGTGCGTTTCTGGATGAGGTATCGAATATTTTGCTTCCCCCTACTTATACCTCCCGAGGAGATCACGAATGTAAAATTAGAGAGATTCGAGCGCGTACGGAGGCAGTCGTTCTTCCCGCGAACCATACGCGACTGGAACAGAAAAGGGAGGTAATGACCGTGGCACGTAAAGTGCCCTCCGCCACACACCGTTGGGTGGCTTGCGGAGTATAAGTAAAAAAATAAAAAAATAAATAAAAAGAAATAAAAAATGTCTGTGCGACATTGATGGAAGAAATACAACGAGAAATATATCTCATGGAAACTGCTAAACATCTAAATGTTCTGTATGTGTGTGATCCTGAAGATGGATGTATACCAGAAAGTCAGTCCTCATTAGAAACATGCTTGTCCTTGCAAAGCTGTACCGGTGACTTCAATGGCTTTCTTTGAAGGATCTAGTGTGGTATCGATAGCTACGATGCCACGGCATAGGTACAAGTTCTTAGGTTGGCACTACGACACCGACACCGACGACAGCACCCTCTATCCGGCGCTGTGCACCTCTACGAGCGCCGATTCAGATTCTGCCCATTTGATTCCGAGTAGATGACCAAGCAACATTGTTTTCAATTTCATAGTGGGCGAGCTACTACAGATTTTGCCTGTGTAACTTTTGAGAGCTTTGTTACATCCGGCTTCTCACTTACGTGCTCCTCAGTGCAAAGTTACGTATGTCGTTGACTAATATTCTCTATTAAATGTACTTTCACGTAAAAAGCTGTACCGAGAGTTTTACCTCACCTGCTCCTACTCACTTCCTACATTCAGCCCGTCATTCAGTTTACAGGAGCAAACCCACGCGCCGCCTTCCAGGCGGGATGAAAAATCTAGCACTTGAATCCACTCAGGGTGACTGGAAATGCTAGCTTCATTGAGTGATCTGACCCTAGAATCTTCGGACACAGATTTAGGGGGCAATCTTTTCTATGGATTACAATGAGTAACTGCTTGTGGGAAAGAGCTCTTGGTATTACACCAGTCATGGTCTGATGTTAGGATGTTAGGTAGTGTTGCTGATGTGTAGGATAGCGTGGTAGTATTGTTTTGACACCAAGTCTCTATAACTGGCTCTCCTTCCACTATTAAGACGTGTATGTGTATCATCAATCCAATATCCCCCCTGAACACAAAGCTGTATTGATTCTGGTTAGTACTCCAACATGTGCCCAGTTTTCATTATTGTTTACTGTAAATGCTGATAGTCTCCCCATTGTAACCAGATTTCCACATACCCAATGTTTAAAGCTATATGTAAGTTCTGTTTGTACATCTGCAATTGCCTCTTCTTTTACGAGTTACAGCTGTCTTCACTGTGTACCCCCGTTGTCGTTTCATGACATCAGTTTTGTACAGCTCCAGTTTTCTTTTTTGTATACATAGCACCTTAACTATACGTAGAAGAGTAATT
Source organism: Schistocerca piceifrons (assembly GCF_021461385.2). NCBI lineage: Eukaryota > Metazoa > Arthropoda > Insecta > Orthoptera > Acrididae > Schistocerca > Schistocerca piceifrons. The sequence goes on along the minus strand of NC_060143.1, from coordinate 409,678,699 downwards.
TCCTTAATAGGGAACAGTTTAAGTCTGTTCGATAAATTGGTTCCTTTCCATAACATCTGAGGGAAAAACACTGTTTGTGAGAACCATCTTCAATTCAGCAATATCTATATTCGATGGTGTGGTGGAGACCACTGTCCTAGATTAGGGCAAATGTATTTCGCCTGCTTTAATGTAACGCTTCTGTATACTACTCATATCATCTTTGTTGGAGCCGATGTTACGAATCCCTACGTATTGTACACAATTAAAACTGAATGCTGACAGAGCATAATTCTTGAACTTCTCTCGGTTTTGAGTGTCTAGTAGGTTGACATTTCATCAAAATGCTCCCAAATCGCATCAAAATGTCTATCAAAATGCATCCAAACTGTGATAAACTGTTTCCAAGGCCAAAACATCCATCGCAACAACTCTCAGTTCCTTCACCACTACAGGAACCCCTCATATTGGCTTAGCTTTTCTCCAGTACAGGTGACAAAGCTACGCAGGTCCTCAATACATTCGTGGCAACGACTTCCATCACTGAGCTACACATGCAGCATAGACACAAAAATGATTGTGGTTTTTCTTCTGGAGTGTGAATAGATAGCGTGGAAGATATTGTTCGTTATTGATGTTTCAGTGGTCTAAAATTCATGTAATAGCCCGTGCACAACAATATATTTGAAAGACGTCGTCACGCACTGGTTTTAGATGCAAGGAATGTTCTCAGCTATACCAATTTGTCCATCAAAGTTCTCACTTTTGCTGAGATGGATGTTCCGAAAGACCAAGGACATTCTGTGGTGATCAGTAGTTTTTACACCAAAATAGTGGGAGTGTTTGATTCATTTAGAATTTATTATCGATTTTATATGTAGTAGACATGTACAAGTGATGTATGATAGGTTAATACATGTATCAGATGTATTTTTATAGATCTCCGACCTCGGTAGTTTTCTCCTCCATCATCGACAAGAGTATTGTAAACCAAGTTCGTAGATTTACTCAGGTGGGTGTTGCAAAATATGAAAAGGCAGGAACACGAATTGTAGCTTGCTGATGGGTGTAGAAATGAATGTCTTCTTTCCGACATGTGAATAAACAGCACGATAGCAGCTGTTTTGTATTCACATTTATACAAATAAAATGTATGTAATACCATATGCATGACAGTTTATTTACAGGACTTCCATAGACACCAATTGGAAGTGCTCAGAAGTTAGGAGGCTGCTGGAAGCAGCCAGTGGCAGTAGGTGTGGGTGGAGGATAGGGTTGGGGGCGCAGGGGAGTCAACGCAGGTGGGCTGAACAGTGACAGCATGCACCAGCCTCAGTGGCTGCTGGTCATCACGCCCACCAGTCTGGGGAGCTGCCTCTTTCCGCCATGAAATGTAGCTCAGGACTGTAGCATGCTGCTGGCTGTTTTTCTCCCAGAGAGTTCTCTTTGCCCCATCCATGACAAGTAGTCAAGTATTTCATATTGTTCCAGAGGGGGGGGGGGCATTTCTTAGAAAAACATTTGATTTCGGCAGATCTGAAACTGTATGTCATTGTCAACCCAAATCCTGGTCAAAGCAGAGCACCTCCTGTAGATGTGCTTCTTTGTGTACCATCAAGGGCAGGTAACAAAAGGCCTGGAAGACGAACATCCCTACCTAGGAGGAGGGGTAGGAGGGAAGATAAAACTGGTTCTAAGTGCTTAGTCTGTATCCTTACATCAAGCTGAATATATATGCACTGGAAGGATTTTTTTTTTTTTTTTTTTTTTTGTTCGATAGTTGTGTGATGTTAGTGCAATGTTTTGTCTTTGCTTAGAAGCAAGTTCAGGATGCACTCATAGTTTAAGATACTCATTGCTGTTGTGTTTTTTTAATAGTTCTCAGTATTGGTTACGGTGGTGTTGTTGGGTCCTAATAGCATTGGTGAGGTCTTCCACTCATTGTAGTGTGTGGGACTTGATAACTGAATATATATTTAAGGACTGTTGGATGTTGTTAAGTGCTTGTTTTTAGTACATTAAAAGCAAGATTTAATGTTTCAGTTCAGTATTCACTGTAGCAAGCATACGTATATACCACGAGTGTGAAATTACACTTCTTTAGCTGGAGATTTCATTGATTTTAGTACTATAGCCGCTATTTGCACTGTTGCCACAACAGTCTTCATTTTTAAAGCGTAAGACTACAGCCTCTACAGGATGTGAGGTGAGGTGAGGTCTTTCCAGAACAGGTTTCGATAACCCACAGATATACCTAGAGCATTGTCAAAAAGCATTTTACTTAGGTGGATGTTTCTAAATAACAGAGATAAAGACGACATTCTGAGAGATGAGTGGAATATATCATCCTTACACAGTACATAAGAAATCTCCCTCTCTCGCTCTCTCTCTCTCTCACACACACACACATACACACACACACTCAAATGCAAAGTTGTTATTCAGTACAATGGAGTTTCTGAAACCTATACCATACAGCCTTGGGACAGTTCACATGCAGAAGTAGAATGGGTAATGATGGGTTATAAATCCATGCAGTGGTGGAGATTAATGAGTACAGACACTGTCTTCCATCTGTCTTAGGCAGAGCTGGTGGATTGGTGCACACTGGATGGGTAGTATAAAGATCTGTGTATATCTCATTTACATAGGACGTATTATTTCAGTATTTTTCCTACATGAGACTGCTTTTACTTAGCTGAAGACCAGTTTCAGATGGAGCCAGCACATCCAGAACATTAGAAAGCATGCTGCTGTTGACCGTTCAGTTCTTCATGTGTGACAGATAGGTATTTCTATATTGCTCCTGAGGGCCAGTCTTTCCAAGAAATACGTTTAACAGCTTGTAGAAAGTGTTCTCTTGTTGAGTCTTTTGTCCATCTGTGACTGATTTCTGCAGACAGTGTATCACTGTGAGCATATGGTTCTCTTTGTGTACCCTCAGTGACAGGTTAGAACAAGCTGGAAAATCGGTATCCCTACCTATGAGGGGAGGAGTGAGAGGGAGGAGAGTAGGCAGGAAGGGGAGATATGATTGTTTATAAGCTGCTTGGCCTGTATACACACGTTAAGGTGAACATCTGTGTGGCTGCCTCCATTCTCTCCTGGCGAGATCTTTGGGTCAGTTTTGCAGTACCGTGATTTTTCTCAATTCCCAGAGTGTGTGATGCCTTATGATCCATTGTTTATGAGCGGCGGTCTTTCACGACAATTTTGATGTGTAATTAGAGCAGTGAAGCATATCCTGTCAGTTGTGATAACTTTTATTGGTCTTTCTACACTTTAAGTGATAGTATGCTGTCATATTTCTTCTTAGCAAGTCTCTGTGTCCAAGTTCTTCAGCAGCTATATACTTATGGATTGGTAGGAGACAACCGTTCATATACTTCAGTGATAGTTTGCTGCACTATCCCTCCATACCATGTACTGCTGTACATCTTCCTCAGAGGTATGCACTTATAAATGGTATGAGGCAACTCTTGCTGCACCCCAGTGGTAATTTGATACCTCACCTCATGCCATGTATCTCTAAACAACTTCCTAAGCAGATATATGCGGTAGGTGACAATTCTTCTGGCAGCACCTGTAGGACTATTTCCCGCCAATTTCATGTGGTATTGTGGACTAGGACACAAAACAAGATGAACATATACACATATGTGATCGGGAAGGAAAACAAAACCCACTTCAGACGTCCTCAGTTGACCCCTATACATCAAGTCGAGCAACTCTGGATCATTCATTCTGGGGAGTAGAATGGGATGAAGTTGTCTCCTGCACTGTGGATTGACAAGCCACTTCAAAAATCTTGGACAGCTCCAACACGGGCAATAGTTTCTATGAGTTGCAAAATGCATCTTCAGTCCATTCTGCTGCATCAACTTTATTTGCTGAAAAGTATTCTCCCTACGCTTGCTCATTATCACTTCCTTCCATTCCTTGTGTAGGAGGATACAGGCACAGTACTCAGCTGTATGCTTACAGGTAATAACATTTATTAAACTCCTCTCTGTCCAACACCAACATCTCATCAATTGAACACATTCCTGCCAAAAATAGAGACAATACCTTCCACTCCAGTCTTTTTCCCCTGATTCACAGGTGGGGTAGCGAGGCAGCTGTATGACAATCCAACATGAGAATAAAACCCTCAAAAACACAAAAAGTGAATAAATAAATACAGTACCTTACATCTTTTCTCACTTTCCCCTCGAATTCACAAGTGGGGGTGGGGAGGGGAGGAGTCTTGTCTCCCATAGACTAATTAAATAGGGAATATGTAAGTTGAATTTTTATGAATAAACAATATATTATCATGTCCTCTGCAGCGTAATTGACACTGATTTGAATTTCGTGTATTGAGGTCCTTCCACACCACCGACTCAGACATAGCATTTTCCACCAATTTACACAGAGGGAGTGGTGGGTGATGAGGGAAGGAGAGGGGGTAGGGAAGGAGGGGTGGGGGATGAGGGCTGGGGGATTCCCACAAAGGAAAAATGACTCAGTACTAAACTAGGGAGGGATAACGAAAAAAGTGCCCTACAATTGGCATCCACTCCCAGAAGGTTGAGGAGGAAGAGAGGGTAAGAAGGCATTGTGAGTCTCTCAGAAGGTCAGATTATCACCAGGGTGCAATAAATCAACTCTCAGGGAATCACAAATCAATTAGCATAACAGTAGGTTAAGGGGAGAGAGAGGGATAATTTGCTCCTGAATTTATGCAAGCTGCATAATCAAAATGAGCCAGAACACATATTGTAGGTACCTGATTAATTTATATGGAATTATTTAGTTACTGGAGCCCCATAAGCTGTCGAATTTCGGTAATGATATTCACCTACAGAGAAATGAAGATGGTACAATGGATCAGTCATCCAAGTTAAAGATATCAGTCACTGTGTGGAAAAGAAAAAAACATCCATTTCGAAATATATTTCGAGAGTCGTGACGTTTTTTGAAATAGAAGACTGTAGGACCGTACTAATCCAAAGTGAAAGTACAGTTTTGGTTGGAGCCCGTCGAACAGAGCTGTGTTTTGTTCTTTGGTGGATCGAGGTAAATGTCGAGTTTGGTAACCGTCTTTTCAATGCCTTGAGAGATAGTTGAAGAACAAAACAACCCACAGTTGAGGGTAAAATGTTGCTGTATATTGCCACACGATAAACGAATAAAGACATCGAAAAAATTGATAAATAAGCGGTTTATTAATAGAACCAGTTAATTCTTTTAAAATTGTTAGTTAGGGCCATTGAAGACGATTGGTGGGTGGCACGTAAAATAAACAAATAGAAGACCAAAGAACCTTGGAGTATTTATGTTATCAGACAGTTTGTAATCAGTTTGCAGTTACGACAGCAAGACATAGTCGTTCCATGTAAGACCTATTCAAAAGTTGAGGTTTCTCAGTGAGCAGTCAAAAGATGCATCACTAGGAGAGACAGAAAACCATGCAAATGGAAGAGGGAACATACTGGAGCGGAAGCCATAACTATTACTGCAATGACAATGAAATGGATTTGAATGGCTGATAGAACAAGGACGTTCTTTTTTGGAGATAAAAAAAATAAACATTTGCTAAAAGAATGTGTAGGTTGATACGACACATCCAGTGGCATAAAAGAATAGTTAATTTAGTAACCAAGGTACACTATGCGATCAAAAGTATCCGAATACCTGGCTGAAAATGATTTACAAATTCGTGGCGCCCTCCATCGGTAATACTGGAATTCAATATGGTGTTGGCCCACACTTAGCCTTGATGACAGCTACCACTTTCGCAGGCATACGTTCAATCAGGTGCTGAAAGGTTTCTTGTGGAATGGCAGCCCAGTCTGCACGGAGTGCTTCACTAAGGACAGATGTATCGATGTCGATCGGTGAGGCCTAATACGAAGTCGGCGTTCCAAAACAAACCAAAAGTGTTCTACAGGATTAAGGTCAGGACTCTGTGCAGGCCAGTCCATTACAGGAATGTTATTCTCGTGTAACCACTCCACTACAGGCTGTGCATTATGAACAGGTGCTCGGCAGTGTTGAAAAATGCAATCGCCATCCACGAATTGCTCTTCAACAGCTGGAAGCAAGAAGGTGCTTAAAACATTTGTGTAGGCCTGTGCTGTGATAGTGTCACACGAAACAACAAGGGGTACATGCCCCTTCAATGAGAAACACGACCACACCGTCACATCACCGCCTCCGAATTTTACTGTTGGCACTACACACGCTGGCAGATGACGTTCACCTGCCATTCGCCATACCCACACCACGAAACGAGGCATCGTTTGGCATTTACCGGCGTCATGTGTGGCTTATGAGCAGGCGCTCGACGATGAAATCCGAGTTTTCTCACCTCCCGCCTAACTGCCATAGTACTTGCAGTGGTCCTGATGCAGCTAGGGTTCCTGTGTGGTGGTCTGCCTATTATACACTACGACCCTCTGTCAGTCAACAGACGAAGTCGACCTGTACGCTTTTCTGCTGCACGTACTCCTTCACGTATGACTTCACTATCACATCGGAAACAGTGGACCTAGGGATGTTTAGGAGTGTGGAAATCTCGCGTACAGACGTATGACACAAGAGGCACCCAATCGCCTGACCACGGTCGAAGTCCGTGAGTTCCGCGTAGCTCCCCATTCTGCTCTTTCGCGAGGTAGCTGATATGGAGTACCTGGCAGTAGATGGCAGCACAATGCACCTAATATGAAAAAAGTCTGTTTTTGGCGGTGTCCGGATACTTTTGAGCCCATAGTGTACAAGATCGTAGAGGGAAGCCAGTAGTACAGTTAGCAGATTCTGAAGAATGTAGATTGCAGTAGTTATTCGGAGCTGAAGAGACTCACAAGATGGAATAGCATGGTGAGCTGCATCAAACCATTGTTCGGGCTGAAGACCGCAATAAGAAAATCAAGGAAAGCAATTCCAGATTTCTTCTGGCCTGGTTACTCAAAGTAAGAGATTATCTATCCGCATTCTATCTATTTGTGTGTCTAAGTATATATGTTTGTTCACAGTTCTGTCTAACTTGCAAATGATTAAATATGAATCTTGCTCTTTATTCCTGCACTAAGAATTTTACCTAGAAGTGGATCCATAAAGACAGGTTATTTATGTCATAGGCGGACAGTTCCTTCCCTTCGGTTACTACGAAGTATATTATATTAATGATAATCACACTGAAATGACATGCATTTATGTGTTGTAATTTCACTGTGTTGTTTCAGTAAATGTCATACGCGTACAAGAGTGGTTAACGGTAGCATGTTTCCACGATTAGGTAACAGAATTAATCAGTCAATAAATATTAACAAACACACTATCCCTCGTCTCTTATTTAAATGTTTATTGTGTATAAATTCTGATTTGAGTAAATTGTGCTGTAGAATGACATGCATACATCTAGGCGTTCTTAATTTTGCTAATCCTTGATGCCACTGGTAAAAAAATTATACAACCTTTATATTATACAAAATATATTTTATAAGTATAATATAATTTATATTATAATTTATGTAATTTATATAATATACAATATAATTTGTATCACGCAAAATTATACACCCTTTCATCCGATGCACCGTGTATGTATGGAGTAACGAGAGTTTACAATTACCTCTGTACTTACCGAGTGTGTGAATGTTGCCTTAGCAACAAAAATTCTAACGTAGTCTGTCCCATTTTATAATTCTCTTTCATTCCAATTCTCATTACTCATTTAAGGCCGGATGTTTTGCGAAAACATCCTGACGTTCAGGATAGCCTAACAGTTCCTATTATATCGTTCTGCTAGTGTTGTAATCACTTTTTAAAAACCAAATTTTATTAGCTTAGGGAAAAGGGAAATCCATCCCCGCTAACAGTTGCTGACATAGGAGAAATCCCTGTCTGCAAATAGATTTGATGCAGACGCTGTGACATTACAGGAAGGTGCCTTACAGAAAGCCAGATGCTGGTGAACTTTTGACGACTCGTGTCGTTTACCCTGCTGCGGGGCCGAGGCAAGAAAGGCATGCGAGGAATGCAGACAGAGCTGCTTCCTGGAGCAGTAGCGTTCTGTAGTTCGGGAACATGAAGTCCATAAATGGCTGCAAATGGTGTCCAAGTAGCCGAAAGTAATTACTTACAATCAATGATCCATGTAAACACAGCCACACCATTATGGAGCAAATTGACTCCAAGTAGCCGAACTAACCGTTTCTAGTCAGTGATTCATGTAAATACTGCCCCTGAAGGAGGGAAGCTTAGAGATGACAGAGTGGTAGCTAAGATAGACGAAATGGAAGATGAGTACAACACATTTTCAACTAAACTACATCACAGACCCTGCAAACATGACACAGAAAAAGCTCCAGGGAAATCGCAGCGACGAGACAAGCTCACTGCAAATTCAACCATCGCTCTCGGGTTATTATTATAAACGTAACTTTTGTTTGTAAATACAACTGATTATAAAATTAACAACCACTAAACCACTGGAGTAATCTGTGCATGGCCGACCGCTGTGACCGAGTGGTTTTAGGAGCTTCAGTCCGGAACCGCACTGCTGCTACGGTCGCAGGTTCGAATCCTGCCTCGGGTATGGATGTGTGTGATGTCCGTAGGTTAGTTAGGTATAAGTAGTTCTAATTCTAGGCGCGACCCTGTGACCGAGTGGTTCTAGGAGCTTCAGTCCGGAACCGCACTGCTGCTACGGTCGCAGGTTTGAATCCTGCCTCGGGTATGGATGTGTGTGATGTCCATAGGTTAGTTAGGTTCAAGTAGTTCTAATTCTAGGCGACTGATGACCTCAGATGTTAAGTCGCATAGTGCTTAGATCCATTTGAACCTTTTTTTTTATTTTAATCTGTGCATGTGATGTGTAATAGAACGCTGTCAGCATCGGTAAACACCACAACAAACCACTTCCAAATTAGGCATATGTATAAAGAGCTACAGAGGAGTTTATTGAAAGCTAATATGCAAATCTGACAATACTAGTAATAATCCTCCACAGGTACAAAGAAACAAAGACGGCCTAAATCTTTACCTAATGTTCCTAGTGGATGAGTAACCACGATCTACTGTTTGATAAGTATTTATAAATTTTCTTGAGTTTTGTCACATTGACAAAGCATACTAGGCGTGTTAAATGAACTTTGTAAATAAGTTGTTTAAAATAGTGTTTACATTTTAATGAAAGATTGCATTTTGACAGCAGTAATTCTCTATCGTTTATAAGAATTAAGTTTATGCGTAATTGACTTTAAATTTTAATGGTTGTTATTATTTATCTAACCTATATTCAGTCGTGTGTGAAGTCACAGAAAGTATTTACGATAAGTGCTAGGGCGCTCGAGCCAACGGCCTTGCCATTGTGGTAATACTGTTTCTCGTCAGATCACCGACGTTAAGTGCTGTCGAGCTTGGCTAGCACTTGGCTGGAGGACCGTCCGGATCTGTCAAGTGCTGTTGGCAGGCGGGCTCCGCTCGGCCCTTATGAGGCTACCTGAGGAGCTCCATGAATGGAAGGTGGCGGCTCCGGTCACGAAAACTGAAAACGGCCAGGAGAGCGGTCTGCTGACCACATGTCCTCCATACCCGCATCCAGTGACGCCTATTGCCTGAGGATGACACGACGGTCAGTCGATGTCGTTGTGCATTCTGAGGCCTGTGCGGAGGAAGAAAAGTTTAGTTTTAGATACGGTGCGTGAGATATTTTGCTTGTCAGTATTTTTCTTTGGCCAGTGCCTTTCATGAGGGACTAATGTTGGTTTGGCGAGGAAGCTGTGTGGCCAAGCTGCTTCGATTTAAATACTTTATTAATTCAGTGGACTTAAAATAATTTCGTGAGAGTGAGATACGAACTCTAACTTTTTATGGTATTTAGATTATCCGTGTTTTTTAATTACTGATTTCAATATGGAACTACCCAAACTTTATTTCGGCTTACAAATTAAAGGATGCTGTGAACTGTAATTATTAGCTGCAGTTGTTATATGAATCGAGTTTTTTTAAAAGAGCGTATCTCATGCTGAGTAAATTTTTTAGAACACACAAAAAACTGTGTCAACTCCAAACTACGAAACATAGATGCTTTTTGGAGGTTTTATGTGATTAGTACAGTAATGTCTGAGTTTACGTGAAAAGGATTTTCTCCTTAAGTAATTATGCTATGTGTAATTAAACTATAAACTTCATTGGTTTACGCCCTTTTAAAAAATACATCCTAAATAAAAAAAATCATGTCAGAATCAAGCAAACCTTACTTTGTTTTTAAATTTCGTTTAATTGTTTTTCAAAGGTATACCAAATACTATTAAGAGCACGGTTTATGATACAAATCACAATAATTACTAAAAAAGTATAACACCAGTACTGTCATCAACAAGACTACATAAAATGCATTCATCTTATTCTGTGGCATTTTCTGGTTCATTTTCATTTGGCCAAGAAAATAGTTCTGTGTAGAAATACTTGTGCTCTTGAGGAATGTAGAGTTCGATTTTCTTCAGGACTTTAATCTTTGCTCTTTTGATGGGAACTTTCCCAGAAGAATAAAATGGCGATAATGGCGGAGCAGGTGTCATGGAACTGAGAGCCATGAAGAAAGTGTGTCAGACCAGATCATTTATTGTCGAATACCCCTTAATGTAACCCTTTCTTTCACGGGAATAGACAAAGTGATAAAGAGTACTAATTGAAAACTTAGTTCTTTCATTTCCGGGTTTGCTTTTAGTCTCTTCAGAGATAGCATACTTTTTGTAGTGCAATGGCCACCAGTTTTTGAAACCCAGAATTTCTGTAGTTGGCACTTCTTTCACCAGAAACTTTCCTGGTACAGAACTCTCTATAATATGACGACCAACCTCGTGCACTGAATAGATTCTATCAATTTTTTTGAGATGCTTTGCGATGATTCCAAACCTCTGTGACCTCTCACAGGGAAAAATTGTTGTATTTTCTTAAATCGACCTGTGTCTGTGAGTGAGAGAAGATGTCGAGAAAGTGTCTAATTTTTGTTTTGGTCTGAGCAGTTATCTGAAAAAAAAAGAAAAACGGAGCTCTGTTTTATTTTGAGGCACCTCTTTTATAAAATAAGCTGTCTTAAATAGAAAAGCTCCTTAAATGGAATCTTTGGTAGGGTTATATCCTGCATTTAGTCAATTGCGATGGACAAAACACGGCTTTGTTTTGCCCCTCTACAGATAATTCATGCCTTAGAGCAGAATAACACTTCCTACTCCTGCGTTTGTGTATTAATAGTTAGGCTGTAGCAACCTTTTAGCAACCTCATTAAGATGAGGGGCTTTAATTTTCTGGTTAAGTTCTTCACAGGTTTCATATTTTGTCCTGAGAATAACGCGATTTATACAATGGGAAAGATCTAATATGATCGTGAATCGCCTCATGCATTTCAGGTGCAAGACGTCTGGTAATACCTCCACCTCTTTTATCTTCTGGAGTACATTCAGTCATTTTTAAATCTCTGATTCTTCTGACTCGCTTTTCACTCACAGAAAAAACTGAAAGAAAAACTTTCATGCACACCTTCGTTCGATCACTTCCTAAAAGAATGTGGAAAGAGAAAGTAGCACTTTCCACTACCTTGGAATTAATTCTATCCTCTGATCTTCTCTGTTTAACTTCACCTACATCAATCAATCCTTGTAGATACAAATCTGGGCATTCTTACTAAGAACATTGTAAAATTTTGAAAACACATCCATACAGTTGTCTTCCCCCAGATTGCCGGCCGCGGTGGTCTCGCGGTTCTAGGCGCGCAGTCCGGAGCCGTGCGACTGCTACGGTCGCAGGTTCGAATCCTGCCTCGGGCATGGATGTGTGTGCTGTCCTTAGGTTAGTTAGGTTTAAGTAGTTCTAAGTTCTAGGGAACTGATGACCACAGCAGTTGAGTCCCATACTGCCCAGAGCCATTTGAACCGTTTTCCCCCAGATTGTCCACACACCTTATTGTACATCTAACAGAAGAACGAAAAAGAAAGAAGCAAATGAGTAATTGTTGCAGTAAACACAACTACTACATGGTCGTTCTGAAGAAGATAGAGGCTACCATCTAAAACAACTTTGTTTACCTATCAGTGATATTGTTATTAATTGTTTTAATTATAAACATAAATTATAGCTTTGAAACAATAATGTATTGCTAAATCATTTATACAAAAACGGAACAAAATAATGGTAGCAAAGTGGCTTACCTGCGGGAAAATTCAGGTTTTGGCCTCAACAATGTTGCCTCTGTGGTTAACATAACCTTCACCTTTGAGTCTGGCCGCTTTTACTTTATTTACCTTATATAATCATGGATTTGCACCACGTTTACTTTTGCATGATTTTTCGGCCTAATCACAACTACACACGGTATCAATGTCACTCATTTTATCGTTAGATGTGAACTAATTGTCAACTGAACAGCAATGGAACAAAGGCTGTATATCACAGATTATAAAATAAGCGGCAAACTGAAACAGGTGTTTGCAATGCTGCCAACAGATTTTTTTTAAAGAGGCGGAAGTCAGTGACATACATCCATTAAAAAAAGAACACCTTCGATCTTTGGTCTTGGATCCTCGTACAATGTGAGGCATTAGAAACGCCTTTTTAGAACTAATGATAGGCATATCTATCGGGTTTCTGAAACAACAAAAAACTAAAAATCAGTGAAATTATGAGTTACGCCTCTTTAAAAAAACTCGATTCATATACACTCCTGGAAATGGAAAAAAGAACACATTGACACCGGAGTGTCAGACCCACCATACTTGCTCCGGACACTGCGAGAGGGCTGTACAAGCAATGATCACACGCACGGCACAGCGGACACACCAGGAACCGCGGTGTTGGCCGTCGAATGGCGCTAGCTGCGCAGCATTTGTGCACCATCGCCGTCAGTGTCAGCCAGTTTGCCGTGGCATACGGAGCTCCATCGCAGTCTTTAACACTGGTAGCATGCCGCGACAGCGTGGACGTCAACCGTATGTGCAGTTGACGGACTTTGAGCGAGGGCGTATAGTGGGCATGCGGGAGGCCGGGTGGACGTACCGCCGAATTGCTCAACACGTGGGGCGTGAGGTCTCCACAGTACATCGATGTTGTCGCCAGTGGTCGGCGGAAGGTGCACGTGCCCGTCGACCTGGGACCGGACCGCAGCGACGCACGGATGCACGCCAAGACCGTAGGATCCTACGCAATGCCGTAGGGGACCACACCGCCACTTCCCAGCAAATTAGGGACACTGTTGCTCCTGGGGTATCGGCGAGGACCATTCGCAACCGTCTCCATGAAGCTGGGCTACGGTCCTGCACACCGTTAGGCCGTCTTCCGCTCACGCCCCAACATCGTGCAGCCCGCCTCCAGTGGTGTTGCGACAGGCGTGAATGGAGGGACGAATGGAGACGTGTCGTCTTCAGCGATGAGAGTCGCTTCTGCCTTGGTGCCAATGATGGTCGTATGCGTGTTTGGCGCCGTGCAGGTGAGCGCCACAATCAGGACTGCGTACGACCGAGGCACACAGGGCCAACACCTGGCATCATGGTGTGGGGAGCGATCTCCTACACTGGCCGTACACCACTGGTGATCGTCGAGGGGACACTGAATAGTGCACGGTACATCCAAACCGTCATCGAACCCATCGTTCTACCATTCCTAGACCGGCAAGAGAACTTGCTGTTCCAACAGGACAATGCACGTCCGCATGTATCCCGTGCCACCCAACGTGCTCTAGAAGGTGTAAGTCAACTACCCTGGCCAGCAAGATCTCCGGATCTGTCCCCCATTGAGCATGTTTGGGACTGGATGAAGCGTCGTCTCACGCGGTCTGCACGTCCACCACGAACGCTGGTCCAACTGAGGCGCCAGGTGGAAATGGCATGGCAAGCCGTTCCACAGGACTACATCCAGCATCTCTACGATCGTCTCCATGGGAGAATAGCGGCCTGCATTGCTGTGAAAGGTGGATATACACTGTACTAGTGCCGACATTGTGCATGCTCTGTTGCCTGTGTCTATGTGCCTGTGGTTCTGTCGATGTGATCATGTGATGTATCTGACCCCAGGAATGTGTCAATAAAGTTTCCCCTTCCTGAGACAATGAATTCACGGTGTTCTTATTTCAATTTCCAGGAGTGTATATTCATTTCTACTGTTTTACGTAGTATTTATTCAGAACAATGAAGTCAGTTTGCGTAGCGACTGGTAGTGAGAAACTATACGTTCGGAGTGAGCAGCTCATGGCCTCGTGGCTAGCGTTGCTGACTCTCGGTCACAAGACCGTGTTTTCGATTCCAGGCCGAGATTGGGATTTTCTTTGCTAGAGATTGTTTCTGTGTGTGCGTGTTTGACTTGCAATACGGCAGCCGAGCCCCGGAAGGGATATCTCCATAGATGCCATACGATCATTTCAATTAATTTGAGTGTCAGTGTGCGCGCGCCCGCGCGCGTGTGTGTTTTTGTGGATTACTATGCAGTTAAATGAACTTTGCACACGCTTCTTTCTGTATTCAGTGCTCTCCTCACACTACCTACGTTATATAATTAAATACTGTTTGTTTTCCTCTAAACCTGCTGTTCATGTCAGACCACCATTCTCAAGTGTGTGAAATTCAGTTACCAAACATTTATTTGGTTTGAATATAGTGAGAGGCACCCACATGCCTTGCTCATACTGCGGCATCAAGCAGTCAGGCCTGCAAGATGAGTGGTCTGCCAAGCGAGTGGATTCATTCTTATTTATCGAGTAATATGAACTCTCGTACTCACAATAATGTTACAAATTATCCTCCTGTATGAATAATACGCAACGGAAACGCACTTCTGACTATCAGTAATTTACAGAACTCTGACTGTTCACTACACACTGGCAATACCACATTTTCTTTTTATTTTATTTAACGGCTTTTATCAACACGTGGTCATCGCACTGAATATGAATGGCGCACGCATTATAAATTCTGGATATCATGACAACATACAATTCGAAGGAAAAGGCCACCAATCCTTTTCTTTTCACTATCTTATTTATTCCGATAAATTCTATAACCTAAACACACAAATTCTATAACCTACAACAATAACACATGAGAAATTCCGCCCAGTGGGCATGGCTTTACATTGGTGATTATCTTATGGTCTCGTAATTATTTAACGCTACAGTGCACTTTCTGGATAGGGTGGTGGATCCTTTATTATATCTCACACTTCGACCCTCACAATCACCTTCACGAAACTTTCCTCCAGACCGAGCGGTACAGAAGGAACAAGCATAACCCACTACCTCTGAAACTACCTTGCTACTCTCCCATGCAAACCACACATACCCAAATTACATGACATACAACACACTACTACATGGAATACAACACAATAAATAGTCACAACACTATCACTTTCAGCTTTCCCACTTCAATTAGTACTTATCCCAGTTTCACACGACACTGCCCCACTTCGTATTTCTTCTTTCCTACTATGAACTCTGGAGATATATGCACGTCTTCCTGTGCAATGCAAGCCAAGTGGCGTTGCTGGATAGACGGCTGACTCACCTTGCTTCTCTCTCAGAGTATTATAGTTTGAATCAAGCGTCACATGGAAACATAACATGCAAAGTAATATTAAGAGCATATTCATCACACACACGAGTCCTCAACTGATACCATGGACGAGTACTTCTCTTTATCCTTTGTCTAATACACAGATTGAGACTCACACAGTACTCACCACGTGGAAGTACTCGTCTCTAATTTCAAGTCCTGCGCACGCCATTCCTTAAATATTTCAACTTATAGTACACACGCTAGTAATTCAGCTTAACTTAAGCACACGAAAGTATTTCAACTTATTGCTACACGTGGTTTCATTGTGACCGTTGGTCACTTCCGAAGATTACTACGATCCCATTAATATTACCTGCCTGACATTTAATTCTCCCCACAAATGTTCCTGAAATAGAGAAATTATTATTTCAAACTACTCTTAAATATTCCACATGCATACCATGTCTCCACTCTTTTGTCTTTACGGAGCATAACTCAGACAGGTCTTAACAGCACAAGATCCAGCGGCAGAGTGCCGAAACATGGCCGTTCTTCAGGTCCTCTCGCATCTCTGCTGAAGTGGGGGAGCACCTTGCTACCGTATTGGTCAGCCACATTTCAGGCGCTCAAAGCTCAGGTAAATTTCATCTCTTTGGTCCAACCAAAGGTGGCCAAAGGATCGTCTCAAAGATGATCATATATTCACATTCACTATCTGCGGTTAGCAGACGACCATACATTCATTTCACAGATCTCACCAAACTGGGTGTAGGGATTTATTTTGTGGGAGTGCACATGTGATCAATTAAATAAATAAATTGTCATTCTTTCCCACACTAGTATCCGGCTTCGCTATAATAATTGAAATTGAGTTATTTTACAAGAAAAAATGTGTTGTTCTGACAAAAATAATGAAGTATATTGTAACTATTTTCAATGTCAGGCGGTACTGTACCCTTTCAATAGGCTTCTGGTTTCGCCAACATCAGTAATTCCACGGCATTCGCCCAGTCCTTTTCTTATTGATCTGTAATTCTTTTTTCACTGATTTGTTTATTTAATAAAAAGTTTTATGGATTAATTCTGTGTTGAATTTAAGGGCAGCGATCCATGGCATACCCCTCAGATTTCACAACGAGACAAGACAACCAATATTTATGTCGTACATTGTCCACACAGACAGTGGCACGGAAAACCGCCGGTTCACTCATAGCCTCGCTGTCAGACCAGCAAGTACCAATTATGTGGAGGCAGTGACAGTTTTGCCCGCTGCACTTAGTGTGTCAAAACATAATCCTTCACATATAAAATCTTGACTCATTACTTCATAAATGAGACACATTTTTCCTGCTAAACTCGAAACTGATAGAGAAAAATGTTATAAACAGTTTTTATTTAATATTTAAGATTGTCGAAAAAGGAGAATAGCAATTACGTTTGATCAATGAAAACTCACTGCAAAAATGGATCAGAAATGATGTCAATAACACAGTTTAGCGAATTACCTTCATTTAACAATATTTGTAAAGCAACTCATGCTTCACTTTTCTTCTGCAAAGGGGGCCAAACAGATATTGCAGAAGGTCGTCAAGCTGACGAAAATATTTAATCGGACTTCGGTTGTGTGGGGGTATTCGTCAGATTATTGTTCGTCACTAATAACATGGCATCCAATAAGAACAGAAACGTCTTTAAAGTAATTGTGTTATTTGAGTTGCCAAAAAATTCTGTTGCTCCTGGGATTAAACTACGTGGATTATGCTGCTCACTCCCAAAAGATGGCGTATCAGGCACTTGCATTTGGAAAGACGGATAGGCCAGTGTAACAATTCCTGTGGCTGTCATATGCGACAGTAAACACTTCTCTAACGGACGCAGCATCGACATTGCAGGACATGAAACTTGTAGGTTAGATCCGAGCTAATGACGTTGCGCCAGTTGAAATTTGTCGTCAGCTCTGTGTAATATGTGACCTCCCTTCATGAGCGAGATTCAGTGTTTTCTAACAGGTAATCTTAGAACGTCGTCGAAATGATCATCCGGAAAGCACATTCTTTGAGCAAGTTCGGTAGCGCACTATGGATAACTGTCAGTTTACGATTATTGAATGTAGTTGACATTTCACGCAAATATATCATCCATGGAAATTACAACGGGTCGTTCAACATATGTGGAGGGATATGGCGAGTTTGATGGCCACAGTAGGGTTTTGCAAGCACGAAGATAAGTATTAGAAACTATCGCCGTGTGGGCGGCCATTATATTGCTGAAATGTAAGCCCAGCAAGGCTTGCCATGCTCATTCCCCTTTCTCTTAGCCGCTTAGTAATGGTCCTTGTGGTAAATAAAGCACCAATTGCACGTCGGATCGATGGTAATTATCAATCTGGGGCTCTGGTTGCCTCTCTGACTTTGCTTGGTTCTTACGTTCAGTTCTCTCACTGTGACGAGGTGATTCCTTGATTATACTGTTTTCGATCAAAGTCCACCATGTCCGGCCAAAATCGGCGAATAGTGGCTTCGCTCCTATTCAGATATCGAGCGATTTGTCGATAACTCCAACCGGCTTCTTTGGGGCCAACTGCACGTTCTCTTTGAAACGCTGACATCTGCATATACTGTACAATCACCTGTCTGCGAGGCGTAGTTACTGTGCAAGTGAGTACACGGAATGAAATTCGCAGTGACTTTTTGGCTTGGTACAGACATGCTCACTCTTCACTATCCATGCTAGCTGTGCAGTGATAGTCTGGAACCGCGCTACCGCTACGGTCGCAGGTTCGAATCCTTCCTCGGGCATGGATGTGTGTGATGTCCTTAGGCTAGTTAGGTTTAAGTAGTTCTAAGTTCTAGGGGACTGATGACTTTAGAAGTTAAGTCCCGTAGTGCTCAGAGCCATTTGAACCATTTTTTGTGCAGTGATATTGCACTGCAACGTCACACATTCATCAATAGGCCGCCATAATTTACACTTTTGTATTTCTCATCGATTTCTTTATGAATTTTAGTTTGTGATCAATTTTCATAACTCCTTCACGGTGTGTCATTTTTTGTCTTCGAGTATTTTAAGAGGAGACATAAGGATGGAATCTACACACATCAAAAATTTTTGCATCACCTTGATTCCGAGAGTTCCGGAACCTGTACAGAAAATTGGAATAGAGATCAACATAAACATCATTCCCGCCCTTTTTATTGCTCATTTAAACCACACACTGCATGTTGTACCACCATACAGTGAGACCTTCACACGTGGTGGTCCAGATTGCTGTATATACCGGTACCTAAAACACCCGGTAACACGTCCTCCTGCATTGATGCATGCCTGTATTCGTCGTGGCATACTATCCACAAGTTCATCAAGGCACTGTTGGTCCAGCTTGTCCCACTCCTCAACGGCGATTCGGGAAACAGCCCTTTTCAGTCTATCCCAGGCATATTCGATAGGGCTCATGTCTGGAGAAAATGCTGACCACCCTAGTCGAGCGATGTCGTTATCCTGAACGAAGTCGTTCACAAGATTTTCACGATAGGGGCGCGATTTGTCGTCCATGAAGACGAATACCTCGCCAATATGCTGCAGATATGGTTGCATTATCGTTCGGAGGATGGCATTCACATATCGTTCAGCCGTTAAGGAGCCTTCCATGATCACCAACGGCGTACTTCGGCCCCACACAATGCCACCCCAAAATAGCAGGGAACCTCCACCTTGCTGCGCTCGCTGGACAGTGTGTCTAAGGCATTCAGCCTGACCGGATTGCCTCCAAACTCGTCTCCTACGATTGTCTGCTTCAAGGCATATGCGACACTCATTGGTGAATAGAACGTATTGCCAATCCTGAGCGGATCATTAGGCATGTTGTGGGGCGGCTGGTAGAAAATTTATTGTTGTATAAATTTTTGAATGTTGAAACACTTCCTGGCCGATTAACCATATGTGGGGCGGCGGGTGGAATTAATTGTTATATAAGTGTTCCTATTATTTATGCTGTTGTTTTGCCGTTCTCAACACTGGCTCTCTAACTACAATATCGGCAACCAGAAAGTGATTAGCAAAACGTGAAGCCTGTAATTAGAATTCCTAGTGCCCACTTCATCTGAGAAATACACTTATAGCTACAGCTTATAGCTTTGAGAAATTAGGAGATTGTCTGGGATTCATAATCAAAATCGATTTTCTAAAATTAGTTCAGTATATTCTGAAAGTCACAGATAAAAAAAAGAATCCACACAATCTAACTAACAGAGCAGTTCAGAGTCTAATAGCGCTGATGCAACTATAACTGTCCAAATTAAATGTTTAAGTGAATGCTCGCCATAGTTTGATGATAATGTTCATCAAACGCCACGCTAAATAAAGGTAGAATGTCTGTCCCGCGGCGGCACGTGAAAATACGACATACGCAAACTGAAAATAGATAATTAAAGTCATCCCAGAAGTAACACTTCACTCGAAAATGATTTCATGGTTACTCGTATTCCGAGTAGCTTAATACGGCATCCGAGGCTGTTTATAGCAATGATACCGACGCGACGCGACGCGACGCGACTCCTGACACAAATGGTGTGCTATTCAGCGTCTGGAGAGAACTGGGGCCCTTGCTTCCTCTCGCAGTGTTCTTATATATAAAGCCGCGGTGCGGACAGCTAAGGGAACGCCTGATCAAATTGGCTCTCCCGACTAGCCGCTGGGCTAGTAATGCACCACTTTAAGTTACCGAATAAATCGTAGCTTCTTTTGCTGATGGCCGATGAAGCTCTCAATTTAAATGTGCAATCAACACACAGGTAAGTATTCATAATAAAAGTTTGACGTGGCCAAGTTAAATATTTTGGGCGAGAGAATTAATTTAATTACACTACACGCAGTAGACGAGCTCTGAACCTGCCCTTTGGAGATACGCTATCGCTATAGTTTTACAGTTATTGAGTTGAAACTTCTCACATCCTCATGGTGATAGCGGATCTCCCTTCTACTTAAATTTAAACATCCTAGCCTTATTTATTAGCCTACTTAATTTATCTTGCTTCCTTAATTTTTAAGACAAAAACCAGAAAAATCATGAATTTCAACTAAAATCTTAATTTGTGAGATCCAGAAGACTGTTTCTATTAAATAATTATGGAAAAGGAGTCTAAATATAAATTTTTAAGTCTCTAGCTCTTTTCTGTTGCGCCAATGATTTTTACAGAAAAACGTCCAAATTTCGAAAATGGTTAAAGTTATCGAACTGATATTCAACACATATTAATTTAGTATTACTCCTGACATGCTAGAACCGTTTCAGGTTATTTGCTTGATTTTTAAAGTATTGCGCAACATTTATGACGTCAGAGCGAGTTACAGCGGACTGGCTGGCACACAATGGAAAGACTGATGTGAATTTAGTACGGCGTGAGTAGGCTGCTTCCCTACAGTGTTGTTGAGCCCATCTGTACCGCGCTGTATGGTGTCGTGGTTGCAAAGATGGACCTCGCCATGTACGTCGAGACTGAAGTTGCGCATCATGCAGCCTATTGCTCACAGTTTGAGTCGTAACACGACGTCCTGTGGCTGCACGAAAAGCATTATTCAACATGGTGGCATTGCTGTCAAGATTCCTCCGAGCCATAATCCGTAGGTAGCGGTCATCCACTGCAGTAGTAGCACTTGGACAGCCTCAGCGAGGCTTGTCATGGACAGTTCCTGTCTCTCTGTATCTCCTCTATGTTCGAAAAACATCGCTTTGGTTCATTCCGAGACGCCTGGACACTTACCTTGTTGAGATCCCATTCTGGCACAAAGTAACAATGCGGACGCGATCGAACTGCGGCATTGACCGTCTAGGCATGTTTAAACTACAGACAACACTAGCCGTGTACCTCCTTCATGGTGGAATGCATGAAACCGATCAGCTGTCGGACCCCCTCCGTCTATTAGGCGCTGCTCATGCTTGGTTGTTTACATCTTTGGCCGGCTTTAGTGACATTGGTGAACAGTGAAAAGGACTATGTCTGTGATACAATATCCACAGTCTACGATTATCTTCAGGAGTTCTGGGAACCGAGTTGATGCAAAACTTTTTTCGATGTGTGTGATTGAGACTTCGTAGACAGAAAAGTAACTGGCATTTTAGTTTGTAACTATTGTAACAGGAACACATTGTCATCATTGGTTTCAATTTTTACTCTAAAATTG
This sequence comes from Schistocerca piceifrons, assembly GCF_021461385.2. Lineage (NCBI taxonomy): Eukaryota > Metazoa > Arthropoda > Insecta > Orthoptera > Acrididae > Schistocerca > Schistocerca piceifrons. The sequence goes on along the minus strand of NC_060143.1, from coordinate 409,657,010 downwards.
CGCTAATAGTAGAAAATAATACATATCTTTAGTTCTAGAGTACCGAGCAAAGTGGCATGTGGAAGACTGGACTTGCATGTGCGAGGAAATCTCCGTTCAGTCATCCAGATTTAAGTTTTCCATTGTTTCATAACAGCAAGTGTCGGCATGGTTTCTTGATGACTTGAACGATTTCTTTCCCTCACTCATGTTCTTCATGAGAATACGCTTACCTCTAAAAATAACGTAAGAAACTTAAATTTTCTAGAAGAGTGTAATTGTTTGCTTTTAGAAAACGCAGTTGATATAAATTAACATGTGAAATAAAATTTATGAGGTTAACAAAAATCTCTATAGAAGGCATAATTCAATAGTGAGGTAGGTAATTCATGAAAGAATCTGGGCTGCATGATAAAAAGAACGCATTATGGGTGTACTGTCAAGAACTATTCCAGTATGGATGTTGAGCAACTTACTCACTTACTTGCGAAAATAGAGTTAATTTGTGCGGACTATGGCATGGGAAGTCTGACTAGAAAAGGCAGAGTTCGGAAAGGGGGGCAGCTGAAGGAGCCATGTGAAGCTGTGGGCGACAGTCGGACTTGGCTAAATACCAGGCGGCGCAGTGGGAAGTGACCGAGAGGGCCTCCGTGATGGCCGGCACGTGACGGGGCGTCGCTAGGAAGCGCCCCATTACGCAGCCACGTCGAAGCGTGCCGCACTGAATCACGGCTTCGACAGTTGTGGGCGGCGACGCCCACCGCCTGCTTCCTGCAGCTGCGCTCCAGATGGTTCGCCTCGCGACGCCTGCACTGCTGCATTTCTGCTGCTCTCTCTGCGTAATGCTCAAAATTTCTTCCTAAGAGCAACAAGTTTTCATTATGACTAAGGATCGTTTATGAGCTGAGGTACGTTAAAGGTCAGGTCATGCCCAGGAAACTGTGTGCGTAGTGTCCCAAGACGGAAGGTTAATATTCTTAGAGGTAAACAAATGGTAATCTGATGGAAAAATGGTATATACTCTATAGCTAATGTCTCTCGAGGCTTGCTACCTTTTGTTTTTGGTATTTCCCTAGCGGCTCGTCCTACTTTTATAATAAAATAATTTGAAGTCGATTGTTACTCATTGGAATTTCGTCGTGGGCTGTTTTAAACTTGTTCTGAAACCATTTAATCTTCTCTGGAGTACTGAAAAAGTGATATGAAAAATTGTAAATTTGCTAGAAACTTCTTGGGTATTACTAAACCGCTTCAGCTATATATGGTCCTTCATTTTTAGATCACTACCGGTTTCATGGTACTAAAAGCCACATATTCAGGCGAATATCTATACAACAATAAAATCGGAAGGAGAGCCACTGATCTCAGTGTTGTTACTCCTTCTGGTTTACTGTTATACGGATTTTAGCCTGAATATGTGGCTTTTAGTACCATGAAACCGGTAGTGATTTAAAAATAAAGGACTAAATATAGCTAAAGTGGTTTATAAATACCCAAAATGATGTGGTTGTCCATCCTACACGGCTGGCTGGAAAAGTATGCCAAGCGAGGCAAAGAGCGCCTTCTTTAGATTTTTGCCATAAACTGTTGAAAATGTACTATGGTAGTTGCCATTTTAAACCCAACAAATGTGGAACTGTAGTTAAAAGAGAAATAAATAACAAAAATAAAATCATTTCATAATGATATACATTTACCAACAAACTCTTACCTAAAAACCCATTCCAATAACAGTATATGTTTATAGGAAATTATTGCTTCAAATGACCGTCTACGCGACCTCTCAACTCGTTTCTTCTTGGACGCAGTGTATGCCATAGTTACCGCGTCCTAAAAATACACTCTAAGCCAAGAAAAAAGACGCACCACGAAAGAATTATCCAAAAAGGCAGGAAATCGGTAGCTGTGACATACGTGTATAGACAAACCAATGACTACGACTTCAGAAAAATTGAATGATTTGTTCACGAGAAAGAGCATCACAAATTGAGCAAGCCAATAACGCATTGATTCACCTCTGACCGTTATGCAAGCAGTTATTCGGCTTGGCACTGATTCTCGCCGAGTGCAGAAGGGCATTATCTTCATGAAATTTGCCGGCCAGAGTGGCCGAGCGGTTCTAGGCGCTTAAGTCTAGAACCGCGCGACCGCTACGGTCGCAGGTTCGAATCCAGCCTCGGGCATGGATGTATGTGATGTCATTAGGTTAGTTAGGTTTAAGTAGTTCTAAGTTCTAGGAGACTGATGACCATAGATGCTAAGTCCCATAGTGCTCAGAGCGATTTGAACCATTTCATGAAATGTGAGCCCAGGATGACTCGCCATGATGAGCAACAAAATGGGGAGGGAAATGTCAACATACCGCTATGCTACAAAGGTGCTGGGGATGACAACCAAAGTGATTCTGCTACGAACAGAAATGGCACCCCAGACCATCACTTCTAGTTTTCGGGCCATATGAGTGATTGGGGGGGGGGGGGGGGAGAGCAGGGGCACAGGGTCAGGTTTGTATCCCACCGCTGTCCGAGGCATTTCCAGACACGTTTTCGCTGGTCACCGGGGCTCTGTTCGAAGCGAAACTCACCAACTCACCACTGGAGACAATTTTACTCCAGTAAATCAATAAATGCGATTCCAGGCTCCGATGAGCAGTGAAGACGTGTCTGGTGATGCCTCTGACAACGTTGTGATACCTACCTGACTGCAATACGGACTGACAATCAGATGTGATGGTGCCAGTTGGACAGAATTTAGCACGGTATAGCTCAGGACATCCAACAAGTCTATCAGTCACTGCCAAGCCAAACAACTATTTGCGTGAGGGCCAGATGTGGACCAAAGCGTTATCGACTTCCTCAATTTGTGAAGCTCTTTCTCTTGAATAAATCATCCACTTTTTCTCAAATTAGAATCATTTATTTGTCTGTACATGTAGATCACATCATATCTGCCGATTTCCATTCCATTCGGGTAATTCCTTCCTGGTGCGTCTTTCTTTGTTTCTTTTTCGTAGAATGTATTAGGCTCCGAAACGTACGAAGCGACCAGAATACATCTAACACGTAAACTTCTTTATCTCAGAGATCATTTCCCAGGAAGTAAGAGCATGTTGTAAAAGAAATGACTGAAAGTTGACAGGTCACTCTGGCTTCAGATGACCGAGCTCTAAATACTGAAAAATGTGCCTTTTAAGACAAGAATTTGAAAATGTTCTCTATAAAAGACACTATACATTCCATTTATCTGCTCACTGTAATTCTGTCAGGGACAGAAAATGACTTGGAAGAGCAGCTGAACGGTATGAATATCGTGTTGAACAGAAGTTGTAAGATGAACATGAAAAAATGGAAACAATGGCAGTGGAATCTAATCGAATTAAATCACATGATACTGAAGGAATTAAATTAGGAAATGAAACTCTAAATGTAATAAATCAACTGTCCTATTTGGGCAGCGAATTAATTGACTATGGTCGAAGTGGTGGGAATATAAAATACAGACCGGCAGTATTGAATTTATTAACATTTAAAATAAATTTAATAGTTAAGACATGTTTTCCACAGTTATTTATCTGGAGAGTATCCTTGTATGTAAGTGAAAAGTAGACAATAAGCAGTTCAGACAAGAAACGTCGTGCTATAGAAGAATACTGAAAATTAGAGGAGTAGATAGAGTACCTAATGAGGACGTTCTGAATGCAACTAGGGACAAAAGAAATTCGTGGCACAACTTAACTAAAAGAAGGGATCAGTTAGAAGAACACATCCAGAGACATCAAATAGTTTTGAATTTGGTAACGAAGGGAATGTGGGCGGGGTGAAAATTGTAGAGCCTGATCTGGGCACGAATACAATAAGCAGGTTCAAATTGATATAGAATGCAGTTGTTATTTGGAGACGAAGAGGCTTGCATAGGATAGACTACTGTGGGCAGCAGCATTAAATCGGTCCTCATACTGAAGAACACTACAACAACACTGTATAAAATAATCGTTGCATGCACTTGTAATAAATTGAAAACTTCACGGATATAACGTGACGTTTCTCACATTAACTTGTTTTCAATTACATTTTTATTGCTTATTAGATCTTATAAATGATATGACAAGTAGATTTGCTATGAATCAGAAATAGGTGTGCATATACTTCCCTTTATTAATGCCAGTAGCTTCCTTTTCAGTTCTTATTACAGTTGCAGCTTGCCATCACGGTGTACTTGGCGTTAGCTTATACAGCATAGAAGGATCTTGTCAGAACCGTTCTTGTCGGAGCCGTGCGGTAAAGAAACAAGGCACGCAATCTTCACAATGGACAGAGCGAGCCTAGGATGTTGGTCCAACGACTCCAGACCAATGAGTTCACGTAAGGGCGCGCCCGGCGGCCGGCTGAGACCGTGTTTTGGTGGCGCTGGGCCGGCACCGGGAAGAGGCTAGCCGTCTCGCCATGTCACGGAGAACAGATGGAGCAACTGTTTGCTCCTTAACTTACAATTAGCTTCAGAGGTTGCAAAACAGGTAACATACTATTACGTTTCATTTTGCTGCCTCCTGTGTATTAGAGAGGGGTCTCCCTCTTTCCACGCAGGGAAGACAACTCTGTTGGCAGATTAGAAACTTCAAACTACTACCCGCCACCCACTTCTGAATTACTTTTCTCTTTGTAGCCCCAAGCGTTAGCATGGGATTACTGAAGCATTCAGAGAACGCAGTTGCTATTAGCAAACACGTTGTGACTCCAAAAAATACTGAAACTAGGTGCTTGATTGGATAAGATTGTTTTTCTTTTCGTTGTAAAGAGACTCTCGTGACGCTCAGGCCTTTGATCGGAAAAGAGCAGTAAAAGGTAGAAATATAGTGGGGGTGCGAGTTTCCATAATTTCTGCTGGGGCGAATATGTTTCACTCTATTCTCTGATACCAACCTGAGCTGACCACTCTGTTTTCAGACTCACCAGGTCAAACATTCGTCTTCGAAATTATACAATGCCATGAAACCTTCTGCCTTGTTGTGCTGTCATGGACAATTTCTGCTTGCTACTGTGCAATTGTGGAATGACCGTCAGCCTAAGCACTCAGCCGAGTAGACAGATTTCTGTTCAACCTACTGCTTTGTCAGATTAAAATCTGTCATTAGCTGTGGGATTTGATGGACTTCTGGTTGGGAACTCTGAAAGTGTAGAATACTCTGCATTTTCCGATCCAAGTAGGAGAGCATCACCCAGAATCACATATTTTAGTGAATATTGTCCTTCTGACATTATTCATACCGATAGAATATCAATTAGCCTGTAATTTGGTTGCTGGAAGTTTAAAAACAGGTTTGCATTGGAATGGGCGCATACCGTCGCCGTCGTTAGTGTAAATCTGAACAGGGACTTTCAATACTCATTTCAGTATAGGGCACAGGATTGGATGCATTTTCGCCACCAACCACCACACCTGTCGCGCAGTACATAAGCCATGCCATCACACCAGCAGGCGCAACAACGACGACGCAGCATACACGCTGGATAGCGTAAAGTACCGCTCAGCTCTGCCGGGTTAGAGAATCTCGATGTCATCTCCTAGCTCTGGTCTTGATTCAGTTGATATATAAACTTACAAACTAATTTTAATTTTATAGTGCACATTCATTGTTGTTTGTAAGGTCATACTCTTTAGTGACTCCGTTTCCCTTGCTTTAAAAACAGTTGTCAACCAATTTCTTTTTCCATTTTTTAAAATAATACTTTCTTATGTTCACGATTCAATCAGCATGCTTTCTGAAACGTATTCAAAATTCCCCACATTTTTGTTTTTGTTCAAAATATATGAATTTTCCAGAACTTATATTTCAAATTACAACACTACCCCTCCCCCCCCCCCCCAAAAAAAAAGACTACTGTTAGCAGTGCTGTAAAATCGCCGATTACAAAGCGAATGACAAAGAAAATTAATTTTTCAAATGACATATACTCGTATATTCAATACTAGTCTCAAGATGAAATATGTCTTCAGTAAACATCTCTAAAACATAGGTACTGTTTCGATTCAAAGCTTCTTTTATATTTTTAGATATTCAGCAAAAAAGTAAGTCCAGATTTCAGTTTTATTGTGACCAGACAGAACTACTTTCGTCTGGCCATTACTGTCGGTTGTTTGATTGCTCTGTGAGAAGGCTCGTCAAACTGGAAAACATGAAATATTGGTTCAAATGGTTGTGAGCACTATGGGACTTAACTTCTAAGGTCATCAGTCCCCTAGAACTTAGAACTACTTAAACCTAACTAACCTAAGGACATCACAAACATCCATGCCCGAGGCAGGATTCGAACTTGCGACCGTAGCGGTCACGCGTTTCCAGACTGTAGCGCCTACAACCGCTCGGCCACACCGGCCGGCCATGAAATATTAGTTCCCTTTATTACATAAATGAATGAAAGACTTACTTAACTCTGACACAGTTCTGCAGGAGCACAGGATGATTTACTGCTGTCATGGACTACCAAAGAATCGCTTGGTGCAATAATTAACAGCACTCTGGAGGGACAATGTTCAATATTAACAACACTTGTAGTTCACCTGAAACTTTAGCTACTCGTTGAACCTACACGATGGTATTGATTGCCATAGACGAGGTCGAGAACTAGGCTCAGTTCTTGCATGCTCGACGCCATATTGACCTCAGCGTAAGGGCGCTGCTACGTTGAGACGGAGGCGTGGTCTTCCCGAGTTCCTACCATTGCGGTTTGCAGCGAGGTCTCGCTGCCATCTGTGGAATCGATTCGCGTTAACGACTTCGGCGAGGCACTGCAATCGATACCAGATTTATTTTAATAGGTTATTTAATTTTTAACATGTGATATAATTATTAGTTAAATGGCGATGAATTTTCCAAGTTATTAACATTGTTATTTACTGCGTCGTTTTTGGATGCATCAAATAAACTGAGGTATAGTATATGTGGACTTCTCTTTATTTTGTGAGTGACAGAAGCATTTATTTTATTTTCTTGAACAAAATTTTAATACTGTAAGTCACTGATTTTTGTACTTGGAATGTTATCGCCAGAGAAAGGCAGCTACCAGACAGCGCAGAAAACCGGAGAAAACAGCAAGAAAAGGACAAAGGACAAGGAGTTAGAAGAAAAATGACAACAACAAACAATCTGTTGTACTTGGTTTCACTTATAGGTCAGCAGGAGATAAATCCAAGGGGATAAATCGAAGCCTCTTCCAGCACATGTGTCAGGAAGAGCAGACAACAGAACCTTCACCTGACCGGATTTATGGCGATAAAGTCAAATTTCAGTGCAACTGAAAGCGAGATGAATCTCAGTCGTTTCGTCTTAACAGAGATAGTTTACGACCATAACGTGAAACTGACACTGAGTTATGGCAAAACGTTACGGGATGAGTTCAGGATTTTTAATTTCAAATTGATCTTTTCGCAACGTAACATTCTGAATGTGATTTTTTTGTATTTAAGCAGACAGTACGAGGAACGAAAAGGAAATATAATGCAGATTGAAGCAATGAATGAAAATGTATACCAATTACTAGTTACGAAAGTGAACTTTTAGTGCTACATTCGACTGTTTGCTCTGTAACTGCAATGACGTGAAGATGGGCAACTGGGCGAAACAGATCGTATGAAAATAAAGGAAAGCGCTCTGGAAGCTGACTTGGGACACTATTTTTTATAAATAACGATCGGAGTATCTCCGTCAAGACGAATACATCTAGCTTGAAAAAAAAAATGAAAAAAAAAGAAAGCCATGATCACAGTGAATGAAAGTCCTGCAATGAACTGAGTCAGTGATAACGTTCCGCTTATAACGTGAATTAGCTTTTCGTCGTGGCAGTGTCTCAACGAGCGTTATCTTGTTGGAACAACACATCACCTTCCTGTTGCAAGAACGCCAGAAGAACCGCTCTAACAACATTCCTCACGTACCAGGGGCTGGTTAGCGTCCCCTCTAGAAACACCAAAGCTGAGCATGTTGCAGCTTATCGCACCCCACACCATAAGGCCTGGGGTGGGGCCAGTGTATCTCTGACGAATGCACTCTACGAGGCAGCGTTCACCAGGTCTACGTCGTCCACGCAAACGGCCATCAGTTGCGTGCAGGCAGAATCTGGTTTCATCGTTGAAGACAATGGCGAGCCATTCCACCTTCTAAGTGATTATTTGGTGTCAGTGGAAGAGCGGCTAGAGATGTGTATTCCCCTAGTCTCACTGCTAATAACTGGTTGGCAACAGTTCTTGAAGACACGTCGAGCTCACAAACACTCATATCTGTGTCGTGGTAGCTGAACAATGGGATTGCTGCCCTTACAATACGACGATGTTGACGGTCCTCTGCGCTGCGTGGACGTCCAGAACCTCGTTTCTGAATACGACATTCCTACAGACACTAGATCTATTTCTGTGATCTAGCTTATTTCAGAAGTCAAAATAAAATACCTAGTAACTGCATCGACTAAGTTGCTTTCGGTATTCCCGCAGATTTAGTAACTGGATTTTGTGGTTCAACTAAAATAATACTTGCCATTGTTGCTGTATGTATGTATGAGTTTGTCAGTACATGACCTTCTTACTTTAGCCGTAAACTATCATGGATTTTGGAAATATCCAATGTAGAAGAAAGCAAGTGAATAACTATTGTCAATACATATAATTATTTTCCTCTCTTTTGTTCTGCGATACGATGAACACCATTTTTAATAGATATTCAAATGGAGTTATTTACTTTCAGTTGTCTCATTGTTTGGACGTAGATGAAGATGAAATTGGAGATACGGTACTGCGAGAGGAATTTGATAGAGATCTGAAAGATCTAAGTGGAAACAAGGCTCCGGGAGTGGGGTGCAAGATGTATGAGAGAGACGAAATTCCTTCAGTATTTAAGAAGAATGTAATAATTCCAATTCCAAAGAAAGCAGTTGCTGACGGGTGTGAAAATTACCGAATTCATTTTAATAAGTCATGGTTGCAAAATACTAACACAAATTCTTTACAGAAGAATGGAAGAACTAGTAGAAGCCGGCGTTGGAGAAGATCAGTTTGGATTCGGGAGAAATGTAGGAGCACGCGAGGCAATACTGACTCTACGAGTTATCTTATAAGATAGGTTAAGGAACGACGAGCCTTCGTTTATAGAAAAAGCTTTCGACAGTTGTTGTTGTTGTTGTTGTGGTCTTCAGTCCTGAGACTGGTTTGATGCAGCTCTCCATGCTACTCTATCCTGTGCAAGCTTCTCCATCTCCCAGTACCTACTGCAACCTACATCCTTCTGAATCTGCTTAGTGTATACTTCTCTTGGTCTCACTCTGCGATTTGTACCCTCCACGCTGCCCTCCAATGCTAAATTTGTGATCCCTTGATGCCTCAAAACATGTCCTACCAACCGATCCCTTCTTCTAGTCAAGTTGTGCCACAAACTTCTCTTCTTCCCAATCCTATTCAATACCTCCTCATTAGTTACGTGATCTACCCACCTTACCTTCAGCATTCTTCTGTAGCACCACATTTCGAAAGCTTCTATTCTCTTTATGTCCAAACTAGTTATCGTCCATGTTTCACTTCCATACATGGCTACACTCCATACAAATACTTTCAGAAACGACTTCCTGACACTTAAATCTATACTCGACGTTAACAAATTTCTCTTCTTCAGAAACGATTTCCTTGCCATTGCCAGTCTACATTTTATATCCTCTCTACTTCGACCATCATCAGTTATTTTACTCCCTAAATAGCAAAACTCCTTTACTACTTTAAGTGTATCATCTCCTAATTTAATTCCCTCAACATCACCCGATTTAATTTGACTACATTCCATTATCCTCGTTTTGCTTTTGTTGATGTTCATCTTATATCCTCCTTTCAAGACACTGTCCATTCCGTTCAACTGCTCTTCCAAGTCCTTTGCTGTCTCTGACAGAATTACAATGTCATTGGCGAACCTCAAAGTTTTTACTTCTTCTCCATGAATTTTAATACCTACCTCGAATTTTTCTTTTGTTTCCTTTACTGCTTCCTCAATATACAGATTGAATAACATCGGGGAGAGGCTACAACCCTGTCTCACTCCTTTCCCAACCACTGCTTCCCTTTCATGCCCCTCGACTCTTATAACTGCCATCTGGTTTGTGTACAAATTGTAAATAGCCTTTCGCTCCCTGTATTTTACCCCTGCCACCTTCAAAATTTGAAAGAGAGTATTCCAGTTAACATTGTCAAAAGCTTTTTCTAAGTCTACAAATGCTAGAAACGTAGGTTTGCCTTTTCTTAATCTTTCTTCTAAGATAAGTCGTAAGGTTAGTATTGCCTCACGTGTTCCAACATTTCTACGGAATCCAAACTGATCTTCCCCGAGGTCCGCTTCTACCAGTTTTTCCATTCGTCTGTAAAGAATTCGAGTTAGTATTTTGCAGCCATGACTTATTAAACTGATAGTTCGGTAATTTTCACATCTGTCAACACCTGCTTTCTTTGGGATTGGAATTATTATATTCTTCTTGAAGTCTGAGGGTATTTCCCCTGTCTCATACATCTTGCTCACCAGATGGTAGAGTTTTGTCATGACTGACTCTCCCAAGGCCATCAGTAGTTCTAATGGAATGTTGTCTACTCCCGGGGCCTTGTTTCGACTCAGGTCTTTCAGTGCTCTGTCAAACTCTTCACGCAGTATCTTATCTCCCATTTCGTCTTCATCTACATCCTCTTCCATTTCCATAATATTGTCCTCAAGTACATCGCCCTTGTATAAACCCTCTATATACTCCTTCCACCTTTCTGCCTTCCCTTCTTTGCTTAGAACTGGGTTGCCATCTGAGCTCTTGATATTCATACAAGTGGTTCTCTTCTCTCCAAAGTTCTCTTTAATTTTCCTGTAGGCAGTATCTATCTTACCCCTAGTGCGACAAGCCTCTACATCCTTACATTTGTCCACCAGCCATCCCTGCTTAGCCATTTTGCACTTCCTGTCAATCTCATTTTTGAGACGTTTGTATTCCTTTTTGCCTGCTTCATTTACTGCATTTCTATATTTTCTCGTTTCATCAATTAAATTCAATATTTCTTCTGTTACCCAAGGATTTCTATTAGCCCTCGTCTTTTTACCTACTTGATCCTCTGCTGCCTTCACTACTTCATCCCTCAGAGCTACCCATTCTTCTTCTACTGTATTTCTTTCCCCCATTCCTGTCAATTCTTCCCTTATGCTCTCCCTGAAACTCTCTACAACCTCTTTCAGTTTATCCAGTTCCCATCTCCTTAAATTCCCACCTTTTTGCAGTTTCTTCAGTTTCAATCTGCAGTTCATAACCAGTAGATTGTGGTCAGAGTCCACATCTGCCCCTGGAAATGTCTTACAATTTAAAACCTGGTTCCTAAATCTCTGTCTTACCATTATATAATCTATCTGATACCTTTTAGTATCTCCAGGATTCTTCCAGGAATACAACCTTCTTTCATGATTCTTGAACCAAGTGTTAGCTATGATTAAGTCATGCTCTGTGCAAAATTCTACAAGGCGGCTTCCTCTTTCATTTCTTCCCCCCAATCCATATCACCTACTATGTTTCGTTCTCTCCCTTTTCCTACTGACGAATTCCAGTCACCCATGACTATTAAATTTTCGTCTCCCTTCACTACCTGAATAATTTCTTTTATCTCAGTCATACATTTCATCTATTTCTTCATCATCTGCAGAGCTAGTTGGCATATAAACTTGTACTACTGTAGTAGGCATGGGCTTTGTGTCTATCTTGGCCACAATAATGCGTTCACTATGCTGTTTGTAGTAGCTAACCCGCACTCCTATTTTTTTATTCATTATTAAACCTACTCCTGCGTTACCCCTATTTGATTTTGTATTTATAACCCTGTATTCACCTGACCAAAAGTCTTGTTCCTCCTGCCACCGAACTTCACTAATTCCCACTATATCTAACTTTAACCTATCCATTTACCTTTTTAAATTTTCTAACCTACCTGCCCGATTAAGGGATCTGACATTCCACGCTCCGATCCTTAGAACGCCAGTTTTCTTTCTCCTGATAACGACGTCCTCTTGAGTAGTCCCCGCCCGGAGATCCGAATGGGGGACTATTTTACCTCCGGAATATTTTACCCAAGAGGACGCCATCATCATTTAATCATACAGTAAAGCTGCATGTCCTCGGGAAAAATTACGGCTGTAGTTTCCCCTTGCTTTCGCAGTACCAGCACAGCAAGGCCGTTTTGGTTAATGTTACAAGGCCAGATCAGTCAATCATCCAGACTGTTGCCCCTGCAACTACTGAAAAGGCTGCTGCCCCTCTTCAGGAACCACATGTTTGTCTGGCCTCTCAACAGATACCCCTCCGTTGTGGTTGCACCTACGGTACGGCCATCTGTATCGCTGAGGCACGCAAGCCTCCCCACCAACGGCAAGGTCCATGGTTCATGGAGGGCTTTCGACAGTGTTGATTGAAATACTCTCTTTGAAATTCTGAGGGCAGGAGGGGTAACACAGGCGGAGCAAAGCGCCATTTACAACTTTTACATAAATCAGACTTTTGTATCCCGCCTGGAAGGCGGTACGTGGTTCTGCTCCTGTAACTGAAGGGTAGGCTGAATGTAGGAAGCTAGGAGGAGCAGGTGAGGTAGAACTCCCGGTACAACTTTTTACGTAAATGTACAATTAATAGAGAATATTAGTCAATGACATATACGTACCTCTGGTAAAGATGAGCACGTAGGTGCGAAGCCTTACAGGTGTCTACGCTAACAGCTAGTAGTAGTTGGACAAACTATCATTGAAGTAACAAAGTCCGTATTGGCTAGGCCCCTATGAAGTAGAAGCTAAGTTGTTTGGTCGTCGGCTCGGAATCAAATGGACAGAATATGGATCGTAGAGCTGCACAGCGCCGGCTAGAGGGCGCTGTCGTCCGTGTTGGTGTCTTAGTGCCAACCTAAGAAGTTTTACCTATGCCGTGGCATCGTAGCTATCGATACCACACAGACGGCAGTTATAAGAGTCGAGGGGCATGAAAGGGAAGCAGTAGTTGAGAAGTGAGTGAGGCAGGGTTGTACGCTACCCCGATATTATTCAATCTGTACATTGAACAAGGAGTAAAGGAAACAAAAGAAAAATTTGGAGCAGGACTTAAAGTTCAGAGAGAAGAAATCAAAACTGAGGTTTGCCGATGACCTTGTATCTCTGTCGGAGACAGCAAAGGACTTGGAAGAGCAGTTATACGGAATGGACATCGTCTTGAAAAGAGGATATGAGATGAACATCAACAAAAGCAAAACAAGAATAATGGAATGTAGTCGAATGAAATCAGAGAGTATTAGAATAGGAAACGAGACACTTAAAACAGTGAAAGAGTTTCGTTCCTGAAGAAGAGAAATTTGTTAACATAGAATGTAGATTTACGTGTTTGGAAGTCTTTCTGAAAGTATTTGCCTGGAGTGTAGCCATGTATGGAAGTGAAACATAGACAATAAGCAGTTTAGATAAAAAGAGAGAAGATTTTGAAATGTGGTGCTACAGAAGAACGTTGAAGATTAGGTGGGTAGATAAGTAACTAATGAGGAGGTACTCAATAAAAATTTAGGAGACAAGAAATTTGTGGCACAGCTTGACTAACAGAAGGGTTCGGTTAATAGGACACATTCTGAGACATCAAGATATCATCAATTTAGTATTTGAGGGAAGTGTGGGGTGTAAAACTCCTAGAGGGAGAGAAACAGATGAATACTGTATGCATATGTCGAAGGATGTAGATTGCAATAGTTATTCGGAGATGAAGAGATTCACACAGGATAGGGCAGTATGGAGAGCTGCATCAAACCAATCTTAGGACTGAAAACCACAACACACATATTGGTCTTTAAGATGATCGATCATTTTCTGAAAGTCCGTTTACTGATTTTGTTTGAAACGTCCCCTTTGAACAATTATACAAGACTGTGCTTAAACTGACACACAATATTTCGTTAGCGCAACGCAATCTGACTTTCAATAATCCCTACAAAAGAATGGCCCTGAATAACATTAAACTATACCTTTCACAAATCACTTACCTCACAAAAATCTTCGCTACTCAAGCTACTGCAATACAGCGAGCGCCACTACTGCCAGCTAAATAAACGATTCAAACTACGGAAGGCACTAACTACTGATAGGCATAGTTAGCAAATGAAAGATTTTAATAGAGAACAAACAATGTATTTACCTTAATAGTCATAATATATATAGCAGTTCATGACAAATTACAAAACTCCGCCATCTCTCTCCCCACATCCACCACTGCTGGCGGCTCACCTCCAACTGCGCAACGCTACGCGCTGTTCACATCCAGCTCCCGCTGCCCAACACTACAATGGCAGACAACAATGCAAACTAGCCCCAGACTGCACACAGCACAGCCAGTGATTTTCATACGTAGGTGGCGTTACCAATAAAGAAACCTAAACAGCCTACTTACATAGCCCCCATGCTCCCCAAAAAAAATTTTACAAATTGTTTTGGGCAGTGGCCAATAATGATTTGAAAAAATTTTTCATAATTACAATAAAAAAGATATCAATTGCACACACTTATTGATACAATGTTGGTCAAAAGCTAAAATTTTGTCACAGTCCATAAAGACAGTCCTGATCATTCGTCATAATAGTAATTACAGTTTATTTCACAAAGTCTCATTAGTAAAAGAAATTGCACACAGAAGTAGTGGATTTCCATGCAGTCTTGAAGAAGTAGTGTTGTCCTTCCAACGGAAAGACAGCCGAGCAAACCCACAGCAGAGTCAGTCGAAGTTTTGAAGAATATTGGTAGGTAGGTCATCACAGAGCAGACCACTGTAGTCCTGGTAGAGATTACAGTATTGGTGGGCCACCAGAGGTGCAGACCCACTGCAGTTCTTGTAGAAATAAAGGTACTGATGAGTCAGCAAAGGTGTAGACCCACTGTAGTCCTTGTAGAGACGGCCAGCAGCCATCCGTTGCGACTGTGCAGGTGCACAATCACCATCGAAGATTCTTGCGGAGAATATAGCAAGTCCATAACCACCACTTGTGCACTCACAAAGTGTTTGGAATTGTCCTTAGAACCAGAAATGCTGTTATCCAGTCCCTTGCTGAATCATTAACACACGTGCAAACACTATCAGTCCCTACTTCTCGCATATTGTCCATATACTATGACCAACAGAAACGTGTGCAGTAAAATGTAACTTAAAAGTTACTTAATTTGATGAACTGGTGTCAATTACAATTTTATAGCATAAGAATAGAATAACAAAGGTACAAAATACATCATTAAAGAACATAACAATACAGATAAATTTGTAGTAGTGCAGGCTTTACAAAAGAATAGAAATAAACAGATACATCGGTGTTACAGGAATTATGACATAAGTACATACATAAAAGATCAGAATAACTTTTGAAACATCAACTTCACACATGAGCATTAAAATAAAACAGAATAAATAATGTCTAAATATCTTTACAAAGAAAATAACATATTATAAATGCAAATTATATTTGAGGATAACAGTATTCCTCATCATAGTGAATGTAGCTTAGTACTAGAACAGAAAAAAATTTCTATGAAACAGTACACAGAGACAGGAAGAAAAGAAATACACAAGGGTACACAAACACATAGCATAATAATACAAAAGGAAAGGACAGGGTTTGTTTTACTGCAGTATTTTGCAAACAAAACTTTCTTTACTTCTCGGAGATCTCCCTTCATTCGTCATTATTCCCAAAAAGTCCTATCTATACCTGCTTTCGGTATTCTATTCATATTTTTTTTCAAAATAATTATTTTTCAGTGTACAATACTCATTTTGGCCCAAATATTTTTCATATAACTTCTCAATGCATTTTTTCCCTATTGTCCATAGTCAGTTTCTTATGTAGTCTATCCCCTCTTAAGCTAACTTAAATCTACTGAGCTCAGATGCTAAACTAAGGGACGAGGCAATGCAGCAGCACAAAACAAGTAACACAAACATCAATGACAAAAAATTCAAACTGGCAAAGCAATTGCAATATTACAACTAATATAAGGCAATGTGCAGCAAACAAGAAAAATAAATCTAGTTTAGCAGAGTAACACAAATTAAAATTCAGTAGCACTATGCCTGGCAAACAGCAGCTTATATCTAAACATGACAAAGCTCAAGCAGAAAAAATATTACACTGAAAATGACCATGTCTAATACCTATGTCACATCTTAACACTAGAGTGATGCATCACAATTTATTCTAGAAAAGAAATTACCAAGTCATTAAAAATAGTATTTATGCAATTCCTGTGAAGGGAAATGTCTATTTGTGCTCTCTTTTCCAAGAAAGTTTATCAGAAACGTATTCTTTACTGGGTCTGTAGTCAGAAAATAGTGATATTAGTACATCTATTAAATTTTATAATAAGCAATGCTGCAGTGCAGCTAGAAACTAGATATGAAAGAAAATGAGCAAATATGTACAAAGGAAGGCATGAAACATCATTCATTAGCCATATGGCATTTCATAAGGTAGTAAAAAATTCTCTCAATTCTCGAGAAAGACGCTTGTCATAATCAGGTGTGCAGATGTAAGTATCTTTCCAAGTAATGAGCGAGTCGTATTTGCGGTGCTTTCTACAAAGGAATGTCAATAGCGAGGATAATGGCCTCCCTTTTTTTTCCCACCTGTGCCTCTGGAAGGCACACGCTAATGGCTTTTTTCAAGGCGACTGTTGCCCAGCTGGGTGGTCATGAAGCATTAGGTGCAGGTGGTCACTTAACTTTCTTACTGAAATATTTACGACACCAGTTTCCGCTACAGTGACCGTCTCATATAAAAATTTCACAGGTCGAAAATTTACGTTACAAATGTGTAGAAACAATATCCTGTAAATATAAGTGTCCAAAAAATTTTCGTCGGCATTGTGGTACATTCAAGCACTTCGATAGTGAACACATTTCCTCAGTGTGTTTTTCTGAACCAAGTTTCAGAGTGTCCATTTGTGTTGAAATCGAATCTACTGTGTCCTTTAAGTTTTCTTGAGTTTTTGCAAGTTGCGTAACCGAATCGGTAGATGCAACTGAGTCAATTTTAGCTTGCAAGGTGTCGTGATTTTCATGAACAATAGTTTGCAGTTCTTTTATGGCTGCTTCGTGATTCTGTAATGCATTTTCATGACGCGAAAAAATAGGTTGGAAATGCTCACAAATTTGTGTTTTTACGTCATTACAGACTTTTTGACATTTCGATTCAATGTTATGTAACTCAGTAGTTAAATCTTCACGTGTGTGTTCAAGCATGGTGTCTAACTTTTGAATATTTTGTTCCATTGTGTCTAACTTTTTAAGATGTTGTTCCACTGTGTCTAACTTTTGAAGCTTTTGCTGTGTTTGTCTCTGATTTTGTTCCATTGTGTCTAACTTTTGAAGATTTTATTCCATTATGTTTAACTTTTGAAGATTTTGTTCCATTGTGTCTCACTGTTGCTGTGTTTGTCTCTGATTTTGTTTCATTTGTTGCATTAATTGCAATAATAATGTATTAGTGTCTGGAATCTGTTCCTCTATGCTTTTCGGCAGTGCATTTGCACCGGCAACATTCACATTTTGACAAACAGAAAATGTGTCTTGACTTATTTGAGAAAACGGTGAGGACCCAAAACCTGAATCTACAGTATTTGCGAGATTGTTTCCTGTCATTTCGGATTCCTGAGGCGAGCTGTTGCCAACCGATCGATCGATAATGCTTCCCTGTTCACTAATTGTTTCACTGTGTACACCATTATTTGCAACCCGCTCCATTTCCCCATGCGCAATTACCAAATTACTACTTTGAACATTAGTTAATTCATTACTCTGCGGCGCTAACACACTGCATTCGTCTTCACAGTCATTTCTCAGTTTACTTTGGAGCCTAGTATTACGTTTTTCACACGCCATAATTGTCACAATATTTCACACGATAACACAGAAAAGCACAATTTGAAGAGCAAAATAAAATAACATAGCAATGGAAATAATGTCTACTTAATTGCAAGTGCAGCTGCGAAATACTTGGTGCAAATCTACATCCATGCCACAACTGTATTACTGTACAACAATGAAAAACTACAACTACAATGGAAACTCTCTCTATAATTATGTGCTAGCAATAAACAAAAGCTACACTAATTACACAAACTACAAGAAAAAAATCAGAAGATTCCAGTGAGGTATCCTGGCAGGGTCGCCATATGAAACGTCCCCTTTGAACAATTATACAAGACTGTGCTTAAACTGACACACAATATTTTGTTGTCGCAACACAATCTGACTTTCAATAATCCCTACAAAAGAATGGCCCTGAATAACATTAAACTATACCTTTCACAAATCACTTACCTCGCAAAAATCTTCGCTACTCAAGCTACTGCAATACAGCGAGCGCCACTACTGCCAGATAAATAAACGATTCAAACTACGGAAGGCACTAACTACTGATAGGCATAGTTAGCAAATGAAAGATTTTAATAGAGAACAAACAATGTATTTACCTTAATAGTCATAATATATATAGCAGTTCATGACAAATTACAAAACTCCGCCATCTCTCTCCCCACATCCACCACTGCTGGCGGCTCACCTCCAACTGCGCAACGCTACGCGCTGTTCACATCCAGCTGCCGCTGCCCAACACTACAATGGCAGACAACAATGCAAACTAGCCACAGACTGCACACAGCACAGCCAGTGATTTTCATACGTAGGTGGCGTTACCAATAAAAAAACCTAAACAGCCTACTTACATGTTTCAACACACACATACATAAACCTCACAATATGCCGGCCGGAGTGGCCGAGCGGTTCTAGGCGCTACATTCTGGAACCGTGCGACCGCTGCGGCCGCAGGTTCGAATCCTGCCTCGGGCATGGATGTGTGTGATGTCCTTAGGTTAGTTCGGTTTAAGTAGAGAGAAACAGATGAATACTGTATGCAGATGCCGAAGGATGTAGATTGCAATAGTTATTCGGAGATGAAGAGATTCGCACAGGATAGGGCAGTATGGAGAGCTGCATCAAACCAATCTTAGGACTGAAAACCACAACACACATATTGGTCTTTAAGATGATCGATCATTTTCTGAAAGTCCGTTTACTGATTTTGTTTCAACACACACACCTCACAATATGCCGGCCGGAGTGGCCGAGCGGTTCTAGGCGCTACAGTCTGGAACCGCGCTGCCGCTGCGGCCGCAGGTTCGAACCGTGCCTCGGGCATGGATGTGTGTGATGTCCTTATGTTAGTTAGGTTTAAGTAGTTCTAAGTTCTAGGGGACTGATGACCTCAGAAGTTAAGTCCGATAGTGCTCAGAGCCATTTGAACATCACAATAACTTCTCCCATTTTGTTTATGTAAACACCGTTATATGGTTATCTCACCGAGAGCTAGATGTTTCTTAATGCTGCTAGAAATTCTTTTCTGAAGTTATTTAAAATAACTGGGCTGCAGACGTGCACACAAATTAATGAATATTAAAACATACAGGCAAGAAGAGATTGGAAGCTTTTGAAATATTGGCGTTATAGGAGCAGGCTGAAGAATTAGCTGGGTTGATTTGTTAACCAGTGAAGATATACTGTATCGAAAAGAAATTTATGCCATAAGTTTAGTGAAATAGCATACATCCTAAGGCATAGAGAGATTTCCAGTTTAGATAATGGTAGGATATGTGTGGCGTAAAATTTGTAGAGAGAGACCAAGGCGCTACAACAGTAATCAGGTTCAAAACGATGTAGGTTATGTTTGTTATGATTAAATGACGAGGCCTGCACAGTACGGACTAGGGCGGAGAGCGGCTTGAAACCGGTTTCAGGTCTGTTAAGCATAACAGGAGGAGCAGTGTTCTTTGATTGTATCTGTAGCCTCGAAGAAGATTTGTAAAAAATGGTGAACTATATTTCGTAACAGCGATATTTCGTAACAGCGATAGTGATCCTCTGTGTCTTTACAAAATACAGTTCGGTTCTGCACGTGTTCATTCGTCGATACGAGGAGGTATGTACACGCATTTGAGAGCTATTCCGGTATAAGGTAAACTGCATGTCACATATGCCGGAATGGTCCATGCCACGCTTTGTGTCGCTCAGATACCTCTGAGGAGGTCCCCGTCACGTGTCCCTGAAGCTTTGCTTAGCACAAGGCTCAGGAGGCAATCACACCAATCTCAAGGAGTGCGTCTTTTCTATGGTCCTGTAGCTGGATCCAAATTTTTCTGCCTGTAGTCGTGAGAAAGTTTCTTTCGTTTCCAAATGATTGTCCTCGACGTAGTCTTGCTTTCCCACTCTGATGGCATGGCGAAATTAGCCCCTCATACAGGAGTTAACATTGAAAAATGACCTGCTGCTTTCACCATTCAATGATAGTTGTTATTATTGAGAAGTTTAAGAATAGGCTTGGAAACATTGGACATTCAGGTGAATGATGTGCATGCAATATGCATATTCAAAATCTTGAAATGGCTAAATCAACTGAAAAAAATGGTTCAAAAGGCTCTGAGCACTATGGGACTCAACTGCTGAGGTCATTAGTCCCCTAGAACTTAGAACTAGTTAAACCTAACTAACCTAAGGACATCACACACATCCATGCCCGAGGCAGGATTCGAACCTGCGACCGTAGCGGTCTCGCGGTTCCAGACTGCAGCGCCAGAACCGCGCGGCCACTTCGGCCGGCTAAATCAACTGAAGTCAGTCTTTGAAAATGGTGGAAAGAAATTACTTATGCATAGGGACAGGAAAAAAACCGTTTGAATTTTATAACCAGGATCGGTGTTATTCTTTGTCAAAATCTGAGCTGTTTTTTGCCAAAGTCGGTGTTATATTTTGCGAAATTCGGTGCCATTTTTAGCCAAAGTCGGTATTATTTTTTGCCAGATTCATTATTTTTGCCAAATTACTTGCAGTTTTTGTCAAATTCTGTGTTATTTTTTCCAAGTTCGGTGTTATTTTTTGTCAAATTCATTTATTTGCGAAATCTGTTTTTCTTCGATATTCGGTGCTACTTTTTTATGAAACTCGGAGTTAGTTTTTGACCCAATTTTTGACAGATTCGTTGCTATTTTTGGCCAAATTCGTTGCTATTTTTAGCCAAATTCTGTATTGTTTTTCTGCCATATTCTGTGGTATTTTTGTCAAATTTGGTATTGTAGTTTGCGAAATTCGATGTTATTTGTTTTTGGCAATGTCGGTACTGGTTTCGTCTTCATATCAAAGTTCGTAACGTAATACATAGAAAGTCATTTTAAGATTATATATGAACCTCATCCTTGAAGAAATTAGAAGTCAAAATGGAGTTTTGACGTTTAATAACTAACAGTTACGGATATTAGTGCCCTGCTGCACTCAGATTTATAGCATTTTTATACAATTACCAATATCTCCCAAAAAAACGCTGATTTTGCGTTATTTCGTCAGAATTTCCTATTTTCGCGTTACCATTTCTGCGATATTTTCCCGTTCTTTGCAGTGCATTATTCACCCACAGGAAGCCGTCGCGAAGTTTGCAAAAAATTTTCAAATGAGTGTGAAATCTTATGGGACTTAACTGCTAAGATCATCAGTACCGAAGCTTACACACTACTTAACCTAAATTATCCTAAGGACAAACACACACACCAATGCCCGAGGGAGGACTCGAACCTCCACCGGGACCGCGAAGTTTGCGGCATCCTAGAGAGAGAGAGAGAGAGAGAGAGACGTCTGAAATTATTTATACAGATCTCCAAATGCACCTGTAATTTTGACACTAACTGGTGTCATGTATTGTACCATTTGTGAACCGCTGCGTCGTCTTTTAGATGGTCTTGTCAACCGCTTACGACAAACCGTTCATAAGCAAAGGACGAGAAGTAACGTTATCTCTGCTGTAAACGTGTGCTAGCGTCAGCAGTCTTGCCACGCTAAAGGTCGTGCTGTTCCTCCAGCAGTCACTAGCCGCGCTGCAGTAAGGAGAGGCTGGAGTGCACAGACTGGGCGGCGCAGGTCCGCGCGGGCGGCCGTGAGTCAGCCGGCCGCGGCCGTGTAATTGCCGGCGTCAGCGCACGGGGGCGGCGCTTACTCAGGGCCCGGCCTAACGCGACACTTCCGCGAGCCCCAGACGGCCCGACGCCTGCCGGGGCAGGTGCGCCTCTGCGTGGAATGCGCGCCGACAAGCCGCTCCATCCGCTTCTCCCCCAGCGCACTGCGTGTGTCTCCGTTTCGTGCTTTCCGCCTTCAGTAACGTTTGTGAGAATCGAGACAACAACAATTATACACGTGACTGAAATCAATCTCGTTCTACAGTTCAAGTACCAGGTGGTTATGATTAAAGTCCAGTTACTCACGGAAATCTATTATCGGCTGTACTTGTATGATGGTAGTGAAACGTGGTAGATATGCTAATACGTTAATGCAGAACCAATTTACGTTCGGAAAAAATTAGTTCCAATTGTGGCCACCACGTGCAAATAAGGCGCTGTACGGCATCTCGTCGACACCACTGATGTTCCTGTTGAACAAACAGTGAAAGCAGCGGTTATGCCTTTCTTATTTCTGTCTACTTCCCATGCATAATTCATTACACAAGGAAACATTTCTGTATGTCTTTCTTGCATTCACAGCGCCAGATTTGCACCCCGTGGCCAAAATTGGATCTGATTTATTTCCAGCGTAAATCGGTTCCGCGTTATCATGTTAGAAAATCTGTCAAGTTTCGCTGCCATGTGGTAATTACAGCCCACACTGGAACCTTACGAGTAGTTGTACTTTCTTTATAACAACTGGTACTTGACAATAAACGGATATTTTAAAACGGTAAATGGACGAACGAATCATTCGGAAGTTTTTTTTATTTTTTTATTTTTTATTTTTTTAAAGCACAGGTCCATTCTCTTATTCAAGAAGGATCATCACACAGGCGTACAAAATCGCTCATGTCAATTGTCATAAGATTTTGTAAGACGTTTTATGCTCATGTACAGTAACCTTTCTGGAGCCTGAAAATTTCTTCTGTTAGCAGTCAATATGTATTCTGAAAACAACGACTGTATGAATCCCAGTTTCCTCTGTTCGGCTACGAGAACCAGAAGGCGGCGGATACCGACGCCGAGGTCGATGGCGTATTCCCTGACATCCGAAAGGCGTTCAGTACAGTTCCACACTGTCGCCTAATGAACAAACATGAGCGTGCCGTATATTGGACCAGCAGTGTAATTTGACTGATCAGCTCCTAGTAAGTAGGATATAGCACGTCAATCTTGACGAAACTACTCATACGTAAAAGGAACTTCGGGTGCGCCTCAAGTGAATGTCACTGGAGCATTACCTTTCAGTATATGACCTAGTGGATAATGTTCGAATATCGATCCACGCGGATAGGCTAGCGCATGAACACGCCGTCCGGGAATCGGTAAGACAAACCTGTCCTGAATTGCATCCACCTCGTGGATTGATTACGAGTGCTGACGAATCGCCTATCTTGGATGTGATTTTTAGGCGCTTTTCCACACTCCTGGAAATTGAAATAAGAACACCGTGAATTCATTGTCCCAGGAAGGGGAAACTTTATTGACACATTCCTGGGGTCAGATACATCACATGATCACACCGACAGAACCACAGGCACATAGACACAGGCAACAGAGCATGCACAATGTCGGCACTAGTACAGTGTATATCCACCTTTCGCAGCAATGCAGGCTGCTATTCTCCCATTGAGACGATCGTAGAGATGCTGGATGTAGTCCTGTGGAACGGCTTGCCATGCCATTTCCACCTGGCGCCTCAGTTGGACCAGCGTTCGTGGTGGACGTGCAGACCGCGTGAGACGACGCTTCATCCAGTCCCAAACATGCTCAATGGGGGACAGATCCGGAGATCTTGCTGGCCAGGGTAGTTGACTTACACCTTCTAGAGCACGTTGGGTGGCACGGGATACATGCGGACGTGCATTGTCCTGTTGGAACAGCAAGTTTCCTTGCCGGTCTAGGAATGGTAGAACGATGGGTTCGATGACGGTTTGGATGTACCGTGCACTATTCAGTGTCCCCTCGACGATCACCAGTGGTGTACGGCCAGTGTAGGAGATCGCTCCCCACACCATGATGCCGGGTGTTGGCCCTGTGTGCCTCGGTCGTATGCAGTCCTGATTGTGGCGCTCACCTGCACGGCGCCAAACACGCATACGACCATCATTGGCACCAAGGCAGAAGCGACTCTCATCGCTGAAGACGACACGTCTCCATTCGTCCCTCCATTCACGCCTGTCGCGACACCACTGGAGGCGGGCTGCACGATGTTGGGGCGTGAGCGGAAGACGGCCTAACGGTGTGCGGGACCGTAGCCCAGCTTCATGGAGACGGTTGCGAATGGTCCTCGCCGATACCCTAGGAGCAACAGTGTCCCTAATTTGCTGGGAAGTGGCGGTGCGGTCCCCTTCGGCAATGCGTAGGATCCTACGGTCTTGGCGTGCATCCGTGCGTCGCTGCGGTCCGGTCCCAGGTCGACGGGCACGTGCACCTTCCGCCGACCACTGGCGACAACATCGATGTACTGTGGAGATCTCACGCCCCACGTGTTGAGCAATTCGGCGGTACGTCCACCCGGCCTCCCGCATGCCCACTATACGCCCCCGCTCAAAGTCCGTCAACTGCACATACGTTTGACGTCCACGCTGTCGCGGCATGCTACCAGTGTTAAAGACTGCGATGGAGCTCCGTATGCCACGGCAAACTGGCTGACACTGACGGCGGCGGTGCACAAATGCTGCGCAGCTAGCGCCATTCGACGGCCAACACCGCGGTTCCTGGTGTGTCCGCTGTACCGTGCGTGTGATCATTGCTTGTACAGCCCTCTCGCAGTGTCCGGAGCAAGTATGGTGGGTCTGACACACCGGTGTCAATGTGTTCTTTTTTCCATTTCCAGGAGTGTACTTCGACGGTACCCACGTACCGCCTCAGATACAAGCTACGCAAAAAGTTAGAAAATGTTCTCACACTTGAACATGAGAACTACTGTAGGGGTAGACATATGGTGTAAATAAATTATGTCCCTGGCGAAGTGGTGGTGTCGGGAAGGGATTTCGAACACCTGTTGTTGGTTCAAATGGCTCTGAGCACTATGGGACTTAACCTCTGAGGTCATCAGTTCCCTAGAACTTAGAACTATTTAAACCTAACTGACCTAAGGAAATCACATACATCCATGCGCGAGGCAGGATTCGAGCCTGCGGAGCCTGCGACAGTAGCGGTCGCGCGGTTCCAGACTGAAGCGCCTAGAACCGCTTGGCCAAACCGGCCGGCAGCACCAGTTGTCACTATCATGCTAAAACCCATGTAATAATGCCAACCCTGTAGAGAATTAGAAAAAATTCGAAGGAGTAAGAGGAATGATATTAGAAACTCCGTGACCGTGTTCGTCGACGATACCGTTATAAACTGATCGCAGAAAAAAAAAAAAAAAATCACCTTCGCTGTTTAGTCCCCCTTAAACATCCCAACAACCACCACCAAAAAAATCACAACACCAAAAAATGAGTCATGTAGAGTAATGAACTTTTTGGGATGCATTTGTCTAAAAAACGTATTTAAGTGATTAATATTGTAGTATCAGAGGTCAGTGTCAGCGCAACATAAGCCATTGCAAATGTGAAATGCTGGTACATTAATAACGGTTGCAACCGCCAGAACGTTGACAGAAAGCATGCAGACGTGCATGCGTTGTGTTTTACAGGTGCCGGATGTCAGTTTGTGGAATTTAGTTCCATGCCTGTTGTAGTTGGCTGGTCAATACAGGAACAGTTAATGCTGTTTGTAGATGACGCTGGAGTTTTCGTCTGATGATTTTCCGTATGTGTTTGACTGGAGACAGATCTGGTGATCGAGCAGGCCAAAGCAACATGACGACACTCTGTAGAGCATGTAGGATTAAAGCTGCGGTATGTGGACGAGCGTTGGCTCTGAGCACTATGGGACTCAACATCTCAGGTCATAAGTCCCCTAGAACTTAGAACTACTTAAACCTAACTAACCTAAGGACATCACACACACCCATGCCGAGGCAGGATTCGAACATGCGACCGTAGCAGTCCTGCGGTTCCAGACTGCAGCGCCAGAACCGCTAGACCACCGCGGCCGGCAGGACGAGCGTTGTTCTATTGCAAATTATCCCCTGGAATGGTGCTCATGACTGGCAGCAAACTGGTCGATCCACCCGAATTACGCACAAATTTGCCGTCAGACGGCATGGGATAACCACCAGAGTGCTCCTGTTGACATACGAAATCACACGCCATACCGTAGCTCCATGTGTAGGTCCAGTTTGTCTACCACGCGGACAGATTGGTTGCAAGGCCTCAGCTAGTTTCCTAAGGAACATAGGCCTATCTTGTCACCGAGGTAGAACCAGCTTTCATCAGACCTCCACCCTGCCCTCCAATAAGCTCTCGTTTGACACCACTGAACTGACGGTAGTTTGGAGTCAGTGGAATGCACACTACAGCGCATCTGGCTCGGAGCTCTCCTTGAAGTAACCTATTTGTATCAGCTCGTTGTATCACCATCGTGCCAACTGCTGGTCCGACTGTTGCTGCAGACGCAGTACGATGTGCCAGAGCCATACGCCGAATACGGTGGTCTTCCCTCTGTGCAGTGCCACTTGTCCATCCGTAGCCCGGTCTTCTTGCTACCGAACATTCCCGTGGCTACCGCTGTCAGCAATCATGTACAGTGGCAACATTCCTGCCAAGTCTTTGTGCAATATCGCGGAAGAAACATCCAGCTTCTCGTAGCGCTATTACATAAACTCGTCCAAACTTGTGAGGTTCTGATACTGGAGTCTTTGTCACCTTAAAGGCATTCTTGACTAACCAGAGGTTCGAGTCCTCCATCGGGCATGGGTGTGTGTGTGTTGTCCTTAGCGTAAGTTATTTGATTTAGGTTAAGCAATGCATAAGCTTAGAGACCGATGACCTCCGCAATTTGGTTCCATAATACCTTACCACAAATTTCGAAAATTACTAACATCAACTCACCACGTCCAATATCAAACGTAAGCTAACGACCATTATAGCATGTATTTAAAGCAAGCCTGATTTGCATCCACATTGTAGCGCTACTGACACCACTCCTATGCGACTGGCGCGAAATTTTAATAGACATTATTTTCAGATGTAGAAACATGTTTACCGACTTTCGCTCATGTCGCACAAATCCTCCTCGTTTCTGAAATTTTCTTCCGTCAGTACGTCAGTATATATAGAGAAGCCACAATGCTACAAAAATATAGGGAAATGCAGAGGACTGCCAGTTGAGACTCAAAGTAAACAAATGTAACATACTGTTTATGATAAGGCAGAAAGACTCGTTATTGTATGATTAAAAGATTCCCGATCAAGCACTGGAATCAGTAACATTCGTTAAATATGTCAGAGAATGCGTACAGAGCGATTAAAAGTGGAACGACGACGTAGAACAAATCACAGAAAACACTATCAAGCTACGCGTATGTAGGCGAGTTATTCGGCCACCTAGAACCGGTAGGAGATTAATTTGTTTGTGCTGCTGTATACTAGATGGCGGGCCCAGGACCGAGGCGCAGCATAGCCGGGTCTGCTGAAGCGACAGTTGCTGGTCAGCGCATATACAGAGACCAACAGCGTTGGCCGGAAACGCGTAAAACGAATGTGCAGGGAATGTGGACGTCGGTTCGTCCCATGGTGTGTGCAGTAGATGCAGAGCTCAAGATCGTCTGAAGCATAGCTACTTACAACTTTTACAAATTGTGTAATAAATCACAGTTACATAAAAGAGCAAAACCGAATACATTTGCAGTCTCAGGAAAATGAGGCGCATCCAATGAAACAATGATATTTTCGATAAAATATTTCAGTGACGAAATATTTTCACCATGAACTTTAGAACTAGGAACTTTTAAGTCGTCATGTGATTTCAACAAACGGTATCTTAGATAATAGCACTGCACTGTAGCTACGATCCCTGAAAGCTCTGTATCTGCAACTATTTTCTTTATTCATTTCTTACGTTTTTGAATGTTTTCCATACTGTAAATATTTCTCAGAACATCCTATCCTCTGCAAATAACACAGCAACTGAAGGCAGCCTGAAAACCTCGTATCTTCTCATGCTTGTGTAGTTGTTTGATGAATATGTTACTATTTTTACCAGTAATTGTATTTGAATTTCATTATAGTCGATATAAAAATAATAATAAATAATTTAAAAGTGTCAACTACATTTATTATCTGACACTACTATTGCAAAGAGTGCCAAAAGTCGCTTCAAGCAAGTATATATAAATAATTGTTTAAATAATAGTTAACAATATTTTGTTGTCATATAATGTGAATGCACTTACGTAAGAATACTAGTTTATTTATTTGTGAACAAACATATATTTGTACTTTGCACCGTTTCCTAGTTAATTAGCATGAAGTTAGCGAATCAGGACGTTGCACGCGCTCGTCAGTTGTTCTCATAGCGTAGATGATAGTGTACGAGACTGCTCAGCCTTTGGCTCGAGTTCGATCCTTACTACCGTCTCATGTTTAATTTTTGAGTCACTCTTTTGTTCGGTCTTAGGAAACGAAACGAAGAACATGTTTCAGAACACAGTCACTGGCGGGGTGGTTTAATGAGCTCGCGCAACGGCCTGATTGGCTAATTTTATTGCTAATTAACTCAGAATCAGTGCAACGTGCAGAATTCCTTCTAAAAATTATTTTCCAGCACAACATACCCTAGAACACCCTTAAAAGCTTTTATAACTGTTTCTGACCACTCTGTACATCGATACAGCACAGTGTTAAGGCGGGTCATGAGAACACGATCCCCTACTAAAAGAAAATTCAAACGAATGGATTTCCGGTGAAATAAGCACTATAGATTCACTTTTTTTCAGAGTGGTGGCAGGTATTGATAGAATTGTAGAACGGAACGCACGCAAAATCAGAAACAAAAGGAACACTGTTATACTTTTCTTATACAGTACCAGGTAAATATAGGTGCTGTATCAGATATGTGGCTAAAAGGCTAAAAATGATGAACAGTAGGTGCGAAATACAAGATAATTTGTTCTCGTATAAAGACTGAGTGAGGACAAAGAAAGTGGAGATCTTCGATTGCCAACTACCGGATTCTGGAGCGACTTTGCATACGACAAGTCGTACCGTTAATTTAGCCGTTGTGTTGAGATCATGCATGGTAGCTGTACCTATAGATCTGTTGAGCGCTTCTGTTAACACAATAAGAGATCCTCAAAAGGCACTACGCGATTTTCATGCTAACATCTCATCTTGGGAGACAGAGCTGGCGAACATTAACCGGAATCATACCTTATGTTGCTTTCTTCGAAGATTTTGCGCAGAACCCGCGCATTCCTTACCTCATCATTTCATCTGATTTTCAACCTTCTTCTGTAGCACCACATCTCAAACGCATCTATTCTCTTCCGCTTCGGTTTTCCCACAGGTCGTGGTTTACTATCATACGATGCTCTGCTCCAAACGTACATTCTAAAAAAATTTTTCCTCTGATTAAGGCCTGTATGCGATACCAGTATTCTTCTTTTGGCCAGGTATGCCAACTTTGCTTGTGCTAATCTGCTTATCATTTCCTCCTTCATACGTCATGCGTTATGTTGCTTCCAAGGTAGATGATTCCTTTACCTCGTGATCACCAATTTTGATGTTAAGCCTCTCGCTATTCTCATTTCTCTTGTTTCTTATTACATCCGTTTTCTACGATTTACGCTCAATCCGTCAAATCTAATTACACTGAACTATAGCTCATCTACGCATCTGGCAGCATCTAACCAGCGAGAAAATGACGTGGAACTGTGTTTTGTTTCGGCTTCACTGTCTTTAGATTTTACTTGACCGGCTACTGCCGAAGCACTCGAATAGGCTGTGTCAAGAAGTGTTCCACTAGAACTGTATTCGAAAATTACATGATTGATTGTTTTACATATCAGCTTTAACTTACATTCTTTGCATTTAGCACAACCTGCAGTTCACCATAAACATAGTTTTTTGTCAGAGTCATCCTTCTTTAGTAGCTTTAAAGGTGGGTGTTACACTAACAACTATCTCTGCTTAATCTGTGAGCTTCACCGTTCAATTACGTATGCAAGATAAAAATTCTATACCTGTTTATCGACTGCGGACTTCAAATTTTATCTTTGCGTCAGTCTGTGTGGTGGTCGGGAAGTAATCTTTGGGTTCTGGATGAGCTGACCGGTATGGTCACGCCCCACCCGCATCTACTTCTTGGTCACAGGCTTGAACAGGTACTTCACTGCTCTGGCGAGTGTGGCGGAAGATTTTGTTTTGCGGTCTGATTGAGTGGTTGTCTGTTTGCGGGTTTACAGTATGGTAAGATGTAATTAGATGGTGTACAATATCAGCAAATTAATTTTGTAGCATTAGTTCGGAATTCGTTCACGAAAATTGGTTGTTCGTGTAGAATAATTTTATTCGTATCGCAAAATTGAAGATAAGGAATTTCAATGAAATTTACATCGCTTGGAATTGTGTCTCCCATGTGGATTTCTGTTCTTTATGCTTTTTTTCGGAGAGACGGTTTCGACACTTGGTACAGAACCTATTTGTTTCTAACTCATCCTAATGGCAGAAGATTGAGAGAGGACATACTTTTAATAAAACACGGGATGTGTAGATGTACTCATTTACAGTACCACATCACGCTCCATATCAATGAACCTTTGTCAGTGTTTTGCGACTTATATAGATCCTGTTTTGTTTGATTTTCTCACATATTGAATCTTGGTGTGCCATGAAAGAGATGTGATCGTGGTTTGCGTACCTTTGGAGACGATTATGTGGATTTATATTCGAAAGTCCTTTCAAATAAGTTTTTCATTGCTACTCACTTTTCTATTTAGACGAGTTTACACCGACTTGCACTTAGCAGTTAGCATGTGATTACTCGCTATGAGACGTACAGTATCGGTTGAGATGTTTGACATAGCCTTAAAATAATATGTATCCGATTCCCAGTGACCTACAGGGAAGGGAAGCACTCCATAAAATCAAGAAAATTTAAAAGAAACAAAAGCACGCAGTACATAACATCTTACTAAGAGGAATTAACTAGAGGTGGCCTAGTTAAGCATGAAAATACAGGCGCCTCACATTTATATTAATGGTGGTAGCTATCAAACTACAGATGGGAAATAATGGTATTGCCATGAGGCATCAAACAAGATGATTTACTCACTGAATCAAGTACATAAACATTTAATGTTGGACAAGGGTAGCAAACACAAACTACAGCTTTGTCGCTGGTGGGTGAACACGAAAATGAATAAAATGAAACTACTTCTTGAATGTAATCAATGATTTTGAAAAAGGTTAGTGAGTTGAAGAAAAGGTCCTGAAAAAGCTTGAAGGAACGCCAGTACTTTTGCCAAAGTGTATGATGGGTGCAACTAGCTAGCTATGAGAATTAGATCTGCAGAATGAAACCCAGATTTAAATTAACTAATTTCATGTTCTCCCCATATCAGTAGCTACACCGATTGTGTATGCTTACCACTCTTTAGGTGTGCGTGTGTAGAAGGTTGCTACATTGTTGGCTGAAAATTCTAAGTTCAGTTCAGCCTCTGTTCTCTGTTCTAAGCCCGACACGTCTCTGCCTGCAGCTCCCTGCAACGATCCATAGCTAGTGTGTTGTTGACGGTCTCTCAAAGTGAAGACTGTTCTCACTTTCTGACTTTACTCTCCTAAACTTAGCTAGTTCTACCAGCATCGGAATCTCTCCACACCACTGTAGCAGAACTTTTGAGTTCTGACCTTTGATAAACAAATTTATCAATTTCATTTTCTTCTGGAAATTGTCATGGTTAATCAGTTGTGAAGAACGCAGGAGGCCTCGCACGCTGCGTGACAGACTTTCAATCGTAATCAACCAAAAGCCCTGTGCGTCTGCATGTGTAGGATCTCATTCCTTTTACCAAAATGTAGAACCTGAACAAACATACCAGCAAGGTGCGCCAGAGCTCAACGGCTGCTCCCCTACTAAAAGTACAGGTGTTTTCACGTGGCCTCCAGAATTTTAGCTAGTTAAATAGCATTCCTTTTCACTTCTCACACAGTGCAATTTTTATGGTGAGCCACACAGCCCTCTGGGCACTTTAACTGTGTGGACAGTGCAGGAAGTTTCCCTCTGTTCTGTACCTGCACGAAGAATGGCTTTCCGTGCCAAACGACTTTACTACTCTAGCGCTAACTTCCCTTCAACATGCCACCTAAAATGCCTGGTGCAATGACAAGGATTCCTCACCGGGTCAAGAAAAAGGAGAAAAAGAAATAATTAACAGTCCAATTATTGGCAGTAATGAATACAGCTTGCTGTTTTCATGCAGCACAAACAATATCACAGTTGAATTCACGGTATTTAACCTATACAACTTGCATACCTGTGACTGTGAGAAAAAAGGCTGAAAAACAGAGAAGACAACTGGGTATGACTTTATTTACTATTGGGAACTGCACATTAAATGCCGGCCGGAGTGGCCGAGCGGTTCTAGGGGCTACAATCTGGAACAGCGCGACCGCTACGCTCGCAGGTTCGAATCCTGTCTCGGGCATGGATGCGTGTGATGTCGTTAGGTTAGTTAGGTTTAAGTAGCTCTAAGTTCTAGAGGACTGATGACCTTAGAAGTTAACTCCTATAGTGCTCAGACCCATTTTTGCACATTAAATTATAGAACAGGTTACATGACAGATTGGGAATAAGCTGCCGCGTAACAGTACGACTTGCCTTCAGCAATTGGTAGACTTCTTATGGATTTCTCGCTACAATTATTATTAAAACTAGGGTGAATAACTGTATTATACTTTTCGCTTCTTAGTATGAACTTTCATAAGAAAAAGTAGGTTTTGAAGATGATATAACTGGCAACGTAACTGTTGTTCTATAAAAAGTTTGATTATTTAATGTCTTGCAGTTGTGAATTATTGTAACAGAATACCGATCCCACGGCACATGTCTATAATCAACGTTGCTATACACAGTTTAATGCGTGGAGTTATGTTTTTTATGGTTACTCAGGTTCACGTAAATTCAGTTTCCTTTTTCTACGCCCATTGCAAATCATTGGACGAAGTATGCATTCTTTGCCTAGATTATATTCTACAACTCTTTCCACTCAGATTGTGTTACTAGTTTAGTTCATGGATCTAAATCTTGTCTATAACCGGGAATATTTTTAATTGAGGTCATATCTAGACTTCCTTTCATAAGTCATCCGTTTTCAGAACCTAGCAGAACCTTACAAGCTGTAATAACAGACTGAAATCGAAGTCATTGATAATAGAAAAACTGAATACCTTAGAAGAGGGGCTGTGTATGTGGGCTTCGTCTGCTGTACTGAAGAAGATTCGGTAGCTTTAATGCTGCAAACCATATTATTCAAACCTAAAACTGCACCACTACAAGTGTAGTGGAATGACAAATGCACAGCAGCATAATCTCAAACAACTTGAACTAACTCAAATCGGATGCAGCTAGAAGTTAAGAGACTACTCGAACACATAAAGGAGATGGAATGGTTCTGACTTCTGATATTACGTTGGAACACATCTTGGTACAGCGAACAGATGTATTCCATAGAACTTAATTTAGCCTCTTCCTGCTCAACACACACCGCATTAAATCCAAACTTACAGCTTATACAATATTCTGATTTATGCAGAAAGCGGAACGCTGGCAGATGGTTTCCTTAAGAAATGGACTTGCCGGTGGCAATGTTATTCCCATATTAGGGGCTAATGGAATAAGTATATTAGACATAAAATCTTTAGTGGTGATATTTACCAGTTACTGGTTTCCAGACTCGTACTGTGAGCATAGGACCATATGACTTTTCTGCCCACACTCGGTTAAATATTTCGATTTTTTTTATTGATCCAATTAAGATGGAACTTGCTATTTAAACAAGCTACAAAGTAAGTTTGTTGCTTTCGCTAATGGCAGTTAAGGAGCAGACAAATCTACTGCCACACTATTACAGTCTGCCTGTGGTTGGTTCGGCTCCTGATCTGGCGTTACATGGCCCTGAAAAGTGCCCATACGAAGTACTCTTACTTTATTTTCATATCCTTGTAGCCAAGGCAACGAACTCCGTATCGCTGTTATAACAGACATATATATATATATATATGTGTGAGAGAATGCGGCAGAATGTTTTTTGCCATTGTGATAAATGATTAGGAGTGGCGTCAGTCGCTGTGAACAGTTCCTATGAAATTGAGTTGTTTCTTTAAATTGTAAGATGTTTATATCGATAAAGAATTAAATATTCATTTCTAACTATTAGACCCTTGTCGAAAAGTATTCAGTTAGGGGTCATCTGTTATCTGTATAATTTTGACCCTCACAGTTTGGAATAGCCTACGCTGAAAGTCCGTTACTAATATTACTGATTTTCAAGGAGTTGCAAAAGAGCCGTCGCTTGTTTGAGTTTCAATCACATTTACTAAAGGAACTTATGCACCAGCGGCGGGCATGTAGTGAAAATGAAGACGCCAATCATATCTTCACTATTAATGGCATGGCTTATCTTGTACATGTTTTAAGTCAACATGGAAACCTGGTTACAATTATGAAACGTGCACAATGTTGCGTACTGTTGCTAACAAACGATAACTGTTTGTCGGATTGCAGTGTGCTATCTGTTATTAACATAATAGCGGAGGCATTGGAGAACGCTCTGGGATACTTGCGATATGTGCATTTGTTTTGGAGGATTATGTTCAGCAGAAATCCGTCTGAAGTTAGTGGTTGTTTGTAAGAGTCTTCTCCTTCATTCACAAGATTGAAATATGAGTAACTGGAGTCGTCTTTTTCCTTTAGTTGGTAGGTGGTGTTCACGTGAAGGCTATCAGAAAGCACAAATGCGAAAAAAGAGATATTATGGTACTGTACAAATGTCGAATGAGGATGTACGAAATACTGGGAGAAACGTACGGTTTATTTTACATCAAAAGTTAACTGTGACGAAGCTTCGTACAGTATTTTGTAGACTGCTGACAAAAAGGAGACGCGAAGACAGAAATTTCAGCAATGTTGGGACCGTTATTAAAAGAATCTAACTGATTTTATTCTGCGATTTGTTATGGTGATTGAAATTCGTGATCACCCTTCCACGTAAGAAAGATATCAGCATTTGAAATCATAAGCCATGACAAAAAAGCGTAGTTGATTTCATCTGCTGAGGAAGTTATGTATAAAACTTTTCACTATAATGTCTAGAGAGCTTAACTTTCTTGATTTGAAGCGAACAGTTTTAACAGCACTTTTTGAGCATATTCATGCCATACAGCCGTTACCACAGTAGCTTTACAGTTCAACTTGACGCTCTCAATTAGCCATGTGGCCAATGGTTTTGTATTCTAAGATGTAAAGGGTATTGTGCTCACTGATTACCTCGGAGATGGGTAAAATGCAAATGGCGAGTTCCATTTGGATCTTCCGGTTCAAGTCGATTACTAGGTTCAGATTATACAGGAAAAAGATATGGTTCAAATGGCTCTGAGCACTATGGGACTTAACATCTACGGTCATCAGTCCCCTAGAACTTAGAACTACTTAAACCTAACTAACCTAAGGACATCACACAACACCCAGACATCACGAGGCAGAGAAAATCCCTGACCCCGCCGGGAATCGAACCCGGGAACCCGGGCGTGGGAAGCGAGAACGCTACCGCACGACCATGAGATGCGGGCGGAAAAAGATATACTTGCCCACCAATGCGCTGTGGGATAGGGAAACTCCAGTAATTAGATGTATGAATTATTGAAGCATGTGCCTTGTTCCATATAACTGGCATCGTCTGACTACCACCATAGTGAATATTTATTTTGCAGATCATCCAGACTGGAATCCCCGAGAAGTAATCTCTTCACTACAGAAAAAGTGTTGGAGAAAGTCTTTGGCCTGAAATGAAACTACGCATAAAAGAATATGCAACTTTTATCTACCAGTACGTATTTTTTAAATTCTATGTACAACTGCTTTTTTTTGCGTAATGTAAGTGGATTGGATGGACGTTGATTTGAATCTGATAATATTTTGTAGTGTTATTATGCTACGAACATGGTCAACTTTCGTGTCCATTGTATTATATTTTCCTACTTTTGTACTGGGAAGTGGAGCGACCTCGTGCCCTAATATTCAGGTCTCTTACCTGCCCATGTAAGGCACCTGCGCATTTCTTCGCACGCAGCCAGCAGTAGCATTAGTACCGCGACAGTCACTTACAACCGCTGACGGTCAGGTTCTCCGTAAAGGACGCCTACTGCCTGCCAAATGAGCGAGTCGAGGTTTCTCTAGAAGTGGTAATTAGTCGTGCGCCGGACAGGGACATGAGGCAACTGTCCGGACGCATTGTCACTTCGCCGCCGCCTGTCCACAAGTGTTCCATTGTCACACAAAGTGCAGTGCCACGCCTTCGTTATGGCAGCGCTAACAACACAACGCGACGGAACAGGTCGACAAGTTAGTTCTTGTGCAGTGTCTTAACTCAGTTCTCTCCGAGCGTTAATATATTCCAGTTACAGCTGACAGAAACTTTCATTATAATTAAAATACAAGTAGCAAAGACTTAAAATATGCTGTTTCGGATTGTATACAAATTCGTTATATGCATATTCATGAAACGTACTAACGAATTTTCAGGCGCTTGGATTGCGTATTTCAGTGAACGCATGCTTCTTGAGCAATCAAGTTAGAGAAATACAGACAGAATCCTTTTACCGGCAATAAAGATATAGAATTTGTGCTGCACTATCTAAATTTATTGTGGAATTTTAGACAGATTTATACATCTATCGAGTCAGATGTATGGGTGTGTATTTACCATAGAAGCACGCGAAACAAAGATAACACAGCACATGAGTAGACGCACTGATGTGATACATGGTAAGATTTAGTGCTGTCATTCACAATTCAAGTGGGATACAGGATATCTACTAGAATACCAGAAAATTCGTTTTATTTTCCACCCAACCTACAGTGATCGAAGTATTTATTTGAATGCTAATGGAATTCGTTATGAAAACACTTAGTCTGCAGTCCTGCGTGTATTAAATGTCAATAAAACACTGTTATGAACGAGTAACTCCTCACAAAGTATGTTTACTTTCTTAGTATGTTTGCTTATGCAGGTAGAATCTCAGCTTCTCATTTGCTTCACTGTTTCTTCCGTAACTTAGTTCTGATGCTTGACTAACTACGAAACATTGAAAATTGTTAAAAAGAGAAAGCCGCATTAGGCTTTTGCTGCTAGGAAATGAAAGAATTATTTGACTTCAGTCTCATTTATAATTTGTAACTGATACATATATGATTAGGGATAAGTGGTCTGAGGATTTAGGCGCCCGATGTAAAAGTTCTCATTAAGCACATATCGTATCTTAGTTTCGTATAATACAGCAGTCGATTATTTCCTCAAAACATACTTCTAAAACTGTAACTTCCGCGGAAATTCCTCCCGGATTTAGGGTAGTGAAACAACGCTGAATTCATTTCTTTCAAATCTACACCACTATTGGTAGAAATTTTTACAGTTCAAAATGAAAAAAGAACGAAGATGATACCGATATAGCTATGAACAATGTTATTATGACAGGACACTAAACCCCGTTTGGCGAGGAATTTCTTGTAAATAATCTGGATGGAAACAGAATTACGACATCTTAAACGATTCGGGATGTGTTTGATGTTGACAAATTACGCAACTAACCTCTTATATTGTAGATAGCCATTTATTCGTGTTTGCAGGTGCTCCACTGGGAGCGAAAGAGCACAGTTCATAAACGTCCTTTGTAGTGCTTGTGTTCGGCACGGCTACGAATACCAAAATACTGTCTTTCATGAAAGAATTTACTGAGAAGAAATGGGAAATCCAAATGATTAGTTCTCAGTTCTTTGCTAATATTACGTATCATTCACAAACGTTGGTGCTTGAATATATTTCGTCTGGCTGTCGGCCAGAGTGGCTGACCTGTTCTCTTCGCTAGTCATTCCGCGTAATTGCTACAGCGATCCTACATATCGTATATCATACATCAAAGGTTTCTGTTGTAAGATGTTTACCTCGGCGGATGCACGGCTTTTAAACACAAACTCGTCGAATTTTTCCGTCTTATAATCAGACAGCACACTACAGTGTTCACTTTATGGTTACGATAACGTTAGAGCCGAGCTTCGTAAGAGAGCGTTCAGTTGTTTATGCAAATAGTTTCAGACACTTACAGCATTCGATTTATTTCACCATTGTCAAGTTGTCGGTACTACACGCTGTTGGCAGTGGATGACTCGTTTATTACAGAGGCGCATATACAACGCCACTAACAATTAATTTCTTCTCTCAATGCGTCTCTGGGTCATCGTTTGTTTCAGAGTCTACCGACGATATAAGATTTACTCATCACGATTTCTCCATTATCTGTCAAACAACAACATTGTAAAAATATCCAGCAATTTAAAATCACGACCATAATGTGATTAGTGTGCGAAACTAATCCTAGACATTGAAATAGGATACTGTACAGTACGCAAAACGGGGCCAAGTATTGGCGAAGTCAGCGAAGGCATATTGTGTTCGGAGCTTTAAGCGCATTGCTTTCAGTGCTGAAGAGTATCCCTCCGCCTAACGACAAAATTTGGCGGTCATTCACTGGTCTGAGGCTTTCGAGTCATTTTCCTCGCCCTAATTGGCAACGTTACTGCCTATTCTATTTAATGTTCTATCGATGGCGCATTATTTGCAATGATACCAGAAAATGGGGAAGAGTGGGGGAGTTTCGTGGGGTGAGTAGCTGCTCTGGCAATTTACGATTTTCATCTGTAATTCACGGTTCATTTTGATATCAAAGCAACGACTTTTCAAAAAGAGAGCGACGGTTGTTTTTTCGCGTCTGTTTTGAAACCAAGTGCTACAAAAATTAAATGATGAAAAGTCAGTTTCCTTTTTCCTTTTGCCTTGCTGTGCTGCTACTGTGAACGGCTGAGCACAAAGGGAAACTACAGCTGTAATTCTCCCCTAGTGCATGCAGTTCCACTGTTTGGCTAAGTGATGACGGAATCCTCCTGGGTAAAATAGTCCAGAGGAAAAAAAGTTCCCCATTCGGTTCGTTTCCTTTTTTTGGTCATCAGTCTCCTAGTCTTCTGACTGATTTGGTGCCTTCCGCCACGAATTCCTCTCCTGTGCCAGACTCTTCATCTCAGAGTAGCACTTGCAACCTACGTCCTCAATTATTTGCTGTATGTATTCCAATCTCCTTCTCCCTTATCCTCTGCAGCTTCTATGGAAGTTATTCCGTCATGTCTTAAAAGATGTCCTACCATCCTATCACTTCATCTTGTCAGTCCTTTCCAAATATTCCTTTCCTCGCCGATTTTAGTGATATCCTCTTCATTCCTTGCCAGATCAGTCCAACCAATTTTCAACATTCTTTTGTAGTACCACATCTCAAATGCTTCGATTCTCTTGTGTTCCAGTTTTTCCATAGTCCATGTATCACTATCGTACAATGCTGTGCTCCCATTCTCAGAAATGTCTTCCGCAGATTAAGGTCTATGTTTGATACTAGCAGACTTCTCTTGACCAGGAACGCTCTTTTTGTCAGTGCTAGTCTGCCTGTGATGTCCTCCTAGCTCCGTCCATCATAGGTTATTTTACTACCTAGGTAGCATAATTCCTTAACTTCATCTACTTCATTATAATCAACTCTGATGTTAAGTTTCTTGCTGTTCATATTTCTAATACTTCTCGTTACTTTCGTCTTCCTTCGATTTAGTCTCAATCCATGTTCCGTATTCATTAGAATGTTCATTGCATCCTTTAAGTCTTCTTCACTTTCATTGCGGATAGCAATGTCATTAGCGAATATTATCATTGACATCCATCCACCTTCAATTTCAGTTCCACTCCTGAACCTTTCTTTTACTTCCGTTATTGCTTCTTAGATATGTAGATTGACAGTAGGGGTGAAAGACTACAACCCTGTCTTACACGCTTTTTAATCTGAGCACTTTGTTCTTGGTCGCTCTCAATTATTGTTTCCTCTTGGTTCTTGTACATATTGTATATTAACCGTCAGTCCCTAGGACTTATTCCTATTTGTCTCAGAACTTCGAACATTTTGCACCATTTAACACTGTCGAATGTTTTTTTTCCAGGTCGACCAATCTGATGAATGTGTCTTGATGCCGGCCGGTGTGGCCGAGCGGTTCTAGGAGCTTCAGTCTGGAACCGCGCGACCGCTACGGTCGCAGGTTCGAATCCTGCCTCTGGCATGGATGTGTGTGATGTCCTTAGGTTAGTTAGGTTTAAGTAGTTCTAAGTTCTAGGGGACTGATGACCTCAGATGTTAAGTCCCATAGTGCTCAGAGCCATTTGAACCATTTTTTTGTGTCTTGATTTTCCTTTAGTCTTGCTTTCGTTATCAATCGCAACGTCAGAACTGCCTCTCTGGTACCTTCGTCTTCCCTAAAGGCAAAATTATTGTCATCTAAATCCTCAATTTTCTTTTCCATTCTTCTGTATATTATTTTTGTTAGCAACTTGGATTTTTCTCACGCTTGGCAGCTCTTGCAGTCTTCGGAATTCTGTGGATGGTCTTTTTCTGAAAGTCAAATGGTATATAGCTGGACCAAATATTTTACACACCGACATGAGTAGTCGCTTTGTTGCTACTTTACCCGATCATTTTTGAAATTATGGTGGAATGTTGTCTATTACTTCTGTTTTATTAAATCTTAAGTCTTCCAAAATTCTTTTAAATTCTGACTCTAATGATGAATCCCCTATCTCTTCTATATAAATACGTAATCGCATAAGTCTTCCCGCTCACAGAGGTCTTCAGTGTACTCTTTACACCTGTTAGCTCTCTCCTCCGCATTTAACAGCGGAATTCTCATTGCACTCTTAATGTTACCATCCTTGCTTTCAGTTTCACCGAACGTTATTTTGACTTTTGTATACACTGCGTCAGTCCTTCCAACAATCATTTCTTTTTCGATTTCTTCATATTTTTCATCGAACCATTTCGCCTTAGCTTCGCTGCATTTCCTGTTTGTTTCATTCTTAAGTCACTTGTATTTCTGTATACCTGACTTTCCCTGAACATTTTTGCACTTCCTTCTGTCATCCATCAGTTGAAGTATTTCTTCTGTTACCTATGATTAGTATCTGATCCTGGGTATGCTCACAATCTAGCATCTGATTTCTGGATGATGTGATCTAACTGAAATGTTGCCGTGTCTGCCGACCTTTTCCAAGCATACCCCCACCTCTTGTGGTTCTTTAACAGAGTATTCGCTGTTACTAGCTGAAATTTATTACAGAACTCAAATTCTCCAGTAACCGTTTCTTCTACTCCTTCTTCTACAACCGAATTCCAGTCCCCCGAGAATATTAGATTTTCATCTTCCTTTATCTACTGAATTGTCTGTGCAGTATCCTCATAAGTTTTCACGATCTCTTCTACTACCGTTAGCGACGTCAGCATGTATACTTAAACCATCGTTGCCAGTGTTGCTTTGCCGTCAATTCTGATGAGAACAACCCTATCACGGAATTGTTCACAGTAACACCCTTGTAACACCCCACCCGTCACTTATCTGGTTTTGGTGTGTGTTCACCCCAGGTAATTTACTAACAGATCAACAGAGAGTGCAAAACTGCCGCAATATCGGATAACGCAAAGAAACTAATAAGGCCCTGTGACTCCTGATTGAACTGCGGTGGCAGTGTTGACATTAATTGATTCAGAACTGATCCCTTTTAATTAAAAAGGGGTGCAAATTGATGTTATATTCAGCTATTGAACACCAGTTGCAAATGTTGAACATAAAATTAATGAAGAAAGTGACTTGGGATTTCAACTACTTGATTGAAAACAGATGCAGTCGATTAGCACAGATTTATTTTAACTCACGACCTTCAATCATCAAATTGCATGACTCTCCTAACAAGCAGTGGTAATAAATTGCGTTTGCATGGAGTAAAGCGCGATAATTCAAAAGTAATTCCTATTGTCTGACCCAGACGTAATGCGAAGTGCGAGAAGAATTCTACAATACACGGCCCATGAAACCCTCGTGGAAACTTTGCCGACGTGATCCAACAAATTAATCAGTGGCCGGAGCGGGCGCAATAGCACCGAATTCAGCGTGGCGGAGCGGCGTCGTTGTGTGGACGTCGGACGACTTCATGGTGCTGCAAGGCTGTGCTCGTCTATTCACTCCTAGCTATCTTGCTCAGTACATAGCTGAACCAAAAATTCCTATCTCCAAGCTCAATCGTTCCCTTTGTTAAGTCCTAAACTACAGAGATGCTCACTCTTTCTCAGGCAAGCTGAGTCAAGAACGCCGCGTCCGCACTCTAGGCAAGCTGGGAACGCAAGACCTCTACGGAGACTTCTCACAGTCCGCTCTTCGCCTCGGTTTCCCCTCCAGCAAAATCACTTACGCCAATTCCAGCGCAAGTCGCATTAATTATGCATCGCTTCCCAGCGCCGACCAATGCCTGCTCTGGGAAGTGAACAAATTCCCACAAAATTTCCCTTCCTCTCAACTTCTGTTATTTAGCTCCTCCCAGGCCACCCATCAAGGTTAGCGTCTGCACAACACCAAGTTTTCCGGAACTCTGACTCCCAGGAGAGTACTTCAAATTCCTTGGTCCTATGTTCCCATCGGAGGCTGGCGTATTTCATTCTGTCGCTCTTCACCAGATTTGCTTCAGACTCTGCGAACCGTGAATTCA
Organism: Schistocerca piceifrons; assembly: GCF_021461385.2. Classification (NCBI taxonomy): domain Eukaryota; kingdom Metazoa; phylum Arthropoda; class Insecta; order Orthoptera; family Acrididae; genus Schistocerca; species Schistocerca piceifrons. The sequence goes on along the minus strand of NC_060143.1, from coordinate 409,614,210 downwards.
GCGTGAAGTTGCTATAGTCATGAACCCACATATTTTGACCTCTGTTGACCGCTCCACCGTAGCTTTGTGCGGCTTTCTCGCATGTTTCACAGAAAACGGGACGACGGACATTTATCAACAGGCATACAAGTTCTCTGTCGGTTTCCCGGTACACCAGCATGGAGTCGGGGTCAACCACCCATGCTGTCACTCATCTTAAGGTGGCTGGAGGCCGTGCACAGTTACCACTTTCTCAGAGCTTGAGCCGCCCTAAGCTGCCTACTGACGCTTCCCTTAGCCGCCCCCCCGGCGGCCACGGTCAATTCTGAGTACTTCCCTGGGGTAAACTAGCCTCCAGTAAATCGACACGTTTCCACAAAGTTTTCATGTCATGTGAATTACTTTAAAACCATAACCCGACATTTATTATTCCAATACGTCCATACTATACCCTCTACAAGATGAATTGTGCCTTGTCAGTCATTTTTGTTCAGCCCTACTGTTCGCTCAACGTGAGTTAGGTGATCTTCAATGACTTCATGTAAGGGGCATAGTTCTTGCCATCTTACACCATCTCTGCCCTAAATTTCTATTCATAACGAATCCTACTCCCGTTATACTAGTTTTTGCTGCTGTTGATATTTCCGTATACTCATCTGATTAGAAATGCTTGTCTTCTTTCCATTTCACTTTATTGACTCCTCAATATCTACAGTGAACCTTAGCATTTCTGTTTTCAGATTTTCTAGATTCCCTACCATGTTCAAACTTCTCACATTTTGCGCCCCGACTCTTAGGACGTTGTCCTTTCATTGGTTATTCAATCTTTTTGTCATGGTCAGTTCCACCTTTGCAGTCCCCCCCCCCCCGCCCAGGTTTCAGTGGAGTTAACAAAGTCTTTCTATATCCGTATGTGTGTTCTGGACATCTACGAAGTCTCTATGTGTCGGTTCCTCTACAAGTTTGCAAAAACCGAAATTCGCTGATGTCAAGTTACTTTATAAGCATACAGACAGTTTCATCTATTGGGTGAAAGGCTGCAACCCTTATGAAGTAACCAGGTACAATTCCGGGTAATTCGACACGTATGGATGTTTGGCCGATAATCCTCACAGTAGAACACCTCAGAATAAGAAGGTTATCGGCCTAATGATAGACGAGGCGTTTGTATGGCTCAGATCGAAGACGTGTGCATGTCGTGTAGATGCAGGGTGCCACCCAAAAATGGGCTAAAGGAGCGCAACGCGTAATCTCGCAGACACTTACCTCGAAGGCTATGCGGATTGCCTGCTATATAATGATGAATCTCTTCATTGTCGTAGCAAGTAGTCTATAGGAAGCGGGACTATGACGTAGATACTGCACTGCAATTGAAAGTCGTGCCATGACGACAAACGCTTCGTACGTGCGGATGCGATGGAGACCCTCCCGTTCTCACACTATTCGCGTAAGTGAATTTGTATGTGAGTGTGTGTGTGGGGGGGGAGGGGGGGGGCTGGAATAGACATATGAAACGTGTACCCCTATAAACCATGGACCTTGCCACTGGTGGGGAGGCTTGAGGCTTGCGTGCCTCAGCATACACATAACCTTACTGTAGGTGCAACCACAACGGACGAGTATCTGTTGAGAGGCCAGACAAACATGTGGTTCCTGAAGAGAGTCAGTAGTCTTTTCAGTAGTTTCAGGGGCAACAGTCTGGATGATTGACTGATCTGGCTCTGTAACATTAACCAAAACGGCCTTGCTGTGCTCGTACTGCGAACGGCTGAAAGCAAGGGGAAACTACAGCAGTAATTTTTCCCGAGGGCATGCAGCTTTACTGTATGGTTAAATGATGATGGCGACCTCTTGGTTACAACATTCCGGAGGTAAAATAGTCCCCCATTCGAATTTCCGGGCAGGGACTACTCAGGAGCACATCGTTATCAGGAGAAAGAAAGCTGGCGTTCTATGCGTCGGAGCGTGGAATGTCACATCCCTTAATGGAGCAGGTAGGTTAGAAAATTTAAAAAGGGAAATGGATAGGTTGAAGCTAGATATAATGGGTATTAGTGAAGTTCGGTGGCAAGAGGAACAAGACTTCTGGTCAGGTAACTACAGGGTTATAAATATAAAATCAGATAGGGCTAATGCAGGAGTAGGTTTAATAATGAATAAAAAAATAGGAGCGCCGGTGAGCTACTACAAACAGAGTAGTGAACGCATTGTCGTAGCCAAGGTAGACACGAAGCCCACGCCTACCACAGTAGTACAAGTTTAAATGTCAACTAGCATCGCAGACGACAAAGAGATTGAAGAAATGTATGATGAGATAAAAGAAATTATTCAGATAGTGAAGGGAGACGAAAATTTAATAGTCATGGGGGACTGGAATTCGATAGTAGGAATAGGGAGAGAAGGAAAAGTTGTAGGCGTATATGGAATGGGGATAAGGAATCAAAGAGGAAACCGCCTGGTAGAATTTTACACAGAGCATAACTTAATCATAGCTAACACTTGGTTTAAAAATAATCAAAGAAGGTTGTATACATGGAAGAGGCCTGGGGACACTGGAAGGTTTCAGACAGATTATATAATGGTAAGACAGAGATTTAGGAATGAGGTTTTAAATTGTAGGACAGTTCCAGGGGCAGATCTGGACTCTGACCACACTTGTTGTTTATGAATTGTAGATCAAAACTGAAGAAACTGCGTAAAGCTGGGAATTTAATGAGATGGACCTGGATAAACTGAAAGAACCAGAGTTTGTAAAGAGGTTCAGAGAGGCAATTAGGGAACGATTGACAAGAACGGGGGAATGAAATACAGTATAAGAAGAATGGGTAGCTTTGAGAGCTGAAACTGTAAAGGCAACAGAGGATCAAGTTGGTAAAAAGACGACGGCTAGTAGAAATGCTTGGGTAACAGAAGAGATATTAAACTTAACTGATGAAAGGAGAAAATGTAAAAATGCAATAAATGAAGTGGCAAAAAGTAATACAAACGCCTCAAAAATGAGATCGACAGGAAGTGCAAAATGACTAAACAGGGATGGCTAGCGGACAAATTAAGGATGTAGAGGCTTATATCACTACGGGTCCGATAGATACTGCCTACAGGAAAATTAAAGAGGCCTTCGGAGAGAAGAGAACAACTTGTATGAATGTCAAGAGCTCAGATGGAAACCCAGTTCTAAGAAAAGAAGGGAAAGCAGAAAGGTGGAAGGAGTATATAGAGAGTCTATGCAAGGGCGGTATTAAGGAAATGGAAGAGGACATAGACGAAGATGAATTGGGAGATATGATACTGAGTGAAGAATTTGACAGAGCACTGAAACATCTAAGTCGTAACAAGGCGTTAGGAGTAGACAACATTCCATTAGAGCTACTAATAGCTTTGGCAGAGCCAGCCCTGACAAATCTCCACCATCTGGTGAGCAAGATGTATGAGACACGCGAAATACCCTCAGACTTCAAGAATATAGTAGTTCCAATCCCAAAGAAATCAGGTGTTGACAGGTGTGAAAATTACCGAACTATCAATTTAATAAGACACGGTTGCAAAATACTAACACAAATTATTTACAAACGAATGGAAAAACTGTTAAAAGCTATCCTAGGTCGGATAAGTTTGGATTCCGTAGAAATGTTGGAACCTGTGGGGCAATACTGACGCTACGACTTATCTTAGAAGATAGATTAAGGAAACGCAGACCTACGTTTCTAGCATTTGTAGACTTAGAGAATGCTTTTGACATTGTTGATTGGAATACTCTCTTTCAGATTTTGAAGGTGGCAGGGATCAAATAAGGGAGCGGAAGGCTAATTACAATTTGTACAGAAACCAGATGGCAGTTATAAGAGTCGAGGAGTATGAAAGGGAAGCAGTGTTTTGGAAGGGAGTGGGACAGGGTTGTAGCCTATCCCCAAAGTTATTCAATCTGTATAGTGAGCAAGCAGTAAAGGAAACAAAAGAAAAATTCGGAGTGGGAATTAAAATCCATGGAGAAGAAATAAAAATTTTGAGGTTCGGCGATGACATTGTAATTCAGTCAGAGACAGCAAAGGACTTGAAAGAGCAGTTTGTAAGTAGGCTGTTTACGTTTTCTTATTGGTAACGCCATGTGGCGCTCTGTATGAAAATCACTGGCTGTGCTGTGTGCAGTCTGTGGCTAGTTTGCATTGTTGTCTGCCATTGTAGTGTTGGGCAGCTGGATGTGAACAGCGCGTAGCGTTGCGCAGTTGGAGGTGAGCCGCCAGCAGTGGTGGATGTGGGGAGAGAGATGGCGGAGTTTGGACATTTGTAAGACTGGATATCATGAACTGATATATATAATATGACTTTTGAACAATGTTAAGGTAAATACATTGTTTGTTCTCTATCAAAATCTCTCTTTTGCTAACTGTGCCTATCAGTAGCTAGTGCCTTCAGTAGTTTGAATCTTTTATTTAGCTGGCAGTAGTGGCGCTCGCTGTATAGCAGCAGTTTCGAGTAAAGAAGATTTTTGTGAGGTAAGTGATTTGAGAAAGGTGTAGGTTAATGGTAGTCAGGGCCATTCTTTTGTAGGGATTTTTGAAAGTCAGATTGCGTTGCGCTAAAAAATATTGTGTGTCAGTTTAAGCGCAGTCACGTATATAATTTTTCTAAGGGGACGTTCCAAGTTGAACGGAATGGACAGTGTCTTGAAAGGAGTATATAAAATGAACATCAACAAAAATCAAAACGAGGATAATGGAATATAGTCTAACTAAATCTGGTGATGCTGAACGAATTAGATTAGCAAATGAGACACTTAAAGTAGTAGATGACTTTTGTTATTTGAGGAGCAAAATAACTGATGATGGTCGAAGTAGAGAGAATATAAAATGTAGACTGGCAATGGCAAGGAGAGTGTTTTTGTGGAAGAGTTAACATCAAGTATAGATTTAAGTGTCAGGAAGTCCTTTCTGAAAGCATTTGTATGGAGTGTAGCCTTGTATGGAAGTGAAACATGGACAATAACTAGTTTGGACAAGAAGAGAATAGAGGCTTTCGAAATGTGGTGCTACATAAGAATGCTGAAAATTAGATCGGTAGATCACGTAACTAATGAGGAGGTACTGAAAAGAATTGGGGAGTAGAGAAATTTGTGGCTCAACTTGACTAGGAGAAGGGATCGGTTGGTAGGACATGTTCCGAGGCATCACCAATTTAGTATTGGAGGGCAGCGTGGAGGGTAAAAATCGTAGAGGGAGATCGAGAGGTGAATACAGTAAGCAGACTCAGAAGGATGTAGGTTGCAATAGTTACTTGGAGATGAAGGAGCTTGCGCAGGATTGAGTAGCATGGAGGGCTGCATCAAACCAGTCTCTGGACTGAGGACCACAACAATAACAACAATAAACTATAAGTTAATTTTCTATGTCTATGTTATTATTATTGTTATTATTAGACCCTTTCAACATTAAAGTTACTATAGGGCGGTAGCAGATGTGAATAATTTTTTTTGTAGATCATTTATTTTATTTACGCAGATATCTACATCCAGAGATATTACGTACCAGGAAGGAGCTATGCAAATGTTGCACAAATTGACATTCGTACAGGTATCAACGGAAAATACAAAGCTGTAATCTTTATTAGCCGATAGATGAATGTGTGACACTGCAGAGCAATTGCATCATGCAGCTGTCAAGTATAGTAAATAGGGGCAAGTCGATGTTTGGGCATAAAGTCATTCCGTGTACTTAGTTGGACAGTAACTATGTCTCGCAGACAGGGGTGTAAATGACATCGCTCGACATCTGAATAGGAGTGTTTCCACTGTTCGACGATGTTGGCAGGAATGGATGAGCCATGGCTAAACACAGAAGGAAATGGTCGCTGCAGTCATGGACTGTGCGACTGGTCCCCGCGGATGTTCGAGTCCTCCCTCGGAGATGGGTGTGTGTGTATGTCCTTAGGATAATTTAGGTTAAGTAGTGGGTAAGCTTAGGGAGTTATGACCCTAGCAGTTAAGTCCCGTAAGATTTCGCACACATCTGAACATTTTTGGAAATGGTCGACCTAGAGAGACGACAGAACGTGACGTCCGAGCAGTCGTCAGAAAGACACATCATCAATCCGACGCGCAATTGGTGCTTCGGTGACCACAAGGATCACTAATAGGCAGCTCGCAGAAAGCGGACTGAGCTCAAGGTGCTCCTTGCGCCAACTACCATTGACCTCCTCACACAACAAGCACGTTTCTAGTGGTGCCGGAAACATTTGTCCTCGACTGTCATTGAGTGGAGTAGACCTGTCTTCAGTGATGAGTTTCGCATCGACCTGAGCCCCAATGACCAACAAAGACGTGTCTGTAGACGGCCCGGACTGTGGTGCAACAACAACCTGACTGCCACCTGTCACACGTCCCGACAACCAGGAGTGACAGTGTCGGGTGCCACTTGTCACAGTGAGATCCCTTTGGTTGTCATCTGCGACACCCTTACAGAACAGAGCTTCGTCGACGTTATTGTACACCCCATTTTATTGCCCTTCATAGAGAGCCATCTTGGGCTTCCATCGCAGCAAGATGTTGCCAGCCCTCATACGGCGAGAGATTTTACTGCTTGTCTTCGTGCTTGCCAAACCGTACCTTGGCCAGCAAGATAGCTGATCTCTCCTCAGTTGAGAACGTTTGGAGCGTTATGAAAAGGACTCTCCAACCAGTTCGAGATTTTGGCGTTCTAACGTGCCTGTTGTACAGAATTTGGCACGATATCTCTCAGGAGGACATCCAACATCTCAGTCAGCAATGCTAAGTCAAATAACTGCTTGCATAAGGACCAGAGGTGGACCAACGAGTTATTGGCTCCGCAAATTGTGATGTTCCTCTTGAACAAATCATTCAGTTTGTTTTGAAATTGTAATCATTTGTTTTTCTGTACATGTACATCATCTCTACAGATTTCCGTCTCATTCTGATGATTCCTTCGTGGGTCGTCATCTTTTGTGTCTTGGGGTGTACATACGCAAATACTCAGTTTTACAGCACTGTCAAAATAATTGTTTTCTAAAAGGATTGAATTTGGCCTTAATCGTATTCAAGCCTGCGGATGAAATTACGTACATGGGCAATCTTTTAGAAAATTCAGCCGCCACTGATGTTGTAACTACAGGCTCAACAGTTACTCGCTATGGTACAGGGGAATACATACTTTAATAAATTGCTCCTCTTGCTCTATACTTACACTGTTCTTACGCAAATACTCAACACATTCGTAGTAGGCCCCTCTTACCTCTGGACACCAACGGCACAATTTATCTGTTACAATTGATACTGCATAATACAGCTTTAACAACACTTGGCTGTTTCCGACATGTATTGGTGTCCGATAAGGTTAATTCTAGCATTTCCTCGGCTTACGTATCTGCTACAGTCACGTCTAAACACGTAAATGTTAATAGAAGTATCAGATTGGTCCTACTCATCCGTCTTCTTGCTCTCCATATATTGCATCATACTGCATAGATAGTCCCACTCATATCATGAATACCTCCCTAATTTTGAGACGGCTCTTGTTTATGACATGCTCATTTGTGTCAGCTGTAATATGAAGGCGGAAAGAAAGTGCTGATTGATGCTGCGTCAGAGCATTTCACCCCTATTCCCAGTGATCCACTACTTATGCTACCCTGCTTCGGGCATGAGTGTGTTTGATGTCCTTAGGTTAGTTAGGTTTAAATAGTTCTAAGTTCTAGAGGACTGATGACCTCGGATGTTAAGTCCCATAGTGCTCAGAGCCATTTTGAACTTATGCTACGTTGCGATTCATGAGAATAATATCAAGGAAACAAAATCACTCAACGAATAGCTTACAAAACACTTGTCGACCGATTCTCGAATGTTGTTCATCAGTCTTCGATACTTACCAGGTTGGAGTTAAAGAAGAGATAGCGAGGATCGAACGTGCAACAAAGAGCGCTGCGTTTCGTAATGACATCGTTGACATGCACGATAGCGTTTTGAAAATGGCCAACAAACTCCAGCGGCAGATGCTACAAGAAAGGAGAGCTTTGGTATTTCAATTACGAGAGCGTACATTCCAGGAAGAGTCGTGAAACATATCGCTTCCTTCAAAATACGTCTCGCGGAAAGGCCATGACGAGAAAATCTGAGAAGTCAGAGCTCATATGATGGCTTACCTAGTCTTGTTCTTGCCACGCATCATTCGCGGATGGAACAGGGAATTTCGGGACTGGTAGTCGCACCACAATTTCCCTCCGTATGGTGGCTTGCGGAGTATACATATGGATGTAGAATTCCGACACATATGCTCCATTTAATTGTGATACATCCTCAATTAAGTTTATTTTCCACAATTAGGTATCTATTTATGGTACATTTCACACCTTTTATTTACTTTTGTTGTTGCACAAGAGTTTTGCCCTATGACAAAGTATGGTAGCATATTACAGTCAGCAGGCTGCTATATGTATTCTGTAATGGGTCGAAAGAGGAATGGTTCCGCAAAAGGTGGCGAAGGCGAACACATGCAATCTAAGAATGACGCTACCAGTGATAAAATCTTCCTGTCAGCGGTCTACCCTTCCTGAAATCTGCCGAAAAAGGGTGATCAAGCTTTGTGAGTTTGACCGTATAATATAAGTCAAACAAGCTGCCTCCTTCCCAGTACAGTACCATTTAAATGTGCGTAACTGCAACCTATTTGATACCTTGGTCTGACTTCGATTAATTGCCAGAAGGTTTCGGATCTTTATGTTAGACTGCTGATACGTATTATTACAGCACACTCCTTAGATTATTATTCCACAGGGTTGGCAAAAAGTCGTTGTATTTAAAAGTTACTCTGACAGTCACGTTCAGCCGTGTAGAATTATACTGTATTGTGTATTATTGCGTTATGATCATATTTTTACCTGTACCTTTTTGCTACTTGCTTACTTTCAGGAAGTAATGATTTTCTGACAGTAGTTTAGTGCTATTTGTTCAAATCTACCAAATGGACGCCTCTTAGTTGTGCTGCTTACTACACCAACAGACCTAATTAATCCTTTGGAGAATGCTTACTTTAACATCTAGTAAGAAATCTTGGTATCAAATTAAAGAAGCTTCTCCTTTCAAATATGAAAACCATGCACAGTGTTTAAAATCTGTTTTCTCTGTACAAACTACTACAGACCATATTGGGAATCCATTCGCACATCACTTATTTGAATGAGGCTGTATCTCTGACTGTAATAACTTCCTCCAGCGTTACTATCAACCATCAATTCGTGCAGATGAATGGTCAGAATTTACTTTATGGTCACACACAAGCTAAATCAGACCACATTTACATACTATTTCCTTTCTATTACCGTCCGGAATTCACTGTTTATATGCCGTCCTTTGTTCTGAGTATAGTAAATCTCAGGAATAAATATCTGACTACCAATCAGTCAGCGATATAGCATAACCCACTTCGTAACTTTTTAATCGGAAGAAAGTACTATTTCTTTTCCAATAATCCATTAATTAAATCAAGAAAGTATGATCTTTTTATGTTTTCTTTTATCCTTAGTCTCACAGAACAAAGTAAATATTTTCAAACCTGTCTGTGGTGTAGTCCAAAGATCGCAGCGCTGCACCAAAGTCAGCAACCCACATCGATAGCTCAGACATCAGCGATGTCTCACTGCAGTCCAACATCGACTGTCAGCACTGCAGTGACTTTCACAGAGGTCAGTAGAGAGGCGAGCATGGAAGAGCGAAGCAGTCAACATCATAGAGTAGGACTAAAGGGTTATTCGAATCTCATGTGGGAATGCACTTTTGTAAATGATGAACATTGTACTCCAAGACAACAGTTTCTTAATTAGTGCGCCATGTGGTGCTTGAATAGTCAATGGCAGTTGTAAATTATCAAGTACTCCTCTGGTAAAGGCTTGTGTCAAGTTAAGTAAATCCTTCTATCATTCATGTATAACAATAAAGTGAACTAGTGTGTCGTATGTCGTAGTTCGGATGAATCAGCCAGAGTAATCAAGTAGCCAGTAGATATGACTGCACAATCTTAATTTCCTCTGGAAATAATCCTATGCTATTTTTGACTCTGTTAGCTATTGATGCTATTAGGATAGCAGTCCGAAATTATATTTCTGATTATTTTTTATTTCGAAACATTACTTTCTTCTAGTGAAATAACACACTTTTCGCCCAGATTTTCTTTTCTCATCTTTAACTGGCCTTTTATTCCCAAATAGGTTTGGAGATTGTAATTTTTGTCTTGGGGAGACAAGTAAATTGGTCTGGACATTTCTCTTTTTAAAATTTCCGCGTTATAAATGACCTGAATAAAAACTTATAAAATTATCTACAGTCAGTAATAGAACCATTTGTCCCAGCGATAAATGAACCCTCACGCTGAACTTACCAAAGTGGTACCGCTCCAAGCCGACAGCTCATAACGACGTGTGCTTATAGAAAACTATCCGTAATAGGCTCTGACCAAACTTGCACTGCCATTGCAACCATGTCAAACTACACTGGAATCATTATGAACCACCTTCAAGCTGTCTCTCTACCGTTCCACTCTCGAACGGCACGCGGGAAAAACGAGCACTTACATTTTTCCGTGCGAGCCCTGATTTCTCTTATTTTATTGTGATGATCATTTCTCCCTATGTAGGTGGGTGCCAATAGAATGGTTTCGCAATCGGAGGAGAAAACTGGTGAATGAAATTTCTTGAGAAGATCAAGTCGCAACGAAAAACGCCTTTGTTTTAATGATCGCCACTCCAATTCACGTATCATGTCTGTAACACCACTTCTCCTATTCCACGATAATACAAAACGCGCTTCCCTTCTTTGTACTTTTTCTATGTCATCCGTCAGTCCCACCTGATGCGGATCCCGCACCGCACAGCATTACTCCAGAATAGGGTGGACAAGCGTGGTGTAAGCAGTTTCTTTAGTAGACCAGTTGCACCGTCTGTGTTCTACCTATGAATCGCAGTCTTTGGTTTGCTCTACCCACAATATTATCTATGAGATCGTTCCAATTTAGGTTATTTGTAATTGTTGTCCCCTAAGTATTTAGCTGAATTTAAAGCCTTCAGATTTGTGTGACTTATCGCGTATTCGAAATTTAGCTGATTTCTTTCGGTACTCATGTGAATAACTTCGCACTTTTCCTTATTCAGGGTCAACTGTCACTTTTCGCACCACACAGATATCTTATCTAAATCATTTTGCAGGTTGTTTTGATCATCTGATGACTTTACAAGACGGTAAATGACAGCATCATCTGCAAACAATCTAAGACGGCTACTCAGATTGTCTCCTATGTCGTTAATACAGATCAGGAACAATAGATGGCTTATAACTCTCCCTTGGGGAACGCCGGATATTACTCCTGCTTTACTCGATGACTTTCCGTCTATTACTACGAACTGTGACCTTTCTGACAGGAAATCACGAATTCAGGCGCACACTGAGGCGATACTCCGTAGGCACGCAGTTTGGTTAGAAGACGCTTGTGAGGAACGGTGTCGAAAGCCTTCTTCTTCTTCGGGAGTCACTGGCTCCTCTGGAAACGGCAGTTTCTCGCCTTCACACTGTCTCTCTTTCTCTACAACAACATGCCCACAATTCAAATACAACATAATAATAAACTATTCTGTAACATACAAGTTTTAGGCCTACGTTTGGCTGTAAATCTAAAGTAAATAAATCGAGGCGATAACTGACTCAAAACGTACTGCATAAAATATTTTCTAGGGGTTAAAAATCTTTCAAAATCACTTATAGAAAAGTTTTCTGTTCTGTTCCACACATGAATATGCAGTAAAAATATGTGTATCCCCTAAAGCGTTTGACAGCTCCCTTAACATACTTTTCCATCGAGTGTAAAAATTAAATGGAGATGCTAGGAATTATAATTTTGTCACTAATAGTAACCTCGCTTGGAATTAGTTAGTTGTATCAAATACTTATGTGTGTCAAAGGAGTGGCTCTGACTAGGGCGTTAACGGCAGTCAAACCTGACCTAACAGTCGATTAGATTACTTCAAAATGTATTGTCTCTAGTTTTGTCGTTTTACGATGATGAGTTACTAAAATTATAACATTTATGTACTAAAATCAGTCAAATCGTGTGCAAAACCGAGACTGGGGGAAACTGCAAATAGATGATGTTGAACGACCTATCACGCATTCCACACACTGCTAGGCAACTGCTAAGGAACACCTGACATTAGCTAATTGATACTTTCTGCGGAACAACCGACAACTACTACGGAACACCTGACCAGTGATAGTAAAAGGAAATGTAGAGGATTGAATGTGTTAACTACATTGAAGCCTATGCATGAATGCATTGTATGCATTCGACAGTTCTTGCAGTTCCGTGATTGATTAAGGTTGTTGAGGAACCGATTAGTGTGACATTCCATGTGGTACGGCAACATGTCTGCAAAACATCATTTGATTGCTTACGATCGTAGACAAGCAGTTGGGCTACTCTAAGCCGGTCAAAGTGTCACTGCTGTAGCCACAGTAATGGGTGTGTCAAAATGTGTCATCTCGCGATTAAAAAAGGCCACTGGAAGTGTAAATGGTGTGGGAAAGCATGTCGGTCGTCGTAGACGAACCACCACACCGCAAGAAGATCGATACCTGTGTGGCAAAAAGGAGCTGACATCTAACTCCTAAGCACATCGCTGCAGACCTTGCAACCTCTAGCAGTACACGTGTCTCTGCCAGAACCATTTCGGACGATCAAATTAGGCTGATTTGTATGCTCGGAAGTCTGTTAATTGCATCCCATGTCAACCACGACATCGTCGAAAAATAGGTCGTTGGTGTTGGTTGGAGTGAGCAACAGTAGTCCGCCGTGGTGCTGTCCGACGAATCTCACTTAACTGTGGCATATGACTCTGGCACCAGTTAGTGTAGAGAGAGAGGGGAACACTTTACACACCACATAATTTTCATAAATTTCGTCGGTATGGCCTAGGCATTATAGTGTGAGCAGGTATTATGCACAACTGCCGAACAACGCTAATATCTCTGCGCGACGTGCCGTTACAGTACTGCAGGAAGATTATTTTGTCTGCTAAGATGTGTCGTAATCCCGAATTTACTTTTATGCACCACAGTGCTCGCCCACACAGGACCGCCGAGATGTAGGACACAATGGAAAGATATTGAACGTAGGGAATGGCCTGCGTACTTTCTGGCCATAAACTTTAAAGAGCATGCCAGGGCTGCTCTTGGAAGACTTGTTTCTCAACGATAATTCCGTTCCCGAACGTTACTAGAACCGAAAACCGCCGTGAGAGAGGACAATACCCCTAAGTGTTCCTCCTCTGGTAGCCAGAATGAATAACAGATGCAAAATGTGCACTAATGCCCAATATCGACCTTTATGTGTGTCAAACGTCAACATTACTTATTTTTATCCTGCTTTTCCTTGTGGTAAAATCTGGACCATTTTTCGTTGTGAATATAGCACTCAACCTTTATTACGTATGTACTGTATTTCATGTAGTTCATCATTGGCTGTGATTATTCCTACCCAGAGATGTCTCTGTTCTTTGGCAAACGTCAAACAGTGTAAAATATCTGCAAAAACAACTGAAGTACTATTGAAGTAAAATTTTACAACACGCCTCTCATTTTAATATTTTAGATGAAAATTTATGTCAGTCGCACAGGTGATCAAACCACTTTGAGTTCGATAATGCACTGTAGATATATGCATTAGTATTTAGATAGCGATGAGAGACAAATGTGTCTTTCTCCGGAATTTAATTTGGGTAATGGGTGGGTAGTTACACATATAACCAAGGGAACATATTGCCATTAATACGTTATTTATTTACTTTGAAGAAAGGTTGTTCATGATAATGAAGGTGTGAAGAACTGGTTGTAGACTGCAGGGCAGTATCGCGGCAGAGAGGCGTGAACACAGACCGCGGCACGCTCGGCGCCTGTTTTCGGACGGTCAGCATTTAACAACGTCCAGCCGTGACCCGCGCAGCACAAGGACGCCTTACGTAACGGCAGGCGGCCACCCGCAAGGCAGCACCATCCTGCTCGCCTGTTTACTACGTACGTGCCGTACTATCTCGTACCGATGGCGTAAGGCGGACCTATGCACCCGGAATCGAAAACTAATGTTGAAAGAGGAGAAAGTAACTGAACCACATCTTGAATGATACCCTTCGTTTTAAGGTTTATTCCCGGATGAAGTGTACGCTGAACGAAATAACTATTCAGTTGCACCCAGAATGAATTTTCAATCTCTGGAGGCTTGTATGCTGATTTGAAGCCTTCTCGGACATTAAATCTTTATGCCCAATCGTGACTCAAACCCAGAACCTTTGCTTTTCGCAGACTGGCATAGCGCTTGTAGAGCTCAGTCGGTAGAGTACTCGTATACTGGCGGAAAGTTCCAGTTTCGAGTACGGTCGCCACACAGTTTTAATCTACCAGAAAGTTACTCTTGAAATAAACTGAACAAGTTGTCTCTCCCTCTTTCCTAAAGCGAGACCATCTCCGACGGAGAGCATGCTTGCAGTCAAGATTTTAATGCTTTATTTTTATCACTGCGTTTGTTACGAAAGCACTAGTTCGCAAATGCTGTGTTTTCTAAAATTCTTTGCGTTGTCAATGTATATTTTTAGAGGATTACAGACATCTCTGTTCAGCAGTTATCCAGTTAACGTTTTACAGAATTTCTGACACTCTCCTGTGTGTCGAACAGACATAAAGCACTTTCTTGTACCGTTAGGGTTCAATGTCTTGACTGCAGCGAGAGTTTGGAGATGAATAAGATCTGATTTGGAAGATGATGAGAAAGGAAATCTGTCTTGTTACTTTCACGGGGACTATTTTGCTTAACCGATTAAGGAGCTCGTGGAAAACATTAATTTGGATGGAAGCAATAAGATTGGAACCACCATTCGCCGAATGCGAATCACTTATGTTAACTATTGCGCAGTCTATCTCGGTGTCAGTAGTAGGTGTATCTGATCAACTGTGCTCTGGAGCCTCTCGACCCGTCACAAGAGTACTACGTAATCCAGTCGTAGCAAACGACACGTAGACAACTATGACGGAACTTTACATCTGAGAACGGAGTAGAAAGCCACACATAAGGAAGCCAAAAATTAATCTGTAGGTTAATTCAGTTGAAGATAATAGAATTTTGCTGTTCGTAGAAAATCTACGCTCTGATTTTGTGCTCCATCTAGAATGTTCCTCGGTTTGAAAATACTGGGTTTATGGACTGCAGAAGGCACTGTAATCGCCGGTGCTCTTAGACTAAAATCGCTGAATTTCATTAACTGCTTAGTCAACATGTAATTTGTTTGGTCATGACAGATAGCGTGAGGAATGATTTCATGTTCATGATAACGTACATCAGACTGGTAGGCTAAGAAAAGGATAGTTTTTTTAAGGAGTTTGAACTACAAAATCTCAATTACAAGGATGTTACGTGATTTCTTTGATGCATATCATTTTGTGAAGTTAGCGAGAGGGTGGTGAACATCCGTATTGTGTAGTTGTCCACAATGATCGTGAGACATTAAATAAGTAAGCAATCAATCGTACTAGTGATTTCACTAAGAGAAAAAAACAGAAAAATTAGATTTTAAACTATAAATAGATTACGCACTTGTTCTGAATACTTCTGTCGTCAGTCAATTGCGCAAGAAGAACGTTATTCAGGAGTCAAATGACTGAGACACGATACTCATCCACGTCGAAACACTGTTGGGAACACAATTTTTGTTATGAGTATCATCACTTGAAAGTCTGATAAATATTTAACGTTTACTATTTTCTCCTGTTGCATATTCACACTAACAAAGAAAGCTTTAGAACAGGCAGTAGATAGAAGTTGAGAGATCCAGTTTTCATCATAGTTTTATATCCAAAGACTCCAACTAGTCAGTTACTGCAAGTGTTGCGTCTACAAAGTTTTTCCTGGTAACTACGAATTTTCTTTATGGGAAGTCATGCAAAATGTGTTCATTGTTTGTTTCGATATTCCACTGTCACACTGATCATCACTGGTAATTCCCCACTTGTGTAACATTGCTTTGGTCACCGTGTGGCCATTTCCGATACGGTTGAGGGAGCTCTACATTTCTCTTTGTTGGCTCGCACCCGGGAGTTGTATGGTGGGATCTATGTTGCCTAATCTCTTGTGACCAAGGAAGGTCGTCCACTGATTTCTCCATTCATCTCTTAGATTACAGTTTCCTGGTTCTCTTGATTTTAATCGAATACGTGGCAAGTTGTTCATTGTTTCATGAATAAGTAAGTCTCTGGTTCTTTTGAGTTTCATCCGTTCATGTGTTACTGCTTGTCTTTGTCAGAAATTCGGAGGGGCAAAATTGGCCAGTACTGACAGCCATGGTTTGGCGTGGGTTTAAGAGTTAGTGAAACGAACCCCATCGCGTCATTTAGATGGCTATCTATTTTGTTGATATGGCTACGTCTATTCCTAACAGGAGAAGAGTATTCAACAACAGGGTACACAAGTGCTTGTGCTGTATATCTTAAGGTGTTAGCATTAGATCACCAGCTAACACCAGCCAGTTTCCTTGATATGTCACTTCTCGATTTTAGCTTCTGTCCTGTTGGTTGTAGATGTTTCCTAGATGTCAGGGATCTGTCGAGAGTCACACCCAAATATTTGATGTGCCCACCATGTAGTTTCTTTGTTGCGAAAGATTACATTCAGTTCTCTGTTTGCCATTCTGTTGGAAAGGTGGAATGAGCTGACTTCTATTTTACTAGGGTTCGGGTAATATCTCCATTTTTTGCAACACTGGTCGAGCTTTTATAGATCGTTAGTATTTCTTCACCATCTTCGAATGTGTTGCTTTGATTTGCTAGGTTGTCGGCATAGCTAAACTTTACGTAATCAGTGGTGACTATGTCACTGGTGTACAAGTTATATAAAAGCGGGACTAGAACTGATGGTTCAAAATGGTTCAAATGGCTCTGAGCAATATGGGACTTAACATCTATGGTCATCAGTCCCCTAGAACTTAGAACTACTTAAACCTAACTAACCTAAGGACATCACACAACACCCAGCCATCACGAGGCAGAGAAAATCCCTGACCCCGCCGGGAATCGAACCTTTTTTTTTTTTTTTAACGTATTTAGACTTTTATTTACAAAATAACAATTTCGTTTTACAAAATACAGTTTACATTTTACTTGTAAAGACGAGACAATCCATTCTTTATTTTTATTTTTCTGTTACTGTACTGTCCAGGTAATGATTTCATTTTGTATCTTTTTTTTAATATTTTTCGAAAGTCTGTCAGTCTGAGGTTTTTTTAGTTGTTTCTTGCACCGTTTATTGTTGTAGTTTAGCAATTTAGCTTTTTTGAACCTTTGTACGCTACATTTATACGTATGGCAGAGTGAATATGGAGAACCCGGGACCCGGGCGTGGGAAGCGAGAACGCTACCGCACGACCACGAGCTTCGGGCACTAGAACTGAGCCCTGTGAGATATCATTCTTTATGGTATAGGATTCACGTGTATTTTTCAAATTTTAAGTTTAAAAGATTAGTTTTTAAGCATATTTTCCATTATTGCTGTGATTTTTGAGCTAGGAATCCTTTTATTTAGTTTATACATTCAACCATCCAGTCACAATGTGTCACACAGTGTTGTGAGATCAATAAATGCCACTGAGATTTTCTTCTTCTTTTGGAAGTCTGCTTCTTTAAATGATGTTAGGGCAAGAACTTCCTTGCAGTATCTTCGATTCGCAGGAAATTCTGATTGGTGCAGGGGGTTTGTGGCATCACTTATTTGATGTATTCGGTTATACAAATGCTTAGTAGCGCGACTGGGCGCCACCTTATTGGGTCTTCGCTGGGTTTTCCTGACTTGAGTACAGCAATAGTTTTTTGCGATTTTAAGTTGCTTGGGGATTTGTTGCCGCTATCCACTATTTCGCTGTAAAATTGTAATGGACACTGTCGTGCTCTTCTTCCTAGTTGCTTAATGAACTCGGGAAGTATACGATCTAGTCCAGCGGCTTTCCTGTATTAGAGGGATTTGATTACTACGGCAGCCGAACCAAACGTCATCATGTCAAAGATGACATTTTCTGCGATTTTGTGCCTCAGCCTAGATGAGTAATATCCATTACAATGTAGCTTACAAAAGTTGTAATGGACGAGAATAGTCAGTTAAATTCTGATGATGGCCTTGTAAGACTAAAATGGATTAACTAAATAAATTACTACAGTAGATCATATACAATACTGTATCATTTAAGATCTCGGGTCATTATTACAGACTACACTCTGTCAGCCTGTGCACTTTTACTGGTTGTAACAGAAGTCATGTTGCTGAAGATACTCTCAACTGAGTTATTACATAATATGCTGCCTTATACGATGAATATTGTAAAAACTGTTCCTCAAACTGCTTCTCCAAACATGTAATTTTATTTGTGGGTGAACCTTTTCATATTCGACGGAGCTGAATTTTTGCCTGTAGATATTCTTCAGCCATTGTGATGTCCATCTCTTGCAAAATTGATTTATATTGCTGCATGTGTAGGGAAGCCACGCATAAATGGTAAACAATTTATTTCATTTCTGTAAGGTTACGTGAGGTTATTAATGATGTTTTGTATTAATTTGGTTCCCTATTTAAAACACTTAGTATCTCCGCAAAATAATTGAAGACGGATAGCTCACAAATTATTATCTTACCATCCTCCTAAGTTTATTTTTAATAATTGGCTGTTTCCTTCTGCAAACGGTGTAGACACTAGCCAATCCTTGATGAAATATAATGGATTAACGCTTAAGTTGCCCCAATAAAACGCAAGGAAGGCAGTCTTACGTCTCGTCTGGTATAGGGAACTGAAGAAACAATAGCCCACCTTTCAGCCCTCTGTTATGCTTCATTAACGATCTTTGGGAAAAAAAACAGGATAAGTTTTCAGTTTACATTCCCCGCTATTCGACAAAAATTGTGTAATTGCCAACACTCGAAAACTAAAAAGAACGAATTGAAGAATTGAAATATTGCACCCATTAATTGGTCTACTGAATCTAAATTATGTGTGGTGAGTTTGATCAAATTCAAAATTCTTTGGTAAATGGGTATTGTGATTCTTCATTGACAGTGTCGAGCAGTTACTTTCTTTAAAAGAAGTTTGTCAGTGTTAGTCGTTTCTCACTGGATTCCTGTGGTTCACGAGGGATTATCGAGTTCTAGTTGAATATGTGTTTCAAAAAAGATCTGCTTTTCTACGTACCCACACTTCTACAACGACGAAAAAAAATTGCAATGCCACAAAATAATGACTGGAGAGTAATGAAATTTCAGGACTTCATTTGTCTGTGTAATATATTTAATTAGTTAACATTGTAAGTTGACAGGTTATTGTAAGCGTGAATAAGAAATTACTAATGCGAAATACCGATACATTAAAAAATGTTGAATGCAAGCATGCAAACGTATGTGAAGTGTGCTGTGCAGGCGCCAAATATCAGTTTGTGGGATGGAATTCCATGCCTGTTACACTTGGTCGGTCAATATAGGGCCCTTTAATGGTGTTTGTGGATAACACTGGAGTTGCCCGATGACGTCCTATATGTGCTTTATCGCAGACTGATCTGGTGATCGAGCAGGCAACGCAACAAGTCGACACAATATAGAGCACTTTGGGTTACAACCGTGGTATGCGGACGAGCGTTATCCTGTTGGAAAAGACTCCCTGGAATGCTGTTCTTGAATGGCAGCACAACAGATCGAAACATCCTATTGACATAAAAATTTGCAATCAAGGATCGTGGGATAACCAAGGGAGAGTACCTTCTGTCGTATGATACCGAACCCCACACGATAACTCGAGACGTATGTCCAGTGTGTCTGGAACGCAGACAGGCTGGTTGCAGGCCCTCAAGTGCCCTCCTTTTAGCAACACATGGCCATCACTTGCATTGAGGCAGAACCAACTTTCATCAGGAAACACAACAGACCTCCAACCTGCCCTCCAATGAGCTCTCGCTTGACACCACCGAAGTCACAAATGTAAATGGTTTGGGGTCAGTGGAACGCGCGCAGGTGGGCGTCTGGCTAGGAGCTGTCCTTTAATCGATTTGTAACAGTTCGTTGCGTCACTGTGGTGCCAACTGCTGCTCAAATCACTGCTGCAGATGTATTATGATGCGCCAGACCCATATACCGAACACAATGTTCTTCCGTCTCGGTAGTGCCACGTGGCCGTCCGGAGTGCGGTCTTCTTGTGAACATACATTATGGTGATCGCTGATGCCAGCATCATGTACTGTGGATACATTCCCGCCAAGGAACATACAGCTTCTCGTAGCGCAGTTACACGACCTCGTGCAAACTCAGCGAGGTGCTGGTAATGGCGTCTTCGTTATCTTAAACGTATTCTGGACTAACATCAACTCTCCACGTCCAATCTCAAAGTTAACTAACGCTAACGAATGTTACAGCGTGTATTTAAAACAAACCTGATTTGCATCCTCAAATTGGCGCTACTAGCGTCACTCTTGTGGCGCGAAATTTGAATAGACATAATATTTCCTACCAACATTCGTTCTTGTCGCACAACTCCTTGGTGTTGCGATTTTTTTCCATCAGCGTATTTATCCATGTAGCTTTAAAGTGTTGCTTATTTATTGCTCGTAAGTTATAGGATCCATGTTATAAGTAACTGGCAGAGCATGGCTACAGCTATTAGTATCTTGCTTATTACCATTATGTACGATGAGTGTATAAGGGCAACTTCCCCTTCTTGGAGGATTTTTGTCATGTTCTGCAGACGGATCTTTGATTTTTGTTGTGTCTTTTAAAATTTCAACCTCTACTAAGTCTTTTACACAAGTTTCGTTGTTTGTTAGTGAGTGATATTTGTGTGAGCCCGTTTGCTCACGTGTATGCACATACGTCTATGTTTGAGTGATACGAGCACCTACATATACGTACGAACGTACTGCCCGTGACGCTTCCGTTGGACGTATTCAGAGATGCGTACCGGAATGCCGACTGTGTTGTAACGAGGGGACCACTTGGCGCGCTGCACATAGACCACCCGCGTTCCTTCCAAGGTGCCTTCTGGCTACCGCGTGAGGACCATGCAGATAATCAGCTCGTGGGGTGGACACTGCCCAAGGATCTCCTTCGGCCAAGGCCGGACTACCACCTACGGCAAAATACCGACCTACGCAGCGAAATAGTGTGGTATTCTCAACGCTGTCCCGCTTTCATAAGAGGTGCTAAACTTAGACACTTGGAATGCAAAACGAGCCATGGCAGATTTCCAACAGCGATTGCCGTCGGCTGTCAACAGGTGTTTCTGCGAGGCGTGGCGCTCGCATTCCATGCAACAGGTAGACGGCTGCTTACACTCTGCTAGTCACGCCTGGAGCTGGCGATTCCTGCGCTAAGAATAAACAGCTGCACCCACTTTTCAGCAATGTTGAAGGCTACTACCTTCGACTAAAGACTGAATAATGGAGAGCTCGAAAACCGAAAAGCTATTGGAAAGAGTTTTATGTTATGCATACGTTAGATAACTGGTTTTGCGTCAGAGTATACTGTATTAATTGCATCTGAATGATGTAACTTGTTAAGGCCAGCTCATTTAAAACACTGGAGTCAGACAACACAGATCTGCATTCGATGCATGTTCCATATACAGGATGATCAGTTGCTTTGTCAGACGATAGGGTGGGGGAGGGGAGGTTATAGTATTAGTGGATTCTGATCAAAGAACGTCAGCTTCATACAAATATATGTCCTCTACTTAACGTTTTCCGAGGAAACTATAAGAACAACGGGGAACAGGACAAATGCAGGTGATATAAATGAATCATTGTGATCTATTTTTTTGTTTAGTTAAGTACATTTTCTCACAAAAGATGTCCAAAAAGACAACCGATAACTGTAATGAATTTTGATGATCTTGTAGAAAGCTGCTTTTTTGTGGATCTAAGCTCAGTCGTACGATCCTTTACTTAAGTACACACACGTAAAACACGAGCGGGAAGTTCCTCCTTTGTGTCCACTTCGCGCTTGTAGACTTCACTGTTAAGCCAACCGTACAAACACTGAGCTAATGGAGTAAGATCGGGTGGCCTCTGTGGACACAACATGATTCCACAGCTAGCGATCCAATGCCCACCCAGGTTACGTTTCAGCGAGGTACCATGTCACTGACCATACGGAATGTTCAGCGGCTCCATCCATCAGTCTTCCGACTGGTTTGTTGCGGCCCTCCACGAATTCCTGTTCTGTGCTAACCTTTTCTTCTCAGAGTATCATTGCATCGTACATCCCCAGTTATTTGAATTATTTGTCGGATGTATTCCAAACTCTACAGTTTTGTCAGTGTTTTGTATATATTCCTTTCCTTGCCCATTCTGCGGAGAACCTCCTCATTCCTTACCTTATCAGTCCACCTGATTTTCAACACTCTTCTGTAGCACCACATCTCAGATGCTTAGATTCTCTTCTTTTCCGGTTTTACCACAGTTGATGTTTCACTACCATAGAATTCTGAGCACCAAGCGTATACTCTCAAAAAGTTTTTCATCAAATTAAGGGCTATGTTTGATAGCTGTAGACTTCTCTTGGGCAGGAATGCTCTTTTTGTCTGTGCCAGTCTGCTTTTCATGTCGTCCTTGCTCTGTCCGTCATGGTTTATTTTGCTGCCTAGGTATCAGAATTCCTTAACTTCATCTACTTCGTGATCCCCAGTTCTGACGTTGAGTTTACGGTATTATCATTTCTGCTTCTTTGTACTACTTCAATCTTTGCTCGATTTACTCTCCATCCATATTCTCTGTTTATTAGACTGTTCGTTCCTTTCAATACATGCTGCAATTCTTCTTCATTTTCATTGAGGATAGCAATGCCTTTATTGTTCTAATATGCTCCAATTATTCTTGTAACAAATTATGAAGGAAATCAAGGCACCATACTGCATTATGACGGTTATCTAAAAGAACTGGACTGATGTGCTAGTCATCAATAATGCGTGAAGCGTGCATTGTAATGAGCAGTAAACACAGTATTACGTAGCCTAATGTCACTTTTGTGGTATCTGTATAAGTGCTGGTGAAGAAGGACATGCAGCTTACGCCTCTGATTTTCAAACAGCTGTATGCTGGATAAGATTTAGAAAAGGGCATGTTTTTATTTGAAGTTTTTTCTTCGAAATCACTAATACTAGCGTCCCTCAAGGCATGTACCTTTCCTCCTGACTCACCCTGTTCAACAGACTTGAAGTCTACGAGAAGTTAAAATTCGAACCTTTCTTCCGTCTTATATTTCTTCCTTTTCGCTTCCCGTGGAATCCGCGGGATGTTCTAACTAACTGAACTGTGTGGCATTGTTCATGATTGTAATCCTCTCACAAAGAAACCGGTTTCTTAGGGAATAAGTATTTCGGAAAGAAATCACCATATGCTTTCGGCACCGAACGATCACTTCATTTGATGTGTTTTCTGCAACATTTGCTTGATACAAATGTTACCCTCGGCTCCATGCTCATCTACGGGCTTAAAGGAAAAACTGCTCCTCTCGCATTGGTTTTTCACTTACACTGCATTTCATAAATAAAGTAACATGGAAGTGAAATTAGGTCCTAGGTGATTCAGTATCCAGGATCTTTAAGGATGTGTACCTGGACCTCGAATGTATTTCTCCTTGAAATACGGGACTGACTGATTCTTTAAAATTTTTGAGATTTATGAGCAACGAATTCTAGTGGTTTTCTTATACAGGTTGATTCCTATTACACACTTACAGGAGTTGTAGAGAGAACCCAGAACAACAAAATTTCGCAGTAAATCTATGTTCGGAAATGCGCCGTTTGAAAGATAAACTTTGAACGATGGAGGGCAATACACATTAACAGAGGTCGGTGTACGTGTCATGCGATGTCTTGTGTAACGTCAGGTCACATGTCATCAGAGAACAACCCAACTGAAGCACATGTACATCGGTTACCACTGAGTGATCGAGAAAGACGTTGCATTACAGAATGGCTCGTTTTACGAGTACACCATGTTGCTTATCCGTGGTGTAAGTCAACGAAAAGGTCGATTAGAACAACGCCTGTATCACGAGCGATTTCCGGATCGTGTCCGTCCATCACATGCCGTTTTTGCAAGACAGGAACCACGATTTCGGGAAGCCAGCACTTTCAAGACTAACAGGACTAGTTACTGAACGGCTGCATTTCACAGTAAGAATTGGAAATGAAGTAGAAGAAATTAAGATTGTTTAATATGTGTTTAAATGACTAAGTTTTTCTAATGGTTCAAAATGGTTCAAATGGTTCTGAGCACTATGGGACTTAACATCTGAGGTCATCAGTCCCCTAAACTAAGGACTACTTAAAACCAACTAACCTAAAGATATCACACACATCCTTGCCCGAGGCAGGATTCGAATCTGCGACCGCAGCAGTCGCGTGTTTCCGGACTGAAGCGCCTAGAACCACTCGGCCACCGCGACCGGCTTTCCATATTCCAGTTCGATACAAAATACTGGGAAACTTATAGTTCCAAGACGTTTATTCACAGTAAATTCTTACTTAGTTAATCCTTCTCATTATTGGTTAAGGTAATCGCGATGGGATAAATGATGTGGTTTGCATTCGTTTTGTGCTCTTAATCGCTTTGTTAGTTAACTGGGGTCCACAATAATTCTCTTTTCATATCAGATAGCTATCATCATTCCATACCTGCAATACCAGATGTGGTACATTCGTATTGGCTGTACCTGTGGATAACTGTTTTCCCTCTCAGCATAACCGTAACAGAAGTGCTGATATATGTACATTGGCTGTGCCTATCCATAATTTTATTTTTCCCTCTCAGCCATATTCCAGGTAGCCTTCATTTGATACAGACTCGTCTTTAAGCTTCCTCATCCCCATCACTTCCTTTTATACTTTATTACTTTTCTACTACTATCACTTCGACTAACTTTTCCTTATTAATTCTCGCTCTTTCCCTGCAAGTTAATTTTTGCCTAGATTTGATTCCTCCGATTCTTTGATTCTATCTTTCACTTTACTCCTGTTTGATGGGTTACTAATATTTTGAGATGTAGTTCAGAGAATGTAAGACAAACATCAATATAATAATCGAATTCATTATTTTAATTTCAGTATTATTGTGTGTAACTTGTTTTCTTTGCAGACTGTAGTGTCATCCTCAGCCGATAGGCGCTGCTGGATGCGGATATAGAAGGGCATGTGGTCAGCACACTGCTCTCCCGGCCGTTGTCAGTCGTCGCGACCAGAGTCCCTACCTCTCAAGTACCTCCTCAATTCTCCTCACAAGTGATGAGTGCATCCCAGCCAACACAGCTTTCACTCGTCACCGCTGATTCCGCATAAAATCCTGAAGCAGCTGATAACATTATTTCCTTCATTTTCCTTTTCTTTCTCCCCCCTACTTACAAGACTGTAACGCCTTGCCTCCCTTCGATCTTTCGATTGTCCTAGCCATTCTGAGGAGGCTCTACAGTGTTAAGAGGACTTAGAATCAGCGAGCGTCTCGGCTTCATTCAGACTTATTAACAGTGAAAGAGACGAAAGAAGTGTTACGGGGCAGACAAAAGTCTTGCGACATTTTTGGCTTGGTTAATACGAATAATTAGTCATAACAGCAGATGTGATACGCCGTCTGTATCGCTAGATGCTAGAAATATCAGCGATACTGCTTGCGTTTAAGTAACGTGACAAAAATTTAAATCTAGTTCAGTATTTCGTTCGGAGAATTGCGCAGCGACATTCGCTTCAGGTGTAGCGATAACACGTATATAGCGTTCTCGGAACTTCCAGAAGGAACCGGACTCTAGTTAAGTACTGTGGAAGAAAAATAAAGAAGGAGAATCAGGTTATAGGTTGATTAATCATCTGGTCGACCGTCATGTCGGGACTAGTACTACGATGGCTTCGGGGAAAAAATTCCGTGGACACAAACAGGATTTCACGTTACTGGTAATATTTCCGCTTGTTTAACGTTTCGCCCGTAGACAGCGACGACAGCGGGGCAAAAACTGGGCCCTCAGCTGGCGAGCTCGCGCTCTCGGAAAATCTACGCCGTTTAATGAATACTCGAGTAGGCGAGCGCGGACGCGCTCTTTCCCAGGCGGACGGCACGCCGGCGTAAATTAGAGGTCTTTCCGAGGCAGTCGTCGGCTCGGCGCACCTGTGGCGGCCAGATGTCGTCCGTTTGCATGTCCGAGTGCACTTAGCCGTTGCTTGGCCGGAGAGGCCCGGCCCTCGAGACGGCGGCTGCAAGGTGTAACAGCGCACCTGGTCCCACGCCGGTCACTACATCTCTTGACACGGTCTGTGCTTCCTCGAGCGCGCGCCTGGCAGCGTGGGATGTGGGAGCGGGCGGACACCGAAACCGATGCTGCGTGCCTCCCTGCGGGCTCTTCCGGAACGAGTCTTCAAGAATGTCCGTGTGCAGCAACAGAATGGCTTTATTAGTTTGTTGTTAAGAATGTACAGTTTACAACCTCTTATCAGTCATGTGTTATTACTTGTGGAAGTGTACCGGTCCTGAAAAACAGTTTCATAACTCGAACTACACTTGCCATAACAACTACGGCATGATCCCAATGCTGGTACCTCTACATATTACGATAGTATAAACATTTACTACCATGTTAACTTTAGTGAAAAATATGACAAGACACAAAAGCTCGATCTGCATCCTCGTCAGAATATACTCTGCAAGCCACTATAGGAGCGCAAACTGGAGCCTACCTATTCGCTTACTGAGTGATGGAAAAATGACTGAGTGCCTCTGTAAATGCTTTTTCGCAGGCGCACGGCACGCCGGCGTAAATTAGAGGTCTTTTCGTGGCAGTCGTCGGCTCGGCGCACCTGTGGCGGCCAGATGTCGTCCGTTTGCATGTCCGAGTGCACTTTTCTTATTCTCGTGGTCCCAACACGAGTTATACGATGATGACAGTAGACTGATTGCCCAGATATCCTCAATTTCGCACGGTTCAAAAAAAAAAAAAAAAAAAAAATACCTCGTGTCTTTTACAAGTATCCCCGCGTAAATTCTCCGAGCACTTATATTAACTGTCATACGTGCTATATCAATCTCTTACGATTCTCGCAGCGTGTCTCTTAATCAGTTTGGTGCCAACTGTCTCCTACATAAGGACTCTTAAAGCTGCAACAGTACTGTAGAACTGGTTGCGCTAGCATCTCGTA
This sequence comes from Schistocerca piceifrons, assembly GCF_021461385.2. Classification (NCBI taxonomy): domain Eukaryota; kingdom Metazoa; phylum Arthropoda; class Insecta; order Orthoptera; family Acrididae; genus Schistocerca; species Schistocerca piceifrons. Next base: position 409,587,000 of record NC_060143.1, on the reverse strand, counting down.
TACAGTTTTCTTTACAAATGCACTGTATTTTCCGACTGCTATTCCAACGACTTAAAGTATCCCGTTCACCTTCCATAATAATAATTTTGCGTGACAGTCTCACATCATTTTGCTTCTTGGAACTGTCCCTACATACTTATGTGACATGCACACGATGTTTAGCACCAGTCTTGTAAAACGATATTATTGTTTTCTCGTCTCTTTGTTACATTCATTTATTTACTGGCCCTTTCCCTGCGACTCCACCCACATATGAATTCGACCATACCTCTTCCTCCCTCTTTCTATCCACCTCATTCTTCCACTTCTATCTGTCTATCTCCTCCTCCCCACTCTCCCCATCTCTTTGTCTCCTCCTCACACTGTCTTTGTCCATTTCCCCCACACCATATCTTCTTCATCCCTTTCTTCTGACCATTTCCTCCTGCCCCTCTCTTTTTCCATCTCCACCTCCACCCTCTTCTCCCTCTACAACCTCCATCTCCCTCATGCATATGCTCCATCTTTTCTCTGCCTTCCATTTCCTCCTCCCCCTCACTCTGTCCATCCACTCCTTTATTCATTTGAACTGTGCCCAGTCATGCTCATCGGAAAGAGTAGCTCCTACAATACAGTTCAATAAAGCAGACTCACACTACTCCCGTAACATGCCTGTCATTCAGGGCAGGTTACACATCAGGGACTTGAAAAACATTTATCTGCTCCTGATACTGGCCCTTTCCCTGCGACTCCACCCACATTTGAATTCGACCATACCATGCAAATTAGGCAGATAAAGCAGGCCAGGAATTTTACATATATTGAATTTATGTTCATTTCAATAAGCGTAAGTTACAGCTACAAGGCGATTCACATACACATAAACCTGAAATACTTCAAATGGTCATAGTTTTCCTCCGAAAGCTCGTAGAAACAGCAAAGTTGTTTTAACGATCTCAGTAGCTGCCGGAGAATCAGAAGTACCGCTCATTGTTGACAAGTTGATGATTGTTCCTGCTGTGTCGTCCGAAAATGACAAAGCCAGGGAAAAGCACCACATTCGCAAAGATGCGAGCCGGTGCCCAGTGCCACTTGCGTGAGTTCCACCAGCGCCACGGGCGGCGCTGAGGATGAAGATATCGACTTCGCCTCGGCCAATTGCCGGCCGAGTACAATCCGCCAATGACCGGACGACAACAGAGGCCTACTCGAAAACAGAAGAGCAGCTCTTGCCCACGTGGTTATAGATCGTCGTCCAGGGTCGACTTAGAGAAGGAGCGTCGTTTAGTGAACTCTTAGAAGTGAACAGACAATTGTTACAGATGAATTTGCTATGTAATGAGAAGTTTGCCTACGAAAATTTGCGCTTATCCATTGAAGGCCTTTCTTGCGCTATGTAACAAGCAGTGTTGCAGACTTATTATTCAACTAGTCACACAGATAAGTAAGCCTTTTAACCCGTTTGTGAGACTGTGTTACTAATTTGTTGGAGTGTTGTAGATCCTTCGTTCTCCTATCCTGTTACCTGACAATGGGGCATAGCTGTGTAATAGAGGCAAGGAGAAATTGCCTTAGCGATGTATTGCACCAGAAGCAGTTTCGTGAACTCACAAACTCGGCCTACAGTAACGACAGTGGCAACTCGGTCCCCACAGGAGTAGCGACGAGGCCGTTAAAAATTGGCGACGAGGATTTACATAAGTTTCTGCGCATGAGGTCGTTTGTCTAGAATAATACCGGTCTTGTTTGCCTTATGTTGGTTCGTTTGCAGCCTCGTCGGTCGTGGTTTGTAAAGTCTGCCAGTGTGCAGTTCTTGCCACGTGACAATAACGAGCAAATTAGTGATTTGTCCGCAGTCTTTAGCTGGCAGAAACATGCAGTACACACTTCGAGAGCGGATTTATATCGTGAAAACATACTGGAAGACAGAATCTTTGGTTACAACACAACAGATATTCCGGAGGCAATCCAGTGTACGTGGTGTTCGAACAAAGGCAACGGTTCGGTAGATTGTAAGGAAGTCGGAGCCAAGTAGTGTTATAAACAGTGACAGTGGTAAGTAAAAACCATTACTGAGTGCAGAGGCTTCTGATAATGTTCGAAGACACCTGGAGTTCTCTGCAAGGAAGTCGTTGCGTTGTTTGAGCCAGACACAGACATTTCATATGGCACATGTCAGAGCAGCGAGGAAATCGGCGCTGCGACCATATAAAATGCATATGACGCAAAAATTGCAAGAAACAGATCATGGAAAAGTAATGCGTTGCTTTAGATGGTTTCAAGGGTTTCTTATTCACGATTTACTGATGAGGCATGGTTCCATCTGTCAGGTTACACAAAACAACAGATACGGGGCTTATGTAAACCCCATATCATCCATGAAACGCCACTGCATGATGAAGATGTTGGAGTGTGGTGGTGGTGTCAACTTCCAGGATTGGTGGCCCCATTTTCTTTTACAGGCCGTGGACAGCAGTAGAACGCCATGAAACCATTATACACGAAATAAGCAATACTGGAGACGATACACTTCACAGAACGTCGTGGAATGTGGTGAAATGACTACAATTTTGCATCGATGCTGAGGAAGAGCATTTCCAACATATGCTGTGAGGACTTTGTATGTACTTATGTACTTTGTGTGTGTATGTATGTAATCTTCCAACTGTGTATTATCATCTCCCAAAATTGCAAATAAGTCCCATTATTGGTTCAAATTTTATGAGTCATTATAGTAGTTCAGATTTGTGTGGATCGCACTACAATATACAACATGATAAAACATTAGTAATGGCTACAACGCATAGAGACAAAAAAGCACAGCTTATGTACGTTCATAACTACGACAACAGAAACAAGCTACTAAAAGGCAGTTTGGAAATATGCATGCTACGAGCAATGGACATGATGGAAGCATTGGAAAAGAGGGAGATATAGGAAAGTGACGAAAGACAATGTTTTGTATTGTATTGTATGGAAGTGGGAACCTAGAAACGACGGAGTGGCTTCGTCCCTGCCGTAGCCTGCAGTGGTTCACAACCCCACAACAGGCTACAGCAGTCCACTCACCCCACCGCCGCCCCACAGCAAATCCAGGGATATTGTGCCGTTCGGCCCCCAGTGGCGGGCGGATTCCCTCCCGGAAAGCAGTGCGTTAGATCGCACGGCTAACCGGACGGGCCAAAAACAATTTTAACAAGATAGGGGTTAACAAATCGACGTGACTGACATAAAAATGAAAAGAGCAAAGCGAATCCATTTACTTCACTGTTTGACGGACGGAATTATGGTCATATTTTTTGGAACCTTTGTATGACGGTGACAGGAGGAAGCGTTCCAGCTTCTTCTTACGACCACCAGTGCTTTTAATAGTACGCCAGTGTAGGGTAGCTTGTTCCACAGGCGGACAGCAACAACAGAGAAGGGATTCGTGCATAATTTTGTTTTACGGATGTTCAAATGTGTGTGAATTGCTAAGGGACCAAACTGCTAAGGTCATCGGTCCCTGGACTTACACACTACTTAAACTAACATAAACTAACTTATGCTAAGAACAACACACACACCCATGCCTGAGGGAGGACACGAACCTCCGGCGGTACGGGCCGAGCAATCTGTTTTATAAACAGGTAGGGCTAGGGTACTAGCTAACTGAGACCCTGTGTTTTGAATATGGAGCGATGACAGGAACTTACCCTCAAATGCGAGGTAGTGAGTGCTTTATCACTGAAGAGCCAATGAAGTAAATATAACAGTGGTAATCACGTAACTTGTCTGACCGCAACCAGCGTAACTGAGCCCATGAAACAGTGAATGGTAATACAGACCGATGTTGCAGAGATAACGCACACAAGAATTCATGGTTGGTTCCAACGGTCTAGTGTTTCCACTACCCACCCTGTGCTGGATCACATCGCAGTAGCCGAGCGGAGTGGCCGAGTTGTTTAGGGCGCCATGTCACGGATTGCGGAGTCCCTCCCGCCGGATGTTCGAGTCCTCCCTCGGGCATGGGTGTGTGTGCTGTCCTTAGCATAAGTTAAAGTTAATGTAAGTAGCGTGTAAGTCTAAGGACCGATTACCTCAGCAGTTTGGTCCCTTAGGAATTCAAACACGTTTGAACACGCACATCGCAGTAGAGGAGCTTCGAAGAACGAGTGTTTACTCGAGTTTACTTTTCACTGCATTTGGAAATATGTTTCGATAATTTTTAGGTGCGTAACGGCGACAACAGTTGAGAACTGTACCCAAGATCCTCATTGTTTCTTGTTGAGGTATTGGAACACCGCCGAGAAGAATAGGAGGCAATTATTCGTGGAATACAGAACTTATTAGTTTCCAATGGGATATTTTGTATTTTGTTTCAGTCCGAGGTTTTGAGCCCATTGTACAATGTATTTATGCAGTTCTTTACGATCAATCAAGCACTATACTCTCCTGTAGACGGAAGTATCGACAGCGAACATTCCGGCTGTGCTGCGATCTGATAAATCGTCTAAGTATACTGAGAGCATTAGATTTCCTACTATGCTTCCTTGGTACAAACCTAAATTTGCATTCGTTTGTGTAGAGCATTAGTAGTCCAGTATGGTGTACTGACTTCAGTTACTGAACTATTCTTTGAGCCAGTCACAGGCCTGCGAAGAGACTCCAGTACAGAGTCGAAAACTTTTCAGAAATCTATCTTTTCATCTATATCTAATGTCTGCAAGATATTGTGTACAAATAAAGCAAATTGTGATTCATACATATGGTTTACCTAAATTTGTACTCATACGCGAGCAAAATTTTTTCCCTCAAGAGCCCAGAACATTCTCTAGGATCTCCTGCAACAGATAAATGCTACAGACATTGGTTTGTAATTAACTGCATCCGGTAGTAGTGCTTCCCCATCCCCCTCACCGATACAAGTACACTTCAGGTCTGGGTTCTTCGAATAGCCCCCTCCAACTTTATCAATGTGATTGACTATGTTGGTCAATTAATTAACCCTCCCACTCTGGTAAACCCCGCAGCCCTCCTTTTCCACTCCCTCCTCTCCCACCCGGAAATTAACGGGTATATGCAGGGGAGGATGAATTTCATGACCGGAAATTCACTTACACAGCAAAGAGCGTATTGTTTATTTATGAAATTCAATTTTCAGGTGTTGGATCTCTCTTACTCATCATTCTCTGCTGCCTGGGAAGATGTAGGTCTTTTAAAAAACATTGAAAAGAATTAATTAATTTGATCGTTTAATTTTACCTTGATCGACCGTCATGAAACACTCAACAGACGTAATTACACTGTTAATAATCTTTAGAACCCAAGATACACGCCGTCCGTCCACAGTTGGCCTGTACACCCCCGGCTTGCGCTAACGCCCCCGCCGCCAGACCGCGCCACATGCCGGCATCCAAGACAATGCACTACCCTGCTCGGGGCCTTGAGACCACTGTCAAGTCTGCTGCGGCACTGCCAGCAGCCCCGTGAGACTAATCCTGGAACAAAAGCGTCAGGTGGAGATATCCCTTTGGTTTTGCTACCTGAGAGATTTCTGTATAAACACGTGCTCTCTTCTCTCTCTCTCTCAAGTGGTCAAGTGCTGTAGCATGCCACTGTCAGGCCAGCACACACCAGCAAAGCAGCATTTACCTGGCAGACCCTCAGCTGTGGATGTCTTGGAAATATTCCTGTATCAGATTGATTGACTAATTAATTAAATCGACATCCCTTATATGGGACAGTTTTTCCTTGCTTCCTATTGGTGGATACTAGGATTGGAATGTTTGGCAGATTTGACCCTGCAACCACCTCGTTTCCAAACCCTACTGGATTTTCTCCCCTTACCTCCTATGGGTGGTTACCAGCACAGTTAGGTCATTTGGTATACTGTCCATCATGTTGGAGGTAGACGAAAATTTCAAATTTCAGCTCAGTTGCATGCTGTGTCCTTAAAAAATTTGCAGGAGGGGCTGGACAGATGTGTGCTAACAATACAACTATCAGAAGCAGTAAACTGATATCGGGAATTTGACATTCTGACTGGGTTTTTATAGCGCTATAGAACTCCTAAATTGGTTCTCTCCATTACATTCAGGAGGAGGAAGGGTCTTCCATGTGATGGGATAGTCAAAACAACAATAAATACCTCTGGAAGACAGAGTACATTGTGATACATTGAGAAGCGCTAAACATAACACAATTAAACCACGATTCCAGCCCGTAGCAGTAATTGTAATGGCTGGAAGTTGGAAATCGCTGAAACACCGCACATCCTGGGCGCTCATGTTCCGATGCCCATGTGCAGTGCACCTGTCTCCTCATAAACCACCAGCGCCAATACTCAGAGGCGGGAGAAAACTGCTTCAATTGTGGACACATGTGTATCCCAGAGCGCAACACCTTCAGTGGTGGAGGGCATCTGGAGATGATTGGAATAGCAGGAATTTGAATATTATCAATACGTCAAGTACCAACACTTCAGTATATTAAATCGCTCAATTTTCCACTGAGAATGCAAGCAACACACATGATCATGGATACAGCCCAACACACAATGGGTGTTAGTTCGCTGTTCAGCTACTCAGGGAGCGCCACCGCTGGGACCTGCTCCATACAGCTGCGGGCAAGAACTGACTAGCCGGCTGACTGGAATTTTTCGTTGTACCCACCACTCGCAAGAGACTTCAACCGGAAGTTCCCATTCGTTCCGGTCACAGTCTACCTCCACTACGCGCTACCACATACCAAACGCTGTGGTCCTAGGAAAGAAGCCGCATATTTATCACTGTAAATACAATTAAAAATTACGATTGCACCCCCAATCTGATGACATTCAACAATTAGCTAATTATCGGGAAAATCTCAACCTGACAGCTGTAGCTCTGGAATTATCAATATCTATATCCCCTCTTATGACTAGACACAATTTTCGAAGTAAAATCCTTCATCCCCCCCTTATGGCCATCGGAGCGTTGAAATCACAAATCACCCACATCAAATCCATACCTACCTTCCGACCACACATAGTCATTTTCTTCGCACATGTCAGAACAATGACCACAGCAACTTTGGCGGCCGCGGTGGCCGTGCGGTTCTAGGCGCTGCAGTCCGGAACCGCGGGGCTGCTACGGTCGCAGGTTCGAATCCTGCCTCGGGCATGGATGTGTGTGATGTCCTTAGGTTAGTTAGGTTTAAGTAGTTCTAAGTTCTAGGGGACTGATGACCTAAGATGTTAAGTCCCATAGTGCTCAGAGCCATTTGAACCACAGTAACTTTACACTGCAAAATATACACATTTCAGACAAGCAGTGCATTTATTGTTTATGTGTGTATAGTAGCGAAAAAATTATGTAATGCCCACTCCCACACCAGCTAGGTATCTCTAGTCTCCTCACTTTTAGGAAATTATTTGAGATTTCAGTCTTCCAGTCAGCACTTCCGGAAGGTATTTCACATCCTCTTTCTACGCTATAGCGGATCCAGTTGAACCTTTGCACTCTATATTAGCTTTCACTCCTTACGTTTGGATATACTCCTCAACGCGTTCAAATCACAGTTCACCACGTCAAATCTGTCCTCCCCTCGCGACTAGACATATGTATTTTTTTTTTTTTTTTTTTACAATACTGCACTAGACTCTTGCTAAACCGGCCATTGCTCGCACACATGGGTGCCGGCCGGATTAGCGGAAGTGCCGGATTGTTGAGAGTGTCTAAAATTTAGTATAAACACAGCGGGATTGCACTTTATCAAAAGATATATTCATGTTCACAGGAAACTTAGTCCTTGAATGTTTACATGCATATTAATATCACTCGACATTCACTATGAAACATGTCCCAAAGTTTTAGTTGTCTCCATGACGTTACGCGACGGTAGTATGCTTTATCACGCAATGGCTTTACAAGCATTCCATAGGTCCTGCATTGTTTGTGATTGTTGTATAATGTACTCCAGGAAGACGTCTCCAGCTACGGTAGCAGCGGTTTGAGATATCCTCATGTTCTCTCCTCCTATGTCCACTTCTTTATCAGTTTCATCGTAACTTTCCTGCTAGCTTATAATTAACTCTTTTCTGCTGAAGTCTGGACATAAATAGCTGCTCGTCCAACACTGTTGACAGCACAAATGATTTCCTGCGAAGAACCTCAGTTCAGTTTATATCTAATTTCGAGTTTCTGCTTGAGGTCCAGTATAACGTGTTTCCCTTTAGAAGCCATGATAATGATTTGTAAGGAAAGCCACAGTTTCAAAGTGTACGGGAATGTTGAACATTTACTAAAAACATCGTTGCAGACGAAATTTCAGTATTGTAGGCGTCATTTCAGGTTGAACGACTTTAGTCTGGAAGTGTGCCGGATTACTGAAAGGCCGGACTATTGAGGGCCGTATTAGCGAGAGTTTAGTGTAGTAGTCTCATTACTTCCCTTAGTGTCTGGTGATATGTCGGAACATAAACCCCAGTAGCTTTACGTTCAGGCAGTATAACAATTTTTATCATTTATAGGTGTATAAAAAGAAGTTATGATACGTCCAGAGTCACACGCCAGATGAGTGTCGTTTTGACGTTTTCGCACGGCCCAATAGCAATAGAGCCTCCTGCCATCTCATATTTGTTGATGAACTCAGGGTGTAGTTACAGTTTAAAAAAGATCTGCCGTCTTCCTTTTATTTTATCGATTTCACTACTTACACAAACCTTCTCGTATTTTTCGTATTTGTGAATCCAGCCAACAGACAGTGGCGTCTTATACATATTCAGACCGCCAAGTCGGGGTTTGTGTCAGTGCCTTCCATGCATACCTTCTGTTGTGTCGGTAGCTGGGCCGACACCGTGAAGTTGAGATGGCTGAAAAGGCACTCTAGACTAACGCAGACGGGCGTGAAGTACTGGAACAGGATACGTAATTAATGTTAGGAAGAAAAGAACGGAGCAGGTTTAATACTTAACTTTACTTATTCCTTGTGGTACATCGATCTTGACGATACACAGAAGACTTTAAGTACAATCACTGTATGGCTAATGGCGCCTTGCTAGTTCGTAGCCATTAACTTAGCTGATGGCTATTCTGTCTCTCGGCTAATGAGAGAGAAAGGCTTCGTACAACTGGGCGGTAGCTAGGTTCTCGTACAACTGGGGGAGTGCTCTCTCGTATCACGAGACCTGCCTTGGTGGTGGCGCTAGGTCTGCGATTACACAGTGGCGACACGCGGGTCCGACATGTACTAAATGGACCGCGGCCGATTTAAGCTACCACCTAGCAAGTGTGGTGTCTGACGGTGACACCACACCTTCCATAGAATTAGCACCCAGATCATACAAATTTCCCCTAATTAAGAAGTCACTGCAAGTCCCATATACGAGTTTACTCGAGTACGTCCATTGGGAGTTAATTTTCAGGGGGCAAGCAAATCGACGGAGAAACCGCAAAACTGTTTGTATTGTGTCTAAGCACATTTTAAGCTCCTGTTGCTAAGAACCGTACCTATTTAACACTTTGAAGCGTTAGGAGTGTTACCGTAAGACGGATCTGTTGTTGTTGCTGGTAAAATTGAGTTTGTCACAGCAAAAAAAGAGCCCGTTATAGCGTCATGCAAAGATTTTGTTTTTTACATGTGCGAGAAACGGAAACTTAATGATGCATACCTGATTAGATCCTATAACATGTTTGCTCGGAGACTGAATTTTCAAAAAGGAATACCATGTTAAGTAGAAACTTCCTATAAGCTTGAATGCAAAGAATGTTTTTTTCCAACTGTTCAATAGACTTCTGCTTATCGCTTTCAGCGCACCAGCTGTATGTAACTGAATAGTCACTATGAATCCATCGTCATTCAGTTAGTCAACTTCAAGTGTTTGCAGGATGTCTGTGAATAAGGTAATGTTGTAATTCTAACAGCGAATTTGCGGAGTCGTAGTGAGAGTATTGTGCAAAGTATGGCCTTGCTTTAGTTATCGCTATTAAAGTTACATAGTGACTGCACGACAGTGCTTATTCAAGTAACCGCTATACCCACAAATTAGAAAAAGTATTATAGATCTCTTACTTCTTCAATATGTTACGACAATTAGCCCTGAGGACTACGTATTCGCTGGGAAAAGAGAATGTTACCGCTTACAAGGTGTTTGAGCGAGTGAAATCAAGAAATGGGCGTAATGTACTGTTGGATATTTATATGAAAGAGTCGTCGTCACGTGAACGCTTTTGATCACTACATGTTCCCTAGACAAATTGTAGCATTACTATGTGATATATATCACGCAGATCTGATTTGCTTTCTGAAGTGTTTAAAGGGGATGAACTCATTTCTGAGTATGGACCTTGCTTTAAGCACTATGATTCGAATGCGCTCTGCCAGAATGATGGACCACTATAAATTAAGAAGGTATTGTATTGGGTGTATTCTGAAAGAACAATAGTAATATTAATAATAACAGTAAAGTCTGTGCCATAAGCAAGTAAGATGCTACTACTTTTTAACGATCCATTGCTTCACTTCACGGTTTCTATGATGATGAGTATAGACAGTTCACACTTAAAGATATGGCATACACAGAAAATACTGGTACAGTTGAGACATTCCCAGAAAGCATTGCATCGCCGAGGTCTTTCAAGGATGTGGAATTTGGGATGATCCTGGTATACCCTATAGAGATATCACGACGTCGCTTCGATTATTTGACCATATTGACACCGTCATCTGCGTCAGGGGGACGGAGAAGTTTGCGTGGATGCGTGGAATCTTCAAGTATGCTGCTATTCTAGATCTGGAATTCTACGGATGTCCTGCTCTCCATCAAGTCAAGAGGAAGATGTGTGAAAATAGTTTTGCTGTTGTATCTGCTTATGAAAATACAAAATTACTTTTAAGTTGGATGAGAAATAAATATTACTTTACCTCTCAGTCTGTGTACCTTTTCTCACACTTTGATAGTATGCAACTTACCTCAGTTGTCATATCTGTGTTTGTCCTCGAGCAGTGGAGATGTAACTTTAGACTTATTTGCTATACATGCCTCCTGCTCCCTTACCCAATACCTGCAGCATCGTGAGCATAGCCCCATGCAACCATTGCAAATACCATTTTGTTATTATTTGTCATAAATTTCGCCTTCTTAATAGCACTCATATTCAGAGCTAATATCATTTGTGTCCTGCACAGCATTTATATATATACATAATGCAGTAGGGGATTGTTCTCTGTACATAACCACACAAAGACGTAGGGAAAATTTTTTTTTATTTATTTATTAAATACACACACAGATGCAATTCAGTTCTTGAGATAGAATATAGTCCTTGAGATTACAGTTCAGTTCATGAGATTTTAGTTCAGTTTTTGAGATTGAGATACTATTCAGTTCTTGAGATTACAATATAGTTCTTGAGGTGCAGTTCAGTTCTCGAGATTGCAATATAGTTATTGGGATACACTTCAGTTTTTGAGGTACGATATAATTCTTGAGGTACAATGTAGTTCTTGAAGTACAGTCTGACTCTAATATTTCAGTGTAGAGATGTTTTTAACTTACAAGCTATTACTAATAACTAGGAAAAAGGAATCTCCCATTCTCCAGTAGTACTGGATGGGAATGCTTTTTTTTTCAAGTTTTCTTATAAATCTAAGCTTAAAAAAACTAATGTGGAGGTACTTTTTTTTCTACAACTAAATTTCAAAGCCCCCAGTTGCATAGCTTTTACAATAATTCTGATGGACTGTGAACCATATACATACTCAAAAACTAATTTCCACAGGCCCAATTGCAAAGGTTTATAATAATTCCGATGGACTGTGAGCTATACATAAAGTGGCAAGTGAAAAACTTAAAACTATTTTACTTGTAAGGCACACAGTGTATGCAGATTTATTTACGTACATACACTGTGTCTGTATGAGTGATATCCATATTTTTTTCTGTTTACGCTATTTCAATAAATACACGTATATTTTTTGTTTATGCTTTTCTAATTTTTTTTCTACTCGTATATCCACATAATATACATATTACACTTACTTACATTATGATAAAAGGGTCATACTACTCGACACTCTCTCTCTCTATCACACACATACAGACAACACTCATTCGCTCCCTCTCACTCAACCAGGGTTTCTCACCACTTCTCTCACTACAAGTGAGTAGTGTCAGGACAGGAGATTTTCAATCCCGTCATCACAAATGACGCTTTTATCGTCACGAGACAACAGGCCGATTTTAGAGTGCAGCACAGTGTACACCTCGTGTACTCTCGATCGAATGCTGGTCTGCCGTACCATATGCGGCGGCTGCCGCGCAACACCGCGAACATTGCTGTACAGGCACAGCAAATAGTCTTCGATAGAGAGGGCTCTCGATGCCATATGATGCACACCCTTAGCGCGACGCTGGATGACACCTTCCAATGTGCGATACACATAATTTTTTTATTGCAGACCTACAAACTCTACAATTGGAAATCCACTCACCTCATCTTTCATAAACCCAATATCTGCACAGCAACTAAGTTCTTATTGAATATGGCGATTCACTTAAAATTTGGTCTGGCAATGCATTTTCTTACGCCATAATGCACATTCCATTCATTTCTAATCAATATTTCACGTTGTTCCCTCAAATTCTCCATTGTTTTCCCGAAAATCGAATAATTCATTAATTTATAAAAACCTTTCTGAAGTCACTCGTCACGGAAGCTCTCTGTCTCACATACATACCAGTATACATCTTCTATCAGGGGGACCACTTGAAGGAAGTAGCCCAGGTGATTCTTACTAGCTCCACCCCCAAGCTGAGACATGGCTGGGGATTACGATAATGAATAACGTATCTCCTCTTATTCCCCAGCGTTGTCATTAGTTATGGGGTGGAGCCTCCTCGCAGAACCTGTTGCTCTGGACACAGTAGCCAATCGGAGTGCGCATCGTGCAAACTAATAGGGTATGTGAGTTTTACCTCCACCACATACCCTACACTAGAATCAGCCGCCATGCCTTCCATGATTTTTCCACCTAATCCCTTGTATTCGTCTTTGGGTACCCATCAAAACTCACCAATTGGCAGTGATTGTTGTTTGACGTACCCATATAAGTTATTAATGTCCAAATACATAATGTTACTCGAATCAACCTGAACGTTTCAATCGTCCGTGGTTTATTTGGCTTGACATACCTATGGACACATTGGCAAAGCCCCTACGGATCCCTCGCTCAAAGAAAAGTAGCACATCAGCATCGGTTAATAAAATCAATGCTGCCTTAGTTTTCCTGAGCATTGAGTCTCAAAACAATTCAGGTGCCGTGTAGTAAAAGACGGATTCCAGAGAATATGTGGTCATGCCTCAAAACGTCTGCAAGCAAGAAAGTGCACATCTGTGTTAACGTGAAGTCGTGTGTACTCTCCTAAAGTTGCAATGTTGAATTTCTGTCAGACATTCACAGCACACTCATACTCTGCAGCTGTTATGGCATCGCCTGTAAGGTTGCTGGAGAATGCAAATACGTCAGGTATCCTGATTTCATTGAGTTTCAGCCGGCCGATGTGGCCGAGCAGTTCTAGGCGCTTGAGTCTGGAACCGCGCGACCGCTATGGTCGCAGGTTCGAATCCTGCCTCGGGCATGGATGTGTGTGATGTCCTTAGGTTAGTTATGTTTAAGTACTTCTAAGTTCTAGGGGACTGATGACCTCAGATGTTAAGTCCAATAGTGCTCAGAGCCATTTGAAATCATTGAGTTTCGCCATACTATCCGAATACTCGTATGAGAAAATCCCATGCCTAGTCACAAATCGAAACTTTTCCTCATCGGGAAAAGAAACTCGAATGATATGCATATCCTTCCGAGGTACTGCTTCAACAAGTTTCTGGAATGGCGCTAGAATAAATCGTAGGGTGTCAAGGGAACAGAGCGTAGTTCTTGGAGTAATTCGTTTGGAAAATGAAATATATTTCTCAACACTCTCAGGCAATACACTGATCTGATTTTTCTCCCAGCCGACATCAGCCAAGTGCTCAACAAGGAAGTGAGCGTCATACCCGCTGAAATCATGGAAGAAAACGGGTACGTGCCTTGGTAGCTGGCACTTCAGATTACACGTATTGTGAGTTGCGCCACGGAACTTCCCCCCGTAAGATGACAGTGGTCCCTACGAGGAGTTTCTACTTTTCTATCTAACAGCAGCCCACAAATATGACAGACCACCGCTATATTGTACAAATCTTCATTCTCTTTCGATTTGGTCATGGGAACATTGTCGCTGTAAAGCTTCCCACGAATAATTTACGAGCTCAGTGAGCAACTGAACTGCAGTATTATCCCTGAAATAAGATTTGTTGAGACTAGAATCATAGGACGATACAATTTTCTAATGCTGCCACATATGGTACGTGTTTTTCTGGAAATGTGGTATTTGAGCGTCACCAGGAAAATTTTGAGAAATGGAGGGGGCTGACGACAGTATGCTAGTCATGCTCATCTGCATTGCATTTCTTTTCCAGGCCATAAACATGAACCGTCATACCGGGACTCTTCGCCAAAATTTTATAGGTCCTGGATCTTGACGGAGAACTATATACCATTAAAATGGCTCTGAGCACTATGGGACTTAACATCTATGGTCATCAGTCCCATAGAACTTAGAACTACTCAAACCTAACTAACCTAAGGACAGCACACAACACCCAGTCATCACGAGGCAGAGAAGATCCCTGACCCCGCCGGGAATCTAACCCGGGAACCCTGGCGTGGGAAGCGAGAACGCTACCGCACGACCACGAGCTGCGGACTATATACCATTAAAATTATACCCTTCATGTGTAGTGTCTTTTAGTATATAGTACGTGCCGGGATGCTCTGTAGCTGTAATTTTTCTCTCAAGCCATGGTTGACCATGCGAAACAAGCCTGATCCTGTCTGTTTTCGACATTAATGCATGTCCTCATATATTTTTAGGAATTCTGCTTAGCTAGACCCTCCAGTTACCGGATCACAGACATTTTTATGGATGTCCAAGTGTACTATATGGCTGGGTGCTTTAGCTGACCCTCTAAGTTCCATCTTGGAAAACTGATCCATTGTAACATTCAAGGACGACTCCCGGAACCACTCAGTCATTGATGTGCTCCGCATTATCACGCCATTTTCCCCTCAATGATAATGAAGACTTGTCTCTTCGATGCCAGAGGCAACTTTGGGAGGATGCGACAGTTTCACGAAGAGCACTGCGCCTCATTTAATGGCGGAATGCCGTGGATCATTGACTACATTGAGGAGTACCGTTTTCACGACAGGAAGCCATGCTCTTAGAAACCCGATATGGTCGTGGTACCCTCCTCACAGACTCTCGATCCTTGTGAACGAAATTCGCTCCTCAAAGGCAACTGCAATAACCGAATATTCTAACTGCAGTATAGTTTCACCTTTCTTACGTCCTTCACTAACACTATTGTACAACTTGATGACAAAGATGCTTGCGGTAATATGTGGAGTGGTATTGTGCTGTACCTCACGACATCAGCGAGGACGAGATGGTGGTAGTGGTGGTGGAGGAGGAGGAGGAGGAGGAGGAGGAGATGCTGCGGATTCGGGCAGGGCGAGGAGTCTGGCTGCTGTTGCCGCCTCAGCCCTGACCCCGTTGCCAGAGGGAGTGGCGCCCATGGACGGTATAGCAGAGCTGGTGCCAGGACGCAGCGGTGGTGGAGGCGGAGGCGAGGGCGGGAGCAGCGGCGGCGGCGGCTTCTCACGTGGTGATGAGAGACATCCATGCTCGCAAGGCATGACTTACTAGGACCCACTTTGGCGAAGCAGGCTTACTGACCCTGGTACCTTTGCCACGCCGCATTGCGTGCATTGTCCCACAGATGCAGCCGCTGTAGAGGACAGAAAGATTAACGAACACGGTTCAGTACAAGATTCTAGACATCGCCTGCTGCTGCTGCAAGGAAAGAAAGAACACTTATTATCTGTAAGTCGAATGAGTATGTATTACCTATTTCGCTCTGTCTCCATGGCATCTCCCTTACCTCCTCGTGACAACGAAGGTCTCTCTCCATCTCCTCCACCCACTGTGGCATTTCGCCATCACCTGAATTGGGGAGGACCCATCTCGTAATCTCACTGGTATCTCCAGCAACAGAATGATCTAATAATAAAAAATATTTTTTTAGAATACATACATGCGATCTGCGACGGCTCCTGCATATCTCTAGCACGTTCCCCTCCCCGTCTCCCTCCTTCGTCTGCCAGGAAATCATATACAGCGAAGAATATGCGCCATGTTATACATATGACGAAATTTAATTATGAATACACAGTATTATTGAGATTAAAAAAATTAATGGTTTTGTCTTTTCAACCCCTTCGTCCGCTGGAGCGCTATTGATTATCACATAGTGCCAGACGTCTGTGCTTCACATTACTTATGTGAGAGAGTCGTGGCAGGAAGTGCTGAGTACAAGACTTAAATGTCAAATAATTTCCTAGAAGTGAGGAGAATTGATACATCTCGCCGGTGTGAGTGTGGGTATACCATAATTTTTTCGGGTGCTATACACATATAAACGATAACTGCACTGCTTGTCTGAAATTTGTATATGTTGCGGTGTTAAGTTACTGTGGTCGTTGTCCGACATGTGCAAAGAAAATGACTATGTGTGGTCGGAATATCGGTATGTATTTGATGTAGGAGATTGCGTTTTCAACACACCTATAGCTGTATGGGTGGATGAATGATTTTACGTGGAAAATTACGTTCAGTCATAAAGCGGATATAGGTATTGATATTTCCAGAACCACAGCTGTTAGGAGGAGGTTTTCCCGATACTTCGCTCATTGTCGATTGTCATCAGATTGGGGGTGCAATCGCAATATTTAAGTGCAGTTACAGTGATAAATATGTGTGCGGTTTTCTAGGATGACACCGACTGGCGCGCAGCGGCACGTGGCGGAGGTAGCCTGTGGCCGGATCGAATCGGCATTTCCGACTTAAGTCTCTCGAGAGCGGTGGGTACAAACAAAAGCTCCATCCGGCCAGCTAGTCGTTTCTTGCTCGCAGCTGCCAGGGGAGGTCCCGGTGGTAGCACTCTCTAGACAGCCGAATAGCGGACTAATACTCAGTATGCGTTTGGCTATCTTCGTGATCAAGTGTGTTGCATGTATTCTGCGTGGGCAATATAGCGATTCAACATCGATCACTGCCAACTGTTTGCGCTGGACGTATTGAGAACATCCGAATACCTACAGTTCCAGTCATCCCCAGATGCCCTCCATGGAGTGGGGTGGCGCACTCTGGCATACAATTGCATCCACAACTGTAGCAGTTTTCTCCAGCGTCTGAGCGTTGGCACTGGCAGTGTATGAGGAGACAGATGCACTGCGTGTGGACATAGGGACATGAGCGTGCTGGTTATGCCAGTGTTTCAGTGATTTTCAATGTCTAGCCATGACAACTACTGCTACGGACTGGATCGTGGTTTAAGTATGTCGTGTTAGTGCTTCTCAATATATCCCAGTGCACTCTCTCTTGGGGAGGTATTTGTTGTTGTCTCTATCCTATCATGTAGTAGGCCCTTTCTCGTTCTGAATGTAGTGGAGAGAACTAATTTAGGAATTTTGCAGCACTTTAAATTCCCAATCGTAACATCAAATTTCCGATTGATCGACTTATTGTTTCCGATAGGTGCATCGCGAGCACGCGTCTGTACAGCCCCTCTCGCAAATTGTTTATGGACATGGCATCCAAATGAGCTGAAATTTGAAATTTTCAGCTACCTCCGTCGTGATGGACTCTGCCGGTATCTGCCGATAGGAGACAAGGGGGAAAAAATCGAGTAGGGGTTGGAAGCAGGGTTGTTGCAGGATCACATCCCGCCAAGTATTCCAATCCTAGTATTCACCAATAAGAAACAAGGAAAAAGTGTAGCATACAAAGGATATAGATTTGATTAATTAGTCAATCAGTCTGATAGAGGAATATTTCTAAGACATCCACAACCGGGGTTCACCAGGTAAATGCTGCTTTGTTTGCAGTTTGGTCTGACCTCGACCATCCTTGCGTGCTGGTCTGGCAGTGGCACCCTAGAGGACGTGACCACCTGAGGAAGAGAGAGCACTTGTTTGACAAGAATTTCTCAGATATCAAATATCTTAGGGATGCGGCCACCTGACGCTCTTGTTCGGGGATTGACGTGACATCCAGTTTGTGCGCCACATGCTGGTAGTGTGGCAGTTCACATGACAGGTGTTGCGAGGCCCCGAGCAGGTGTAGTGCCGTCTCTTGGACACCAGTGTAGGGTGCGGTATGGTGGCTGCGGCGCTGGTATGAGCTGGTGCTGTGCGTGTGGGCCAGTGGGCGGCGCGTGATTCACGATCTAAAGATTTTTAACAATTTAATTACTTGTGATGAGTGTTTTATAATGGTATTACTTGTGTGATTGGAATAAAAATAAGTGATCGTATTAAATTTTTTTCGATGTTTGGTACAAGACCTTCATCTCCCTGAACAATAGTGAATTATGAGCAAGAGAGATCCAACACACGCAAATTGAATTTTCTAAATAAACAATATACCCTTTGTGTGTAATTGAATTTCCTGTCGTGAGTTTGTAAGTTTCCTCCTCTCCAGGACAGACCCATCAGTTTCCAGGTGGGGATCACAAGGGAGGGGTCGGGGTTTACCGGAGTGGGTGGGTTAATTAATTTATAAATTTAATTAGTCAATGAAATTGATAGATTAGGCGGAGATTGTTCGAGTAACTCAGACCTGTACTCGTATCGGTGATGGGAGAGGATTGGAAGTTTCCAGAGGGGTTGGGAGGAGGAGGGTGAGGAGGAGGGGTGTAGGGGGGGGGGAAGGTTTCTCAAAAGGACAGTTTATCCCCAGGGGTCATAATCCACCTAGCCGAACAATAGATTAAGGATTGGTCAATCAAAAGAGAACAATAGGTTTGCTCCTGAATATATGCTTGCCCCTGATGTAGGGAACCCGCAATATGGAGTGACCCCACTTGCCCTGCTACTCCGGAACTTTTACGCACTTTGTAGACAGGAGCAGTCTGTTTTCTTTTCGATTCGAATCAAATGAGGGTGCGACGATCCATGTCCTCTGGAACCTGAGTAATATTACAGAGAGTGGACTACACTTTGACCAACATCCGTCCTCTCTTCTACGATCAGAGACATCACTGTTGCCGGCCGGAGTGGCCGTGCGGTTCTAGGCGCTACAGTCTGGAGCCGAGCAACCTCTACGGTCGCAGGTTCGAATCCTGCCTCGGGCATGGATGTATCTGATGTCCTTAGGTTAGTTAGGTTTAATTAGTTTTAAGTTCTAGGCGACTGATGACCTCAGAAGTTAAGTCGCATATTGCTCAGAGCCATTTGAACCATTTTTGAACATCACTGTTGCTCAAAGGTCGGCAAACGAAAAGACGCTAAAGGCGGTGGAAACTTTGACGTGAGTGGCAGTATGTTTCATTGACGTCAAAGGGCGCAGTATCAGCAGGTGACTGGTTTAGAGAGCGCCAAATGATCTGATGAGCAGATATGGAATTGCCATTCCGTGACAACTCGTATGGGACATGGTGCTACAACAGCGATGAGTGCGTGGAGTTATTGAATAGGATAGTATCGTACACAGCGAAGAGCCAATATTAGCCATGTGACCATAGCGCACAATGACCATCTTCTGCTGTGCAAGGCAATAATAGATCCAGCGTCGGTCTGACGCCAGAGCGGTAAACGGACGTAGAGCTGCCTGTGTCGTGTTGGATGCCACCTATGGCAATCTCGATTTGTGGCACACTTGACGTTAGATCGACATCAGTTGTCTGAAAACTATAAGAACGCCTTATGACAGTAATTATCAAATGAGAGTCATCGCTGGATATTACAAACGCCTCATGACAGTAATTATCAAAGAAAACATACCGCTGTCGTGGTGAGCAGAATCATCTAGTGTTTTTCGATTATTCCTGCTTCAACATGTTCCTTGGTGATGGCTATGCACGTTGTAGACACTACCGAGGCGATCGCAAACTAGCAACCTCTATTTCTGAAGGCGAGTTTAGTGATCCAGTGTGCCACTGAATACAACACATGACCTCGACTACTTCGTATTGAAAGAAATCACATCAGCAATCACTACATTTTAAAACCACTTTTTCAGGCAACTCCATATTTTATATTTGGCAGATTACTTCAACGGCGGCATGGAGGGGTTGTTGGTCTAGGTCCAATCGTTATTACGAATTATCTTCTTCATTCTGGACGATCTGATTGAGAGTGACGAAGTCAAATGCAACTCGGACTCATTCAGCGATGCTTTTTTGACACAGTATGTTTGACTACTTTGTTTCAACGCATGTCTATAAAGTAATAATGCATTCCTTAAGGTTTCATCTTACTGATACGTCGTATCCCTCCGACTGTCGCTGTGTCACTTTGTTAGTTTCAACTACAAAGAAGAAGGATAAATCATATTTCTTACCCGGAGTGTTGCGATCTTTTAGTGTATTGTAGTGATATACAACATATCGCCTATCTTCATAACATAATTCACTTTTTATGCGTACTATTATTTAAGCGCTGGTAGAAATGTGGAATAGTGCTTACGTTACTTTTCTTAGTTAGTACAGTTAGTAACACTCGGAGTAATAACACTCTGATGGTTCAAATGGCTCTGAGCACTATGGGACTTAACATCTGAGGTCATTAGTCCCCTAGAACTTAGAACTAGTTAAACCTAACTAACCTAAGGACATCACAAACATCCATGCCCGAGGCAGGATTCGAACCTGCGACCGTAGCGGTCTTGCGGTTCCAGACTGCAGCGCCTTTAACCGCACTGCCACTTCGGCCGGCAAACACTCTGATCACTCTATATGTTTCAGTGTATTGTCGCGTAAGGGCCACGCAGTTAATTAGTGCAATCTTAGCCTTTTCAGTCCCGGCGATAAAAAAATCATATCTGTTCTTGTTATTATGCAAATTTACAGTCCACATTGCATTGTCTTATTTTAATTTTTTATATTATGTAAATTATTCAAGCTACACGTATGTGTACTTTTTTGTCTTAACCAGCAGGATGAAAAATATTTTAAAATACATATTAAAATCTTTTTTGGTGGAATTTTCAAAAGCAGTAGTTTTTAAGTACACAAAAATATATGTTACACACTTTGCACACGGTTCTACACCCTTCATGCCGACATTCTTCGCTTCGACATATTGAGAAACGTGATCAACTTGGTAGTATCGATTTAGGTTTATTGGCTGGAGGACAACATTTCGTCCCTTGGGTGTATTATCATCAGATCCTGAAATGCTAGAGCTTTCCAGTGCGTCCACGGATGTTTCTCTGGAGAGCCGTGAGGAGCATCCCAACTGAGAACAATTTCTTCAGTTGAAACTTCCGGGCTGAGAGGCCGTGGTCGATGTATAAAATTTCCACCTGACGTTTCGTCTCCGTCTGCGGGAGACATCTTCTGAGGTCGACCGGCTACTACTCAGAAGATGTCTCCCGCAGACGGAGATGAAACGTCAGGTGGAAATTTTATACATCGACCACGGCCTCTCAGCCCGGAAGTTTCAACTGAAGACAACACCGGCCGTGAAAGCCTACATTGTATGATGAGAAGACTTTGTCAGCTCATTACGCAAGTCCAGTCTACAGTTCATTAGGGTCAATCTGTTCAGTATGGTAATCTTTTCTTTGTGCAAGATCTTTTGTAGATAATCCAACAAATAAAAGTACCTAAATCAGAAAAATGGTTAAACAACCTAACTGGTCATTATATTGTTCTGGTATTTGACCAATATAGTTTTTGAGCAATTTAACATCAGTTACAAGTATCTTGTGGCTCACTTCCAATACAGGAGGATAAACAACACCAGACTTAAATCTCTCACCTACAGCATGAAGTATTTCTTCATCGCTGATAACTGAAAATACAAGTCATAAAAAAATGTCTCTGAGCACTATGGGACTTAACTGCTAAGGTCATCAGTCCCCTAGAACTACTTAAACCTAACTAACCTAAGGACATCACATACATCCATGCCCGAGGCATGATTCGAACCTGCGACCGTAGCGGTCGCGCGGTTCCAGACTGAAGCGCCTAGAACCGCTCGGCCACCCCGACCGGCCACAAGTCATAACATTAATTATGTAAATTGATAGTTGGCAAACATTGTTATAACGACAACATTAATTATTTGTTGGCATTATAACATTTTATTTGTTGGTGGTGAAGTTACATATAATCAAAGCATTAAATTATTGTGAGGTTTTTCTCACTCAATCTAAAGAAGCTACTTCTTTCGTTGTATAGGAAACAGAAAAAACGTTGAGAACGTAACCTGAAGTACTTCGAATTTCGACGACTACTGTACTCAACATAAGGAATAATTCTAGTAAAACCATACATCATTGATATATACGATTTCTCTCATGTATTAAAAGCAACAAATAAAGTAAATTTAAGGTATAGATTAACGTATTATTTCGAAATAACTTCAAACCAAGCGCTGTGGGCAGCCATTCTGCTGAGATGTATCTACGAAATATCGATAAGTAGCACTGGAAGTGGAGTGTGGTGCGATCTAGCAGCATAAAGACAAACTTCGCAACATACACGAACGTGACATAGAGGTCTTGAGTTATTAAAAACAGTGTATCAATTTAACGAAATGAGTACCCACGCACTGAAAAGGTTGAACCGACGTTGCGAGAGGTACAAGCATTGGATACTTGAAACTGGGTCTATGCGTATTTATTGACCCCAGTCAGATATACAGGGTGGTCAGAGCCAGCCTGCAAAGCTTGTAAAGGTGATGCAGGGTAGGCTGTGCTAAGAAAGAAATTCCATACATTACGCCGTTTGGAAGTTTATTGGCACTGAAGTTAGAGCATCAGGCTGCTGCTCGCGCAAATTCAAGTGGCCCGCCAGAGATGTTGCCGCCAAAGATGTTCTTCGTTTGGTTCCCTAAAACTGAACAAGAGAGTGATACAAAAATTAAAAATGGGAAGGTTGTGTAGGATCGAATCCGGATCAACCGCTGAGCAGTTTCGTTCGCCATCATCTGCGCAGTGAGAATAACTGGCACTACTTGTATCTGGCGGGCCACTTGAATTTGTGCACAACAGACTGATTGGTTAACTTCAGTGCATATTATCTCGGAAACAGCACAACGTATCGATTTTTTTTTTCTTAACGACTCTTTATCATAACAACGTACCCTGCAAAATTGTTGGAACCTTTCAGACAGTTTCTGACCACCGTGTATGTAACAGACATTCATCCGAAACACTTTATTCATCTGTCTATTTACACTGAATCGCCAAAGAAGCTGGTATAGGCATGCGTATTCAAATACAGAGATGTGTAAACAGACAGAATACGGAACTGTGGTCAGAAACGTCTATATACAACAACAAGTATCTGGTGCAGTTGTTAGATCGGTTACTGCTGCTACAATGGCAGGTTATCAACATGTAAGTGAGTTTGAACGTGGTGCTATAGTTGGCGCACGAGCGATGGGACACAGTGTTTCCGAGGTAGTGATGAAGTGGAGGTTTTCCCGTACGGCCTTTCCATGAGTGAACCGTGAGTATCAGGAATCAGGTACAACATCAGATCTCCGACATCGCTCCCGCCGGAAAAAGATCCTGAAAGAACGGGACCAACGACAACAGAAGAGACTCGTTCAACGCGACAGAAGTGCAGCCCTTCCGAAAATTACTGCAGATTTCAACACTGAGGCATCAACAAGTGTCAGCGTGCAAACCATTCAACGGAACATCATCGGTATGGGCTTTCGGAGCCCTTGATGAGTGCATGACACAGGGCTTTACGCATCACCTGGGCCCGCCAACACGGGTATTGGACTGTTGATGACTGGAAATATGTTGCCTCGTCGGACGAGTCTCAAATGGTTCAAATGGCTCTGAGCACTATGGGACTTAACATCTGAGGTCATCAGTCCCCTAGAACTTAGAACTACTTAAACCTAACTAACCTAAGGACATCACACACCCATGGCCGATGCAGGATTCGAACCTGCGACCGTAGAGGTAGTGCGGTTCCAAACTGAAGCGCCTAGAAACGCTCGGCCACCCCAGCCGATGGACGAGTCTCGTTTCGAATTGTATCGAGCGGATGGACTCGTATTTGTATGGCGACAACATCACGAATCCGTAGTCCCTGTATGTTAGGAGGGGACTGTTCAGGCTTGTGGAGGCTCTGTAATGGTGTGGGGCGTGTGCAGTTGCAATGTTATAGGACCCCTGATACGTCTTGATGAAATACATCCATTCATGTCCATTGTGGATTCCGCGGACTTGGTCAGTTCCAGCAGGACAGTACAACATCCCACATGTCCAGAATTGCTACAGAGTGGCTCCAGGAACACTCTTCCGAGTTTAAACACTTCCGCTGGCCACCAGACACCCCAGACATGAACATTACTGACCATATTTGGGATGCCTTGCGTGCTGCTCCGAAGAGATCTCCACCCCCTCGTATTCTTGCTGATTTACGAACAGCACTGCAGGATTTCTGGTGGCAGTTCCCTCCAGCACTACTTCAGACGTTAGTAGAGTCCATACCACGTCGCGTTGCGGCACTTGTGCGTGCTCGCGGGGGCCCTACACGATATTAAGCAGGTGTAGCAGTTTCTTTGACTCTTCAGTGTAACAGACCCAACTTTGAGGATAAAAAAATGCCGAAGTGACATGCAAAATGAATGTTGACTGCGAGTGCTTGTACGTGTTCGTTTTGCGGTTGTCTATGACGCATATCTCTCCTCAGTCACTACGTCTGAATGGTCGTTACTCGCTTTTAAAATCCTAAAGGTAAGGCGTAATAGAGGTGCGAGAAGTGTGCGGCGCAGGTCGCCGCTGCGCGCGTCCACCCACCGCCCGGCGGCCCCAGACAGCTGGGCGCCAGCCAGCACGAGTGCCAGCCGCAGCAGCAGCAGCAGCAGCAGGCGCTACTGCCTGAGCCGCAGCCGGCCTCCATCCAGCCTCTGCCAGACTGGGCGGCGCCGCGCCCGCCTGCGCGCCCACACCCGCCTACCGCGCCGCCGGCTCGTCCTCCTTCCAGGCCCCCGGCTCACACGAGTAATTTATGTATACGGGGCGCGACATTCGTTAACACACATTCTGCGTATTACGACCTCCACGTGCGGTGTGGTGAATTTAAGTCTTTCGACCAGGTGCTCGAACATCTACAGTACAGTATAAAAAGCAAGTGCTGGCAATTTTCCAACTAGACAATCACGTTATTAAAAATCGAAGTTGTATAGTGACCATTCCAGAGTCAAATGGGACTTCACCAAAAAGCTGTTTCTCATATTCACTTTTCTTCCAACTACGTACATAATCTGTTACCAAAAATCATCTTGTCAACAGGCTTCTTTCAGTCTGGTAGAGATTGCTAGCGTAATGTCTGTTACCAAGCGAGATCATTTTACCTCCTGAAATATGTGAAAAATGGGTCCTTTCGTATTATCTTACAGACGATCACTTAATCCTTAACTACGTTCGCCATTTACACTGACGTTAGTGACTTCGTGGGGTTGTTTTCGACCCCAAAAACAAAAACACCTGAAACGTATTTCTCTAAACTGGTGTTAAAGAACTAACAAAAGAAAGGGTTGTATTTATCAAAAATAAATCTTTACTGGAAAACAAAACATGATATTACCAACAATTATGCCCTTTACATTAACAATGGCGATTTAAAAAGAGCTTTTGGAATTAATTTAAAAAAATTAAAGAAAATCTACTTCATAAATGTTCAGAAACATGTTCTGAGATAACTAATGATCAATTAAACAAATTGTAAAGAAAAGTAAAGAATGACTTTCAATGAAATAGATACAGTAGGTACATCAACGAATCAACAAAGCCCTTACTTTCGTTCATCACAGTCAAGACATACTTTTCCGTCAATGGAACACATTTTGCGTACGTATTTTTGACACTTAGAACTTGTTTTGTTAGTTTTTCTGTCTTTAAGGTCAAACCATATAAGGCAAACTGATGTCTTTCAGTTTTTTCGCTAACTCGGTCCTACTTGTACTGCAGATTCGTCAACCCTGCTATCATTTTGAAAATTTTTGCAAAGAACTTATTCCATTTCATTCTTCAAACGCCTATAAGAATTTCTGGAATTAATTTCTCTTTCTTTGATATTTGCTTTGATCAATGCCACACCGAGTGGTTTTTTAAAACCGCAATGGACTGTCTTGTTGTTCTTATTTATAACGGATTTTCTATGAAAATAGGAGCAGAATTATAAACAAAGGAGTGACGCATGGGCTAATAAATTATACCATGAATACAGCTGAGGTTCAAAATAACAGGGTAGGATAAGTCAGTGACGAACCAGCTGCATCACGATCTTCACCAGTCATGGCTCACAGAAGCATCTACACCACTCATACTGTATTCAGATAATACAGCATTGTTCCCCATATTGTTCTGCATTAACTTACATTTTGCCACACTTAGAGCGGGGCACCCAAGAATTCGGCTCGTGAGCTGCACCCTGGCGCAAATGTCACAGTGGTCAGTCTAGCTGCACGCTTCCCCCACCGCCACAGAACGCTGTCTGAGGGTATGGGGTGGGGATAGGAGGGGAAAGGGAACTGCAAACGCGCCTAATTTAAATGGCAGTGCAGTCGTACTGCATACGACTTTGTTTCGTATTTAACATTTTTCATCAACATAGATAACAAACAAAACCATTTTCTGGTAATATTTAATTATTTTTGCCGCAATGCGGGCATAATATAGTTTTCATCCGGTATAAACTGTCAGCATGCAGACACATTTAGACAGTTTCACTGATTTTAGAACTCAGGTTGCCACGTAAAGTGTCTTATTTGCGTTTATAATCGAATAAAAGCCTTTACGCACATATGTTAACCCAAATATTGTAGTATTTTTGCAGCAACATTATGCAGACGAGGAAACTCTACTTGAAGTAAACAATGTAGACGTCCTGGACAGCCTTAACGTAACATGAATTTTTATTTAAAACTGGAGTTACATTGCGCCGGCCAGAGTGGCCGAGCGGTTATAGGCGCTACAGTCTCGAACCGCGCGACCGCTACGGTCGCAGGTTCGAATCCTGCCTCGGGCATGGATGTGTGTGATGTCCTTAGGTTAGTTAGGTTTAAGTAGATGTAAGTTCTAGGGGACTGATGACCTCAGAAGTTAAGTCCCATAGTGCTCAGAGCCATTTGAAGTTACATTGCAGATCAGTCAGTTATATCAGCACATGCACAGGAGCGCTTTCAATTGAAACGGGAAACGATCTCGAAAACAGCTCCAAAACAAATGTAAGATTGGGAGTGTCTTCAAAACGTTTAGAAAACTATCCATGTATTTCTTTCAAAGTCATAATGAATTCTTCAAACATCGTGTTTTCTTGAATAACATTAAGCTTAGGGAACTGGGCTCTTTGTCAGAACTTGTCTCTTCGTATTAATTGTACCCAGTCAAATCAGAAATAAGTTGTTTCACGGCTTGCACTGCCTTACTGTAGGCAGTGTGCAGTGAAGTCCACTTAAAATGCGAGGACTGACATACATACAGGATGTTCTAATTTGCATTCCTTTACTCCTTTTTTCTCCATAAATTCAACAACAGCGGCTTTGAAATCGAAAAATCATTCCAGACACGCCCCTTGACTTTACCAATGCACTTCTCAGTAATATATAAAGTCCCCACACTCTCCGTTCAGTTCCATCGAAAACTATTGCCACGGAGAGTGCGATAATGAATGTGACTTCAGAAATTTTGCTATTCGTACTAAGAATTTGTTCATGTGCTCCATGCATGCAAATTTAGCACAAAGCGTTTCTTGTTGTACAGAACAATAATGCCGCCTAGCATTCGTTCTTTTTTTCTGCTCTTTCATTGTCAGCTACAGTATTAAATTCTTTCTGCAGGATTACGTCGATTATGCAACTGCATAAGAAATATTGAGAATTCTCGTCTGTCTCTTCGGTCAATATCATTCAGTTGCAAAAGCTTGTGAGGACGGATCGCTAGACTCCCACATTTTGTGCAGGCAACCACTGGACCTGTGAACGTCCTTCATACCTCGAACAAGTAGCGCAGGGTAATCAACGCTGACACCACGTCTGTGCTGAACTGAAGAGAGTTATGCCAACCGAAAAATGCCACACTGCAACACTAAATGAACTGTCGCGCAGTGGGAAGGAGCAGGGTAGCTATTGGGGTTTAGGCCTCGCTGACCGCTCTGCTCTACAGAGAGTTCCCTTTCGAAGCGCCAGTAGCGCTCGGTGGATCGGCGGAAGGTTGAGCTTGCTCCCTTTCGTCGAAAAGCCGCCTAGCTCGCGGAGAAGCTCAATTGTCGTAAGAGTCACTGACTCACAGTAACCCGTAACAAAAGCCGCGTAGCTCGCGGAGAAGCTCAATTGTCGTAAGAGTCACTGACTCACAGTAACCCGTAACTTCGGTTACAAACCTAGGGAGACTATCTTGTTCTGTGTTAGGGTTGATCAGTGCCAGGGGCCCGTTCAAGTCGGACCACCCCGCGTACTGTAGGCCACTTCTCTTCCTCCGCACCTCCTTTAGGTGCCGCGCCACTGCACCAACGGCGCACGCTAGGCCGTAGGGCATTCCCACTCTTCTGTAGGACCTACTTGTTAGCCTTTTCTTTTCAGAAAAAGCATAATTGTCGTGCCTACCCACACCAAATAAAGCTCCTGTAAACACTAAGATGCAGATTCCGGCGGTGTTTCCCCCGCCCTAACCCGCAGCAAGGCTGCAGCTAAAGAGGCGCGAGAGTCGGCTGTTCCCGTCGACGTCAGCGTCCCGCTTGCTGCCGTTGAGGAGGTGTTGGCCGACAAGGACCGGCAGATCACTGCGCAAGCGCAGGAACTGCTGAGCCAGCGTCGATTGATAACCGACCTCTGCGGCCCAAGTGAGTCCCCCACGTGAACAAGCACACTCCACATAACACTACATTCACCTGCAACTGGGG
The DNA here is from genome assembly GCF_021461385.2 of Schistocerca piceifrons. NCBI lineage: Eukaryota > Metazoa > Arthropoda > Insecta > Orthoptera > Acrididae > Schistocerca > Schistocerca piceifrons. The sequence goes on along the minus strand of NC_060143.1, from coordinate 409,558,027 downwards.
GGACTAATGACCTCAGCAGTTGAGTCCCATAGTGCTCAGAGCCATCACCTGCAACTGGTGACCCATGCACCACTGTCTCACTGCGGCAGCTGACTCCAACGGCGGAACCAGCAGCTGCAGATGCGGACACAGAACAACACTACACTGGGCCCTGGCAGGTGGAAGGCCCACGACGCAAACAGAGAAACACCACGCAAACAAGCGAGCAACCACACTCGCAAGGTAGCCGAAAGGCGCTGCTACCTACACCAAAACCCGCAATTCCGCTTAGGAACACCAATACAACAACAAACACGACCCGACCTGCGGTCAGCAACACCACACAAGTACCAGCCGCAGCTACGCCCGCACAACAGAAGACTGGATTTCCCCCAGTCGTTATACAGAACTACGGGGACCTCAGCGTCCTCAACACAACATTCGCGGAAAGGCACTCACCTTGCACGCTACACACAAAGTACTCGGGGATAGGGCCTCACTGTACGTATCAACTAACAATGAATATAAAGATCTCCTTAACTTCCTCAAAGAAAAGGGGATCGAACATTACACGTACAGGACCGCCGAAGAACGGACACAGCAGTACGTGGTAAAGGGAGTGGACCCCAGTACCCCAAACAGCACAGTACAAGCGGCGCTCAACTTCCTTGGATTCGACTGCAAAAGTGCTTCCAGGATGACAGGCTTCCGCTCCCACCACCGAATACCACACTACCTGGTCGAGATGGCCGACACGGCCGCCTCCCGCGGCCTTCTGCAGATGAAAAGCCTTCTGCGGATGGACGTAAGGGTAGAGATATACGAACCGCCACGGGTCCCACAACAATGTAACAACTGCCAGCGGTTCGGTCATTCGGCCCTCCGCTGCGGCCTGGCACCCCGTTGCCGCGGATGCGCTGGCAAACATGCATCCAACGCATGTACACTAATACACGAAAACATACACCGTTGCGCCAACTGTGGCCGAGGCCATGCGGCCAACTACAGGGGCTGCGACGTATACAGAGAGGCGCACGGGCGCAAAAATCAAAAGTCGAAGCCACCCAACGTCATAACACGTCCAAGGCCCGCACCAAACCCTGTCAGGAACGGAGTGTCGTTCGCCATGGCTACACACCCTGGAGGAGCGGAGCAGGCCGCGGAACCTCTGCGCCCAGCACACGCACCTAACACAACCGCTGCGACAACAACACAGTCGTCCCAGCCAACACACGACACTGCAACCACACCGGTACCAACACCAGCCCCCAAAAACAACCCAATCCCACCGCCTGAAGCCACTGCCTGCGAAGCTACACATGACACACAAGAAAACACACTCACACAAGGAACCCCAGAACCAAAAACCCAGAGAAGGCGTAGACGAACACGCGGAAACAGGAGCGGAAACACGCGTGCACCACAACAAAATACCCAGCGACAGCAAAACAATGACACACAGACACACAGTCAGCAAGCCAGTGACACCAGCACGCACACTACTCCACCCCCCAGCACGTCTGACACACAGGCACCTCAAAATGTTCCACATAACAACAACACAAGCGCCAGCCCACACATAACGCCAACACCCGCACCAGCGGCCGCCAACACCACAACCGAGCCACAAGCCGACACACACAACACTAACACAACATTTGGGAGCTTATTGGAAACAATATTCCCCCATCACACGTCCGCTCAGATCTTTAGCAAGATCATGGCGGTCGTCATCACACTCTTCACGCAGCTCTTTACTGCCCAACCTTGGCAGTACTGGGTCGCCATACAAACAGCGTTCACCACACTGTTTACACCCATAAATGGATAACACGCCACACCCCGCCCCCATCGCAAACAACCAGACACTGACACGGATCCTGTTCTGGAATGCAGACGGGATCAACAACAAAAGGGCGGAATTTGCCGCGCTCATGGAGCGTAAGGGTATCCTTATCGCCCTATTGAGCGAAACTAAACTCAAGCCACGCAACCAACTAAACTTCACCGGCTATTGCGTCTATCGTACCGACCGACCGGACGGCTCCGGACGGCGGAACAGCCATCATCATACACAAAGACATAGAACACACATAGTGCTCCCTGAACTTGAAAAACTAGAGGCAACCGCCGTCAAGGTCAGGTTGAACGGAGCCTACACTACACTGGTGTCAGTATAAAACAGCCCTAAAAACATTAAAACACGCGACATCAGCACAATACTCAACATATCACCGCGCGTAATAGCCGCTGGAGATCTTAACGCAAAACACCCGGACTGGAACTCACGAATACGAAACTCCAACGGCAAGAAACTATACGAACACGCACTAGGACGAAACTACATCACACTAGCGCCGACCGAACCGACGCACATTCCCTACCGGAGGGGACACAGGCCAGACGTGTTAGACATGGCCCTCATCAAGGGCATAACAACGACACTCAACGTTGCCGTTGAAAACGATCTGCCCTCAAATCACCAACCCGTTATACTGTTGGACCCAGTTCAAGGAAACGCTTGACAGTCGCATCCCACCCACCCACGCGATTAACGAGACAGCACAAATTGACGAGGCAATTGAAACCCTCACCGGCGCCGTCCAGGACGCAATAGCCGACACCATACCAATCCACACGCCACAACAACACAGTGCTGCCCTGCCCCAGGAAATCCTGGGCCTAATCTCAATGAGGAACCGCCTCAGGAGACACTGGCAGCGTACCAGGCGCCAGCACTTCAAACAGCACATTAACAGGCTCCAGGGTATAATCCGGGAAAAAATACAAACATTCAAGACACAACAGTGGGACCAGAAACTCGAAGGGCTGGACACCACGCGACCTGGCGTGTGGCAGCTACCCCGACACTTCACCATGGAGAAACTGTACACCCCCACGTTACAAGGGCCCGACGGACCAGCATATTCTGCGGAAGAAAAAGCGGAACTGACGGCCCTCACACTCGCAGCGTCATTCACACAGAACCTGGATCCCTCAGACCCAGCTTTCACACTTGCTACGGACCAGGAGGTCACACGCATCTCGGCCCAACCGGCGCGCAACAACATCCGACAAGCTAGTACAGCAGAAGTCAAATGGGCCAACATGCATACCACCGCTAGGAAGGCCCCTGGTCACGATGGCATTCAAAACCGTGTCCTCCAGGAGTTCACGGACAAAGCTGTAGACTAACTAACACACATCACGAATTCCATACTCAAGCACCAACACTTCCCCGCCTTTTGGAAGACGGCCAAGGTCCTGATGTTCAGGAAGCCGGGGAAAGACCACTCCCTCCCACAAAATTACCGACCCATCCGTCTGCTGAGCGCGCTCGGCAAGATCGTTGAGAAGGTAATATTAAAACGACTCACCAGGCACTGCATCACAAACGACACCCTGAGACCGGATCAATTCGGTTTCAGGAATCACCACTCAACAACACAACAACTCCTCCGCGTCGTTGAATACATAACACACGGATACAACACAAACAAGGCAACTGGGGCGGTGTTCCTGGACATCGAAAAGGCTTTCGATCGTCTATGGCACAACGGCCTAATACGCAAACTTAGCGACGCAGGGTTCCCCGACGGGCTCGTATGTCTCATACACTCATATCTCACGGACAGGACTTTCAACACCGGACGTGCAGGGCAAACAATCGACACGACATGGTATACAGGCAGGAGTACCCCAAGGAAGTATCCTAGGGCCCCTACTGTTTAACCTCTACATTAACGACCTCCCAGTTACACAAAACACGACGGTAGCAATCTACGCGGATGACACCGCCATCCTTGCGCAAGATTGGAAGCCGTCTAACATCAACTCACGACTACAGACTGCACTCAGAACGGCGGAACCTTGGCTGGTGAAATGGCGTGTTAGAGTAAATGTCGACAAGTGCGAGGCCGTTCTGTTCACTAGACGACCGAAGCAACTGCGCAAACAGCAGCACTGCAACCCAATAACACTACACACACGCCCAATACGTTTCCGCGAGAAGGTCTGGCTGGACAGGAAACTACTCTGGGGGGGACCACATTCAACACGTGACCAACAAAGCTAACGCGAGGCTCAAAAAACTCTACCCTGTGCTTAACAGGCGTAGCACACTGAACAGGAGGGTGTCTAGGTCCATGTACATGACACTTATTAGACCCCTGATGACGTACGCAGCCCCTGTCTGGGGATACGCTGCGCCAACTCGTCTGCGCCGTCTGCAGCTCATACAGAACAAAGTACTCAAAATCATAAGCAACGCTCCGCGCTACACACGCATCGCGGACCTTCACAGGGAATACCGGCTAGATACTATCTTGCAGGTATTCCAAAAACTCTCCTCACGACTGTACAATAACACGAGACACTCGCGCAACCCGTTTATCCTTTCTCTGGGTAACTACGACCACAACCATAGATGGAAGCATAATAGACCAAAGACATTACTGGCTAGGAACTAAACATCTATGGTCCATAGAACACTAACACGACAGTACTGGCGAGCCCCTGCAACACAGTTATTACTGGAAACCCAGATGTGCGACCAGCCGAAAAACAGGCAACCGCAGGGAAACCGTACTGCACACAGCACGCAAACCAGCCACACACACCCCCTACACCGTCTGTGAGCCGATCTATGACCGATCGCCCACTAATCTACAACGACCTTGACCTGTTGCAGGGACGCAGCAACTGCAGAAAGCGCCGCAACAAGCTACAACAACGACAAAGGTAACGATGCACGATACCTCGAACTAACACAACCACACCTTGCATGCACTGTCGCAGATAGCAAGCCGCTACTGCCCTTACTACCCGCCCTACTGTCGCAGAGGTTTTTTTCCCTTGGCTCTTGGCTTGGCACTTTTTTTCCTCTGCCCTTACAACCACTACCCTTCAATCGTTTTCATCCACTTCTATCTCCTGATGGACCATGTTAATGAGTAATCTTACCCAGACGCATGGACAACATCACATCCCGCATCCTGTGACGCCTGATTCAAAAACTAACATGTTTACGGAGGTGACAGTAGAGCTTTTGGTTTGGTCACCACGTTGGTGTGGGCGTGGAGGGGCCCCATCCTAGCTGAAAAAAGTGGGAAGGAGCGAGCACAGCCGAGACACGCCGAGCCTCGGCTAGCATGCGGCACGCATGCGGATGCGGCTGCGCACGCCAAGGCCGGCCCACACTTCAGCAAGATGCAGTTCATCACACCAAATAAGAGTTCTGTCTAAGTTATCATGTAACTCTCCCAACGACGATACTTTCCCGTTGCTACAGCGTCATCAGCATCTGCTCACCCTAGCGAAAAACACCGGTCATAGCACAATCCCTGAGGTATTTCTGACGACACTCTTGTATCTGACGAGTAGTCACTGCCGAGGACAACGTACTGGAATCTATTACTTAAGAAGCCTTCCAGCCATTCACATATTTGGGGACCTATTCGGTATCCTGGTACCTTCGTTAACGGCCTACAGTGGGGAACAGTGTCAAACATTTTTCGGAAATCTAGAAATATGGGCTCTCCTATTGCCCTTTATCCTTGGTTCCTAGAATACCATGCGAGAACAGGGGAAACTGAGTTTTACTCGAACTATTCTTTCTAATTCTGTGCTGTTTAGTAGACAGAAGCTTTTCTGTCTCAAGGAATTTATTATATTCGAACTGAAAATATGCTCAAGAATTCTGTTGCAAACCGATGTTGGGGATACTGAACTGTAATTCTGAGTGTCCAATCTCTTACCCTTCTCATATACAGGAGCTTGGCCCTTTGCGAAGGGCAGAAGATTCGTGATAACTGCAAGCTACGTAAGGTGACAGTGGCGTTGATCACTTTCTGTAAAAGCGAATTGGTGTTCCATCCGGACTTGGCGCCTGTTTCCTATCAACTCTTCCAGTTGCTTCCCTAACCAGGGATGCCTGTTATTACTACTTCCTCCACAAGGAAGTCTATGCGACGGTCAAACCTGTGCCACGGTGAACTGACGATATGCCTCAACGAACCTCCTGCAATGATTCCTTAAACGTAAAATTTGAAACATCGGTTTTCCTTTTACGGTCTTCTACTGACATACCAAACTAGTCGACGACAGACTGAGTAGAAGCCTTCGATCCGATTGTTAATTTTACTTAGGACCAGAATTTTCTCGTGTTGTTCTCGACAAGATATTTCGCTGGGCTATGACGGCTTCCCGTATCGATCTATTTATAGACTCACGAATTTCTACTAACTTTTGGGTATCGACGTTTTCACATTCTTTTTTTGCAAGCCCGAGAGTCCATGAATCTGTGTTTCTTTAGTTTTGTTATTAAAGCGCGGTGGGTCTTTTTCTCGGCATGTACTTCTTCAGAACGTGATTTATAATAAGTTTTAACTTCGCCCATTATTCCTCTACTTCCGCCGTATTGGAACTAAAGGATGTCCTATCATTGTCTAAGTAGCAGACGAACAACTACTTACGCGCTCTTTCCAGCATTAATACTCTCCTAGTCTTCTTGAGGGACTTTTTAATGTTAGTAGTATCGTCGCTGTGAAGTCGACATGATCGCTTATCCCTGTCCTACACTGACACTGTCGCTAAGGTAAGGCCCTTTTATATCTACAACGTCTAAAATATTTCCATTTCGTGTGGTCCGTCGTAATAGATGGTGAAGATGGGTTTACGAAAATCTCTTCAGAACTATTTCACAAGACCATCTGTCGTGGCACCTGCAATTAATCCATATATGTCCCAGTCTATATTTTGTAGGTGAAAGCCGTCACCAACTAATATTGCACGAGTGGGGTACTTTCCTGCTACTGAGTGCACACTTTCTTTGAATGTTTTTACAGTTGTTACGGCGGAATCTGGTAGCCCGTAAAAACATCCGATGATCATGCCTGGGGCGATTCACATGTCCAGATAGCTTCACAGCCAGACTTAATTTCGACCTCGATAGACACGATGTTCTTGTTGACTAAAACGAACACTCCCCCTCTGTCCCCAGTCTAATCTGTCTATTCGATATGCGTTCCATCATTCGCGTACAAATTCTGCTTAAGTTATCCTCTGTCCCAAGTTTGTGTGTTTTAACAACCATCGTAAAGCTGCCCTGAGATTTGTGAACTGACGCAGCCAGTAATAGGGGGACCTACAGTTTCAAGTAGACACGGAACCACGGTGGAACTGGGCATTTTACACATACATTAATCATAAAAAAAAAATGGTTCAAATGGCTCTGAGCACTATGGGACTCAACTGCTGAGGTCATTAGTCCCCTAGAACTTAGAACTAGTTAAACCTAACTAACCTAAGGACGTCACAAACATCCATGCCCGAGGCAGGATTCGAACCTGCGACCGCAGCGGTCTTGCGGTTCCAGACTGCAGCACCTTTAACCGCACGGCCACTTTGGCCGGCTTAATCATAAAAGAAGAGAAAGAAGGGGTAAGTGATGGGAAAATCTTAAGGCCTACTGGAGATTAACCAATAAATCTTTGAATTAGGAAATGCCACGCACGGGGGTTCGGGTTCGATTCCTGGCTGGGGTAGGAGATTTTCTCCCCTCGGGAAGTGGGTGTTGTGCTGTCCTCATCATCATTTCATCCCTATTGTCAACGCGCAAGTCGCCCAATGTGGTGTCGCACTCAATAAGACTTGCACTTGGTGGCCGAACTTCCCGTCTGGGGACTCCCGGCCACTGACGCCATACGATCATTTCCATTTTTTTGAAGTAGGATCATTCTCACCGAGTCAGTGAGCCACCAAGCAATCCTGCTATGATATACAGTGATACACTTTTAATAACTTTTCTTATGTCTTGTCCACACTTTTATTTACCAACAACACCTTATGCGTTTCGACTTTCCGTCATTTTTGAAGGCTTCAAAATAGAACAGAAAACTGGTATCAGAAGATATGAAAATATGATACTTTTCACCATTGATATGAGACATAGTACATCGACTAGAATATGGCTTCTTAGCTTACCAGTATTATGTCAGTCACATAAAATTGTTCAGTAGATACATTGTGTCACGCCAACATTCTCAGTCACGAGACAAGTGCAAAATGCTACCAAGAAAGAATTTTGGAAGCCAAGTGGACTAAACCGCTAGGTGGCGCTGGGTACGTGGTACACGCTGCAATCTGTTTTTGTTTACAACCATAGTTTTCATCGTTACATCATGTAAAACAATTTCATGAGTAAATATGGAAATCACTTTACAATGTTTTATGAAAAGATATTACCTTACAAAACAATGTGTGGCAGTTTTTTTTTTTTAACTTTGAGTGGTCGAAACCAATATATGAGAAGAAATCGCTGAATGGCACTGTGGCCAACTGTCTGTTAACAACCAAATCTTTTAATTTTTTTGACAACTTACTGCGCATAAATTACTATCGTCCGTAACAGTTCATAAGTATTCAATAAAAGTTAAAGTTATAGAGATTACTAGATGGCTGGAGGGGAATTTGCTGAAGCTGGCGTACTTAAGGTAACGTACATAAGATCTTCTGTCGTTCTATGACCACTAAACTGTTTTCTGTGAATAACAAACGTTGTACAGCGACATTATGCAGTTAAAGAAGGCAGGACAGGGGTGAAGAGGTACACAATATTGCCATTAAAAAGCCTGTAAAACTGTTTGTGATACTGTGACTACAAATGTTTATAAAATGACAAATTTTAATAAAATAATGCGAAAACGTTGCGCAGCAGCTATGGTAACGCTGTTGTCAACAGTTTTTACCTTGTGCCGTTTAGTGTAACGCGCTGAGCAACCGTTTTTGAATACTCTATCGGCCTATGATAAATCCGCACGAATGACACTAAATATGTAATTAATTAATTAAACTTTTACTAATCTTGTACACTAAACACAGTTGAAAGCCACATAGAGAATTCATAATATCGTATCGGATGTACTTTTGCCCGGCGTAGTGCAGCAACTCGACATGGCATGGACCTATCAAGTTGCTGGTAGTCCCCTGCACAAATAATGAGCCATGCAGCCTCTATAGCCGTCCATAACTGCAAAAGTATTGCCGGTGCAATATTTTGTGCACGAACAGACTACTCGATTATGTTCCATAGATGTTCGACGTGATTCATGTTGGGCGATCTGGGTAGCCAAATAATTCGCTCCAACTGTCCAGAATGTTCTTCAAATCAATCACAAACAACTCCATCGTTGTTAGGGAACATCAATCCATGATTTACTGCAAATGGCCTCTAATCGGTTCAGTTGGACCAGAGGACCCAGTCCTTTCTATATAAACACAGCCCGTGTCAATAAGGAGCCTTCACCAGCTTGCACATCGCCTACTTGAGAACGTGGGTGCATGGCTTCGTGGGGTCTAGGCCACACTCGAGCTCTACCGACAGCTCCTACCAACTTAAATTAGGGCTCATCTGACCAGGCCACGGTTTTCCAATAGCCTAGCATTCGAGCGATATGGTAATGAGTCCAGGAGAGGCGCTGTAGGATATGTCGTGCTATTAGGAAAGGGCACTTTCGTCGGTCGCCTGTAGCTATATACCCCACTGACGCCAAATTTCCCCATAGTGTCCTAACGGATACGTTCGTCGTCCATGGTACATCGATACCTGCGGCTATTTCACGTAGTGTTTCCTATCTGTCAGCACTGCTGTCGGTCGTTAAGTGAATGCTGTCGGTCACTGCGTTGATCGTTGTGAGAAGTAATCCCTGAAATTTGGTGTGGATCTCGGAGTATTGAATTCCCTAACCATTTCCGAAATGAAATGTCCCATGCATCTATCCCCAGCTACCATGCCGAGTACAAAATCTATTAATTTCCGTTTTGCGCCATAGTCACATCGGAAAACTTTTCACATGAATCACCTAAATACGAATGACAGCTTCTCGAATGCATTGTCCTTTTATATCTTGTGCACGCGATACTACTGTCATCTGACTATGTGAAAATCGGTATCCGTCAGTGTACGTCTGTTATACCACTTTGATAGTTAATCAACTGGATTACGTTTTCCTCTTTATCCTTAAATCAGTTTGACGTCAGTTAATGGTTTTCGCGTGATGAATGACTGGGAAGAAATTTCCCAGAGGTACGTTTCAGACTTCTTTTAGGACTACTTAATCTTGATGCAGGTTTGAGCAATATTTGGTAAATCCAGAAAATTTCTCATATCTGGAAAGTGTCTAGTATCACACATGTACTCAGTCAAATGGTGGGCTTATACCACAGTGTAATGCCGTCCATAGCGTCACCAGCTACCAGCGACAATATTTGGCATTTGACAATCCCACACGGGGCGGGTTTCTGTTATCACAACATTATATCCCTTCAAATGTTTTCCATCCGAATTACTATGTTCTCTTCGTTGTAGTAGATAATGTAGAAACCAACGCAACATTTGTAAGTTGCCAAAAAATCCAAACAGTTTAACAAAATTTACCATAGTTCTAAAAGCAAAAAAAGGTAAGTAGATTCGCTGAATCCAAGTGCAGTTCGTCAAATCACTCGCAAAAATTTTGTCGTGAATAGAATACCAGAAATGTTCACAAACAAGAAGTAAAATTCTGAGAAAGGCTCAGAGGAAACAAATGTCAACTTATAATAACAATCTGCTGAATATATTTGTCTACTAAAACATCAAAGTAATAGTACAGTCTTACTTTTTAACTATTTGCAAAGAAGTCCTCAAAGGTATCAGTCTAACTCATGAATGTTAATTTCGTTCCAGAGGTTTTATTTTCTGACCTTTATTAGGTACGCTGGTCAAGAAAGTAACATTTCATAACTGATAAATAAAAATAGCAACTTAAATCAGTTTTGAAGCAAAAGGAAAACATATACTCTACAGCAAACTGCATGTTTTTTTTGTTTTTTTGTTTGTTTTTTTTTGTAAATTTCCATTTATGACAGAGTAGAAATTTGCTATAGGAAGAGTCGGAAAGATCACAGGAACTAATATTGAAGTCCAGAGAAAAGATTTTCACAGCAAGAAGGTTTCAGTTGAAACAACAAAAAGCCATCAAGATAGCGGAGATTCAAATCATAAAATTCTCATTGAAGAAACAGAGATCCCTGTAATGTAGCTTCACTTACCATTTTCACAAAAGCGCATACAACACAGCAATTTAACTTTGTCTTCTGTTCTTTAGTGCAACACCATACTGTATTATAATATGCTGTCATTTCAGACAGCACCAAACCAACGTTCTTGGCAATGAGATTCGTTGCTCCGGCTCAGCGTAGTTCCAGTTTTCTGTGCATGCAAATGTGCCCTGTCTAACGGTATAGTAAATTTTCCCAACCCCTAAGATTCCTTTAAAGTCATGTGTCGCGATCGTGTTGCGAGACGGTGGATGGAGAACATCCTGTGATGGATGAGAGTGACTCCGCGACCAAGCTCAGGCGTGGGGGCGGAGTGCAGTCAGCTGCACCCGCTGGAAGAAGCACACCTCCCCGAAGCCAGCGCCGTTGCCATGGTCGGTGTCTGTGGCACATCATTGCACTCAGTGCTGGACGCGGACGGCAGTTAGCTTCAAGCTTTCTGTGATGGCCTAGTGTTAATACCTGACCAAAAAAAAAAAAAAAAAAAAAAATACAAGTGTATGGGAAATTAGATTTTGAATAGAGTGTCTTTTTCAGGAAAATCTTTCCAAGAAGGCGAACATGACCAAAACGATCCTCAAAATTACAAAAAACGGTTTTTCATAAATAAGTAAATAGCTACGATCGAATATTAAATGAGAAAGTCCTAGGGCTTAAAAAGATCTATCATTTGCTTTTTGTTGATGTTTTATAAGAATCCATTGCCTTATTTCGTCTCAAGATCTATCAAAAAACCGTTAAAAATTGGATCCTCTATCAATCGTTGACATTCAGTTGGCATACTTGCTATTTACTGTAAACATATCCGCGGTAAGCCAAAAATGTGCTTGTTTGAAAAATTAAAAAATGTCATTTATATTTCGAGTTACATCAATTTTTTGAGAGAAGAAAAAATGGCGCTCTCGCTGATTGGCTAGATCTTCTCAGAGTACTGCCCCACGGAAACGGTTGTAGTCTTATGTCCTTCGCAATGAGTTGTACTACCATGCTAGTGAATAAACTCACATGTCTGTGACTATTACAGCGCCATCTATCACAAAGCGAAAAAATCGGTCCAACTAAAACATTCATATTTCTGTAGGTACTACACGAATATGTAATAAAAATGAGGGTTCCTATTTTTAAAAACGCAGTTGATATCCGTTGACCTATGGTAGCGCCATCTAGCGGGCCAACCATAGCGCCATCTGGTTGCCCCCTTCAAGCTATACGAGTTTCGTCCTTTGTAGTTTTTTCGATGGAGGCTTATTTCGTGATATATATATATATATATATATATATATATATATATATATATATATATATATATATATATATATATATATTGATCGTGACCTGGCCATATATATACAGGGTGTTACAAAAAGGTACGCTCAAACTTTCAGGAAACATTCCTCACACACAAATAATGAAAGGATGTTAAGTGGCCATGTGTCCGGAAACGCTTAATTTCCATGTTAGAGCTCAGTTTCGTCGTCCACCTACGCTCAATGGAGCACGTTATCATGATTTCATACGGATACTCTACCTGTGCTGTTAGAACATGTGCCTTTACAAGTACGACACAACATGTGGTTCATGGACGATGGAGCTCCTGCACATTTCAGTCGAAGTGTTCGTACGCTTCTCAACAACAGATTCGGTGACCGATGGATTAGTAGAGGCGGACCAATTCCATGGCCTCCACCCTCTCCTGACCTCAACCCTGTTGACTTTCATTTATGGGGGCATTTGAAAGCTCTTGTCTACGCAACCCCGGTACCAAATGTAGAGACTCTTCGTGCCCGTATTGTGGACAGCTGTGATACAATACGCCATTCTCCAGGGCTGCATCAGCGCATCAGGGATTCCATGCGACGGAGGGTGGGTGCATGTACCCTCGCTAACGGAGGACATTTTGAACATTTCCTGTAACAAAGTGTTTGAAGTCACGCTGGTACGTTCTGTTGCTGTGTGTTTCCATTCCATGAGTAATGTGATTTGAAGAGAAGTAATAAAATGAGCTCTAACATGGAAAGTAAGCGTTTCCGGACACATGTCCACATAATGTATTTTCTTTCTTTGTGTGTGAGGAATGTTTCCTGAAAGTTTGGCCGTACCTTTTTGTAACACCCTATATATATATATGACACGAATTCCTCTCCTCTGTCAACCTTTGCCAACCTTTTAATCTCATAGTAGCACATGCAACCTACGTCCTCAGTTATTTGAATTATTTGCTGGATGTATTCCAATCTTTTCTTTCTCTGCAGTTCTTGCCTTCTACAGCTCCCTCTAGTACCATGGAAGTTATTTCGTGATGTCTTAAGAATGTCCTACCATCTCCTGTCCCTCCCTTCTTGGCGATGTTTTCAACGTATTCCTTTCCTTTCCCATCCTTAGGACCTCTTCATTTGTTACCTTACGGTAGCTTACATTGCCACTGTTCTCGTTTGTGCTACTCCTCATTACTTTTGCCTTTCTTCGATTTACTCTCAATTCATACTCTGTACTCATTAGACTGTTCATTCCATTCCAGAGATCCTATAATTCTCCTTCACTTTCAGTGAGGATGGGAATCTCACGAGCAAATCTTATCATTTATATCCTTTCACCTTGAATTTTAATTGCAATCTTGAACGGTTCTTTTATTTCCGTTATAGCTTTTTCGATATATAGGTTGTACAGTTGTAAGGTTATGGTTAGGTGGTTTCTTATTCTGTGACTAAACATAAGCTGTAATGACATTGTTTAATATTGCAATTCTGTCACAGAAATACACGTTTTTACACAGTTTAAAATGTGACAATGTTAAGATAGTTGTCATAATGACTCATTTCGGCCTCTGAAAGTGAACTAATCCTAAACACAACAGTATTAAATTTTACCTCTCAGAAAGTTAAATAATCCTAAACACAACAATATTAAATTTTAACTAGAAATTTCTTTACAAAATTATTCATGTGATTAAGTTATGATGTTGGCCAGTACTACGATAAATCATCCGATTCCATTTCAAGGATGACAATCACGTCTAGGGAGGATGGTTAGTTTTATGACAAGTCGAGTCAAAGATTACCCAAGATCGCTCGAGTTTACAGTGGATGCAAGCTGGTGAACCAACAAGTTTACGCCTCTGCTAGCGGTATTTACATTAGCTGTTGCGATGAGTTGTCGTTGGCCTGGTTGCTCTCACCCTCTGATATTCCTATAAAACTAATTAAACCTTTGCTGAATTTTTCAGCAGAAACTTTCCCTATTTTTCTCGATATGTGAGAAAATATGAACTCATTCCTAGTGTCAGACTATGGCGATATACACGCTCATGGCCGGAGCAGCGTGCATATTATAATGCCCTCTCAGTTCTCGCAAGAACAATTAACAAACTGGCTGGTTCGTTTCTCCACAGTTGGAGCTCAATGACGCTACAGCTAATTTCTAGCTGGAGGTCAGCCACTGTGAACGTAGTGTTCACACAAATTTCTCCTCTGCGTTGTACAGAGCGTTATGCCTCCATTCTGCACTTGACGCCAGTTCAGAGCAGAGTCCCTGAAAATTTCGCTCTCGTCTTTCTCATAGCCGAACTCTCTCACCACCTGGGTTCTTTCATTCTCCACGTCACGGTTTTTTCGACCAATAGGAGCATTCCTCTTATTTTGTGGAAACTCTCTCTACCAATCGTAAGGGTCCTACCATTGAACTGCATCTAAATCTCGGCACTTCACTCCTTCCCGGTGCGTTTCCACCAATCGGACGTTTTGTGCCTGCTCCAGCCACTTAAAAAGTTACATGTGCCTATCACATGTGTACCACTTGCAGTTCACATGATCGAACGCGCACTGGTTTTGTTTGTATCCCTTTGGCGTTCTGGAATGCAGTTTTCTGAAGCTTCTTTCTGTCCTACTTCTGGTGGTCTGTTACTTGTTGTGCAGTTCGCATCACCTGTCTGGTCGCTGACCTGCCACGGGACGCGCCCCCTTAAGAGTTTCCCGTAGTGCCTCCCGGGGTGCGGCCTCTGCGTTTGCCCATGCTGCCTTCCACACAAAACGTTTCCTCTCGCTGCTTGTTTCACCTTCTGCTCATTGACATGCATTATATAGGAGTGGTGTGTTAACTGTCGATTGAGTGTTATCCCTTTTGCATTACATACTTACAGGCAAATCTGCTCATTACCACCGATGTAAGTTAGGTGTCATATTGGCCTTCCCGTTACGATGCATGAACTCTTATGTAAGGTGCGAAATTGATCTTCCTTTATTCAAATATTCAAATGTGTGTTAAGTCCTAAGGGACCAAACTGGTCCCTAGACTGACACACTACTTAAACTAACCTAAAACTAACTTAGGCTAAGAACAACACACACACACACACACACACACACACACACACACACACACACACACACACACCCATGTCCAAGGGGGGACTCAAACCTCCGGCGGGAGGAGCCGTGCAATCCGTGATGTCGCGCCTCAAACCGCATGGACACTTGTCGCGGCCTTCATTTATTCTTCCACCTTACATATCCTCCTCCTTCCATGTTCAATTTTGCACTGGCTCAATCAATGGTTGAGAAATTGATTGAGGTCAGTACAGAATTGTTTGCAACTGTTGACTGCAGCAATTGACCTATTTACTGACCAACTTCCTATTTTAATATTTTGTGTACCTTAGACAGTGGTTTGATCTAGTCTCCTTATTGTTCCGTTTCGCATTGTGCTTGATTTCATGTGTACGGTTTGAGCTCATAAGTTATAATTTTTTTCTTTCAAAATTTAACATTATTTCCAATTTTCTGATTTTTATACATTTCTATTTGACTCATCTGGCTCCTTTACTTTCAATATAGTTGTCTACATTTTAATTTCAATTTAAAAACAAACAATTTGAACTTATCTTTAAATTAGTAATATATCTAAAATATTTTAGTTTTGAGACTGATCTGTTTCTTGATTACCTAATTTATGTTAAATGATGATGGATATGTATTGAAGTTGAGGAAACCGTCATTTAACATCATCCTCGCCTTTTTCAATATCTCCAGCTTTCATGTTGTTGTTGTTGTGGTCTTCAGTCCTGAGACTGGTTTGATGCAGCTCTCCATGCTACTCTATCCTGTGCAAGCTTTTTCATCTCCCAGTACCTACTGCAACCTACATCCTTCTGAATGTGCTTAGTGTATTCATCTCTTGGTCTCCCTCTGCGATTTTTACCCTCCACGCTGCCCTCCAATACTAACTTGGTGATCCCTTGATGCCTCAGAACATGTCCTACCAACCGATCCCTTCTTCTGGTCAAGTTGTGCCACAAACTTCTCTTCTCCCCAATCCTATTCAATACTTCCTCATTAGTTATGTGATCTACCCATCTAATCTTCAGCATTCTTCTGTAGCACCACATTTCGAAAGCTTCTATTCTCTTCTTGTCCAAACTATTTATCGTCCATGTTTCACTTCCATACATGGCTACACTCCATACGAATACTTTCAGAAATGACTTCCTGACACTTAAATCAATACTGGATGTTAACAAATTTCTGTTCTTCAGAAACGCTTTCCTTGCCATTGCCAGCCTACATTTTATATACTCTCTACTTCGACCATCATCAGTTATTTTGCTCCCCAAATAGCAAAACTCCTTTACTACTTTAAGTGCCTCATTTCCTAATCTAATTCCCTCAGCATCACCCGACTTAATTAGACTACATTCCATTATCCTTGTTTTGCTTTTGTTGATGTTTATCTTATATCCTCCTTTCAAGACATTGTCCATTCCATTCAACTGCTCTTCCAAGTCCTTTGCTGTCTCTGACAGAATTACAATGTCATCGGCGAACCTCAAAGTTTTTATTTCTTCTCCATGAATTTTAATACCTACTCCTAATTTTTCTTTTGTTTCCTTTACTGCTTGCTCAATATACAGATTGAACAACATCGGGGAGAGGCTACAACCCTGTCTTACTCCCTTCCCGACCACTGCTTCCCTTTCATGTCCCTCGACTCTTATAACTGCCATCTGGTTTCTGTACAAATTGTAAATAGCCTTTCGCTCCCTGTATTTTACCCCTGCCACCTTTAGAATTTGAAAGAGAGTATTCCAGTCAACATTGTCAAAAGCTTTCTCTAAGTCTACAAATGCTAGAAACGTAGGTTTGCCTTTCCTTAATCTTTCTTCTAAGATAAGTCGTAAGGTCAGTATTGCCTCACGTGTTCCAGTGTTTCTACGGAATCCAAACTGATCTTCCCCGAGGTTGGCTTCTACTAGTTTTTCCATTCGTCTGTAAAGAATTCGTGTTAGTATTTTGCAGCTGTGACTTATTAAGCTGATAGTTCGGTAATTTTCACATCTGTCAACACCTGCTTTCTTTGGGATTGGAATTATTATATTCTTCTTAAAGTCTGAGGGTATTTCGCCTGTTTCATACATCTTGCTCACCAGATGGTAGAGTTTTGTCAGGACTGGCTCTCCCACGGCCGTCAGTAGTTCCAATGGAATATTGTCTACTCCGGGGGCCTTGTTTCGACTCAGGTCTTTCAGTGCTCTGTCAAACTCTTCACGCAGTATCATATCTCCCATTTCATCTTCATCTTCATCCTCTTCCATTTCCATAATATTGTCCTCAAGTACATCGCCCTTGTATAGACCCTCTATATACTCCATCCACCTTTCTGCTTTCCCTTCTTTGCTTAGAACTGGGTTTCCATCTGATCTCTTGATATTCATACAAGTCGTTCTCTTATCTCCAAAGGTCTCTTTAATTTTCCTGTAGGCGGTATCTATCTTACCCCTAGTGAGATAGGCCTCTACATCCTTACATTTGTCCTCTAGCCATCCCTGCTTAGTCATTTTGCACTATCAATCATAATCTAAGAAAGTTTCATTTCTTATAATAA
Source organism: Schistocerca piceifrons (assembly GCF_021461385.2). Classification (NCBI taxonomy): domain Eukaryota; kingdom Metazoa; phylum Arthropoda; class Insecta; order Orthoptera; family Acrididae; genus Schistocerca; species Schistocerca piceifrons. The sequence continues at coordinate 409,540,078 of NC_060143.1, read as the reverse complement.
AGCTGTGTAACTTATTTTAAACCCATACAAATGATTCCCATGACTTTACAGGCATAATCCTATTCATGAACATGTTTATATTCCCCAAAATCTTAAATCTATGCAATAAAACTTCACAAAAATGTTCACATTTGACTTTTACAAACATATTAAAATACTAATCCTATTAATTACTTTACAAAACTTCAACAATCATCGTGGAATACCTAAACCTATTTATATTTATCTATCCTCTCTTTTCGAAAAAACCTATTACACACTAGAATCTTAACCTTTCCAAAAATGTTAACTTTAGGTTTTCTTAATGAAGACATGTTGAAAAATATGAGTTATTAGGAAATATTATCGTTGTATCAAGATAAATATTACTAAACGCATCGACATTAAGGATCTGTTGCTAAAACATAAAAGTCTTCAAATGCAAATATTTTTAAACACAATCACAAAAATTTTTGTTCTTTCCATTTGTTCGGATACTAGTCTGCCACAGACAGTTCCTTCTCCTACCTCTTTAACATGGCTCATTGAAATCGTCACTTTGTTTTTCGTGTTTTCCGACGGGCCTCCATCGAACATGGGATGACAATTGGTCGTGGGCCTCGCCGCGTCTCTGCTGAGCATGCAATGACGGTCGGCATGCGCCTCACTGTGTCTCCGCTGAGCATGCAATGACGGTGGCAGGGAGGAATGTTACTGAAGGTCTGTGTGTGTCGTGAATGCGTGGTTGCCATTGTTCCATTTCACATGTGTCTATGGCGACGTTGTATTGGAGATTTATTCTTGGCAGCATAAACTTTTCTTCTTCATTTGACGAATCTTTATGTCGGTTCATCAATGATCTGTTCGTCTCCAGGTTTTCAGATGAGTAGTCGTCTCCGATTTCTCGGTATGATATCTTAAGGTGTTGCAACTTACCATAAGAAATATCGGATATTTGTACTGCTAGAACAGTTAAATGCAATAATGGTCTTGTATGGGAAGGGATTTGAAAAGGTTTCTTGATCTCTTCTGGTCCAGGCTCTTCTTTCTTCCAAATCTTTTGCGTTACGTCTTCTGTTCTTGGTGCATCTTGCTGTCTTCTCAGTTCTGTCTTCGTTCTTCTCTGGACCGGGAATTGGGGTTGAACACCTGCTGAACCTCGTTATCGTTTAATCCAATCTTATGGCGTCTTCTTTGAAATTTTTGTGTATTCTTTTATTGTGTTCGGTTGTTCATCTAGATATATTGGACAGCCTTCCATTGTTTTCTTGCTTCGTCCCATGAGCATTCAGGGGTTGTTTCACAGCTGTTGCATCCCGTAAGGTCTATAACCGTTTCAGCGATTCTGCAAGTTGCGTTACAGAAACGCGTCTCTTCTTCTTCTTGTGGTGAATTTAAACCCCCCTCTTCCTCCGTTCCAGTTTGGTGGACATCCCTAATATATCCATAAGCTGCTTCGAACAGTTCGCGATAGAAGTGTCTAGAATGTAACACTTTCGCAAAGCAATTGTTATGAAGCTTGTATGTGGCTTTCGTATGAGCTAGTGCGATATTTGTTCTATCAAAATGCATTAACAGGGACAGTAAAACACGAAGAATAACTAGTACGCCAACGGCAGCAGTACTACCCTGGCCCGCGCTGATTGCTACCTCCAAGCATACCTCGCTACTGAGTCGCAACTGGATTGCTATTTATTCATCGTGATTTACTCTTCCGGTTAATACATATCGATAAAGCAAACATCGCACTAGACTAATCTGGGACATCTCTATCGAATGGGCACATAAAATTCCACTTTTTAAAATCACGTTGTTTGTAATGGTAAAATAACCGACGCTTTCTGTTGACACTGAGCGTCGCACGGAAGACATGACGAGCAGTAATTGTCTGGGTTTACTCCAGATACACAACTGCAGATACAGATAGCTGCCGAAACACGGGAGAAAATGCACCTGACGACTATTAAGCGAGACACCAAGTATATACTGCGTGTAGCGTAAACACAATCCGGGATAGCGGCCTATGATCTCCCAACGTTATTTATACTTGTATTACTGAGTACCTATGAAATCAAAGCACCCACAATTTGGAGCCAGATCTGAAATACATTTTTCCCTATTGCCTGACAGTGTCACAATTTAACCACAAAACCGAGTGGTCAAAACGTCTGTGTTCTTGTTAGTTTAGATGACTCCCTCTAATGATGGAAGTAAAATGTCCCGAAACACGTAGTGACAAAGTAAGTATAAGTGGCGACTTATAATTCGTGTATTTGAATTAACATTCGTCACAATCATGCTTAGTCCTAATATAAAGTGTTTGCATGTAGATAGTTAACAACTTTACTTATGGAAATTTTTTTCAAGGTTGAACTTCGTCTGCAGACTGGAGTAAACGATGCGGACACTTTTATTTCCGCTACTTGACAAGTCCCAGCCTCATACTGCTTGTTTAGCAGTTGATAAATTTAAAATTGTTTCAGACCCCCTCTTTGCACTATACCTCAAGCTCAGTGATTTGCACGTCTTCGGATCCTTCTAAAACGAGGCAGTAAAAAAGGGTTACCCATCCGTTGAAGAGATCAGATACGTGATTATTGAGTGGCTATTAACAAAACGAAAATCGGCTATTCTTTCCTTTTTGTTGTTTTGTTTTTGTATTTAGCTACATATATATTTGAAAACGTCTTAGGGACAAAGCTCAGATCGCATTTAGGAAATACCACAAAAAGTCGTATCCAGCTCTCCACAAGTGCAACATTCCTTTTTGGTAGGCTGACTCATCCTCATACAATTAATACGCCTAAGACTTTGTGAAAAAAGAGTCTTAGAACTTATTATTCCATCAGAAAAAATTTTTTAGAAATCATTTAATAATCCTTACGACGTTACAAAGTGAAAAGTAGTAGGTTTAGTTTTCATAGTCTCTCAGAAAAACACTCTGGGTCTTAGTATATGCTAAGTGTTACTTTTAATTGAGTTTAACTTTCGTTGACGAGATTTATGTTAGCGTCGTGGAGTTCGCCCCGATAGCTGAGTTGTCTGCGTGACGGATTGCCGTCCTACGGGCTCGGGCTCGATTCCCGGTTGGGTCGGGGATTTTCTTCGTTCATGGACTAGGTGTTGTGTTGTTTTCATCATCATTTCCTCCCCATCCGGCGCTCAGGTCGCCCAGTGTGGCGTCGAATGTAATAAGACTTGCACCAAGGCGGCCGGACCTGCCCCGTAAGGCGCCTCCCGGCCAATGACGCCAAACGCTCATTTCCATCGTCGATTCTTTGTTGTTTTTTTTTTAGTTGTTGACTTTAATAACTGACTTTCTCAGTACGAGCCACAATATTCTACATGTATTCAGAAATGTTGTGCGTTCGTGTGATCACACAACAGTGGGATCTCCATGCTGTTTTCTAAATACCTTTTTTGATTCACATTTTCTATGTGTGATTACGAGACACCTTATAGCTTGCTGTGAGGAGACCTGAGATGATATTTCATTATAGCTCTTAGCAACTGATGAGTTCAGTTAGCTGTATTTTATAATCCGAGTTTAATGAACACTAACAAAAGATTCAAATCACTGCTGTGGGCTTTTGACACTCAAGTCAGGTTTTGCTTGTTGGAAATTTATCAGCTTAACTGATATTTACTTTCTGAAATTGGATTTTTATTTCCAAGTAATTGCTTCCGTAACTATTGTATTCTTCACATGCCAGTGTGTTCATACCTCTTAGTACACGTGTCACAGGTAACAAACTATCTGTCCCTGCTATCCGTATTACTCATCTGCTGCCGGCAATTTGTCTAGCCACATCATCTGGCCATCATTTATACCCGTTCAATAAAAACACGTTTTTGTACAATTTTTGTAAGTCAGTCGGACCCATTTCTTTAATCTGTTACCCTCAGTTGTAAGCCACCTACGGGTCACCCGTCCTCACCCCTCTACATGGGTGTTACGGAAGGGGGAAGGATGTACAGGCCGCCCAGACAGTCTGATATTTACTTTTTGATTTTCGTTAAAACATTTTCTTGTAACGTACAAGCATAATCCATTCTGGCCTACGAAAAAAGTAACGTCTCGGTTCAGCAGAGGTTGATTCTTTGTTCTTGTGGAAGGTGACTCACTGTCCACATGCCCATATGCGTCCACTGCGTGTAGCCAATAGGGATCGTCGGAGGGAAGTCACATGTTGATTGCTGGCCGCCGCAGGGAACGCAGTCTCCAAGAAACAAGCCGTTTATAGCACCGGTTACCAGCTAGCCAGGACACATTCCTAACTCCGTTATAGACTTTAATTCCCCAAATACTAAATTAATTTTCAGGAGTACTATCTCTCGGCCCTGTCGTGACGGGATGAAGCCTTGCAAATAAAACGGGGTGCGGCTACTTACGCTGGATAATGAATAAATTTCCGTTGTCTTCATGAAAATTTACGACCTATTATATTGGTTTACAGTCCTTAAAAAGGTATCCACACAGTGACTCACTATGCAATTATACGATGGAAAAATACCACCCGATATGCCCGAATCAGCCTTAATTATTGCTACGGGAACGTATAGGAGCACATTACACATCTTCATTTGTTGCCCCTCTAAATTCGAAATGTGATCTCACCTCTTCGGAATCTTCTATTTTAATTCCAGTACAAGGATTCGCACCAAAATTATTTTTCTGTAGTGGGTTAATATCTGACCTCTCTTGAACCCCACATTTGGATATGAGGATTTTCCCACAGGTTTTTCAAGAGCACATTACAAAAGTAGTTATAAACTTTTAACTATCAACTCGAGAAAATAAAGTTATATTATTAATTTTTTATTTACTCTGGTGCAATATGAAACCTCCGTGTCACAGTTGTTCCTTTCATCACTACACTCTTTGCTTTATATTCATAGGGTTTACTAGACTTTTGGGCAACAAGATCTGCTGCCTGTCACGCTGATTTCGTTGTACTGTGTTCTCTAGACGTATATAATTAGCAGTCAATTTCTTAGCTGTGTTCTTCTTAATGAAGTTAAAAATTATATTTAGTGTCCTTTCGTCTAATCGACGAAGTTTTCTTATTTATTGTGTATGCTGTTGTTTACCTAGATAGGATAAGGCAATATACAGGTGATAGATCTACGACGGTTTTAGTAGATATATCTGCTAACCTGGCATAGATTTACTCTGTTTGGAAGACTGTAAGGTCTGTTATAATAACAGATGAGAGTAACACCACAACGGTCACTGACCTACTGGCTGCTAATACCTCTTTCAGAGATTTTGTAGCACTAAGCAAATACGACACACACAGTGCTTGACAGCTAAATCAGGAAACGTGCTATATAAATGAGAGGCATCAGGCTCTTCATATTATTTTGTTCCACGGAGTAAATTGATGAAGTGCATATACGTTTATCAACAACTGAGTACAACAATGCAGAATCGAACAACAAAACTGTGTTGAAAAAAGGATGGTAATTACTGAATGAACACCGAACACACGATATTTAACACAAATTGAGTATTTCAACTAGTATCTGATAACACAACAGGCAGAAGATAGATGAAAGACAGTCACATCAAAGAATAAAGAATACTTGTTTTACTTGCTGAGTCACAGCAACGACCAATAACATCTGAGAAACACAACAGGATTCTGTTTCCTTTAGTTAACTGCATAACTGATTCGGAGAATAAGGTCTGCTCTGGTGGCAATTGGAATAAATTTCACAGCGCTCTCGACCTGTCGGCAAAGGTCAAGGTGCCTTACATCAGGAGAACGCTCTGACCACGGAACAGATTGCGTTTAACTAATATAGTGTTCCCCAAAGTCTAAAGTTGACTGTGCTTTGACAACGACATAGTAATCGTAGCGGAATCAAAGGCTGATACGCACAGCAAGAGCTACGGTCATTAAAATTTCTGTGAATGTGGTGTGCAGAAACACATATTAAACTCTAGTTAAGCGTTATGGCAGACGTACAGCTCCTAGAAGATTATTACCACCCAGTCTTGCCGAATTAACCCCGGAAACCCTATATTGGTGAGATTTTATTGCAATCGCATATTGATTTCATGGTCTTATATGAAACTATTCCAACTTTTAAATTAGCAACCCATGTGAAGTAGGTAGTCTTGAACCATAGGCAGCATGTTACTGTAGTTTGTAACTATGGGTCGCATCTTACAGCAACCATAGTGTTAAACGCCACACCATCGTAGTAGCTACTGTAGTTTCATGCCCTCCGCCTGTTACATCCTGTTGCCCTAGTGGCCACATTTTGCCTGTTCTCTGAATGGCATGAGAGTATCATACACAGAGTTAATGCAGCTAACCTTGCAGCTACTTAAAGCAGTGACCCTCGCACACATTCCTGTTTTAGTGACCTCCATAGATGAGCCTACGTGCTGTGTAGCCGCACGGAACCACTCTGCTCACAGAATGTTTTCAACATTGGCTATAGCAACGTATGTGTTTTTTTCTTATTAATCAAATAAATGGCAATCATATGGCAAGATCATGCTTATTGATTTTCAAAGGTTTATTATAAATATTTCTGGTTATCAGAACAGTTAATCATACAGTAGCGAAAATTTGATCACAATGTACCTGTACTAAGTGATTGAGGGAACTGGCGCAAAAGGAAACATAGTGAATTTGTATTCATGAGGGGAGGTTAAATACCCACCCGGTCAGCATATTTAGCTTTTCTGTCGTTTTTCTCAACTGCTTAGGAAGAATTCGAGGATGATTCCTTTAAAAAGGTCACGACCTATTTCCTTCCGTGTCCTTTCCAGCACGAACCTATAGCTCCGGTCCCAATGAAACAATCGTCTTATCCAGTCTTCTTTCTTTCCTGTTCACACCTTTCATTTCTAATTCCAGAACGTAATAGTCCTGTTAGCGAATCAGTCAGCTGCATTTGACATCAAGGTAGACTCACATACACTTGTGGGAAGAGGAGATACTGCTAAAATTCCGGATAGACGGCTATTGGTGAAAAAGTCCCAGTAACTATGACGAATGCTGACGAATGTAGATTGCGCTGTCGTTTATCGAGTAATAAAGTCATCAGAAGATCAAAACAAACTGCAAAAAGATTTAGAAATGATATCTGAATGGGTCGAAAATTGTCAGTTACCCCTAAATAACGCAAAGTGTGAGGTCATCCACATGAGTGCTAAAAGAAATTCGTAAAACTTCGGTTACACGATGAATCAGTCAAATCTCAAGGCCGTAAATTCAACTAAATACCAAGGAATTACAATTACGAATAACTTAAGTTGGAAGGAACACATAGAAAAAGTTGTGGGGAAGGCTAACCAAAGATTGCGTTTTATTGGCAGGACACTTAGTGCTAAGGTACTCCTTCTATGACACTCATTCGTCTCCTTAGTAGGAGACTGCCTACACTATGCTTGTCCGTCCTCTTTTAGAATACTGCTGCGCGGTGTGGGAACCTTACCAAATAGGACTGACGGAGTACATCGAAAAAGTTCAAAGAAGGGTGGCACTTTTGTACTATCTCGACATATGGGGGAGAGTATCACTGAAATGATACAGGATTTGGGCTGGACATCATTTAAAAAAAGGCGTTTTTCGTTGCGACAGAATCTTCTCACAGAATTCCAGTTACCAACTTTCCCCTCCGAAGACGAAAATATTTTGTTGACACCGACCTACATAAGGAGAAACGATCACCACGATAAAATAAGGGAAATCAGAGCTCGTACAGAAAGATATAGGTGTTCGTTCTTTCCGTGCGCTATACGAGAATGGAATAATAGAGAATTGCAAAGTCCGCAGCTCGTGGTCGTGCGGTAGCGTTCTCGCTTCCCGCGCCCGGGTTCCCGGGATCGATTCCCGGCGGGGTCAGGGGTTTTCTCTGCCTCGTGATGACTGGGTGTTGTGTGATGTCCTTAGGTTAGTTAGGTTTAAGTTGTTCTAAGTTCTAGGGGACTGATGACCGTAGATGTTAAGCCCCATAGTGCTCAGAGCCATTTGAAGAATTGTAAAGATGGTTCGATGAACCCTCTGCCGGGCACTTAAATGTGATTTGCAGAGTATCGACGTAGATATAGATGTAGATGTCGAACCACACTTATTGCGTTGTGGAAATGTTTGTGCTGAAATGGAGTAAAGTGACTATTCAGTTTTCCACTATTTTTCAAGGATCATAAGACAAGTGACTTTAGGATGTCTTAGAATTACGTGAATAGTTTCCAAGTCATTTACTTCTCCTCGGTTCAATCAAATGGGATGTGTATCTTACAAGGAAACATCGCCAACTTGACCTCTTACTTTAAGAAGAAAAATGCATACTGGTTAGATTGGAAGCCTCAGCAATGGACCTCGTGCGAAAATTTAGGCCATAAGTTTGATAGCACTCAGTTATGATCTTTTGATTGTACAGCTTTTGAACATTTCCCGCCCGCAGGTAGTCACTCGCTCTGCCCCACTGCAGCCGCCTAATGCCCGAGTGCGAAGTACTGCACAGAGTGACAACCCGAGCCCTCCTGTTCCCGTGATGACATGCTTCCCTTGAACAGTGTCAGCTTTGCTGTCCAAAGAAAATAACGCGCAATAGCGATATTAATAACTGAAGAGTGCTAAGATTCTCCTTCTATGACACTCATTCGTTTCATTAATTTACACTTCATTTTCGAATCGCAATCTGAAGGTGATCAAAGCAAAGAGATCTCTGGTACCAGTTATTGGGTGCAGAGCTCGCACTTTGACACAATGAACAAAGCACTGTCGTTTGTGGGTTCACCGACGTTATCACTCCTCTGTATAGTACTTTGCGCTCGTGCGCGGGGAGGGAAGGGATGGCTGGACCCTCGAGTCGTACGCCAGGGATGCTTAGGCGGCTCCAGTGTTGCTTGATTATTACAGTCCTGGCGCTCCATATCTGGTTCCAAGTCCCAGTATAACATTTTCGCTTTACACCATGGTGGTCGTTTGAATTCTCAGTATTCAGCTCGAAAGCGAAAATGCTTGTCTCTTGTCAAAAATTGCTGATGAGCTTCTGTACTAATACTTGTCTGACCTTTGAGTAGTTAGTTTGTTGCACTATTGTTTTTGAGTATTATTAAGTACTATTATTACTATTTAATATTTTACAATATATTTGTGTTATTTGTGCTACGTCAAATCCAGTGTCAGATAATGCATAACAAGTCATGTCGCCTCAAACGAATGGAATTATAATATTGTGAGAACCAAATGTAACATATGCCACAAAAATAAACGTAATCATATTCGAAATGGTTGGTGATATACGGAATATTTTATTTTGTTTTTACAACTATAAAATGCTGGAGTTAAGGAACATGTTTTCAAATATAAAGGTGGCTGGTAAAACATTATATTTCAAGACTGTATTGACAAACTTTCAAAAAAGTGAGATCATACGAAGTGGATAACGTTTACGTCAGGAACTTATTCTTTATAACCTGTTCGATACCAGCTAAGTGCATGAGACAACTTTTATTTTCAGAGACTGAGTAGCAGCAATTTTATTTGAAATATATTTTACTGCTTGAGTATTCAGATAAATTTATCATAGGCTATCACAAATGTGCCCTGGAACTCATAACGCATACGATATCTTTCCAGCAATGCCCATTCTTGTTTGAGAAACATGATGTGATTCTGTTTCCTGCAGTGAAAGACATAGCTCCTCTGAGAAATAAACTCTTCTCTGGTGGCATTTGAAATAAGTTTGACAACATACTCGACGTGCCATCAAACGGAAAAAAATTTAATGGAAATTAAATCAACAGATCGCACTGACCACGATATAGATTTTATTTCACTAATACAACTGAGTCATGCAAGATCCTTTGTCGGTAGCTGTCTCTCTAGTGCAGTGGTTCCCAACAGGTGGTCCGCGGACCCCCAGGGGTCCGTGAGCTATGCCAGAGGGGTCCGCAAGATGCTATTAGAACAAAACATATATTAAATATATTTCGTATGATAACAGGTTTTTTGTTTTGGCCGCTCAATTTTTTTTCAATAATGAGTATGTCAATGCTTTTTCTAAGTACAAAAAATAGAAAACGTATAAAAAGACTCTTAATTTGGCTTTTTTGGGCACTTGATACTGTGATATGACAAGGTACCAATCATGCTCGATGAGGAAGTCCTTGAGAAAATTTTGTTGGGAACCCCTGCTCTAGTGTAACGTCTTTGGGGGCGTTGCCTGGTAAATGCGGCTCGGGTGTCCCGCTAGGGGGAAGCAACTTCATGCTTCACGAGGATAAAGGCTTGCGCATGAGCGGTGGCACGGAGTTCGGTTGAGTGTCCACCGCAGTACTACGACTTGTGGGCGACATTTCACGGATGGCTCCGCGTAATGGCCGACGGATTGGCTTCGGCAGTTGGGTCCACTACGAGTGCTGAGGCGGACGTGTTGACCATTAACGGGTTGCCCACCCCGTTGTACGTTGCTATTTGCAAATACGGATAAGCATTTCTGGAAAGATATCAAATGCGTTATGAGTTCCAGGGCAGATTTGTGCATAGCCTACGGTAAATTTATCTGAATATGCAAGCAGTAAAATATATTTCAAATAAAACTGCTTCGTGCTTGAGTCGCGGATTGGAGTTCAAGTGTCTGAATTCCCTACCTTGCGAGGCAGGGCCATGAGACGAGGGCCTTGAGGCGGTTTTAGTTTCATCCAGGAACAATATGGGAACTATGTCAAGTGACCATCTGCTACACAGCCATCGGCTGACAGGGTGTGAAATTTTGAAAGATCCCTGTTTCCTGCCATAAGATTGCGCCATCCTGGTTATCGAAACACATTGGGCTGCAAAATTTTGTGGTCCTACCCGAGTTAGTGGCGGCTAAAGGTTGTAGATGTGTTTCATAGTTTGTGCCCTCATTACTCCGTTTGCCAATGTCGAAATGTTAACAGTGCGCTTTCTTGAAGCCTTGAAAATTAAGAGAGCTAAAACTTCTTGTTGTTATTAATGTTTCATATTATTGTTAAATAAACTAAGCGAAGCTGTATCAATTTATTTGAGCTAACACCTTACCACTCGCCAATCTATCTCTCAATCAACCGAACTAAGTTCCCCAGAGCCAACAGAAAGCTGTGCTTTACCAATAACACGCAAATCATGCTTGAACCAGAGGTTTCTCTGAACAACAAGTGCTGTAGTGCCTGACAATTTTGTAAATGTAGTTTGCATAAACTCATGATAAACTGCTTTCTTTAAGCGTAAGGCTTGCAGTAACACTACAGGTCCAATAATATGATATCAAACTTTGTAGGTGTAGGTTACACGAGCGTCGAGGGTCGACGAAACTCGTCTGGCAGTGTCCATCCACCGCTCTGGAGTCTGAAGATGACTCTATGAAAGAGTCAAAACCGGTCACTCACTCCAATAAATTAAAAAAAAAATTGCGATCAAGTCTGTTTTAAATTTTAATTCTAAATGATACTGAAGTCATCGCGAACCATGGATGATTGTCCCCCGGACATTAGAAAAGATGGGACATGGTTCCCAATACAACAGGATGAGCGATCGCCACATATGGCACGTGCAACATACATACATACATACATTAATCCTTGTTCCATAGATAATGATTACGAAATTTAGTAATGATGGGGAACGTGTCACTTTAACATAAATCTTCTTTACACAAAATAATTGATTATTAATTTTTTTACAGTTAATACTTCATACCTAAGACTTCATCTATTCAGTAGAAGGAGTTGTCATTCAGAAATTCTTTTAATTTGCTTTTAAATGTTGGTTGGCTATCTGTCAGACTTTTATAACTATTTGGCAAATGACCAAAAACTTTTGTGGCAGCATAATTCACCCCTATCCGTGCCAAAGTGAGATTTAATTCAGAATAGAGGATATTATCCTTTCTTCTAGTGTTGTGGCTATGCACTTCGCTGTTATTTTTGAATTGGGATGGGTTATTAATGACAAATTTCATAAGTGAATATATGTATTGCGAAGGTACTGTGAATATCCCGAGTTCCCTTCATGCTGGCCACAATGTTGGTAGAGTGTTCTTGTGGTAAGGGGTTCCATACTTCCACCGGCACGGTTGAAAACAACTGGATGCTGGTTGGTGCATGTGAATTTACTGCAGTATGTCTCCTCAACGCATTTTTGTATTAGTAACGACATATCTCGGTTTTGCAGCTGAAATAACAGAATGTGAGAGACAATTGATTGTCGTTTTTAGATTTCGGACTCCTTTTATTTCGGACAAATGATCACTTTATAAAGCAATTTCCGTGACTCTGGATGTCATTTGCAACTTTTTTCAAATATATGTCTGAAGGCAGATACGTCTCCATTTAATAAAGTTGTGATCTAATGTCTTTCAGCTTTCCACTAGCAGTTTCATCAACTGAAATGTGTTCCTCCTCTTGGTCTTTGTTTCTGGCCTGTATCCTCATGTCAGATAAGATGGAATGGCTTGTCTTTCGGAAGCTTATCGTGATTTTATTGCACTGACGTATATTCCCAGCAAATAACGAATCTTCGTGGAACTTTTAAAACAACCGTTTTTGTTTCATCTTCGTGTTCGGGAAGTGCCCATTATAATTCTTCAGAGTGTCTTATAGTGGGAACTGTCATTTGTCTTTGTTTATCTCCAAATCCTCACCAATGAACTTCACCCGGGAAAGTACCTCGCCAGCACTTGATCGTTCAACGCTACTGTGAACTGCAATATAAAATTTGAAAAACTTTTTCACTCAGTTACCGTGGTATCTACCCTGCAACAAGAAGAAGCTGTTCGACGTGCCCTACCCTCAATTATACTTGAGTAACCCAGTAATTATTCCATTTTGTCACCATTTCCATTAAAGATTTTGGAAATGTGATTGTAATCTCACCACCAACATAAAATCGGTTTCTCCACTTCGTTTTACTCGTAATCCTAACATGCGTCTTTCCTACAAAATAAAGTTTCTTTCAAGGGAAATGTTTCGAACTGACTGCGGATAAATGTGGGACTCATTTTCCACTGTACCCGTTCTAGCATAACCACCTTTCTAATAAGATTTCCTGCACTTTTGATGAACAACTCTGGTGCTGTTCACCAAAATAACATGTTTACCGTCCTTTCTCGTTTTAATCGCTCAATGCCTTTTTCCTTCACTCTGTCATATCTTCCACGTCCATAACGCTTTCTCCGTAAATACAACATTTAGACATCGCACCGAGTTTCACTGACGAACGTAGCCGAACAGTGGTCAGTTGACGACTGATACCTCCTCCAGCGCCGTATTTAGCGGTCAATAAATGACCCGACAGAAAGCACACGTTTTCGGCAGCGGAGCAGCAAAATATAGGACATTATTTCACTGGTCGTAACTTTCTTCGACTTTTTGAAAACACACTTTAATACTCTACAACCTTTCTCCGACAAATGTTTTCGTCAAGTTGGCCACTTCTTGGATATTGCACGTTTTATAGCGACGAAAGAGATGTTTAACGATAGGTAAAAAACTATCGTTTTCTGATGTACTGTACAAAGGAAGACGGGGAAGTAACATGTTTCGTGAAGGCGTATTGTAGATACGTTCACGTTCAAATGTAGTCCTTATGTTAAGGGATGAGGATGAAATTTAATTAATTATGCTCTACCACTTACAATTATTCACTGATTGCTAAGGTTGACAGGGACCTCAAACAGAACACAAACGCCACGACGATTGATTTTACTGACAAGTACCGATCAGAAAAAGGAGGCGAAACTGCACCAAGAAAACTTTTTCAAGCCATAGGTAAATCAGTGTAAGTCAGTAAACACTGTGAAGTAGCCGCCCATATTTTTATAATATGCTTAATTTAATTTGATGTTCATTTAATAAGTGCTACATTTGAACATAACGCTGCCATTCTGCGCTTACCCGAAGCCTTAAGATTTTCTTCTGCCATTTCCACTATGGCGCTAAAGCAAACTGGTGGGGTGTCGAATGCTCTAGGCCCGCATTCGGGATACCCAGGTTGGGCCCCATAGCCGCCGTCCAGATTTGGTCTTCCGTCGCCTTGCAGTTGTTCACCCTAGGCGAAGGGCAGGCTTACCTCGAAATGGCCACGCCTCTTCCTTCAGATCCAGTATTTCAAAGTTCAATGCTCCATCTCTAATGACCTTACCTGTCGACGAGACATAAAACGCTAAAGTTTCTTCCTTATTTCAACCATAGTAGACGACTGTTTCTCCTATAAAGTGGAAACTCTGCTTGTGTAGTCAGCACTGAGCAAGATGGAAATTCTTTTCCATGTACTTCTCCTCTATTCGTGGCGGTCATTTTGTGGTGCTACCGCCATTCACTATCTCTCATTGTTTGAAACTGTTACACCTGTTGGAAAGACGTGAATTGCCACATGTATGCGCAAATGTTCACTGCCATCTCTTAACAACGTTTACTGTCCTAAGGAAACACATCTCCATGGAGACACCACCGTCAAAAGAATTTTACCGACTGATTTCTGCTTCATGATAAATGTTATACTTGACTCGGCAAATGAGCCACAATAACTCATATTTTATGTATAAATACGCACACTATATAGTGCCGTTTTATGTTCTTTTAAAAGCCCACTTTATAAACATGACTATTTGTTGATGCCTATGAACCACACTTAGCGTAAACTTCTTGTCGTTTCTTGCCACATTATCTTTCACCTGGGCTCATATATGTTCAGTTGGATTCGAATGAGAATGATACAGAGATAGGCTGATTACACTATGTCCTTTAGCATTAACTAATTCATCGGCCTGATTGCACGGAGTTTTTGGCTTGTACTGCATTACAATTTCCATTTACTCCACGTTATTCATGCCGGGTTAGAGTTTATATGATGGAATATTTCTTTTTACCCAGACCAAAATTTCCACTTTACTCCATTGCATTGTTGGAGCTTTATCTATCAAAACAGAGTGATACGGCGCATTGTCCATTACTACTGTCGAATTAGAAGGAATATTTTGTAGCAGAAGATTATAAAACCACTCCGTGAAAACTGTGGCGTTCAGTTTCTCGTGATAGTGGCGTTGCTTCCTGAAACGGAACAACAATGAAGAGTTTGGAATGCAGCTACGTGCAGAGCCAGTGTGACGCACGACTATCCCGCCACTCTTGCCTAACGGTGCTTTAGTCGTTCCTTGTGCTGTGCAGTCCGTCCACCCCTTTGTCCCCATGTGAAACGCATTAACCCACGTCTCGTCCAGCCGCATAATGCCTTCGAACAAAGCGACCCTCATAGCACACAGATATCAGCATCTCCAGGCCAGTACGTTATTTATGTCCGCGACAACATTTCTTGCCAAAAACCAATTTCAAAATGACGACCTATTCCCACTGAAATGATCTGCTTCTTTGAGGCTCAAAGGAAGTTTATTTAAACTAGGGCAATCTTTGCGTTGATATTAAACACACACTTGTAGGGGCATTGCACCCAACTCCAGACCACTACGTCATTTATGTCCGCGACAACATTTCTTGCCAAACACCAAGATCGTGGAAACAATTTCAAAATGACGACCTATTCCCACTGAAAAGATCTGCTCCTTTGAGGCCCAAAAGAAGTTTATTTAAACTAGGGTAATCCTTGCGTTTATATTAAGCACACACTTGTAGGGGCATTACACCCACCTGGAGTGCATCAATTTCGGTCACATGTCTGTATAACACCTTTCCTTGCCCGGAGTTTCTACTAAAGAATGAGCTGGTGTTGCTTCATAGTTTGGGTCTTCCTTTCTTCCCTTCTCCCTCGCAGTTCTCAGCACGTAGAGTAGCAGCAATTCTGTCCATCACTCTTGTAATGTTTAAAATCGAACCGCCATTATTGCACTCGAGTCCAAAATAACTGCGCACAGAGCACACAAATTCTCGATCTTGACCACGGATCGGAATACCCTTCCGACGCTTGACATCTTCGCAGCCGGTGAATGTGTTCTTGGACGTCCTCTTTTATTCCGAACCTCGTGTTCGGATGCATTGCACTGTTGTTATTAATGCAACGCCAACACACAACAATAGTTCACAGCACCTATCGACTGCAGAACACTTCAAGGCCAAAAATACGGCTTCACAACGAACGCTGACGAGGAGAGATGCATCTACTGCGCGACATCACGCGATATTGTTTACCCACGGCCGGCCAAAAGGGACAATTTACCAACCAAACCACAGGGAATGCTGGCACATAATTGGTGTTACTTGGGAAATAGTGTCATGTCGCCTAGGGTGACCCAAACGCCAAAACTCGCATTTTACTTGAAACGCACTATACGACAACTAGGCTCTGAGCTGTGATATCATAAGGGTGGAAGAAAATCCACTAACATAAACGAGCAGTTTTCAGTTTCCCGTAATTTTATACGTAGGGCGATTGTCATGTGTCAGATGGATGGACAACAGAAATCTGGCAACGGAGCGGGTTCTGCTCGTACTCCCATAGTCCATCACTGCCACATGATTGTTATTCTGAACGTGGTAGTGTTAGTTTCATCATCGTTGTCATCATCATCATCATCATCATGATTATCATAATCACCAACATCAGCATTTCGACTGTTCCTACGTTTCTCCGGAAGACGAAATTTTACCCAGTGTAGCATCTACAAGCCTTTCTATTCATAGTGCCGAAGGGTTCATAAACAGGGAGCACATTCGGTCACCAGTGTGTGGGTGTGGGAGGAAGGGGAATGGGATCACGTCCTCGCTTGTTGCAAAACCTCTGCCTCCTCAAGCTTGTCCTCTGAGTGAGACCATTCTACCTGCAACACGGTACCGACGGAAGAGCAGTTCATTTAAGTTCCAAGATGCTTTTGTGAATTCAACAACTGTCTGCAAGCTGCCGGCCATGTATGGGGCATCTTATCTGCAAGCCGCAGTACTACCGGTCACAACGGTGAGTGACTAAGAATGGGGGCCGGGCCAGTCTTCCGTGGACGAAGAATCGATCTGCGCGTTTGCAAGCTGCTGAACATGGGCGCAGGGCGCCTGTGTCGCCGCTACTGGGGCAGTACAAGTACAGCTTTACCGGTTGCACGGTGGGACCACCACGCAGGCTGTCCTTCGTGTTACTGTTGAGACTTCTAGCTTCACTAGATATTGACATCTGACTGCAGGAGTATAGCAGTATTCTGGGTTTGAACCTAAACACTGCCTCACTCGTCGGAAGCGCTGAGGCTTCAACAGACGTCAACAGCCACTTTGCCGCTGCACTGACCACAGACAACGCCAGGGTTTGCGCTGGACAAGTTCTCCGGGTACTGATGTGCCACCTCAAGCAGCATGGAGTCAGCGCGGTCGCTGCTGGACAGCTCCAGGGAGAGGAAGGAGTGACTGTAAAACTCCCGCTAAAAAATGATTGTTAATTGAACGATGTTTCATTAGCGCCCTAGCGCTTCACAGGATAACTCACCCAGCCCCCCTCTCTTCGCTCGACCTCCTGATAACAACACGACTCCGGCCTCCGGCTTGGGTTGTAACAGTACTTAATTATACTTAGAGTGCCTCAGTTCAATAATTCCTACCCCCGTACCCTTGTTTTCTCGCTTCTCGATTGGTCTTTGCACTTTATTTCACAATCGGGGCCTCTCCTCGTAGAGCCTTGGTCGCTGATTATTCCAATTGCTATTCTGTTCCTATGATCCTTCCTAATGTTCTCATTTATCCACTGTCTCTTCCGTGATGTTCCGTACTAAATCCTCTCAGAAGCAGAGCTCATTTCCTTAACTTCTTGCACTTAATCATCTAGATCGATTAAGACCAGCTTAAACATCTCCGGATCACACTGCGCAGCAAAAAGCAACGATTCTTTGCGCTCAGTTGGCATCGTGCTGGCGAAAAGTTAACTGGTCGAGAAGCTGATTCCTCTTCAATATTTTGTCAAGACGCTGATAAAAGAATTGTTACCGTGTTGCTACCAGTGGTGGGGCTTTAGTTATTCTTAACCACATCGTGTTTTGTTCTGTGGACGACCAATATATTTTCATAATTTCTGCTACTAATCCCGCAAAGGTGCAACATTCTTTTGCGATAGGAAACGCTTTTCCTGTAACCCCTCAACTTAAATTACTAGTCACAAACACTAATTTTCTCTGGATTCACCAAGAGTTTAGCAGACTGTCTCTAGATTCGACTATCCAGGTTTTCATGTGTAAATCCTCGCCTGAGTGAACCAAATGCTCATCATAAAAGTTCTGCCCATTAACAGACACGGATCATTATGAATAATGTTATTCTCTCGTGAACGCCCTGTTATGTGTCGCCCGCGGTGTGACACTAGATTCTGAAATCACATAAATGTGCCTCTCTGCTAGGGACATAATGGCTCCACAGAAAATTCTGATGCGGGCTGTTCTGGTTCTACGGAATCCTCTTGCCCTAACACGTTATTTGATTACCGGCCGTGCCGGTCTGGCACTGACACCTAAAACAAGACTGAAATTAAAAAGTACACATAAAATTCAACACTACGCAATTAAAATACACACCAAAAATGTCTTCGTATGCAATGCAATGAATCATCACAAGAAGTACACAAACAGAAACTTCACTCACAAATTAATTGTCTATAAAAACACCTTCCATCCCCTCTCCCCCCGGCTCCCCCCCCCCCCAAAAAAAAATTAAATGCAGGTACAAACATATTCAATTTTTTAAAACAGACTACGCAAAAGCGTTTGCGGATGCAGTTTCGTGCTCATTCACGCACAAGGTTGGATAAAATACAAGTTATTTACATTCCAAGAGTTGCCTGGCAGTGTCGTTCTAACTCTTAGGTACTAAAAGAAACCAAAAATACGATCCTGGATCAGGGTAAAGACGAAGGGAGGTCATCATAAATTAATTTAAAAATGTGTGTAGCAGAGCGTGTTTGCTCAAGCTAGATCTACTGCCGCTTGTGTAACAGTAATGTCTTGTCATCTAATCTTGCCACTGAACTCAAAGGCTAACACGGTCACAGCAAATCACAACTTGATATAATACCAGGTCATCAATATACTAACTAACCAGGAAAGCTATAAACTGAGGTGAAAATTGTCGTCAGATACATCGTAATGTCGTGCCGCACCTCCTTTTGCTCGGCGTAGTGTAGCTACTCGACGTGGCAAGTCGTCGGAAGTCCCTTTCCGAAATATTGAGCCATGGTGCCTCTACTGGCTTCCCAAATTGCGAAAGTGTTGCCGGTGCAGGATTTTGTCCATGAACTGACCTCCTGATTATGTCCCATAAACGTTTTATAGGATTCATTCGGGCGATCTGGGACATCTCCAGCTGTCGATAACGTTTTCAAAGCAATTGCGAACAATTGTCCCCTGGTGACATGTCATCGTTGTTTGGGAACATGAAGTCCATGAATGGCTGCAGATGGCCTCCAAGTAGACGAACGTAACCATTTACATCAATGATCGGTTACGTTGGCCAGATAACCCAGTCCGTTCCATGTAAACACAGCCCAAACCATTATGGAGCCACCACCAACTTGCAAAAAAAAAAAAAAAAAAAAGGTTCAAATGGCTCTGAGCACTGTGGGACTTAACTGCTGAGGTCATCAGTCCCCTAGAACTTAGAACAACTTAAACCTAACTAACCTAAGGACATCACACACATCCATGCCCGAGGCAGGATTCGAACCTGCGCCCGTAGCGGTCGCGTGGTTCCAGACTGTAGCGCCTAGAACCGCTCGGCCACTCCGGCCGGCACCAACTTGCACAATGCCTTATTGACAGCTTGGGTCCATGGCTTCTTGGAGTCTACGCCACGCTCGAATCCTATCATCAGCTCTTACCAACTGAAACTGGGACTCATCTGACGAGGCCACGGTTTTCCAGTCACCTAGAGTCCAACCAATATGGTCACGTGCCCAGGGGAGGCGCTGCAGGCGATGTCGTGCTTTTAGCAAAGGCTCTTGCCGTAGCCCATCAACGCCAAATTTCGCGTCACTGTCCTAACGGGTACATTCGTCGTACATCCCACATTGATTTCTGGGGTTATTTTACACACTGTTGTTTGTCTGTTAACATTGACAACTCTACGCAAACGCCGCAGGTCTCAGTTATTAAGTGAAGGCCGTCGGCCACTGTATTGTCTTTGGTGTGAGGTAATGCTTGAAATCTGGTATTCTCGGCACTCTCCTGACACTGTGGATCACGGAATATTGAATTCCCTAACGATTTCCGAAATGGAATGTCCCATGCGTCTAACTCCACCCACTATTCCGCTTTCAAAGTCTGTCAATTCCCGTCGTGCGGAAGTCTCTTCACATGAACCATCTAAGTGCAAACATATGAGAAGCGAACTGCCCAGATTACGGATGATGCTACTGTAAACTGTGAAAACTTACCTCTGCTTCAAGTCGGCACACTGTGCCAAGAACTCGCAAATGGCCATCACCTCCCATCTTCCTCCATCACTGACAGCGCACGCCGAAAATACTATCCCAAAATCACCGAAAATCTGTGTTCCTGCACCACTTCCAACCTCTCACCAATTGCTGGTGGAAGGGCCCTATACTCTTGCCAGTATGATGGCGACAAATGTCACAAATGTTTCGAAACCTCGGAGAAAAGACAAATAAACTTCTCCTCTTCGCGTACAAGATGTAGATGTTATATTCACAAAGTTTGCACTGGACTGAAACTATGTTATTTTGACTGATCAACATGTCCACGACCTGCTGTAGGTGGCGCGACACAGTCTCATTGGGTACACCACGTTGTGAAGAGAGATGATGCTCCGACACTAGCAGGCTGGCACTGAGGAGTCAGGGGTTTCAGATATGAACACAGAGAAGCCAAACTGTCGTACTCGATTCCGCTCCAGAGTGTGGCAAGGTAGACGCTATTTCACCTACCGAGACCGGCGCCACTCGCCTACGCATAGTGATGATGATGCGGGCTTTACTGACTTACATCATGGTTAGCTCACGCCAAGGAGGTGGGGTTGATGCAGTGAGATTTAACGACGTGTAAACAAAAGCACACTTCAGCTTGACCTAAAGTATAAGTGGGTTGCGAAGCTTTCTCTTCCAACACACAGTCCAAGGTATCCACAAATGTAATGGACAAATACTGGCCGTAAAATGAACTGATATTGCATAACGATATCTGACAGTTATGTCACAAAATTTTATAGAATTTACTGTCAGTCATTGCTCTGTAGATTTCTTAGAGTCCATTTTTGTTCCAGTTATGTTATCGATTAGGGAATTAAACACCTACCAAGTGACGAAGTCCTCATGATCCGGGGGCAGCAGTTTAGCAGGTGAGTGGTGCTACCTGTCTCATAGGGAAACGGTGATAGGCAATGATTTCCACAGTTTTATTCACATCGTTCATCGACTGCAGATCAGTCGCTACATTATAACCTCTTTTCAAGACAGCATTCGACTCGCTCAACTGCTCTTTGCCGCCGCCCCTGGTGGAACTGCAGTAATATTAACAAACCGCAAAATTCACTTTCAGCTTCCTGAACTCCAATTCCCTTTCCTCATTTCTCTATTAATGCTTGCTCAATGTACAAATAAATGAAATTGGGTATAAGCTACAATACTGTCTCTCTCTCTCTCTCTCTTCTCAACTACTGATTGCCTTCCAAGTCCGTCAATTCCTGTAGCTACAGTCTAGTTTCTATATACTTTTTAGATAGTCTTTCTCTCGCCGTAGTTTATCCCTGCTCCCTTCAAGATTACAAATTGTGCAGTCCAGTCCACATTGTCAAAAACTTTTTCTAAGTCTACAAACGCGATAAACGGAAGTTTCTTTAATCTGTCTTCTAAGATAAGACGTAGGATCACTAATCGTATTGCCTCATGTGTTCCTATATTTCTCTGGAAACCAAAATGATCCTGCCCAAAGTCAGCTTCTTCCAGCTGTAAATAAATTGTCAGTATTTTGCAATCATGACTTATTGAACTAATGGTTCGGTATTATTCAGTCCTGTCACCACTTGCGTTCATTGAACCTGGAGTTATTATTTTCTTCTTGACGTCTGACAGTATTTTTGCTGTCTCACGGATCTTGCACATCAGGTAGAACAGTTTTATCATGGATGACTTACCCAAGGATTTCAATAGGTCTAAGGGTATGTCGTCTACTTGTTTCGACTTAGGTCTTTCAGTGCTCTGTCAAATTCACCTTGCAGTATCACGTCTCCCACCTCATGTTCAACTGCTTCCTCTTCCCTTTCTATAATAGTGCCAACTAGTTCACTTTCTCTGTACAGCCCCTCTTTATGCTTCTTCCAACTTCCAACTTTCCATTATTTGCTTGATACTAGTTTTCCAGTTGTGCTGTTTATATTCACACAGCTGCATCTCCTTTCTCCAAATGTCTCTTTAATATTCGTATAGGCGGTATCTGTCTTTTTCCCTATTAAACATGGATCCATATCCTCCAATTTGTCCTCTAGTCACTCCTGCTTACCTGTTTTGCACTTCCTGTAAGTCTCATTTTTTAGACGTCTATCTACGCTTTCGTCTGCTTCATTCGCAGCATTTTTGTATTTTCACCTTTCGTCAGTTACGAGGGGACTTCAAAAAGTAGCTTACACCATGAAAGAGCAAATAATTTTATCTTATGACGCACTACGCTTCAAAGTGACACAGAGACATTAGACGATTTTTCAACATAGCCAGCAAGTCTCAATAAACAACGGTCAGAATGTTTTACCAATCGTTCAGTTCCTCGACGACAGAAATCCGCTCCTTGGTCACAAAGCCATCCGAGAAGTGCTGTATGAACGTCCCCGTGATGGAAAATCTCTTTCTCTATGTTTTCTTTCAGCTCGCAGAAAAAATGGAAATGGCGTGGTTCAATATCTGGACTTTCTGACCTGTGCCACTCACGTCTGTGCGGCATGGTCAAATTGTTGGAACCATTTGATAGACGTACCGCCAGAATTTCTCAACGAATCTGTGTGCATGCTAAATATTTTACCAAAAAGAACCGTACTATCTCGCAGACTTCAACCTCAGAGAACGTTTGCAGTACCGTGCCATTTGGACTGCACACTCTCGTCTTTGTATCTATGTGATCCTCTGCGGCCTTCACTATTTCATCCCATAAAGCCACTCATGAAATGTAATGAAATGTCGTGTCTCTAGGGCCTCCCGTCGGGTAGACCTATGGCCTGGTGCAAGCCTTTTAGGTGACGCCACTTCGGTGACTTGGCGTCGATGGGGATAATATGATGACGAAGACAACACAACACCCACCCCCTGAGCGGAGAGGATCTCCGACACAACCGGGAATCGAACCCGGGTCCCTTTGCATGGCATTCCGCCACGCTGGCCATTCAGCTATCGGGGCGGACGAAACCAGTCATTCGCTGTCTATGGTATTCCTTTTACTGTTTCTATCTGAAACTCTCAAAAACCACTAGTTCTTTCATCCAAGCCCCATCGCCGTAAATTCCTGTCTTTTCTTCATTTTTAATCTGTAGTTCGTAACCAATTAGTTACGATCAGAATACACTTATGCTTCTGGAAATGTCTTACAGTTTAAAATATGGTTTCGAAATCTCCGTCTTTCTGTTATACAGGATGAGTCATGAGCAAAGGTGCATGTTATGACGGATGATTCTGAACGTAGAGCGTCGTGTGGACATATGTCCTGTTCTTAACAATTTCCAAGGAAATAAATGAAAACAGTGGGGAACAGGACAATTGCAGGCGATAGTAAATGAAACATTATGATCTAATGTTTTGTTTCACTGTGTACATTTCGTCACAAAATATGTTCATAAAATCCACCGTCAACTGCAGTGCAGTTTGCTTGTCTTACACACAGCTCCTGTGTTACTTATCTGAGCTCATTTGTAAGGTCCTTTACTTGAACACGCGCATGTAAAATATGTGAGAGGTTTTCCTCCATTGTGTCTACTCTGTGCCTGTAGATTTCGCTCTTAAGCCAACTCCACAAACAGTAATCGAATAGAGTTAGTTAGTTAGTTTCATGTTTCATGGGTCATTTTACACGAAAAATCGTAATGATGTGGAACGAGTTTGATATGGTGATCTCGGTGGCCAAGAGACAACTCCATGGCTGCCGAATCAACGCCACAGATACGTTTCAGTGAGGTGCCATGTCGCTGGCCATACGGAATGTGCTGGAGTATTGAAATGGTCAGTAAAGACAGTACCGCGTAGTCTGATCTAGCTTTGTGTGGATTCGTATGTGAGTGCTGCTGAAGAAGGACATGCGCCTGACGCCCGTGATTTTCAAACATCTGTATGTCGGATACGCGTAAGGAAAGCGCATATGTTCGTTTGAAGTTTTTTGTTTAGAATCGCCATTATTATCACCCCTCAGAACATATACCTTTTCTCCTGACTCAGCCTGTATAATCAGTCCGAAATCTTCCAGTGGTCACAGGTCTCTTACCCGTACACAGCCTTCTTTCATGATTCCAAAACCAATTTACAGCGATGATTAAATTGTGCTCTGTGTGAAATTCAACCATGCAGCTCCCCGTTCATTCGTCTTCCCCCAATCCATGTTCTCCTATTGCGGTTCCTTCTTTTCTTTTTCTACTGCCGAATTCTTGGCACCCATTACTATAAAATTTTCGTCTCCTCAAAAATGTATCTGAATAATTTCCTTTATCTCATCACAAATCCTTTCAGTTTCTTCATAGTCATATGCATATTTTTATCAAAATCGACGGCAGTATAGGTTTATAATATGTTACAATTTCTTTAAGCTGCATATTTCGAAATGCATGTGAACAGCCTCAAGCCTTTATATAACAAAGTATAGATTTATTTTCTTTCCAGTAAGTTAAAATAAGTTTTAATGTTTCTGTATAAAAATAAACTCCATGTTGACAAAGATATTGTGCTTGTTTGTATGTTGGAAGATAAAGTTGTCAACCAAAAAATTTATTTGATCACAACACCACAGTGCTTTGGTAGACATCTACACCAACACACATATTCCGCAAGCCACTTTACGGAGTGTGATAGAGAGTACTTTTCAATGATTGCCATTTGCCTCCTTCCGTGTAGCAGTTCTGGATGGTACACAGGAAGAAAGACTGTCGGTGAGTCACTGTATGAGTTCGAATTCCTTTAATTTTACCTGCATGAACGTTGCGCGAGGAATAAGTGAGAGGAATAAATGTGCTGACGAACCCTTTTTAGAATGAACGCTTTCGTTGTTTTAACAGTAAATGTTGCACAGCAGCTATCTTGTGGCGTCTGATACTAAAGCTGGGTGAGACTTTTTGTGGCTCTTGCCTTCGTGCGAATCGAGTAACTGAGCTAGACGTACGTGGCCTCGAAATTAACGACGACTCTGAACCACCGTCAAATTTTCAGAACCATGGAGCGGTGAAAATCACGTTAACGAGAAAGTAGTACATATTCAAAAAATCCGAATAAGTGGGAGTAAGACTTACACTCCGAGGACTCTGCACGGAGTTACTTACGTACATAGAATTTCAATGATTTTTGCCTATTATCGACATCGATACTGGAAAAATACCAATGGCCGTATCTTTCGATTGCCTTGACGTAGAAGCTTAATTTTTTTTACACCGCCAAGGGGCCGTAGACTTTAGTATTTGACATAAATTTCAGCTTGTTACATCTATCCATTCGTGAGACATAGGGGTCTTAACAGTTAGACAGAGAGACAGACAGATAGACGAACAACAAATTGATCATGTAAGAGATTCGTTTTTACCTATTTAAGTACGGAACCCTAAAAAGATTAGGTACAGTCCTTAACTGAATACTAACCTTCCACTTAACCTAGGGTGACCAAATTATTTTCGGTGAAAACCGGGACACATTCACCCAGGTGTCAATGGACACCTCATTCCACATGTACCCAGGTTTCTTAATTTTAAATATTAATGTTTTGTTAACCCGATTATTATAACAAATAAGAGGATACGAAAGACTGATATAATCTAGATTATCTGTATAACATTTAATAAACGTATACAGTAACAAAGAAATGTATTACGATTTTACAAAATTTTACAGGCATTCAACTTTTAATCAATTAATATTAACGTGAGCTTTAATATTACTGAGCACTTGTAGATGGAATTGACTGTCCTTGGAGAAAAGGGTATTTTTCACTGCCTCCAGCCTTCTTGATCGTGTCTTTGTTCTTTGAGACACAGTGATACAACTCGGCACAATCCATTTTTTAGATGTACAGGGTCTGCAGGATTGCTTCATGAGAGTCCACCTGCATTCTGTTTCTTTCATCAGTCATTCCTGGCGGGGTCAGGGATTTTCTCTGCCTCGTGATGACTGGGTGTTGTGTGCTGTCCTTAGGTTAATTAGGTTTAAGTAGTTCTAAGTTCTAGGGGACTGATGACCATTGATGTTAAGTCCCATATTCCTCAGAGCCATTTTTTCATCTGTCCACTGGATATTCATGAACAAAAATATTCTTTCCACATTGGCATTATGGGCAGGGATTGCAAATAAATACCTTGCAATTATTACCAACTCAGAGTAATGCTGAAGACAGTCACAGCTTTTAAAAAAACTCACCCACTTCTCATGACATTCCAGTGGTGTTTTTTTTTTCATAATTCCACTTGTGAAGACTTTCTTCAACAAAATTTGTCAGTATGCCGAACTGATCAAAGAGAATGGAATCATCGATTTCAATCTCTTTACTCTTCAAATAAGAAACTGTCTCTTCAACACTTTCCCATTTTGGCACTCTCTTCAGTAACATCCAATCAAACACCGGCGATGAGGGTAAATATGAGGCGCTCCACTTGCTGAGATATTCTACACAAGTGTCATAATACTTGTTAACTTCTTCTCTAAAACTCCTTTCCGCTTCTTCTGGTACTTCTGCTCTTTTAAGGATAGTAACAGTTTCCAGAGTATTTTTCAAAACATCATTTACCTCTATTACACTTTTCGTGCTTCCCTCCATTTCCTTTATCCCATGCTGCAAAGTGCTAAGCTGACTGTCAATGAACCATAAGTAGGCTTCACTTAAAAGGTTACTGAAAAACTTAACCGATATTTTGGGGGCTTTCTCTTCATTTAGGAAAAAATCTTTTAACGGTTCAAACAGGCGGGTTACTCTCTGCTGGAAACAGTGATAACCAGCGAGGTTTCGAGTGACACATTACATTCATATATTCAGTTCCCACATAATCACAGAACTCCTTAAGCCTCTCTGTTCTAATAGTATATATGTAAAAGTGTGAGTATACCTTCATGATGATACTTTCAACAACACAGCTTAAACTGTCAGCAGATGTCTGCACGCTATTGTGAAAATAGCGAAATCCCAAAAATTTGAGAAAGTTTCACGAAATGTGTTTAAAAACTGAGTTCCGGGACTTTTGAGCGTCCCGAAACAAATTTTCGGGACACCGGAACACATGGATGAAAACCGGGACAATCCCGGTTTTCCGGGACGATTGGTCACCTTAACTTAACCCAAATAATGAAATATCACTTCGTGAACTGTACTGGAACAACACACTTCCTAGCAGGCAGCCAATCTTCTAGCCCTCGTAACGGTGGTACAAGAATATAAACGCTTTTCATTTTAATGCATAACCTGAGCAGGAGCACCAAGGGCTGAGAACTTCTTGTAAGCTACGGAAACAAGCAGCTACAAGGACAATGAGGGCCAAGGACAACGAAGTTGTTTTTCATGATGTACATTATGAATCCTCCTTGCCATTAGTAGCTATTGCATTAAGTTTTACATGAGACTGACTCAATGAAAGAAACTACAGTAGCAAGTATCAACTGAATGACCTATTTAAATATTGCTGCCTATTTAATACAGAACCTTGGAAATTCAGTTCTTCAGTGTTACTAAAACCAGTAAAGACAAGAGACAAGAAAGACAGTACATATTTCTTCAATCATTAGGTTCCAGCATTTTTTTTTCCTCTCTAATCTCGCTACAGCTTTACACGGCGTGCTTTCCTTTCCGCAAAAGAATCTATTACCTCATCAAAGTTCGTCAAACGTTTTGCTGCATGAAATATCAAAATGTCGTGGTTTAATACCGAAAAACTTGTTAATAAGAATAGTACCCAAGAATAATGTGCCTTCTCGATCTGATTACGTCTATTGTGTCACTGTTTGCTAGATACTACGAAACAGGCCGTTCTAATATTGCAGCAATTGTAGCACACGCTAGATAAGCGAGACTGTATTGGCACAAACGGTCATTTTATCCACCTCATTTACATAAATAACACGACAGAATTTAATTCACGAAGTACCAATATCAAGTGCCTATTAGGCCTACTAGAAGCGAAAAGTTTTGTGTTAGGAAGTAGTTTCACAATTCATTCATATACTCCAGCTTCTCGAGCATGAGATCGAAAAGTAGTAGTAGTAGTGGTACGAAATTCTTATATAAATTTGGAATCGTCATATTCTTGCACATAATTTGTGTGATGTCCCCGTTTCTTCTCCTTCTAACAAAAAATCTTGTCATCATTAATTCTGTAACTATTCCTGCTATTGTAAAAACTATATTCTCCAGTTAACTTCACTAACTCTGCCAGAATCACCGATTTAGGTATCTCACTTTTATTCTCCGGTTAGGCGTTATTACGTGTTCGTACAACGCGTTTTCCGCTCTATACCGAGAACAGAACTTATGCGACTGCTAACCGGGGACTGTACAACTGGCCGTTGGTACTGTAGCGAATTATCAAAAATTTTCTGTAAAAATTTCATTTTCTTGGATACACCAAGAAGAGAATATGTAATATTTCTTACCTGTCGGTCGCTAATTTCCACTCTGGTAGTCTGAATCTATGGATTTGGCTAGTAATTATAACAACGTTTATCATTCGCACACCCAATCTACCACATAAACTAATAGCGATTGGTATTTGCCCGATCGGGTTTATTCGGCTCAGCTCGTATAGTCACATCCCGTTTTGTCTTCGGGAAGGTTTTTTTATTTTTTGATACGACGGGAATTCCCCAGGCAGAGACAACACGTGCACTATGCACGGATTCATCATTCGTTCAGAAATCAACTTAGAATGTGTTCAAAAATGTTCAAAAACCAAGAAGGATGCCTTTCAGAATCGTATGAAGAATCGATAGACCAACGTGCGCTGGATGCTAGGCCCTTTACGGAACAAGGTTTGTTTTCTTCTAAAATATGAATTTGACGCCCCCTGAAATTGCTGCCTGGGGCAGATACCCCGATTTGCCCTTCCCCCCCCCCCCCCCCCCACAACTACGTCTGGGCCTGATGAACAATATAGATGTAAGCCAACATATTCTCTAGATGGCATTTAATGTACTTTAAGCTTTACAGCTTTACACGACGTGTTGAACAGTCTGCCTTACAGTGTCATATTTCGTGCTCACGCAAAGGACTGATGTGTCGTGGAGTGAGAGGAGACTCCTTGGGGTTTGATAAAAAATGAAAATGGTATTAAAATCTGGCAAGTGGCATTTCTAAGTATGTGCTACATGCAGAAGTTATTGGAAATATTCTAAATGTCAGATAATCGTGATTTAAATATGAATAGAGCAACCTACAATTTCATCCTGACCCAAAACTAGTTACAGTATAGGAAAAAGACATGTAAGTAGCGCTAGTTATGTTCATTCTTCGTTACCATCTGACCGAAAGAACAGTTGCATAAAATAAAAACTTGTTTTGGAAAGTGTCTGAAATAGGCATATACTAAACAGAGCAAAATTACAATGACGGCAGAACAGCAGCCTGCTCATCTGAACATCTTAAGGGTAGGATAGCCTCAGAATGTAGGCAGTTATGCTGAAATGCGGCATGCGATTTTTTTGTTTTCAAAGAAGAAGATAGCTACTGTGGGCATCAGTAAGTTTATGGTTTAGGATAATGTTGCCGAATTTGAATGTTTGGAGCAATAGAACTGTTTTTAAACGAATTGTGGATGACGAGAGAGCTGCAAAACTAACAACAGGAGGAACTGTAAATTAGTCTTGTTACACAGTCACATTCAAAATCGAAATATTATGTGCAAAATAAAATGCTAGTTGGTATAATAAGACAATGTAGGATTATTCCGAAATTACGAGACGTGGATCCAGCTGACCGACCACCTGTAAAAGGACCGTGGCGTAAGAGGAACAAATAATGTAGGGTTAATGTAAGTGATGACTTAGCTGTGCCATTTCGCAACAAATGACCGTGGACACAATTGCTCCTAGGCATAGTTACCAACCGTGCACAGGCATGGTGACGACTCCGCAGAGCGGCCAAATGGCGTAAATTGCTCTGAAGATGACCCAGTCGCGGTTTGAAACCGGTTGGCGGCAAAATAAATAATGCGATTGTGACTGTCATTTTTAATAACTGATTATAAGTAAATTAATCGCTGTTAGCTCCGCACAACTATGTTGTCTAGAAAAAAGTATCCATTACAATCTGATTTGACGATAGTTCAGACAATGAAATGTAGTACTTATTAAAAGAAAAAAGTTGTTATTTAGTAAAAGACTTCAGGTTGTCACTTTGAAACTTTATATATAGCTGTAAGTTCATTTCTGCATCAAAAACCTGATAATAGCAGATCTTCACTCTTTATATCAATGTACGCATTTATATTTCAGGTTGTACTGTCGCATTTTAACACACTGTTTATAGCCGTAAGTTTGTGTTCAACAAAAAGGTGACAACTCACGATCTTCACTCTTCGTATCAATGTACGCAATTACATACATGTGAACTAAATCTATGCTAGTGTCCGAAAACTGATACTTATACAGACAGCAAATAAATAAATAAAACGTTGTTCTGGATCCTGTTTGGTGGAACAGGATGCGACTCCGATCCGCATATATAAAGGGGTGATTGGGACGGGGAGGGGGGGAGGAGGGGCGTGGCAGCTACCCTCCACTGCCCCTCGCAGGGTACGTCACTATGTTGCAGTGGTTGATCTGATAATACGTAAACCATAAACACGATAAACCGTACAGTGAAGTAAGATATAGGAGATAATCGTAAAAGAAAATACTGTCCTTAGGCGGAATGAAGCAAATGATTACTGGTACGTCAAAATATTCGAAATTCTACAAATCAATCTATTGTATTATTTCTTTGTAGAGAACACGAGCTATTCATCGTTTTTCATTTCCTGGTAAATCATAACGTATTTCGTAGCATATGCAACATCCACAAATGGCGTACAAAACATAGGAACTCTTTTTTTTTAGTTCATTTGCTCGACTGTGTATTTTTTACATCACGTGAGGGCCGTACATAGACGCCGAAATGCGTTGTCCTGTATAAAAAGTAAAAAAAAAATGGTGATTGGCTATCTACAACCAAATTCCTGAATAGATACTTAACATTTAAGAAAATATTTGTAGGTCTCATTGATTTTGTGTATAAGTGTATAAATAATCAGAAGATGAAACTTTTCTCGCTCTAACATGTAGCCAAGTGTGTAATATAAGCTGTCCCACGTTTGTAACTGTTAGCATTCACGACGTAAGTACCAAAGTCATATTAGGCGTCAGTTACCCAGGCCATCTGATTAAGCAAAAAATTCTGTTACCCGAAAGACACTATTTTACTTTGAGATTTTCATTATAAAAAGTGCAATATTACTATTTATTTTTTAAATGAAATCTTACTTTCTTAACGCATGGGGGTTGAAATTTTTAATCACACAGAAGTTCTGAAATGAACAGAAAAATTCTGTATATTAAGCTTACCTAATGTAGAACTTCAGCGACAGGTAGAAACTCGCAGGCCTAAGTTTCCTCTGAATGAACGCGGTCAATGGGTGCGTAGCTTCTTCTGAAGTGAATCACCCCAATCCCTCGACGAACTGGAGGGCTATAAACTTAAGTGCAAACTCTTGCACGCCGTCAGTGCTTTTCAAGCGGCGTCCTTTTGCTGTGAGCAGGGGTGCCAAACATTCGGCCCCACGCACCGGACGCCACTAAAAACAGAGAGGATCTCACTTCCAACAGGCCCTTGTCTATCGCATACCTTCCAAATCGTAGTTCATCTCAATGGATGCAAAGTATTAAATCTGCTACTAGTGTTCATGGAAACTTTATTCCTGACTTTATTAGGAGGCCATAACCTGACGATGTAGCAGAAAGAAATAATAAATGCAAATAATGAAGTTAAGCTATACTCAACCCGAAGTCCTTTTTTTAATAACACAATATCTTAGTCTGCTAGACATGATCCTGCTGGAGGAGATAAGTTTGGCTTCCTAAGACCCGTCAGTTAATTTGCTCAGTCAGTTTACGGAGACCTATAATTTAATGTGGAATACAAACGACAGAATAAAAAAGCGAGATAATAACGCACTAATGCAAGAAAAATAAAAAAAATTGGAGTGTAAATCTAAAAAATATTAACACTAGAGTTAAAAGTCAATTGAGTGATACTGACCCTAGATATTAGTCCTTCACTGTATGGGCTATTTTCATTTAAATTTATGCCTCACTGAAATGATTCTTTTTCTCTTTCCTGCGTTAACGCTTCTAAGACCGATTCTTCAGCACTGCTCACCAGACTGGGACTCTTAAACTAGTTGGATTAATACAACAGATAGAGAAGATCCAACGGAGAGCGGCGCGTCTCGTCACAGCATCGTTTAATAACTGGGCGTACAGCAAAACGAAATGATGGGAGATTCATTTTTAAAAGACATGAAAATATTAATCTGGTAATTTCTGTAACAAAAGTTCAAGATTTTACTGCAGTAAAATACATGTCAAAAAGTACTCTGTAAGACTTGCCAGACCCAAAAATATGCACTGCACCTTGCAGTCGTAATTTTGCAGCTAAGTTCGTGCGCTGATAAAGTAAAAGGATGTACAGGGTATTTCACAATTCATGTTGTAGGATTCTAGGGGTTGTAGAGAGTGCTTAGTAAATCAAGTTTTACATAGGAACCCATGTCCGGAAACGTCACCCAACGACGCTCCAGAGCGTCAAAGGTATACGCGCCGGCACCTCTAAATGTATATATATACAGGGTGATTCCGTGATGATTTTACAAACTTTCAAGGATAATGGTGAAGTATAAATATGTCAACATGAGTTGAGGCTCCCAGCATCGGAAACGAAAGAGTTGAAATTTATAAGCTATAACCATCTGATATCTCTGACAGTGGAATAGATGTGCCAGCACTGTTGTTACTAAGACTGTAGAGTAGGAAACTTTCACAGGTGGCAGTATGGGCCAAATGAAGGAAAAAAGTCTAATAAACTGGCGTCCCAGATCATTTTTCGAAAACTGAATTCAGTAATTTCAATAGAACAATCCAGATTTTATGTAAAAGGTTACATTAATATCAAACAAGAAAATATATATTCAAATAGATTTTAAAGTTAATTTTTACGAAAAAGACGCATTTAAAAAGAAAAATATTCAAAACGAGTATAAATTTACATTAAAATGTTAATGCTACAAAAACTCAAATACCCTGCACTCCAATTTTTATTGTTTATTACGCAATAATAACTAAAGTGTAACTCTCCCTAAAAACACTCAGAAAACTAAAATTGCACTAGTACTTTTCAGGTGTTTAGTTTCCTTGCCAGAGGTTTTCTTTGCCTCGCTGGAGATTTTTGTAGAGATTTCATGTCACATTGGTTTCTTGCAACAACAGAAATATAAGGTGTCTTTCTCTTCTGTTTCGGGTCACAGGTGGAGGAAGTTTTGCATACTTTCAATCGTTGTGCAGCGACTTCTACTCTTCGTTCTGCTAAACCCAAAATACGGTGAAGGGTACACGAAGTTCACGGGATATGTGATACTTTTTGACTCGATTTTTATCTGTGGTGTCACCAACGAGTTAACAAGTTTTTTTGTAAATTGAAACGGTTCACCTGAATATTGTCTTTCTAGGAATTGTGTAGGACAAGCGCATTCATCCCAATTATGTGCAACAATCCGAAAAATAGTGCCATTGGCCGTCGTTGGAAGAGGCTTTAGCGAGCAGCGATATTTGTTTCGACCCAATGTGTGTCCAGTAGAAGCTCTAGCTGAAGTTTCAATCTCTATAGTTCCGTCTTCATTACTTTGGTCACTTGTTTACTTCAAGGAATTCACAGGTGGCAAAATAAGTGTATCTTGACTTTCGCACTGCTTCTATATAGTAATTTGTTCAGTTTCAATTTCGTTGTCACTATCTCATTCAACGCCGGCCGAAGTGGCCGTGCGGTTAAAGGCGCTGCAGTCTGGAACCGCAAGACCGCTACGGTCGCAGGTTCGAATCCTGCCTCGGGCATGGATGTTTGTGATGTCCTTAGGTTAGTTAGGTTTAACTAGTTCTAAGTTCTAGGGTCTAATGACCTCAGCAGTTGAGTCCCATAGTGCTCAGAGCCATTTGAACCTATCTCATTCAACATCACTTTCTAAACTTCCCTCAGGCCATTTTTAAACAGTAACCCCAAAGTAATGGTCAATGAAACATGAGCAGTGGACGTGGACGCAAAATCCCAGGTTGCGTCTCGGAGACCGCTATCACGAAAGAAACAGTATTAGTATAGGTCCACGTCTTATTCAAGCGGCTACCGCCAAAGGAAACCACGGCAGCTTCGGGAAATAACAACTAGACAACGCTGTAATCTCTAATCCCACCATTACGCATTAAAAACAAAATAACAATAAACGGTAGCGGCCTGTGAGACAGCACCTGGGACGTTAAGGGTTAAGAGCTACGAGCACTTGCTCAATAGAAAAAATATGTTTCACATTAACGAAGATGAACAAGTGCTCATATCTCCTCAGGTATTGGAATGGTTTCCGCTTATAACTTTCGACTCGTTCGTTTACCTCTGGTTGATACCTTTACCCTTCTTGATCATTCTTGAAAGCTTGTAACATCATCACGGAATCGCCCTGTAAATACATAGATTTACAGGCGCCAGTGCATGTAACTTTGACGCTCTGTATCGTCGTTGGCTGACGTTTCTGGACATGGGTTCCTATGCAAACCTTGTAAGAGGTCCGAGCAGATGTAATTTCGATGTATTGCTCATGCGCTGCCTGCGATATGCAAGGTCTCTTACCAGAGAGCAGTGTTGACTACAGTAGGAACTGTGTAGCTGTAGCAGTAAGTTGTTGCTAGTCAGCAGTCTAGTCTCGAGTCTGCTCTGGTCTGGTCTGGTGTATCGTGTTGGCTGGCCCGGTCGTGGTGCAGCGATGCCAGAGCCTGAGTATTATTGTATAAGGTAAAAAGCAGCCTCGCGCATATGCAGTAATGTTATCTCAAGTCGCATGTAAATGTTTTAAAACTCTCGTAATAATAATCTTCCTCTTAAAAAGTAACTTTTGACAACCATTCATTTCAATTTAAAGAATTTACTAATTTCTCCCATCCAGTATCATCCCGATTATTGCAATACAAACATCAGTTGCTTCCTTTCATAAATGACAGATAGGTGGGCCAGCATTGCACAGAGCTGTGCCGGAAAAATTTATTGTAAGAGCAGAAATATCCGGCGACTTCATTGAGGTAAGAAATTTTCCTTTTTTTATTCAGAATGATCTTTCAGGGCCATGACGCAGCACTGCTGTCGTCCAAAATTTACCAGGTTAAATTCACAGTGAATTATTGAAAAGTCATAAGTGAGCGACAATTTAATTGAGAGGTTAGTTACATTGTTTTATTACCAGGTTACTGAATTTTTTTTTTTTTTTTTTGTATTGGGATGTTATACTGAATGTGAACGACATAATTGTAATTTTTACTGTTGAGAGGTTTAGGAATTTTTCTGTTTCGAGGTTACGCTAAATGTGAATGAATTTGAGCTTAGATTAAATGAGAAATAATTTTGTGGGGAGGTTACACTGTGAAAGAATTTTGTTTTGAGGTTACACTAAATTAGAATCATATTATTATTATTATTTATTTTTATTTTGTGGGGAGGTTACAACCTTGATCTACTAAGTTTCCTCTACAACCTCTAGAAGTGTGTAATATGAATTTTGAAACAACCTGTGTTTTGTCATATGAAGAGAAGTATATGTTGGAGGACTTTTAGATAACACGAAGTTCACGAGATATGTGACACTTTTTGACTCGGATAGCAGATAACAAACTGATACGACAATCCGTCTGAAACCGAATTGTTTGTCATTAAGTTTCACTGGATTCAGACAAATGGTTCAAATGGCTCTGAGCACTATGGGACTCAACTGCTGAGGTCATTAGTCCCCTAGAACTTAGAACTAGTTAAACCTAACTAACCTAAGGACATCACAAACATCCATGCCCGAGGCAGGATCGAACCTGCGACCGTAGCGGATTCAGACATGTAACAACATACATTTCCTCTAAAAATAGGTCTTGAGTGACTAGAATGAATAATTTATTTCAATTACTAAGCGATGAACTAAAGCAGAAAAAGAAAAGTAGATATGGTTTCCTGATGAGGTCATTTGAGACAGAACAAAAAAAAAAGGCTCTGAGCACTATGGGACTTAACATCTGAGGTCATCAGTCCCCTAGAGCATAGAACTACTTAAACCTAACTAACCTAAGGACATCATACACATCTATGTCAGAGGCAGGATTCGAACCTGCGACCGTAGCGGTCCGCGGTTCCAGACTGCCGCGCCTAGAACCGCTCGGCCACCTCGGCCGGCGAGACAGAGCATGTTATGACTTTTTTGTGCAGTACTTAGTTGTTTGTATGTCTGTTTTTATCGCTCGATCGAATGTTACTGCAATTGGAAACAGGGGCTGTGCAAGCAATTAGCACTCCTGTTACGTTCCTTTTATATTCTTTGAAGACACTGGGAGAGAACAAAAAACAAACTGCTGCGCTTCTTGCATCTTTATAAGAACGCGATGTTGGGACAGGCACTACATTCCAGTGACGCCGCGGCCTTACCTCACTGAAAAAGGCGTGAGGTAGCTTCAAGTGTTGCGCTAGCGCAATTTGCATCTCTGTGACTTCATTAGAAACTCTGGCGGCATTTATTTTTCACTTCAGGTGTACTGGCGCGGCACCTATAATGCTGTGCGAATGTAAACACGACGTGTTATCTGTCGAGGTGATTCGATTACGTATCCTACAAGCAATGATATTCCCACAACGTAACACTGTGAATAAAACGTATTGCTACGCATCCAAGAAATCTGCTTTTTACGCGCATTTATAACTGTGCATTTGACCCATTCAGCTGTTGTCAGATTGGCATCCACTCTCCCCCCCGCCCCCCCCCCCCCCCCCCCCACCAGACTGGAGTTCTGGAGATCCATAGTTTGGCCACTTGTTAGGATTCTTCAAGGCGTCGATGCTTATGACTTGCAAAATTGCAACCGATGGTTAATTGATATCTATACGCTTTGCTTGCACAGCATTCTTGAAATTCTATCTTGAGCGCTGGCTGTTAGAAACTGAGCGGCAAGCTATAGCGTATGTGGGTCCATAGACCAACCATTTCCGTATTTTTATTTTTCTTATTTTAATTGCTTCCAGTTGTAGCTTACACACTATCTGGCTGAGAGTATTTGGATATACACATGAAACTGCAGTGTACCTTTTCTGCTCACGACCCCTAGTCAAGCACGTAGTGAAGTCTTTTATTCGTCTTTTAATAACATTGTATCAATGGCATTGAACCATAATGCTGCCATAACTGATGTGGTTTTATTGCTGTAGCCTGTACAGTACCAACAGGCCTTTTTGATATCTTTAGCCAGCTTCAGGCTATTTGCAGGCAAATATGCTTTGCTACTTGCTGCATAATTATAACAAATAGCAATTTTGTTTGATTGTTTTAGTATTTACATCCTAATTGCGCCGTGTCGTTGTCTCATACTCTTACTAACTCAGCGCCCGCAGCTTCGCTAGCGTAGCCTCTCTGGTCTGCACAGATTCTTCTTTTCTTTAATGGAATTTTTATGTTATTCACAAATTGTAATACCCTTTTAAAAAATTCATTTTAATTAAGGCCCTATACGCATGGTCTTTTCCGAATGTACTTCTGACCAAAAAGCGATTCTGGTAGCTGCAGTCAGAAGTTTTTGTTAACCGTGGCTTTTGAGTTCTTATGGTGATATTTCCATAGAAACTTCATCCCCTAATACATTCATTTATTTCTAACCAAGAAATGAATTACCAGTTTTTCTACATTTAGCCTTAAAAGTTTTTTAATATACCGAAGTATTTTCTTAAAAATTTTTATCAGTTAGTTCACTCCCTTGAGGGTGGAATTAAAAAAAGAACTGGAAGATGTATATTTTAATTTCTAATTGGGAAGTCAGATACCACTTTTCGTAGATTTAGCTTTCAAAATGATTTAATAATGCAGTAATATGCTATTTTTGAGGCCAGCTTCATGCAAAACACTTTTGTTTTTTATTTATTTATTCCCCAATCTAGTTTCAGCGACAAATATCGCTATCGTCAGTGGATCCTTTAAACCTAAATTACATGTGAACAGTTTGTTTTTTAAATATTGTTTTCCGTGAATACTTTCATCATACCTTACTCATTATATACTATCTGATCAAAAGTATCCGGATACTAATGTGGGGTGTGTCCACCCATTACGCTTATGACGGCTTGTACTCTGCTGGAGACACTTTCAGTGCGGTGTCTGAATGTCTGGTTAGCACACTGGACTCGCATTCGGGAGGACGACGTTTGAAACCCGCGTCCGGCCATCCTGATTTAGTTTTTCCGTGATTTCCCTAAATCGCATCAATCAAATGCCGGGATGGTTCCTTTGAAAGGGCACTGCCGACTTCCTTCCCCATCCTTCCCTAATCCGATGGAACTGGTGACCTCGCTGTTTGGCATCCTCTTCCGAATCAACCAGCCAACCACACAGGAGCAAAGTTCCAAAGGCGTTCCATTAGGATCAGGTCCGG
This sequence comes from Schistocerca piceifrons, assembly GCF_021461385.2. Lineage (NCBI taxonomy): Eukaryota > Metazoa > Arthropoda > Insecta > Orthoptera > Acrididae > Schistocerca > Schistocerca piceifrons. Next base: position 409,501,289 of record NC_060143.1, on the reverse strand, counting down.
ATTCTGAGGAGTTTCTGGGGAGGCCAGTCCATTTCAAAAATCTTATTGCCCACAAGCTATCGCTTCAAACATGCCGCTTTATGAGAAGATGCATTGTCACGTTCATACAGACAATCATAGTCTCCGAACTGTTCCTCTGCTATACGCAGAACACAAGGTTATAAAATGTGGTTTTGCACTTACTATTTTCTTAAGCTCTATAAGGAAGCCACACTCTGACCACGGAGAACAGCCCCTTACCGTAACATCATCTCTTTCAAACTCCACCTTTGGCACTATACATTGTGGCACACAACTTTCTTATGGCATCTGCCAAACGCACAGCCTTCCGCCGGTTTGCCACAGTATATCGTGATACATCACTTGAAATCACTCGTTTCCTGTCATCCGATACCCAGTGGTGCTTACACCACCTCAAGTGTCTCTCAGCCCTGACGAGAAATACATGGCTTATGAGGAGCAGCTCGACCATTACTACACGACAAAACAGTGCTCTAGGTGGACTGCTGTCAGCAGTTGGGAACTTATTAGTGATTCCTTCTGCTGATTTCATGCGCTTTTTTTTTTTCATACTCCCTCCGCGATGCTCGTCGGCCCTGTTCGTCAGTACTTGAAGTCTGTCTGGTCTTCCTTGCGCGGTGGTTGTTTCCTCATGTTTCCACTTCACAGTCACATCTACAGCAGTCGACTTTAGAAGTGACAAAATGTCCTTGTGATTTGTTACTCAGGTGAAATCCAAGGACAAGTACACGTTTCAAGTAACTGAGCTCTCCAGACCGACTCATTCCGCTATTATTGCTTCCATCCTGACAACACGGTACACCCCGCCTTTTATATAGGTGGGGAAGCCTGTCGCGACATATAGTGGTCAATTTCGCAGTACATAGGGATGTCCGGATATTTTTGATGATATAGTATACCTTACAGCATGTTCTTGAGGTTGTTGTCGCTGTTTGCGGCATATTTTCTGTGTTTTTCTGTTGCCGTTTTTCTCGGCATATATCATGTTATTTGCAACTGTCTGCGTGGCTATTAGTAAACAGATACGAAACCGTAAACTTACGCATAACAGCGTCATAAAATTGGGATAGCAGTAGTGTTATGGATACAGTTTTGATGTATACTATGTGTACTATGCTGTTACTTAGTTTCGCGTGTACTCACAATCGTTGGACGGCTTTCAGCTGCTTTTATACGCAGAAAAACGTAACTTTCGCATTTCATTCGTAATCCAAAAAATTACAACATCTTGCTGTTCGTGTGTGTTACGACAAACATATCTCATGTTGCGAGAAGGCTATGAAAATTGCAGCGTGAGTTCTGATGACTTCTGTTTCTCATTTATGTCCCTATGTGTGATGGGGGAGTGGTTCTTTTGCGTGTGTGTCCTTTCTGTTCTGTGTTGTGTTTTCGTTTATCACGTTCTTCCCTTCCACTACAACCTTTTGTATGTAGTAATTTTCTTCTGTTGTTAGTTATCAGTAAAAATTGTTGCTGTGTTTCAGGATGTATTGATCACTTTCGATATTATTGGGGTTATGGTTTTTTTCATTAGGTGTTCCACGGAAGTGGAATGTGTGGTGTCACTCCTTAGAGCTCTCGTGGGCTCTGCGTACCTCGTTCATAAATTCGTGCTTGTTTGTCCTATGTACTGAGCCTGACATGAGTTACATGTCAGCTGGTATATTCCAGCACTGCTGGATTTGTCTGAAGTTCTTTTTTCTGTTCTTTTGAACTGTGTTGTCTGTTCTGAATGTTATTGGGATCCCTTCCTTTTCAAGATGTTTTCAATTCTACGTAGTACTTTATTATTGTATGTTAGTGTGCACCATCTGTTTCTTCTTCCTGATGTGGTGTGGTCTGCTTTGTTGTCTGTATGTTCTGCCTCTGGGTTTTCAGATGCTTTGGTTGTGCTCTTGAGTGGGTGGTCATTATTTTTGTGTTTCATTTTTACCTCACTGTTGAACCTGTTTATGATGTTTGTTTTGTAGTCGTTTTAAATAACAACTTGTTTGATTACATTTAATTCCTGTGTGCAGTTTTCTGGTTTAAGATGTGTTCTGTTCATCGTGTGAAGCGTGTGTGTGAAACTGGCATATTTACGCACTGTCGGGTGGTTGGATGAGCTATGGATAACAGTGCTTGTGGATGTGGGTTTTCTGTGGCTGGAAAATTCATGTTGGTGGTTGTTTCTTGTAATTGCAAGACCCAGGAAATTTAGTTTCTTGTGTGTTTCTTCTTTCTCCTTTTTCCATTGTGGAGCGGATTTGTGGGAGTAGATATTACTCTGTAGCTCTTCTATCCCATTTTGTGCTTCATCTACAAGACAGATTCTGCCATCCAAATATCAGTACCAGTAAATTATTCTGCATCCTTCTTGTTTTACACTGTTGTTGAATACTGTCTTCTCTAAATGATCCAAGAAAAAGTTGGCTGATGTTCCACTGATGCGATACCACATGGGTAGCCCCCCTTGTTGCAAGTAGAAGTTACTATTGAAAGAGATGTAGTTTTGTTCTGTGATTAGCGTAAGAATGGATGAGATTTCATTTGTTTGTATGTCTGGGAATTTCTTGCATTTTACCTGTTGTTCAGTAATGTTTATAGTTTCTTCTGTGGGTATGTATGTGTACAAAGATTTAATGTCAAAATATACCAGTTTTGCTCTTGGGGGGATGTTGATGTTCTTAATTTTCTTTGTTATGTTTCCAATGTTTCTGAGGCTATTGTTGTATGTGTATGTGTATGTTTTCGGTAGGAATGTGTGCATGTGTCTCCCTCGTAAATACGAAGGGGCTTTTCTGAGGTCCACCACTGGTCTGACTTGTATAAGAGACTTGTGGACCTTTGGGAGGGTCGTTAAGAGTGGAGCTTTAGTATTCCTTTGTGTCATACTTTTTGTCTGCTTCGGTGTGAAGGTGTGTGTGTGTGTGTGTGTGTGTGTGTGTGTGTGATGAACACAACTAAAACCCCAATAACATAGAAATTGATCTACACATCCTGAAACACAGCAACTGTTTATACCGACAGCTAACAATAGAAGAACATTATTACATACAAAAGACCATAGTGAAAGTGGTAACACTAATAAACAAAAACACAACACTCTGCAACAACACGCTCTGAGCAAACCGATCCAAGGCGCAGAACAGAAAGCACACACACGCAGAAGAACCACTGCCCCATCATACACAGAGACATAAATGAGGAACAGAAGTTGTCAGAACTCCCGCTACAATTTTCATAGCCTTCCCGCAACATGCAATACATATGTCACAACACATGCGAACAGCAGGATGTTGTAATTTTTTTGGATTATGAATGATGTGCGGACGTTACGTTTTTCTGTGTACAAAAGTAGCTGCAAGCCGCCCAACGAACGTGAGTACACGAGAAACTAAGTAACAGCCTGTTACATACCAAAACTGTGCCCACAACACTACCGCAGTCTCTGTACTTGTTTTCTGACAGCCACTTACACAGTTTCAGATGATATGATGTATGCCGAGAAAAACGGCAACAGAAAAACAAAGAAAATATGCCGCAAACAGCGACAAAATACTTAAAACCATGCTGTAATGTACAATGAATAAGGTATAATCAAAGTATTCACAAAAAACAATATTGAAAAAACTAACAATACACATGTACTAATGTTTCACAGTGCTTTATAATAATGCGATCTCCCGCATGTTTTAGATTTAAAGAACCCACTGATGATAGAGATATTTGTCGCTGAAACTAGTTTGGGGAGTAAATAAATAAATAATGAAAGTGTTTTCCATCAAGGTGGACTCACAACTCCCATATTGCTCTATTTGTATGCAAATACGAACCGAATGGAATAATTCAAGAATAAAATTATTGATTTAGTAATTCTCTGATAATGATTTATCTTCAAAGAAATCTTTCATCCACTATTACACCTCTTAGGGATTGAATTTCCAGAAATGTTGAACACGTATGTCATTTATTTGTGAGTGAGAAACAGACATTAATTTTCATGGATTTATCTTTAAAAATGAATTCACAATGAAATATTTCCTTAATACTTTTCAAGCCCAGTTTCACTACTTCTGGGGGTAAATTTATAAACACACTGAAACATATTTTCATAGCTTTACGAATTTTCATAGCTTTAGCTTTAGAATGCTTTAATAGTAGTTTAATAATGATTTACATGCTCAAATGCTGTCTTCAGCCACAGTATCACCCCCGTAGGAGTTAAATTTACAAAAATGCTGAAACAAACATTTGTTTAAGAAATCAAATACCAATTTTCGTAGTTATAGCTTCAAAATTGCTTTAATAGTGATATATTTTCGAAAAACATTGCGGCCCCTATTTCAGCCCCTAGCGGTGGAATTTGGAAAAATCGGTTTTTAAGCGATGCCTACAGCATAAACAGTATATGCTATAACACCCCAAATATAGAGCCCTTAATGACATCCCTTTTGACAGCAAAAGATATAAAAATTAGTTATAATGATCTTGACAGTACCTACAAAATATTAACACTATTGAAAGTTTGACCTACAGAAATACTAGGGAGCTAACAACATCTATTCCACGGAAAGAACTAAATGAAAGACTTAATCTACAAAGCATGAAACTCTAAATAAAGAATTCAAAACATATGCTTTACGAAGATTAAAACCCAGACTAGATTGATCAGAGATAACATTTATCCAAGAAAAGAGTTGTAGCCGCATCGAGGTGCAAGTTCGCTGCGACTACAATGAAAAACTTCTTTGGAGAAGTTAATTCGCTCTCTTGTAGACGTCACGATAGAAGCACGCTTATTGAGGGATACTAGGTTGTTTCAGACCGATCTGGAATTTTAAAGTTTTTCGAGTATCGTCTTGACGTATTAGTCAAAGTTCTGAAGAAAAATGATAGAACATTTACCGTTTAGCCAGACAACGGAACACATATAATACGCGAGGGAAAAGTAGCTCGTCTGATACTTAATCAATTCTGGGACTTAGTCGACGTGATCTGTGATCGTCACGAACATTGAAGGACACAGCAATACACCAAACGCCGATATAAACTCCACAAATAGACTTCATTAGGAAACATATACACGCAATCATGAAGTAGCTACACTGTGTTGTCGGAAGCTGTAGTTAGTGTCAGAATTGCTGATGTAACTCGTAGCTTCAGTTCCTGGAATGACAGATCGGTGTGCTGTCTAGTGCAGTGGTTAGATAATTTAGAAGTTCAATAAGCTCAGTTATAACTTTAATACTTTGTGTCATTTACATCGTTTAATTGAACTTTATTGTGTAACTGTGAAATATTATTTTCTTGATAGAAGGCCGAAGCTAAAGGTGATTGAGTGACATTATTAACAGCGAATAGTAATGGAACATTTTATTACGACGCTCTCTGTACATTATTTAGAGAATACGTTATCTCTGGATTTACGATGTAGGAGTTATTGAATTAGCACCGTAACGTAACATTAACGACGCTATAATCTTCACAAGTCAACATCCTCGCAAGACTATAATGTGGCATCGGATTGAATGATGGAACTTATTATTAGAGATATCATTTTATCTACGTTTGAACATTCATTTGCAAATCGGGCATAAAAACTACTGTTATCAAGTTTCGCGTAAGCTTATAAGCCCGTTGCGAACACGCGACGGATATTTGGTTTATTGTGTCAGATAAAAGGAGTCGTTGCGGTGCCGAGTGGTGCAGTCGCTGTGTGTAGCAGTAAAGAAGACAGACATCCTTCGAACACCATTGCTTCACTTATAAGCGAGGAGCCGCTTATACATTTCGGCGTGCTGCTCCATCGATACGCAGATATCTGTTAAAGGGAGATAGTATCTGAAACCAAACAAACAAAGCGAAGATTTTTTTTAACAGTTACAGGTCGGAGTTGTCGCGATCGACGGACGCCGACCTGTGTCATCCAGACTTGAACAACCATCCACATCGAGCCGACACACACACACACACACACACACACACACACACACACGCCACAGTGCATACAGTGTACCGTAAATATCTCTGGCCTAGGGTTAGCGTCTGTGATTAGTCCGCAGAGAGGGGACTGCCAAGAAGGAGGTGAACATGGGGAAAAGTTGAATAACCAATGAAAGGATAACGTTCTACGAATCTGGACGTGGAATATCAGAAGTACGAACGCTGTGGGGAAGCTAGAAAATCTGAAAAGGGAAAAGCAAAGGCTAAATTTTGATTTGGCCGGGGGGGGGGGGGGGGGGGGGGGGGGGGAGTAGTGACGTGAAACGAAAAGAAGGCAAGGATTTATGGTCAGGTGAGTATAGATTAGTATCAACAGTATAAGACAATGATGTAACGGGAGTAGGTTTCGTTATGAATAGGAAGGTACAGCAGAGAATGTATTACCGTGAACAGTTCAATGACAGGATTGTTTTCATCAGAATCAACAGTCAACCAGTACCGAAAACCATAGTTCAGTTACACATGTCGACATCATAAGCAGAAGATGAAGAAATAGTGAAAGTGTACGAGGATATTGAACGGGTAATTCAATACGTAAAGGGAGATGAAAATCTAGTAGTCATGAGGACCTGGAATGCGGTTGTAGGGGAAGGAGTAAAAGAAAATGTTACCGGAGAATATAGACTTGCTACTAGGAACGAGAGAGGAGGGAGGCTAACTGAGTTCCTCAATACATTTCAGCTAGTAATAAGGAATACTTTGTTCAAGAATCACAAGAGGAGAAGGTATACTTGGAAAAGGCCAGGTGATACGGGAAGATTACGTCATGATCGAACAGAGATTCCGAAATCAGATATTGGATTGTAAGATGTACCCAGGAGCAGATATAGACTCAGATCACAATTTAGTAGTGATGAAGAGTAGGCTGACGTTCAAGAGATTAATCCTGAAGAATCAATATGCAAAAAAGTGGGACACAGAAGTACTAAGGCATGACGAGACATGCTTGAAGTTCTCTTAGGCTATAGATACAACAACAAAGAATAGCGCAGTAGGCAGTGCAGTTGAAGAGGAATGTACATCTCGAAAAGGGGTAATCACAGAATTTGCTAAGAGAAACATAGGTACGATGAAGGTAACTGCGAAGAAACCATGGGTAACAGAAGAAATACTTCAGATTAACGATGAAAGAAGGAAGTACAAAAGTTTACAGGAAAATTCAGGAATACCGAAATACAAGTCGCTGAGGAATGAAATAAACGGGAAATGCAAGGAAGCTAAGAAGAAATGGCTGCGTGAAAATTGTGAAGAAATCGAAAAAGAAATGACTGTCGGAAAGACTGACTCATCATATAGGAAATTATAAACAACCTTCGGTGAAAGTAAAAGCAAGGGTGGTAACATTAAGAGTGCAACTGGAATTCCACTGGTAAACGCAGAGGAGAGAGTGGATAGGTGGAAAGAGTATATTGAAGGCCCGTATGAGGGTGAAGATTTGTCTGTTGTGATAGAAGTCTACGGTCGCAGGTTCGAATCCTGCCTCGGGCATGGATGTGTGTGATGTCCTTAGGTTAGTTAGGTTTAAGTAGTTCTAAGTTCTAGGGGACTGATGACCACAGAAGTTAAGTCCCATAGTGCTCAGAACCATTTGAACCATTTTTGATAGACGAAGAAACAAGAGTCGATTTACAAGAGATAGGGGATCCCGTATCAGAATCGATATTTTAAAAGAGCTTCTGAAGGCTCAAAGATCAAGTAATGCTGAAGGGATGGATAACATTAGGGGAAGTGGCAACAAAACGACTGTTCACTTTGGTGTGTAGAATGTATGGGTCTGGCGTCATACCATCTGACTTTCGGAAAAATATCATCCTCACAATTCTGAGGACTGCAAGAACTGACAAGGGCGAGAATTATAGCTTACTCAGCTTAACAGCTCATACATCCTAGTTGCTAACAAGATTAATATGCAGAAGAATGGCAAAGAAAATTGAGAATGTGTTAGATGACGATCAGTTTGATTTCAGCAAAGGTAAAAAGGCACCAGGGCGAGAATTATAGCTTACTCAGCTTAACAGCTCATACATCCTAGTTGCTAACAAGATTAATATGCAGAAGAATGGCAAAGAAAATTGAGAATGTGTTAGATGACGATCAGTTTGATTTCAGCAAAGGTAAAAAGGCACCAAAGAGAAAATTCTGACGTTGCGGTTGATAATGGAAGCAACACTAAAGAAAAATCAAGACACGTTCATGGGATTTGAGACCTGGAAAAAGCGTACGACAATGTAAAATGGTGCAACATGTTCGAAATTCTGAAAGAAATAGGGACAAGGTATAGGGAGAAGCGGTAATGTACAATATGTACAAGGCCCATGAAGGAATAATAAAAGTGGACGACCAAAAAGGAAATGTTCGGATTAAAATGGATGCAGGAGAGGGATGTAGTCTTTCTCTCCTAATGTTCAATCTGAACATCGAAGAAGCAATGATGCAAATAAAAGAAAGATTCAGAAGTGGAATTAAAATTCAAGGTGAAAGGATATCAATCATACAACTCGCTGATGACGTTGCTATTCTGAGTGAGAGTGAAGAAGAACTACGCGATCTGCTAAATGGAATGAACAATCTAATGAGTACAGAACATGGACTGGGAGTAAACTGAAGAAAGACGAAGGTAATGAGAAGTAGCAGGAATGAAAGCAGCGAAAAACTTGACATCAGGATTCGTGATCACGAAGTAGATAAAGTTGAAAAATCACCAAAATAACTCATGATGGATGGAGCAAAGAGGACATATAAAGCAGACTAGCACTGACAAGAAGGGTATTCCCAGACAAAGGAAGTTTACTAGTATCACGCATAGACCTTAATTTGAAGAAGAAATTTCTGAGAATGTATGGAGCACAACATTATATGTTAGTGAAACATGGACTTGGGCAAACCGGAACAGAAGCGAACTGAAGCATTTGGGATGTGGTGCTACAGACGAATGTTGAGAATTAAGTGGAGTGATAGGGTAAGGAATGAGAAGGTTCTGCGCAGAATCGGAGAGGAAAGGAATGTGTGAAACACACAAGATGAAGGGACAGGATGATAGGACATCTGCTAAGACAATGGTTCCCAGCCTGGAGGTAAATACCCGTTTAGGGGTAAAATGACATTTTCTGGGAGGTAAAAACAAAAGGATTCGATCGATTCTGTTTCACTGACGAAACAAAGTTATTTTTAAAAAATCTTTATATTATCACAGTTGTCTAAGACTCTAATACTGATTATATAACTTACCAGTTACTACTTTTTCTCAATTAGTAGCATTAATGCGGTGGAAGTTATAGGTTCCTCACACAGCCCACCTGTACTTACTTTGTACTGTACATAGCTGATGATAAAAGTGAGACTTATGCGTAACAAAAGCCAAGTATCTCAGGAAAATGTCGTCTCAAATTTTTAGATAATACCTGCTATAGTCCACAGATTGCTTCATTACTCGCTTAATTGACACACGACGCAGCAGTAACTACATAGCTACTATAGTGCTGTACACAGTATTATTGTTATTAGTATCACTATTAGTGGCTGTGGTCGAAAACAAATCATTAACAGCCTGAAGTCTTCCAGTTTCTGGCAGTCCAGAAGTATTAATCAAGTTCAGAGTAGCAATCAAGTGATTTACAAACACAGTTTAACTTGGTTGATCTTAAATGGAGTTCCAGTGTGCCAGTCAAGTTGATATCGCAATGGAGCGGAATAAGGCATGGGAAGTATGTTTTCTCATAAGCGTCTACCATCACTGGAAATAGTTAGTTTTCTTGTCTGAGAAGGAGTTGTGGGTAGCATTACGATGCACCAAGTTCTTCGACAGTCGTTCTAACACCCTCCCCCCCTCCACACACACACAACAGACACACACACACGCACACACACACACACACACACACACACACACACAACTAAATATCACTCATCTTTCATCATTTTAAAAATAGAAGTGTTCCCAGAAAAGCCTTTCATTCTACAGTTTAGTTACACACTAAACTTGCTGATAATGTAGGAGAGGGAGGAATTCGTGACGGGCAGCGTTAAACCAGGGAACTAGTCAGAAGAATGATGAAAAAAAAGTATAAGGTCCAAGTTTCTGTCCTTAACGGTTTGGGCTGGGTGATGAGTCAATCGGGATATTTCCTTCTGTATATAGAGAGTACTGCATAAGGAACTTCAGTTGCAACCTATTTTTATTCCTTAATCATTTAATGCAATTTTCACTCGTGATTGATATTGCTGGAAAATTCTGCTTAAATCTTTTATCGATGATATATACCGTTGTAGTTTTTACAGCTACGATTGACAGTGACAACTGAGTGTATATAGATTTCGATTTCTTCCAAACCATCCATTTTGTACCCCTCTGTTGTTATATGCCAGAATTTCATTGCCTTTGTTACGTGATCAGCCTCGCGTTTTTCCGTTTACACGTGTTAGGGAAATGTGGACTAGTTTCTATCGCTATTTTTTGTGCGTTCTCTGTATATAATTTGATAATTTCTGCCTGTTTCTCTTTCATAGAACTTATGACGGTCCGTATAATTGATTTTATGCTAAGTGAACATTAATAAAATCGACAAACTGCAGAACCGATTGCTGAATGGAACTGGAGGAAAAAAGGTCCTATGAACATGTGTCCGGAAATGGACGGTGCGTGTGCAATGACAACAAATCGTCTCGGAACACAGTACAGAGCTGCATCGCATCCACGCCGCAACAAACGTTCAAAGTGGCCTCCATGGGAAGAAATGCAAGTTGATGATGCCTGCTCTGGTAAAGGATGCTTCGTCGGCAAAGAAGACTGATGACAGAAATCCCATAACTGTGATGACGTGGTGCAAAAATCATCAACAAAATCCTTAATGTAGAGGGAAATCCGTTGCTGATAATCCTTGCACTTGTTGTAGGTGATAGTGGTAGTAGCGGTTGTCATGCAGGATAGTACGTATAATCATACTTTGGCTTACACAATGTTGGCTGGATACTTGCCTGGAGTTTGTACTATGGTTCGTCTCAATATCCTGTAGAAGCGGGTGTTCCAAATCTGGTGTACACACAGTCCGCCGCCCCGCCACCATGCCCGTTCGTCTGTCTAATACGAGGACTATCCACAAAGTACATTACGTTTTGGAATTAAAAATAAATAAAGTATTGGAAATTTTTTTTATTATATACGGATCACAGCCACACTTAAATACTACTTTTCTACATAGTTTCCATTTAAATTAAGGCACTTATCGTAGCGATGGACGAGCTTGGAAATTCCTTCGTCGTAAAATTCGGCCGCCTGCGCCTTCAACCACGTGGTTACCTCTTTTGGGACAGAAAAGGTGTGATTTTTGTGGATTTCCTGGAAAGAGGCACTACAATAAACTCTCAAAGGTATTGCCAAACTCTGCACAACCTCAGAAGAGCAATACAAAACAAGCGCAGGGGAAAGTTGGGCTCAAAGATCTTGCTGATTCACGACAACGCCCGGGCCCACACGGCAAATGTCACTCGTGAAGTTCTCGAATCTTTTAAGTGGGAGTTGTTTCCTCATCCGCCGCACAGTCCCGACCGAGCGACTTCCACTTATTCCCAGCAATGAAGAAGTGATTGGCTATGCAGCGTTTTGATGACGACGCACAGCTTCAAGAAGAGGTAACCACGTGGTTGAAGGCGCAGGCGGCCGAATTTTACCACGAAGGAGTTTCAATGGTCGTCCATCGCTACGATAAGTGCCTTAATTTAAATGGCAACTATGTAGAAAAGTAGTATTTAAGTGTGGCTTTCATCTGTATATAATAAAAAAAAATTCCAATACTTTGTTTATTTTTAATTCCAAAATGTAATGTACTTTGTGGATAGCCTTCGTAGCAGCCATGATCACACGAACGCCCAAAACAGGCTTGAAATGTTGTTTAATCTGGGTGGTGTCTGTGGGTACTTGTCTTGACATAGCTGTGCTGACCCTCGACCGTTTCCATCTGCTTGGCCCTACACAAGCACCATGCTGCTGTACCAGTACTGAAAACCCTTAGCGCCAGCCTGATGTACAACACTGCTGCATGTACAACGATTAAAGGGATACTATACATGCTATGGGAGGGTAAGTCTATTGTCACCGCTTGAGGTAAATCACGTAGTTGAATTACCTTGTCAGCCCAGCGAAAGAAGCTGTCGCTGGAAGTAACATAACGTGGAATGAAATTTCAAGTACTGATTATATCCACATAGTTGTTAATTGCATGAGAGCGAGAATGGAGCGGAAAATGATACACAAATGCGAGCACTGTGAAAAACTGTATCTATAGTTCAATTCTTTTACCTTGGCGGCTCGCGCATGCCCGCCTAGACGCGGGAGATTGCTGCGTTGCCAGTTGCACACGACGCACGCGCCAAGAGAAGCAGCGCCATAGTATAGCATAGTTCGCAAGCTTACGTTTAGGGGGGAGCGCGCAGTTCATGAAGCAAAGCCACCACGGCCGCATTAACCCTTTCGCTGCTACAAAGACGTGCTCCCTGCATTCCGCGCTGTGGGCGATTTTGTCACTGCACTGCTCGCCTGTGCAGAGACATTGTGTTCCGACTGCTTTGACACTCTTTATCATTCGATTCCACAAAAACTATTTGGCTCAAAAATTAGATTTTTACCTATCTTCTTGACTGATACCTTCCCCCCATAAATGACTTAATTTTGTTTCGATGTTCAACGCAGTTATTATGCAGCATTAAATATAGAAAACCATTGCACGATATTTTGAAGAGTTTGCAGAGGTAAAGTCCATAGAGTATACTTTCCGGATGGTCGATTTTAGTTGCCACAATGTTGAGAATGAAATGTGGACAAGATACCTATATATTTCATTTAATTTAAGTACCACGTAAGTGTTGTATGTAATATTGAGAAATATTCCACCTTTCGCGACTGTAACAAAAGTTTTACTTACACTGGACACGTTTGGCTTTATTTTAAAGCACTTCAATCAATCAAAAGGAAGTAGACAAAATACATTAAACAAAACTGTGGACTTACAAAAACATTAGGACTTGAATATACCGTCTGTCAGTGAAGTGCTCAGAGCTATGTCAAATATAATTTTGTGTGTTGCACACACAAACAGCATTTATTTGCTGAAACACTGATGAGCCAACACAAACGTTGAATATTGTGCTACCGCAGCACAAAACTACGAAAGGTGACTTGGCAATGGAGGACACAAAATACAGTCCTCTTATGATGCTTCAAAAGAGAGACACGCGTCTGGTCTAAATAAGTCGCTTATTACAGTTGCAGAAGAGGGATATATTTCAATACCATTGGTAAAACTGCGACTGTGGAACAAAAACAAGAAATAGAACATGAATACCATTGTGTATGTGCCATACCTTTCACCGATGGAAGTGCTTTAAAATAAAGCCAAACGCGCCGTGTGTAAATAAAACTTTTATTACAGTCGCGAAAGACGGAATATTTCTCAATATTACATGCGACACCTATGTGGTACTTAAATTAAATGAGATATTGTTATACAGTAAATATTATATGAAATTTAGGTATCTTGTCCACATTTCATTCTCAACATTGAGGCAACTAAAATCGACCATACGGAAAGTATACGCTATGGACGTTTACCTCTGCAAACTCTTCAAAATTTCGTGCAATGGTTTACTACATTAAATGCTGCACATCAAAACAAAATTAAGTCATTTATGGGGGGAAGGTATCAGTCAAGAAGACGTGTAAAAATCAAATTTTTTGGCCAAATAGTTTTTGTGAAATCGAATTATAAGTGTGTCAAAGCAGTGGGAACACCATGTGTCTGTACAGGCGAGAAGTGCAGTGATGACAAAATCGTGCACAGCGCGGAATGCGAGGAGCACGTGTCTGCAGCAGCGAAAAAGTTAATGAAGAGGCAAAGCACTAGAAATTTCATTCAAACGAATAAAATTCGTGAAGTAAGGCAGTCCAATATTATTTTTAAATAAAGAAAATTTTACGCACCGCACAAGGTTTGAACTCATAACCTGTCACTTGGCAGCACAACACCTTAACCGTTCCGCTACCTCAGCTCATCAAATAGTTTAACTCCATAAGGAGTGTAACACCTCACGCAACTACTTATGAACACTGTTGGTATGACTATGAATTACTCACGCTTCATCGAAGTACAATAGGAAATAAACAATTACCGCTGTTCTTTATTGCGAAAAAGCAGTTCGTGAGATTGAAACAAACACCTTTCCTTGCTATCGCCTGAATTAGGAGTCTTATTGCTTGTTTGTTTTAATTAATAGAATATGAATCAATTGGTATAAAGAATGCTTTTTCCAAACTTTCTATAAAAGAAAGTCTGCTATCAAGACATTGCTTTTGTTCTATTACTTTATTTATGACGGAACGTTTCTAAAACTGAAGACACTCGTCCGTGCTCTGCACTGCAGTCGAGATCTGGCAACGTCGTTCTCTGTTCATTGGCTGACTGTGTTTTGTGACGTCAGATGCGCAGAACGAACCTAAACTCGGCCGCCAAGATATATGACGCGCACTTTAGTAGTTTCTAAGTCGTCAAAACTCCTCTCGCTATCTTGTTTCTAGGTGATTGGCTTCTTGAATAGCTGTTCTCATATTTTGCCATGGGCGTTTTCGAAAACATCTGCGCAGACTCCACATAATAATTTTGTTCTTGTCGGAAAAAGGGCGACACGTACCATCTCTTCTTGGAGCGTCCAAGGAGACATAAAAGTAAGACAGTCTTCTTACACAAATTTCTGCACCTTGCTCATCCGTTGTCAACTGTGCGATGTTTTTGTTGTTAATGGAAGATCCCAGAGCTTATCGTGCACTTTCCTGATACATTGTCTTTGCAGATCCACTTCTAAGCCCCAACACAATTCAGCTCATGTGTTAGGTAAATTGCTACAGCAGTGATCTGCAACATAATTCGTACCATATGTTACATTATATGTGGTACTGCATGAAAAAATAAACATTCTGCATAGCACAAGACAAAGGATAGCAAACGAAATAAAATAATTAAACAATTAACAATTAACTTGGTTTTCAGAGTGTCACGAGTGACACAAGTCATTGCCTTTATAGCCCAAAGAGTTGGTTTTCAATCTGGTAATTATTAAAACATTCGAATCAGTAAGAGCTTCGCAATAGAAATTTACGGCAAATGTGTTGTTGATGTTGTGGCCTTCAGTCCAAATACTGGCTTGATGGAACTCTCTATGCTACTCTATTCTGCGCAAGCCTCTTCACCTCCGAACAAGTACTGGAATCTACATCCTTCTCTCTTGGTCTCCCTCTACGATTTTTACCCTCCAGTACTAATTTGGTGATCCCTTGATGCCTCTGAACTTGTTCTACCAACCGATCTCTTTTTCTAGTCAAGTTGTGCCACAAATTTCTCTTCTCCCCAACTCTATTCAGTACTTCCCCGTTAGTTCCACGATCTATCCATCTAATATTCAGCATTATTCTGTAGCAAAACGTTTCAAAAGCTTCTGTTCTCTTCTTGTCTAAACTGTTTTTCACTTCCATCTATGGCTACACTCAATACAGAAAAGACTTCCTGACACTTAAATCTAGACTCGATGTTAACAAATGTCTTTTCTTCATTAACACTTTTGTTGCCATCGCCAGTCTACATTTTATATCCTCTCTTTTTCGACCATCATAATTATTTTGCTGCCAAAATATCAAAACTCATCTACTACTTCAAGTGTCTCATTTCCTAATCTAATTCCCTCAGCATCGCCGACTTAATTCGACTACATTCCGTTATCCTCGTTTTGCTTTTGTTGATGTTCATCTTGTATCTTCCTTTCAAGACACTGTCCACTTCGCTCAACTGCTATTCCATGTCCTTTTCTGTCTCTAACAAAATTACTGTTTCATCGGCAAACCTAAGTTTTCGTTTTTCTTTCTGGACTTCAACTCCTACTCCAAATTTTTCTTTTATTTCCTTTACTACTTACTCTATATATATAGATGAAATAACATCGAGGATAGGCTACAACCCTGTCTCACTCCCTTCTAAACCGTTTCTTCCCTTTCCTGCCCCTTGACTCTTTTAACTGCCATCTGGTTTCTGTACAAATTGTAAATAACATTTCGCTCTTTGTATTTTACTCGTGCCACCTTTACAATTTGAAAGAGAATATTCCAGTCAACATTGTAAAAAGCCTTCTCTAAGTCTACAAATGTTATAAACGTAGGTTTTCCTTTCCTTAACCTATCTTCAGTGACAAGTCGTAGGGTTAGTACTGCATCGCGTGTTCCTACATATCTCCGGAACCCAAACTGATCTCCGACGTCGGCTCCTACCAGTTTTTCCATTCGTCTATAAAGAATTCGTGTTAGTGTTTTGCAGTCTTTACTTATTAAACTGATAGTTCGGTAATTTTCACACTGGTCAGCACGTGCTTTCTTTGGAAATTGTATTATTATACTTTTCGTGAATCTGGAGGTAAATCACCTGTCTCAGATATCTTGCTCATCAGGTGGGACAGTTTTGTCATGGCTGGCTCTCCCAAGGCTATCAATAGTTCTAACGGAAATTTGTCTATTCCCCTAGGTCTTGTTTCGACTTAAGTCTTTCAGTCCTCTGACAAATTCTTCACACAGTGTTATATCTCCCATTTCATCTTCATCTACGTCCTCATCCATTTCCATAATATTGCCCTCAAATACATATCCCTCGTATTGACTCTCTATATATTCCTTCAATCTTTCTGTTTTCCCTTCTTTGCTTAGAACTGGGTTTCCATCTGAGCTCATGATATTCATACAAGTGGTTCTATTTTCACCAAATGTCTTTAATTTTCCTGTAGGCGGGATCTATCTTACCCCTAATGCTATATGCTTCTAAATCCTTACATTTGTCCTCTAGCCATTCCTGCTTAGCCATTTTGCACTTCCTGTAGATCTCATTTTTGAGAAGTCTGTATTCCCTTTCACCAGCTTCATTTACATTTTGTTATAGTTTCTCCTTTCACCAATAAAATTCAATATCTCTTGTATTACTCAAGGATTTCTAGTAGCCCTCGTCTTTTTACCTTCTTGATCCTCTGCTACCTTCAGTATTTCATCTCTCAGAGCTACCATTCTTCATCTACTGTATTCATTTCGCCTGTTCTTGTCAACCATTCCCTAATGCTCCATCTGAAGATGTACCATTAATCTGTTATTATCTATTATAAATGGTTTTGAAAGCCTGCGACTGTGAAAACAATAGGTTTGTTTATAAACAATTCTTCTCCTACTAGTCACGATTTTCTTTATTTACTTTTCACACGACGCATTTCGGGAAGCGATTCCCATTTTGAAGTGCGTTTTTTGTGTGTTACACCATTACTATGTGATGTTGTCGATGTGTGAATGTCTGATTCATTCTGTTGACTTAACTGCAATATTTAAGAAACACGCGATTTTTTGCTTTTGTGAAGTTAATGTTGAAATTTAGAAGAATTTTTTCTTACAGTTTTCTTATTATCCATTTGCGCAGAGTCTCACATGCATTAAACATCACACACAACTTGCTGCACACTTTAAACATCGAAAATATCGTACATAAACAAAACGGTTACATGGATGTTCCTACAAGTAGTCCACGGAGATAACATTACAGGTCCTCCACAGAGTAGGATACGCTTTTGTACAATTTGGATCATAATTTACTTATATCAATTTTACAACTGCCCTTATTTCTGTGTGTTTCTATTTTCAGTTAAATGTACTATCGAAACATCTGAAGAAATTCACTGATTCACTTTCAAGTTTTTCGCTTAATATTTTATCTTCATATTTTCTGTAATGTGAATATACCTCCCGTTCTTCTAGCAACTCTATTTGATGTCCTTTATTTAGTTGGTGGAGTACTTTGACATTTTGCTCTATTTTTCCAAATGTATGTCCTGTGTTATGTGTGTGTGTTGCCTTGTCTGATGTGGTGTGTCTGTTGTGTGTAGGCTTTAATGTGCTCTGTGTACCTCGTGTTGAAATTTCGGCCTGTTTGTCCTAGACAGAACACGGAGCATTCCTGACATGTTACCTTGTATATTCCAGAGTCTGAGTATGGATCATGATTACACTTTATATTATGTATTAATTTTTGTTGTAGTTTATTAGATGTTCGACAGTACACTTAATTAAATAATAGACAATATACTTAAATAAAATAATAACACACATAATAAGCACAATTGTAAAATGGATATAAGTAAATTATGATACGAATTGTTGTTTGTTGTTGTTGTGGTCCTCAGTCCTGAGACTGGTTTGATGCAGCTCTCCATGCTACTCTATCCTGTGCAAGCTGCTTCATCTCCCAGTACGTAATGCAGCCTACATCCTTCTGAATCTGCTTAGTGTATTCATCTCTTGGTCTCCCTCTACGATTTTTACTCTCCATGCTGCCCTCCAATACTAAGTCGGTGAGCTCTTGATGCCTCAGAACATGTCCTACCAACCGATTCCTTCTTCTAGTCAAGTTATGCCACAAACTCCTCTTCTCCCCAATTCTGTTCAATAGCTTTTCATTAGCTATGTGATCCACCCATCTAATCTTCAGCATTCTTTTGTAGCACCACATTTCAAAAGCTTCTATTCTCTTCTTGTCCAAACTATTTATCGTCCATGTTTCACCTCCATACATGGCTACACTCCATACAAATACTTTCAGAAACGACTTCCTGACACTTAAATGTACACTCGATGTTAACAAATTTCTCTTCTTCAGTAACACTTTCATTGACATTGCCAGTCAACTCCTTTACTACTTTAAGTGCCTCATTTCCTAATCGAATTCCCTCAGTATCACCCGAGTTAACTCGACTACATTCCATTATCCTCGTTTTGCTTTTGTTGATGTTCATCTTATATCCTCCTTTAAAGACATTGTCCATTCCGTTCAACTGCTCTTCCAAGCCCTTTGCTGTCTCTGACAGAATTACAACGACATCGGCGAATCTTAAAGTTTTTATATCTTCTCCATGGATTTTAATACCTACTCCGAATTTTTCTTTTGTTTCCTTTACTGCTTGCTCAATATACAGATTGAATAACATCGGGGAGAGGCTACAACCCTGTCTCACTCCCTTCCCAACCACTGCTTCTCTTTCATGTCCCTCGGCTCTTATAACTGCCATCTGGTTTCTGTACAAATTGTAAATAGCCTTTCGCTCCCTGTATTTACCCCTGCCACCTTCAGAATTTGAAAGAGAGTATTCCAGTCAACATTGTCAAAAGCTTTCTCTAAGTCTACAAATGCTAGCAACATAGGTTTGTCTTTTCTTAATCTAGCTTCTAAGATAAGCCATAGGATCAGTATTGCCTCACGTGTTCCAGCATTTCTACGGAATCCAAATTGATCTTCCCCGAGGTCGGCTTATACCAGTTTCTCCATTCGTCTGTAAAGAATTCGCGTTAGTATTTTAAGCCGTGACTTATCAAACAGATAGTTCGGTAATTTTCACATCTGTCAACACCTGCTTTCTTTGGGATTGGAATTATTATATTCTTCTTGATGTCTGAGGGTATTTCGCCTGTCTCATACATCTTGCTCACCAGATGGTAGAGCTTTGTCAGGACTGGCTCTCCCAAGGCTGTCAGTAGTTCTAATGTTATGTTGTCTACTCCCGGGGCCTTGTTTCGACTTAGGCCTTTCAGTGCTCTGTCAAACTTTTCACGCAGTATCGTATCTCCCATTTCATCTTCATCTACATCCTCTTCCATTTCCATAATATTGCCCTCAAGTACATCGCCTTGTATAGACCCTCTATATACTCCATCCTCCTTTCTGCTTTCCCCTCTTTGCTTAGAACTGGGTTTCCATCTGAGCTCTTGATATTCATACAAGTGGTTCTCTTCTCTCCAAAGGTCTCTTTAATTTTCCTGTAGGCAGTATCTATCTTACCGCTCGTGAGATAAGCCTCTACATCCTTACATTTTTCCTCTAGCCATCCCTGCTTAGCCATTTTGCACTTCCTGTCGAGCTCATTTTTGAGGCGTTTGTATTCATTTTTTTCTGCTTCATTTACTGCTTTTTTATATTTTCTCCTTTCATCAATTAAATTCAATATTTCTTCTGTTACCCAAGAATTTCTACTAGCCCTCGTCTTTTTACCTACTTGATCGTCTGCTGCCTTCACTACTTCATCCCTCAAAGCTACCCATTCCTCTTCTACTGTGTTTCTTTCCCCCACTCCTGTCAATCGTTCCCTTATGCTCTCTCTGAAACGCTCTAAAATTTCTGGTTTAGTCAGTTTACCCAGGTCCCATCTCCTTAAATTCCTACCTATTTGCAGTTTCTTCAGTTTTAATCTACAGTTCATAACCAATAGATTGTGGTCAGAGTACACATCCGCCCCTGGAAATATCTTACAATTTAAAACCGGGTTCCTAAATCTCTGTCTTACCATTATATAATCTATTTGAAACCTGTCAGTATCTCCAGGTTTCTTTCATGTATACAACCTTCTTTTACGAGTATTGAACCAAGTATTAGCTATGATTAAGTT
The DNA here is from genome assembly GCF_021461385.2 of Schistocerca piceifrons. Classification (NCBI taxonomy): domain Eukaryota; kingdom Metazoa; phylum Arthropoda; class Insecta; order Orthoptera; family Acrididae; genus Schistocerca; species Schistocerca piceifrons. The sequence continues at coordinate 409,480,787 of NC_060143.1, read as the reverse complement.
ATGCTCTGTGCAAAATTCTACCAGGCGGCTTCGCCTTTGATTTCTTACCCCAAATCCATAATCACCTACTACGTTTCCTTCTCTTCCTTTTCCTACAATCGAATTCCAGTCACCCATGACTATTAAATTTTCGTCTCCCTTCACTGTCTGAATTATTTCTTTTATCTTATCAAACATTTCTTCAATTTCTTCGTCGTCTGCAGAGCTAGTTGATATATAAATTTGTACTACTGTAGTAGGCGTGGGCTTCGTGTCTATCTTGGCCATAATAAGGCGTTCACCACGCTGTTTGTAGTAGCTTACCCGCACTCCTATATTATTTATTCTTTATTAAACCTACTCGTGCATTACCCCTATTTGACTTTGTATTTATAACCTTGTATTGACCTGACCAGAAGTCATGTTCCTCCTGCCACCGAACTTCGCTAATTCCCACCATATCTAGCTTTAACCTATCCATTTCCCTTTTTAAATTTTCTAACCTACCTGCCCGATTAAGGGATCTGACATTCCACGCTCCGATCCGCAGAACGCCAGTTTTCTTTCTCCTGATAACGACGTCCTCTTGAGTAGTTCCCGCCCGGAGATCCGAATTGGGAACTATTTTACCTCCGGAGTATTTTACCCAAGAGAACACCATCATCATTGAACCATACAGTAAAGCTGCATGCCCTCGGGAAAAATTGCGGCCGTAGTTTTCCCTTGCTTTCAGCCGTTCGCAAGGCCGTTTTCGTTAGTGTTACAAGGACAGATCAATCAATCATCCAGACTGTTGCCCCTGTAACTACTGAAAAGACTGCTGCTCCTCTTCAGGAACCACACGTTTGTCTGGTCTCTCAACAGATACCCTTCCGTTGTGGTTGCACCTACGGTACGGCCATCTGTATCGCTGAGGCACGCAAGCCGCCCCACCAACGGCAAGGTTGGGGGGGGGGTTGGGGGTGGGGTGAAACTACTTAAGGAATGAATATTTATGAAAGCTTTTGAAAACTAAGAATTGTTAAGATAAATAATCTCTGTTCAAAAGCATATCATACTCTGTGGAAGACATTTAATGTTATTCCTGTTGTCCACCTGTAGGAACATCTTTGTAACTGTTTTGTTTATATACGACATTTTAGATGTTTAAAGTGTATGTAAGTTGTGTGTGATGTTTTGTGTGTGTGAGACTCTGCGCAAATGGACAATAAGAAAACTATAAGTACAAATTCTTCTGAATTCCGCCACTAACTTCACAACTAAAAATTTAGTGTTTCTTATATATTGCAGTAAAGTCAACGAAATGGCGCAGACTCTCACACATCGACATCACACAGAAATGCCATAATACACACAAAAAACGCACTTGAAAATGGGAATCATTTCCCGAAACTCGTCGTGTGAAAAGAAAAGAAAGAAAATCGTGACTGGGACAGAAGTATTATTTATAAACAAACCTATTACACATCATTAAAATCTGGCAAGTACCCTTTTTGGTTATGGCGTTATTTTGTGTGAATATACGAAGGCGTACTGAAAAGTAATGCCTCCGATTTTTTATGTGAAAACTCTTAAAGATTTTTTATTAAAACAAACGTTATTATCATTCTGCGTTTTTGTTCTTCATGTCTACATATTTCCTTCTCAACTTTGTCACTCTGGCGACGAACACATTTCTCCCAGCGAGAGACCAATCTCCTCATAACGGCACTGTAGAATGTTGACTTTGTTGATGGAGCCACAACCTCACCTCTGCTTGCACCGCTTCATCGATATGAAAGTGAAGTCGTCGAAGATTTTCTCTAAGTTTTCGAAACAGATGAGAATCGGGTGAGGCCTAGCCGTGACTGTATGGAGGATGATTAGTAGACTGTTGCAGATGCCACAGCGCTCGTGTGTGGTCTGTCATTGTCATGCTGATGGAGAGGGTACTTCAAGTGTGGACGAACTCTTCTCTGGTTAGAAACACGATTACAGCTCCCTGTTACTCATGTGACGACATAGTTACATTACACACTGCCATGTTACGACATAGTTACTTTACACACTGCCATATTACACATTATATATATTTGGAGCCCTCTAGTGGGAGAGAACTGCAAATATGTAGACGTGAACAATAAAGGTGGAGAATGTTACCATCATTTGTTTTACTTATAAAGTTTTAAGGGTTTTCACAAAAAAATTAGAAGGCATTACTTTTGAGCACGCCCTCGTAAAAAAGGTGTCGGTTGATACTGTTCTTACTCGCAACATATTTCATCTGTGCAAAATAACATGTTCTGTTAAGCTTACAGCATCTATCAAACTCGAAGAACGCCTTCCTGTAAACCATGTTACATTGATTTCCTCTACTTTGGTGTGTTGCGTGATACTTTCAATGAGTTACACAAATTCAAAAAAATTCTACGCCAGTAAAAAAAATCATTGCAAATAAAAAAATAATGTTTAGGAAGAGTTACTAACTAACCTGCGATGACAATGATTTAGGGACAGCTGATTGTAAATGAACTTCCGAGAAAGTCTTTTCTACCTAGATACCAGTTGCATTGAAATTCATTCAATACACAGCTAATCAAGTATTGTGAGTTCTAACAGCATAAAATTAACAATTAAATCGTTTTGTTTCTCTGGTCTTTTAACGAAACCACTGTGCTTGTAAGGGTTAAGTTCAGAACGAATTGAAAAAGTTGTTAGTTTTTGCATAACGTTTACGAAAGTCTTTTCCTTCCATCAGCATCACGGAAAATTTAAATTAATGTCAGCAAAATAGCCGCCTATGTCGGTGGCTTTAGTGAGCGAGAGGACATCGAAAATCTCATCCGGGCGCGTGTGCTGTAGCGTGGGTGGCTTTTGTAGACCAATTTGAGGCTACTTCCCCGCTTCATAGACCGCATGTGCCCCATATCAAATTTTTGGCCTCGTCTTCCTCTCCACCACTGTGATAGGTTAAAAATAGTTTTCGTTTACATCCTGCTCCTTTGATCCTTTCCTTTCACCATCTCCTCAACTACAGTTTTCAACAGCGAATCGCGTAGTAATATGTGCCCATCCATTTTATCTCCTTCATTCATTATTTTTCTGTGTAAGTGTAGATGCGAAGAAATTGCGATTTCTTTTATAACAGCCTCTGTTTATTACTAACCTTTTTCCGGATTAATGCACAATCTTTAAGCAGCAAATTCAGGCTGTTCCATTGTTAGCTGATCATTATTACTAAGCAAAATATATTAGCGAAAAAAACGCAATTTGTTTCCTTTTCACTCTAAAATATATAACTGTTCTACCAAGAAGAGAAAGAGAAACTGACTAACATGATTTTGTTTTCTAGTAATGGGAGATTAATTCTTGACTGATATGAAGGCTGTTAGTTGCACCGAATTAGCATCCAGTCACTCATAGGCAAAGTTGGAACCGAAACTGAATGTAGCAAATAAAAGCAGCAATGCGCACCTCTGTCTTCCCTTAGAAAGGGAAACCCAAGAATATTGTCCCAGTCCAATTCTCGTACCACTGGAAAAATGAGTGATGTAGATATTAGTGTCAGTGCCGCTGACAAACGGCTGAAAACGTTTAAACAAAACAAACCCCAAGGCGCGATTGAATCCCTATTATATTCTATACCAAATTTGCGATTGAGTTAGCTCCTCTGTTAACTATAGCGTTCCTTAGATCCTTCGAACAAAAGGCTGAGCCCAGTCGCTGGAAGAATGCATAAGTTACACCCGTCTACTAGAAAGGTAGCAGAAGTGATCCACAAAACTACCGTCCAATATCCTTGACATCCATTTGTTGCAGAATCTTATAACACGTTCTGACCCCACACATAATGAGGTATTTAAAATAAAATGATCCCCTCCTTGCCAACGAGCATGGTTTTCGGAAACACAGATCATGTTAAACTCAGTTTACACTTTTCTGACATGACATGCAGAAAGTCATGGATCAAGGCAGTGAGACAGATGCATTATTTCTCGATTTACGGAAATGATTTGACTCACCACCATATCACTGCTTATTATAAAAAATACCATAGTATGGGGTATCGTATGAAATTTGTGACAGGACTGAGGATTTGTTTGTAGGGGAAGACGCAGCATGTTATCTTGGATGGGGAATCATCGACAGACGCCGAAGTAATTTTCGTTGTAACCCCAGGGAAAAGTGTCGGATCCCTTGATGTTCATGTTGTATATTAGTGATTTTACCGACAATATTAATAGTAACCTCGGACTTTTCGCAGCTGATACACTTATCGATAACGAAGTACAGTTTGAACGAATCTGTACGATATCCAGTGAGATCTTGATAAAACTTCAAAGTGATGGAAAGTTTGGTAACTTGCTTTAACGTTCAGAAATGTAAAATTATTCAGTTAAGAAAAAAAATCATATTATTCTAGCAGTATAACATGTGTGAGCTACAGTTGGAATCTGTAAATTCATACAAATACCTTGCTGTAACACTTAGTAGGGACATGCAATGGAACGATCACTTAAACTCAGTCGTGGAGAAAGCGGGTAGCAGACTTCTGTTTAGCGGTAGAATAGTGGGAAAATTCAGTCTGTCTGCAGTGGGTATGGATTACAAATCACTCTTGCGACCCGCCCTAGAATACTGCTCAAGTGTGACAGACGGGAACCAAATAGGACTATCAGGGGATACTGAACGTATATAGAGAAGGGCAGCACCAATGGTCACTGGTTTGTTTGATCCACGCGTGAGATAATGAAAGAACAGAACCGTCAGACTCTTCAAGGTAGACGTAAACTGTCCCGAGAAAACCTGTTACATATCGCTCCTACAATAGTCTTAAGAACAAGATTAGATTAATTACAGCACACTCAGTTGCATTGAAACAATCGCTCTTCCCGCGCCCCCTACGTGAATGGAACGGGAAAAAGCGTTATAGCTGCTACGATGGAACTTGCCCTCTGCCATGCACTGACTATGGTTTGTTGAGTACAGATGTAGATACTTCTTTATTTGATACTCAATGTCTATTTAATTATCATTATTTCAGAGAACTCTAGTTGTTTCATTTCTGTCTTTCATCCTGTTCATGTTCTGCATCGAAGCAAACCTGTGCTCCAAATATAGCTTTCTATGCACCTTTTCCTGATCTCATTGTTTATATGTTTTTATGTTAGAAGTTACTTTTTTTATGGAAAACCCTATTGCCTTGGTCAGTCCTTCATCTTTCTCTTGTTGTCCTCTTTTATGTATTCTGCTTTCCTTCTTTACACTTAAGAGTGAAATAAATATCCGGATTTTGTGTCTTTTGATTCGCTTCAAGAACAAAAGAAAATCTGAATTTTAAATTCACTGTATTCGGCAGAATCGTGTTCAGTCTACAATACATTGAATTCGTCTGTCTTAGAACTGCTATTCTTAAGAAACAATAGAAAAATCAACATTTGTCTTAAAAAAGGTAATATATGTATCTAACACGAATAACAAAATACCCTGTTCATTATTTAATGAGTCTTTTGTGAGTATTATTTTAACCAAAACATAGCAATATCATTAACGAACCTTGAGGTACGTTATGAGAAAAAAATTATGTGCCTCATCCTGTATGTTAGTTTTCATGTCATGAACAAGATGTTATTCGCGTGGCGGCTTTCAAATATGACAACCAAGTGACGGAAAAAAAATGTTCGATAAAGGTAAAGTGTACGTACATAACGGTCCATAAAAAAAAACTCAAAATGCAAGCAATACAGCTAAATTATTTTAGAGCTGTGCGTTACCTTTCCCACACATTGTCCTCAAAATACGGAGAAGTTTCCCTCTTCCCGTGTATGCATTCCTGGAACGGAACCGTGACAGACGCGTATGCCCGGAGTGACGCGACCTCTAACGCCCCTGCACAAAGCCGGCAGGAATGCGGCGCCGCCCACCGAGTGTGAGTACCCAGCGCCATCCCCGTTGTACGCGAAGCGCCAGACGTGCCCCCTGCGGGCGAAACGCTGGCGCCAGCTGCGGTCCTGAATGGGCCGCTCTGTGAATGGCCGGCGAGGAGCGGCCTGGGCCCGTGCCCTTTGTATGCTAATGTCGGCGCAGGTGGCTTTATCCGTCGTCCGTGGCATTTCCGGCTTATTCCGCATGTCCACTTTCGCGCTTGACACCTAGGTCACGGAGACTCTTGTTTACTGTGGGTGGCACTAGAGACCTGAGAAGTCGAGGCTGCCATTGTTGAAGGTGACATCTCCAACGGTGTATGACAACAGCCGAACAGTAATACCCGGGACATAGTGTATAATGGGTGGTGTGAACGACCTACAAGAACTGGGAAGATTCTGCAACAATAGCGGAGATATGATTCTGTTTTTCTCTGCAAATCTCGGTTGAAAAAAGTGCGGATTTTTTGTGTGACATCACGGAATATTCCCTCTTAAATCTCTACAGTTTCATGAAGTTCCGATAGGTGGCGGCGCTATACGTACCCTTCAAAATGGTGTCTGTGACAGAGGTCCATTCCGAGCAGAAAGCTCTCATTGACTTTCTTTTGGCGATAAACCAGAGCATCTTATATATTCATAGGCCCCTGCTGAATGTCTACGGAAACCTTCCATTGAATAAAAGCACAATGAGTCGTTGGGCGATGCGTATGCCATCATCGCAGCATAGTCGCACAAACCTGTCCGATCTCCCGGGTGCTGGCGGGTGTAGTGGGACGAAATTAAGCGTCACCCATCCACCAAAGTCAGCCCAGTTTGCAGGTGACTATAAGTTTAATTTAGTTTTGTTTATGTGTTTTCTTATTATTTGTAATAAATGTGAATTATCTAAAAGTTTTGTATTTTTTTTATGTGTTTCATGTACGGAGAGATCGGCGCAACGAACGGGGACAGCATCTTCGTTGCCGCGACCAGAGAGGAAATTGCTGGCCGCTATACGTCGCGGGTCGACAGCCAAGGAGCAACAGAAGATCCTGGAACCGAGTTGTTGCGTCGTGTTTCTAAAAAATTAAAAATGAATTTTTATACTCTTTTTGTACAACAATGACGTCATAATGAGCTTAATCTTATTGAGATGTTAGTCACTGTCTGTCAACGCTCAAGTTCACATCTGTATGTGTAGGAAGCTAATAAAATAGTGTATGCTACTAAAGTTGAAACACGTGTCTTGAAGATTTATTTATGAAGAGTTATGTGAACGGATTAATAATATATTTGACAAGATTATTGATTCAGACAGCGTTGGCCGAAACTTTGAATCTAAAAAGTTTATTTAATGTGTGATTCTGATATCGATTAGATCAAGATAACGTGTGTCGATATAATTTTCTGAGGAGAAACAAACGAAATTTAAATTCGAAAAAGTTACGAAAACCAATTGGCCCAAGTGATGTAATTCTCTGCACACGACTCAACTGATGTTTTACAGTTTCGTTCAAGAACCATTCTATGACAATTTAAAAAGAATATGAATCATTTTTGAAGTGGGTTGTAACTGACGTAGGTGACGAAGTCTGCACATGGTCATATATCAAACGAAAACTAATGCGTCGTTACACCACACCGTGGCGACCGTGACAGGACTTGTGTGCAACTAAGGCACACAGGTACGAAACAAAGCATCAAGAGTCTTTCGGAAGTCAACGCGAGTTTCGTGGAGCCTTCACCAGCCAGCGGCGACTTCGCGGGTGTGGGCATCTGACGGAGCGCAGCCAAGCAGTACGGTCACGCAGTGGTTCCACGAGAAGGCGCATCTGTTGGGCAGCAGCTGAACGCTGCAAAACCCCGACAACCTTTTTTCTCCCTAAACTAATAGGCCCAGTACGTCAGCTGCGGGGCGTTCCTCCGGCTGGTATTAGAGGTGTTGCTGAGGGCTAAGCCTGTCTACGGCGGTGCCGGGCGTGGTTGCAGCTAGCGACGTTTCCGGGGTTCGACTCAGCGTCCTGCCGGTTGCGGAAGCGGGGTCGCAGCATCTCAGCGGCTGCATCGACGGCTGTTACATCTGCAGCCCATAGCAGCACACTGATCATCGAGAACTACAAATTACAATATTAGTGTCCGGTGAGTTTGTTTCAAGTTGGAAGTGGAGTGTTGTATATAGGGAGTGTGCTTTTATAGGATTGTTGATTACAAGTCTGCGTGTGTAAATAGTTAATATCTTACAATAATGTCGGGAAGTGAAATGTCAGACGAAGAGCAATCTATGTCCGATAGGAGCATGAGAGCCCTTTTTAGGGCGATCGCTAAATTAAAACAATCTAACGAGGAATCTACTGCTAGATTAAAAGAGGAATTGAAACAATCTAACGAAGAATCTACTGCTAGATTAAAAGAGGAATTAAAACAGTCTAACGAGGAATCTACTGCTAGACTTAGAGGGGAGCTAACAAAATCAACAGACAGGTTGCAGGAATATCTTAATGAAACCAGTCGAGAATTAAGTGATAAAATAGAGTCTTCTAAAGTTGAAATGCAGGAAAAACTAGTAGGACTTAGTAATAAGATTGCTGATAATTGTAAAAGGTTAGAAGAACATATCCAGGAATCACGCGAGGAAAAAGCTCGCATGCGAAACGATATCACTGACTTAACCGAGAGACTAGATAGTGTCAATATCTTAATTGTAAATGAAATACAGAAAAATAACGATATGTTACGAGATGAATTTTCTATGCAAACAGAAACTGTTCGCAGAGAATTATTGAAATCTATTAAAGAGGTCTCTACCAAACCTGTAGAGATTTCTTCAATAGATAATGTAGAATTAGAGACATTAACTCATCAAGTAGAAAAGGACCATACCGAAATCGAAAACACGAAATTTTTAATTACTGAAATATGCAGTAATCTTGAGACTGCCAAAGATAATAATATTGACGAAGGTACAGAGCGTTCACATCGTGAACACAGTGAAGAATCGATATTAGCTAATCGCGTATCCAATACAGAAATGCGGATACAGGAAATTACTAAACGGTTATCGGAATTAGATAATAACGAGAACATTTCAGGTAGCAGAGGTAATAACATAATCAGAGACAACAGTTGCATCGAATTTGCTAGCACGGACGACAACAATATGAATAAGGCAATAACGGCAAGCCAATCCGATGCAACTCCGTCTCTGCAAGCTAAACAAAATCCGACTATTTCTCTCGCAGAATGTCTGGATGACATAACGACAAATTCGAATGTAGCAAGTCGATTTCCTGTATTCAAACCAGGAGGCGAACTGCACCCTATAATCTTTATAAAAGCTTTTGAAACATCATTATCTCCTAAATGGAGTAATGAAAAACGCATTCAATTTGTAATAGGACATTTAGAAGCAGAAGCTGCGGAGTGGGCAGTACTGCATAGAAATGAATTCAGGGATTGGGATGATTTTGTTAAGCAGTTTAAACAAAATTATTGGTCAAGAGGAAAACAACAACACTTAACTTTAGAGTTGTTAGCCCCTCCTCCATATTCTAAACGGTGGGGAGGTTATAGGAATTATTTTGAATGGCATTTAAACCGTGCTAAATTAATTGAAGAACCAATTATTGACAGTCATCTAATACGAGTCCTAAGTAGTAGGTTACCGTATTACATAAAGGAAAGAAAAATGTTACTCTACGAATTATACAAAACCTTAATAATGGGGACGAAACAGTTAACACGCGGGGTGTGTGGTTATATTTTAACAACTTGTTGTATTGGAAAGCACAGAGGGAACACCAGAGATGGAAAATATGCATTCCGAAAACTGTTGTGGACGAGTTAATTACTTATATTCATGAAGGTTACGGGCATTTTGGAATTCATAAATGTATTAAACATCTAATGAAGTATTATTATTTCAAAAATATGTCCCGTATTGTGAGAAGTATTATTAGGGCTTGTGAAACCTGTCAAAAGGTTAAAGTTAATAACAAATCCAAGCGTTATAAATTATATGCTGTAATTCCTCGAGGTTTGTGGGATCTACTATCATTAGATTTTTTCGGCCCTCTGCCTCGGAGTTCAGGAGGATTAACATATGTGTTTGTTGTAATGGAATGTTGGTCCAAACATGTGAAACTGTATACTTTGAAACGAGCGAATACAGCAAGCGTTATACGCTGCCTCACCCGAAATTACTTTGTTAACTGGGGCATTCCTAAACGACTTATGTCTGACAACGGTAGTGCCTTTATTAGTCAAAGATTTCAAGATATGATAAGACAATATGGAATCAAACATATCTTAATTTCGAAATATCACCCTCAAAGTAATTTAGTAGAAAGAGTCATGAAAGAATTAGGACGATTATGTAGAACTTATTGTGCACATAAACATACTCGGTGGGCCAAACTAATGCCTGAATTCGAAAAGATATTAAATGAATTGCCTCACCTAACGACGGGATTATCACCTATAGAAATTTTAGGCAAACGAATTATAGGTGAGCCTTTACTATCTGCTTTACCTTGGCCACCAGTAAATGAGATCCAACAATGTATCCCAGACGAAAAAGTTTGCGAACAGATTGTAAAAAATGCCGAACGGAGAATTAAAAGTTATAATCAACAGGCTATAGAACCCTCATTTCAGGTAGGAGATCTTGTGTTAGTACGATCTCATCCTAAAAGTTCTAAGATCGGTAAGGAATGTAGAAAATTCTTCTTGATCTTTGAAGGTCCATATGTTGTACATAAGATTGTACATCCCAAAGCATTACTTCTTATGGAACCTTCATCAGGTGTAATTAAAGGATTATATAGTGTTGATCAAATGAAACCCTTCATTCCTAAATAAGTTAATATTTAGTATATGATACACACGGAAGAGCGTTCATAGTTTATTCATGTGAAGTTTTTCGTGATAGTTACGTGTTATTTTAAATAAATGACAGAAAGCTTAAACATGTGTTCTACAATAATCTACTGGTACTTCAAAAAGAGAAAGATAACCAAAAGGGGGATTTATATGGAGGAAACTTTGCTCTTAGGTCTAAAGGAATTTTGCGTATTTTAAATTTACTCGGATAGTAGGAACCAAAGGGGATGGTTAATAGTTTTAGGGACCATGGGCGTCCAGAGCTATATGGCTCTCGAGAACATAGCAGAGTGCCTTTAATAGAGGTTTGTAATAGTGTTAATATAGAACACACCAAATGGGGCTCTCTCGCTTGTTTCTCCTAAATAAATGGCCATTACCCAACAAGGTGTCCGAAGGTAAAGAAAGCCGTGCCGAGATTCCAAAGAAAGTTTTGCTTGATTTCTTCTTGACCTCAGGCATAAATAAGGCATTAGGGAAGAGGATGACGTAAAGTAAATAGTACTATTAGTTATTGTGAGAAACTTATTAGTAATATACATTCTTGAAAAGAATAACTCTAGTAAATAAATAAAACTGAAACTAATCTATCACAATTTGAACGCTCTGTCCTAATGTACAACGTTAAAGAACGTACTAAATTAGTATTTATTAGCAACTATTAACTGAAGAGGAGCAATCTCCCTATATTCGGTTACGAATTACCATAAGAGCACAATTAAGAGTAAATGACAAATAGTCACAACGATATCGTATTAAAAGGATTAAATCTATCTAATAGCAAGGACTCTAGGTTACGTAAAATGTGAGGAAAATGTATTAACAGTTAAATATTGTATATTGAACAGTTTTAATTTCGGTTAAAACCTGACAAACTGAGCTTGTGGGTGGGGTATGTAGTGGGACGAAATTAAGCGTCACCCATCCACCAAAGTCAGCCCAGTTTGCAGGTGACTATAAGTTTAATTTAGTTTTGTTTATGTGTTTTCTTATTATTTGTAATAAATGTGAATTATCTAAAAGTTTTGTATTTTTTTTTATGTGTTTCATGTACGGAGAGATCGGCGCAACGAACGGGGACAGCATCTTCGTTGCCGCGACCAGAGAGGAAATTGCTGGCCGCTATACGTCGCGGGTCGACAGCCAAGGAGCAACAGAAGATCCTGGAACCGAGTTGTTGCGTCGTGTTTCTAAAAAATTAAAAATGAATTTTTATACTCTTTTTGTACAACAATGACGTCATAATGAGCTTAATCTTATTGAGATGTTAGTCACTGTCTGTCAACGCTCAAGTTCACATCTGTATGTGTAGGAAGCTAATAAAATAGTGTATGCTACTAAAGTTGAAACACGTGTCTTGAAGATTTATTTATGAAGAGTTATGTGAACGGATTAATAATATATTTGACAAGATTATTGATTCAGACAGCGTTGGCCGAAACTTTGAATCTAAAAAGTTTATTTAATGTGTGATTCTGATATCGATTAGATCAAGATAACGTGTGTCGATATAATTTTCTGAGGAGAAACAAACGAAATTTAAATTCGAAAAAGTTACGAAAACCAATTGGCCCAAGTGATGTAATTCTCTGCACACGACTCAACTGATGTTTTACAGTTTCGTTCAAGAACCATTCTATGACAATTTAAAAAGAATATGAATCATTTTTGAAGTGGGTTGTAACTGACGTAGGTGACGAAGTCTGCACATGGTCATATATCAAACGAAAACTAATGCGTCGTTACACCACACCGGCCGCATACAGCTCTGACACCGGCAGTGTTTGAACTTCACCGTCTTTATCGCCACAATACTGGGAACGAACTTCTTCCTGACAACGCAAGGTTTCACACAAGTCCGCACTCCCAAGAGGAGTTCACAAAATTTCATTGGACTGTTCTTCCCCGGCCGGCCGATGTGGCCGAGTGGTTCTAGGCGCTTCAGTCTGGAACCGCAGGACCGCTATGGTCGCAGGTTCTAATCCTGCCTCGAGCATGGATATGTGTGCTGTCCTTAGGTTAGTTAGGTTTAAGTACCAGTAGTTCTAAGTTCTAGGGGGACTGATGACCTCAGAAGTTAAGTCCCATAGTGCTCAGAGCCATTTTAACCACTTTTTGTTCTTCTCCATCCACCCTACAGCCTAGATCTGGCACGTTCCGACTTTCATCTCTTTGGTCCAATGAAGAACGCACTCCGCGGGATGATGGGTAAGTTATCGGTGCAGCAAGACGTCATCTCTGACATCGACCAATAGAGTGGTACTATGAGGGCATACAGTCCTTCGCAGTAAGGAGGCGTAAGGCCGTCGCATTTAACGGAGATTATGTTGAAAAACAGCGGGTTGTAGCCAAAAGACTGGGGAAGAATATGGTGTACTCGAATCTTGAATAAAAACCAACGTGCCTTCAGAAAAAAAAATGTGTGTTGTGTTACTTATAGAACGCCCTCGTAATATGAAGTTTCATGTCATCTGTTGTATTTTCACCCATAAATATGTGTTAACTGAGTTTTATTTTCTTCTGTAGTTATCGCCCCTAAAGTTGGTATGCAGCAACTATTCTTTTTCATTCTCTCCTATCCTGTGCCTTTCCTTTTCATTCTGTGAAGAACCAACACCGTCAATGTTCACCTTACGACTTCATCTTACTATTGCAATCCAGCTATCTACAGAATCTTCTAGTGCTGCTGCTACAGACATCCCGAAGTATTTGATCCACCCAGGAGCAATGTCCGTGTCAGGAGCGATGGTAAGTTGAACGAACAATTTTATTTCATTTATTTATACATTTATTTTTTATTTGTCAGTCTTCTGAAAGGTTTGATGCAGCCAGCCGTCTTCTGCCAAAGTCTTCATCTGGAATTTCTGCTTGTCCTCTAGGTCCTCAATTATTTGTTGTATGTCTTCCAGTCTGTCTTCCCCTGCAGGTTTACCCTCTAGAGTTCCCTCTAGTACCATGGAACGCGTTCTCCCTGTCCTTGACACATGTGCTATCATCGTGTTCTTTCTTCTTGTCATTGTCTTCTTTTCTCGACGACTGTGTGAAGAACCTTCTCATTGAGTCTGGGAAGAACCTCCTCATTCCTTATCTTCGACCTAATTTTCAACATCCTTCTATACTGTAACATCTCAGACACTTCGACTCTCTTCTTTTTCGGTTTTTTCACAGGCCATTTTTCACTACGAAAATGATGTGTTCCAAACGTACATTCCGAGAAATTTCTTATTCGAATTAAGGCCAATATTTGATACTAGTAGAATTCTTTTGGACAGAGTGTCCTCTTTGCCAGTGCTGTTCTACTCTTTATGCTCTCCTTGGATCGTCGTGTGCTATTCTTCTTCCAAGATATCAGATTTGCTTAACGTGTTTTACCTTGCAATCGCCAGTTTTGATATTATGTTTATCGCTAATCTCATTTCTGCTAGTCCTTATTACTTTTGTCTTCTTTCGGTTCATCCTCAATCTATAATTTGTAGAGACCATTAGTTTCTTCATTCTAGTCAATAAATCTTGTAATTCTTCCGTATTTTCACTGAGGATAGCACTGTTTTCAGCGAATCTTATCATTGGTAACCTTTCCCCCCGAATTTATATTCACTCTTGAATGTTTCTTTCATTTCCCTCGTCGGTTGAATCATTGAATAGTAAGGGTTGAAGACTACATCCCTGACGTACTCTTTTTTTAATACGAACACTTCCTTCTTGGTCTTCAATTCTTATTGTTCCCTCTTGGTTCTTGTACCTACACTACAGAGTGTTAATTTCGTCGACGTCTCCAGTGTTCATATTGAACAAATTGTGTAAGCGGTGCTTAATAATAAAATTCACGTTATGCCTTTCTACTTGTCTTTTTTTTCCGTCTACCTACGTCCCATTCCTAATCCATTAGATATGGAAACATTGTGATACGTCTTTCTTGCATTCACAGCGCCAGATTTGGGCCTGTTGATCAAAACTGGAAATTACTTTTTTCCAGTGTAAATCGATTCCGCATTAACACATTAGATAATTACAGCCCACACTGGACCTCTATGACTATCTGCGCTCTAATTCTAACCAGCCGGTACAATTATTCATGTTTCACAACGCTCCAAATAAATGTCTTCATAAATATTATTGGTTCCTTAATTTCCTTTTCTTTCGCAGTTATCTTAGCTTGATTTACACGACTCAGTTATGTTTATATGACCACCGTCTATGTTCGACATCAGTTTGCAGTAACTACCAACAGACGGCATATGGCCGCGCCAGCAGTGAAGGGTAGATACGAGGGCAGTTCAATAAGTAATGCAACACATTTTTTTTCTGAAACAGGGGTTGTTTTATTCAGCATTGAAATACACCAGGTTATTCCCCAATCTTTTAGCTACACAACACTATTTTTCAACGTAATCTCCATTCAATGCTACGGCCTTACGCCACCTTGAAATGAGGGCCTGTATGCCTGCACGGTACCATTCCACTGGTCGATGTCGGAGCCAACGTCGTACTGCATCAATAACTTCTTCATCATCCGCGTAGTGCCTCCCACGGATTGCGTCCTTCATTGGGCCAAACATATGGAAATCCGACGGTGCGAGATCGGGGCTGTAGGGTGCATGAGGAAGAACAGTCCACTGAAGTTTTGTGAGCTCCTCTCGGGTGCGAAGACTTGTATGAGGTCTTGCGATGTCATGAAGAAGGAGAAGTTGGTTCTGATTTTTGTGCCTACGAACACGCTGAAGTCGTTTCTTCAATTTCTGAAGAGTAGCACAATACACTTCAGAGTTGATCGTTTGACCATGGGGAAGGCCATCGAACAGAATAACCCCTTCAGCGTCCCAGAAGACTGTAACCATGACTTTACCGGCTGAGGGTATGGCTTTAAACTTTTTCTTGGTAGGGGAGTGGGTGTGGCGCCACTCCATTGATTGCCGTTTTGTTTCAGGTTCGAAGTGATGAACCCATGTTTCATCGCCTGTAACAATCTTTGACAAGAAATTGTCACCCTCAGCCACATGACGAGCAAACAATTCCGCACAGATGGTTCTCCTTTGCTCTTTATGGTGTTCGGTTAGACAACGAGGGACCCAGCGGGAACAAACCTTTGAATATCCCAACTGGTGAACAATTGTGACAGCACTACCAACAGCGATGTCAAGTTGAGCACTGAGTTGTTTGATGGTGATCCGTCGATCATCTCGAACGAGTGTGTTCGCACGCTCCGCCATTGCAGGAGTCACAGCTGTGCACGGCCGGCCCACACGCGGAAGATCAGACAGTCTTGCTTGACCTTGCGGCGATGATGACACACGCTTTGCCCAACGACTCACCGTGCTTTTGTCCACTGCCAGATCACCGTAGACATTCTGCAAGCGCCTATGAATATCTGAGATGCCCTGGTTTTCCGCCAAAAGAAACTCGATCACTGCCCGTTGTTTGCAACGCACATCCGTTACAGACGCCATTTTAACAGCTCCGTACAGCGCTGCCACCTGTCGGAAGTCAATGAAACTATACGAGACGAAGCGGGAATGTTTGAAAATATTCCACAAGAAATTTCTGGTTTTTTCAACCAAAATTGGCCGAGAAAAAAAATGTGTTGCATTACTTATTGAACTGCCCTCGTACATAAAGCGCGTCGGGGACACGCGGAAACAGTGCAGTCGTTTCGTAATGCAGAAACAGACAGCTTTGTGTGCTACTAAGGCTAAATGGCGCTATCTGAGACCGGCGCCGAGGGAACTGTGGTGCACGACGGACCATGGAAGACAGCAGTAAACGACAGCTGCGGGTATGTGTATGGGGAATAGACGTGCAGCTATTGACCAGCTGATTGCCAAGATGAATCAACAGTGTTTCCTCAACAACCGTTCAGCGAAAGTTGCTGCTTATGGGCCTCCGCAGCAGGTGCCTGGCTCACGCACCCATGTTTGCTGCTGTTCATCGGCGACGAAGGCTGAAATTTGCCCGGTAGTACTGCAACTGGACGTCCAGTAAGTGGCGACAGGTGGCCTTCTTTAGATGAATGATGTGTTCTGCTTCATCGGGTAGGTGCCGTTGGGGTGGACGGCGTGTAACGTTAAAAAGCAAACACCCTGCAGCTATCGTCGGCCGCAGGCGGGAGCGTCATGGTCAGGGGAATGTTTTCGTGGCATTCCGTGGGTGATCTCGTTGACCTGAAGGGCATTATGGGTCAGAATCCCCAAGGATGTGCATATATCCTTGGGGACCGTGTCAGCACCTACACGCAGTTTGTTTTCTCCTCCGCTCGATGGCATCTACCAGCAGGACAACACAACGTCTCACACTGCTCACAGCGTACGCGCGTTGTTCGAAGAGGAGCAGGATGATTTTACCGTACTCCTCTGACAAACGAACTCACCGGATTAAAATCCATTCGAGAACCTGTGTGACTACCTCGATCGAGTTTTTAGCGCCATGGATCCTCAACCGAGAACCCTAGTACAACTGGGATCGGCATGGCTCCACATCCCTCTCGGTACCTTTCAAAATCTCACTGCCTTCCTGTGCGTCTTACAGCAGTCTGCGCTGCAAAAGGTCGTTATTCAGTCGTTTGACAGGTGGACACATTAATGGGACTCGACAGTGTATATTTAACTCTAGAACACTGAAGGGAAGAAATGTTACATTGTTACTAAACCATCGTCAGTTTTACTACTCCATATTTTCTTCAATGGTAGTTATAATTTTCCTCCAAATGTATGTCACATACATAATAAGTACAAAATGTCCTGTTTTACAGCCAGATAGGCGGGAACCGCGAACTGACTCCAGTGCAAGTGTAATTTTTACGAGGGTTCAGCTATCTAGGGCTAACATGCGGTCTTTTGGCCTTTGTCCGCATTGCTTTATCGATGTAGCAAACTCTCCATCTGGAACTAGATCACCCGAAACTAGATCACCCGATGTGCCTCACTTATTCACTACAAAGATCATTACTAAACGCGTTATTCAATTTTTCCAAATCTCTCTCATGGGTATTCATCTTCATAATTCATGAAAATGTTGTGAAGGCTCTGATAGTATGTTGCTTCTCCATACGGCCACACACGTAACTGCAAGACTGATAAAACATGAGTCATCAAGCACTCTCTGAAAGCATGCTTGAGCGTCTGTAGTGTAATTTTGAGTAAGCAATAGCACTATTCGAACTGACTGACACTTAATCGATTTTCAGGGGTGCAAGCCTGTTCAAGCATAAAAAAGTGCACATACTTGACCGTGTGAACAGACAATTTGCAGAAGTGTATGATCTAACGCCGATTGCGAGGAAATCTTCGTACTGTCGAGAGACACGAAAGAAGACAATAGTAAACTGCGCGATAAGCTTATTTGGTTATAGGAAAGTAAGCCTTGCTTCAACATCAATAAATCGAAAGGCTATCACTTAAGGGAAAAGAGGTATATATGTTGCATATGTTAAACTTCTAACACATTACCAAGCAGTTGATCCTCTCGTACGTAAAGATGGCCTATTGGAAAGATAAATTCTCCCAGAACCGTTTACAGCAAAAGATACCGAATATATTTGATAATCCTGAGCAGGGAGAGACGAAGTACACAAGTTAATACATGCTTGTTACAGATGTGTATAGATGCATATCTCAAGTCGAAGTACATTCAGCAAGCGGTCAAGTGTTATACTGCATTCAATCCTTCGTTTGGTGTTGTAACTTCTATCATAACTGCACCCTTCTTTTTAATCGAAGATGTTGCAGTTTAATAGTAGCTCCGAATATGTTTATGAATTTATCCTCAAATAATCATTCGAATCTTGTTGACATATATTGGGTTTGGAGTAAATAGGAGGAAGGTTTTTTTTATTCATCAACCAGTCGTTATCCACCTGCACGCTTTTCTACTTCGTTTTTTTCCCATTTTTTTCCGCATCATAAAGCAAAAGCTGGCCAAAAATAGACACATGGTGACATACAGGTAATCCAAGTGAAAACTGATGCTTGTACAAGCTTGTTTGGGCTGACTGTTCATGAATGCTTGTCAAGCTTGCCATTACCTGTGTGGTCACTTTACACTCCTTTCATAAAGACCACGAAGTTCACTATGCTAAGGAAGACAAAGAACAGTTTAATGTGAGGCGGTTTGAAAATATTTAAATAAAAGACAAAATTGTACGAGATTATTTACTCCATTCTCCAAAAAAAAAAGAAAAAAAGAAAAAAAAACCTTTCATGTTCACCCTGTCAGTTAATCAGAGATATACACCTACCTACAGGAAACGATAAATTTAGTAAAATACAGTAACTCAGAATGGAAGTGTTACTGTACCATTTCAAAAAGCAAAGGATGGTCCACATAGAATCTGTCGCATACTTGTATCCCTACAGACGACATACTCGTACAGTGAGAATCAGCAACTGTATTGATATTAATTTAAGAAACAATTCTGTTTTATTCTTCTGGCTCAGTTGCACATTTTTCATTACATGACATATTTCGATCACTCTGGATTATCTTCAGGTCTGAAATAAAGTAAATCTAAACGTGTGCTGTCTAATTCTTCTGTGAAATGTGCTTTAATTCCTCTGATCGTGTCGCAGAGCCGCATCATTGTCTGCAGTAATATCTACGTTTACCCATCATACTCACTTCTAACGGCGAGATATTCCGTTTCTGATTCGTTTACTGCAGTATCCATTCCTAAGATTTCTTACCCCTTGATCATGGGGGTATGACCACATCGTGAAAATAGGCTATCGAACATAATGTTTGTATCTCCGACTTCAGTTGCATCGCTGTTATTATTGAATGTTTTCTTTCGTCTTCTTTTCTCCCGTTAAATTTAAAAGCATGGTAATGAACCAACTTCGTCTCGCATTAAAGTGATTATATCGAACATCTCCGTAATTATGTGGAATTCTTTTTCTTTCTTAAGCACCCTCCAACTATGTATTCTGAACTGGATCAAACTGTTCACTGTAGTTTTCCCAGGAAATACAAACATATACTTTCCTAAGATTAGCATGTTTCTTGTGGTCATCAGTCTGACGACTGGTTTCGGACTGTTCGTGTCTCATTGGCGTTTATGTAAGCACCAGCTGAACACAGTTTAAGTTCGCATTTAACTGAGTGTCATATTTAGGTGTTTCACTGGACGTAACCTGTCAAGTCCAGTGTGCAGCAAGCTAGGTTGTCCAGTGAACTGTCTAGTTGTATTAGATAACTGAACACTTATGTTGTGTTCAGCCAGTGCTTACGCAAGCTCCAGTGGGCACCAGACAAATTCGCTGAAAGATAGCCTAATGCGCTATCTGGAAACACTGCATATTAAAAAATATGTATGGTTAAGTAAATACTTGTTTTGTTTGCTATATACCATTGATGATGCTTAAAAAAATACGTTCTCATTGTGATCTACATCCACAACATACTGTGCAAGCCACCTAATGGTGTGTGGCAGAGGGTACTTTTGGTACCACTATCTGATCCCTTCAACCCTGTTCCACTCGCGAATAGTGCGTGGGAAGAATGATTGTCGGTAAGCCTCTGTATTGGCTCTAATTTCTCGAATTTTCTCCTCGTGGTAATACGCGAGGTGTTTTTGGGGGGAAGTAATATGTTGTCTGACTCCTCCTGAAAAGTGCTGTCCCGAAATTTCAATAGTAAATCTCTCCGAGATGCCCAACGCCTCTCTTGTAACGTCTGCCAGTGGAGTTTGTTTAGCATCTCCGTAACGTTCTCTCGCCAGCTAAACGATCCTGTGACGAAACGCGGCGCTCTTAGTTGGATCTTCTCTATTTCTTCTATCAGTCCTACCTGATAGGGATCCCAGATAGATGAACAATACTCAAGAATCGGGCGAACAAGCGCCTTATAAGCCACTTCTTTCGTGGTTGAGTTACATTTCCTTAAGATTCTTCGGATGAATATGAGTTTGGTGTCTGCTTTCCCCACTATGTGTTTTATGTGATCATTCCAATTAACGTCGCTCTGGATAGCTACGACTAGGTATTTTACGGTATACGCTGTCTCCAGCTGTTTCTCATCAGTAGTGTAGCTGTACAGTAGTGTATTTCTTTTCCTATGTATGCTCAATACGTTACATTTATTTACGTTCAGGGTCAACTGCCAGAGGCTGCAACATTCATCAATTCTCTGCAGGTCGTTCTGCAAATTCTTACTATCTTCTGGCGTTGCTACTATGGTATAGACAACTGCATCATCTGCGAATAGCCTTAAAGACCATTCGACACTTTCTACTAGATCATTTACATATATTGTAAACAGCAACGGTCCTAACACACTTCCCTGTGGTACTCCGGATATTACCTTTACATCTGTCGATTTTGTTCTGATAAGAGCGACGTGTTGAGTTCTGTCTGCAAGAAAGTCTTGAACCAAACTGCAAGGTTGCTCCGATACTCCGTAAGCTCGTATTTTTTGCATTAAACGGCAATGCGGGACGTTGTCAAATGCCCTACTGAAATCATATATGTCTCTGAAAATCTATAATGAAATCTATCTACAAGATAACCATGGATGAATTTTCACTTAAATTTATATAGAAATTGTTCTCCTGCTGCACGTGCCTTACCTCAGCGATTCTCGGCCTGTGGGGCGCACCTGCTTACCGGGGCGTGACAGCACTAAATAATGGAGGACGCGAGCTTATTCAAAAGAAAGAAATATTAATTCAATAACTGATTAACTGACTGGGAGAAAAGCAAAGTAAAATATTTTCTGACACAATAAGAAATTATAATTGACATAAAGCAAAATGCATACTGACTTAATAAGAAATTAGAATTCACATTTACACTCGTAAAATGCACTTATAAATAGGACTGTATCAGTACTGCGGAACGAGTTTGACAATCAACTTTTTAATACCAAATTAAAAATAAGTTTAATAATTATTACTGACTCCCTTGGGCTTGGATTGCAGAGCAAAGTCTGTTACTGGAGGGTTTAACATTAGAAGTAGACGCTGTGATAACATTTCAGTATTTATCTGAGATATATAAGGGTGTTCAGTAAGTAAAGCAATTAATTTTTTACTGAAAGCAAGTTAGTTTTATTCAGGATTCCAGTACGCCATATCATTCCCCACTCTTTTGGCTACAACAGGATCTCCGTTCAATGCGACGGCCCAGCCACCTTACTGGGAGGGTCTGTATGGCTAAATAGTACCACTCTATTGATCGACGCCGGAACCAGCGTCTTGCTGCATCAATAACCTCCTCATTTTCGACGCACTGGTTCCCGCGGAGTGCCTGCTTCATTGAGCCAAACAGATGGAAGTCGGAAGATTGAAACGTACCCTTTGAACAATTTATACAAGGACTGTGCTTAAACTGATACACAATATTTTGTTAGCGCAACGCAATCTGACTTTCAAAATTCCCTCTTCACTAATTGTTTCACTGTCCACGCCATTGTTTGCCGCCCGCTCCATTTCCCTATGCACAATTACCAAATTACTACTTTGAACATCAGTTAATTCATTACTCGGTGGCGCTAACACACTGCTCTCATTTTCACTGTCATTTCTCAGTTTACTTTGGAGCCTAGTATTACGTTTTTCACACGCCATTATTGTCACAGTATTTCACACGACAACACAGAAAAACACAATTTGAAGAGCAAAAATAAGAGAACACATTAACATAACACTGAAAATAATATCTAGTTAATTACAGCTGCGAAATACTTGGTGCAAATCTATATGCATGCCACAACTGTTTTACTGTACAACAATGAAAGGCTACAACTACAAAGGAGATTCTCTCTACAATTACGCGCTAGCAATAAACAAAAGCTACACTAAATACACAAACTACAAGAAAAATCAGAAGATTCCAGTGAGGTATCCTAGGCTAAGGGTCGACATATGAAACGTACCCTTTGAACAATTTATACAAGGACTGTGCTTAAACTGATACACAATATTTTGTTAGCGCAACGCAATCTGACTTTCAAAATTCCCTCTTCACTAATTGTTTCACTGTCCAGGGAATTTTGAAAGTCAGATTGCGTTGCGCTAAAAATATTGTATGTCAGGTTAAGGTCAGTCGTGTATAAATTGTTCAAAGGGGACGTTTCAAGATGCGAGATTCGGGCTGTAGGGTGGATGAGGAAGAACAGCCCAATGAAATTTTGTGAGCTGCTCTCTGGTGCGCAGACTTGTATGAGGCCTTACGTTGATATGGAGAAGTTCATTTCCATTTTTCTTGCGACGAAAGCATTACGGTGGTCACAGCTGTGTGCTGTCGTCCGGCACGCGGTAGATCGTTCGCGTTCGCGCAACCCTGACAGATCCTTACAGATGCCTCACCCAACGACTCACCATGCTTTTGTTCATTGCCAGGTCTCCGTCAGCGGGACGGTGGCCTAGAAAAGAAGGAAGACCCAGGGGTCCTCTCCTTGAAAGATAAGGGAAAAACCTTCAAAAACTACTGTTTTGATACTTAAAAATATAAAAACAATTGCAAAAATGTGTTTTATATTAGATAAAAGAGTTTTAAGTGTAGCATTCACAACTTTTTTCTGAGGAACTTGTTTTACACAATTTTTAACACACAGCAACAAGATCATAAGCCTTTTGATAACACAGAGTTGATAAGAAAATTAAAAGCAAATAAACTGAAATTAGAATAAAATGCTTTTAAAACTCTAGTTCTTAATTTATTGAAAGTTATGTTTTTGCCAGTTACCATATATATATATTCAAAATTATAATTGTAGAGCATGCTGCTATGCCAGATCGGGAAGCCCTGCTGTTATTTGGCGCCCACACTGCGAACGGGAGGGGGAGCACAAGTCATTGGTACAGGTAGTACTTTCTCTCGAGCACACAAAGTAAGATGGCTTGGGGAATACTGAATTAAATGGTTAAATTCATTGACCAAGACTCTAAATTCGCGTTCATAAATTTGGCGCAGATTACAAAAATTACCGTTTGATTTTAATTTAGTTTCAATTCTCGGAGGAGGCGATCGCCTTTCCGCCCCTCCCCTCTCCCCCTTTCATCCGTCCTTGGCCTTCGTAGACATTCTACAAGCGCCTATGAATATCGAAGATGCTCTGGTTTCCCGCAAAAAGCAAGTCAGTGACTGCTGTCAGCTTGGAACGGATCTCCGTTGCAGATGCCATTTTGAGGGCTGCATATAGCCCCGCCACCTATCGGAACTTCATGAAACTATAGGGGCTTAAGCGGGAATATTCCACGCTGTCCCACACAATTTTCGGAATTTTTCAATCGAAATTTGCCGAGAAAAAGATGAGTTGTATTAGCTATTGAACAGCCATCGTATATACTGCCTTCAAAAGAAGCCAGTGCAGGAATGTACGATGTTGAAAATGGCAATACTATAGAACTGCTTTTGTTTTGTGCAAAGAAATTCATCAACCCACCACTGCCGAAAATTCAAAGAGCTATTTTTTACTAAATTGGCTTTTGATTGTGCCGCTTCTCGTGAAGTCTATGAAGGTTTCTTTTTAAATGGTTCAAATGGCTCTGAGCACTATGGGACTCAACTGCTGAGGTTATTAGTCCCCTAGAACTTAGAACTAGTTAAACCTAACTAACCTAAGGACATCACAAACATCCATGCCCGAGGCAGGATTCGAACCTGCGACCGTAGCGGTCTTGCGGTTCCAGACTGCAGCGCCTTTAACCGCACGGCCACTTCGGCCGGCGGTTTCTTTTTAGGCAGTTAGGAGCCCTCGGGAGTAGTTTCGCGCGCTACCTGTAAGAAAGAGATCAATAGACGGTAATCGATTCTAGTTTTGTCAACGTGTCGGACCGTGTTGCAAAACAGTAATAAATTTATTTATTCATGGTAAATAATAAGTTTTTTCGTTTTGTAGCTTTAGCATGTATATACAGGTACATGCTTTGAGACGCGATAGTATTAATGGTTCTGAATAAAAAACTTCATATGGACATATGCCCTATTGCGAATGGTAACCACACATTCCAACGAAAACGTGTCTCAGTACACAATTAAAGTAAATTAAATTTGCAACAAATGGAGGGTGTTCATTTTAAATTGAAATAACAAAATGTCTCGAAAACGATGCATCGTACGAAAAAAGTTCTACGTGAAAGCTGTTATTAGTAAAGGGACATCTGTCTGTACTACAGCTGACCATCTCCTAACCACCTCTCCTGAGGGAGTGGGGTCAACATTGTATTTTCAAACGGTAACTCCCCATTTTTATTACGTATTCGGATTCTACGCCGAATAATAGATGCAGTTAACTGAAACCGTTTCTTCCTCATTGCAGGTGGATGGCACTGTAATCAACAAATATCAAATGTGTCTGTTTTTGTAATTAATAACCGATGTATTTGATTCTACATTTAATTTGCAATGTATATGTAGATCTCTGTGTTCTAGCGGCAGATATTTATGTTCGAACTTTAGTGTTGCAAATTCGATTGTAGAGTACAATATGGTTAGCTGTTTCAGTGTCTGGTTAGAAACTGCGTTTAGCCTGATCCAGGAAAACGATGTGTATGTAATAGTTTTCTGTTCTCATCGGAATGGTTTGTTTCGCTGCGTCCCCTTGTCTTTCGCCATTGGGGTGCTTGATTTCAGTGAGTATCCATGGCAGGTGCGCCTGTCACTATCACTTCACGCACATCTTAAATTTTGACAATGGTTGTGGTTTGTATTCCACCGTATCCTCGTAGGGCGAGTGCGAGAGTTACGGCGGTTGTATGGAGAGACGCAAAGAAATCAGTTACTCTGACGGCGTGGTTCCTGTGAGGCTGGTCCCGGCGGAGGTTCGAGTCCTCCCTCGGGCATGGGTGTGTGTGTTTGTCCTTTGGATGATTTAGGTTAAATCTTAGGGACTGATGACCTTAGCAGTTAAGTCCTATAAGATTTAAAAAAAATGGCGTGGTTCGAGTGCAGCCACTTTAGTCAAGCATATAGATCGTTTGGAGACTCACCACAATCAAGTGTGAAATAGAAAACTACGTTACCAGAAGTAGCTTACTTTCCAGAAATGTCGATGTCTAGCCATACCATTAATCGTGCTGTACTATCACACTTGCAACAGTCTAGTAACATTTGAACATCAGTATCAAACGTCAGAACACAAAGGTTTGCATTTAGATCATAAATGAAATGTAGCATCGAATGCGTCGGTACTTAATTGCAAAAACAGGCGCACTTGATATCTGTCAATCACAGTGACGCTTCCACGAATGGGAAACAATGACTAAGGTAGACTGTGGTTATTTTTTGGCGCAGAATGCGAGTATGCGGTAATAATGATGGATTCCCATTTGAAAATACAATGTGGACACTGCGCACGCAGAAGGGGTGGCCAGTTGTGGCACGGACAGATGTCCCTTTCACTATTTTAAATTTGCACCAAGAATATATATATATATTTTTTTTGCACGATACGCCGTTTTCGAAATATTTAGTTGTCTCAAGTTAAAACTGAGACCCTACATATATATACGGATTGAAAAAATCGCAAAACAAAAAAAGAATTACTGTACTATAATCAAATTTCGGGAATACATTCATCTAGATAACATATTTAAGTGATTAACTTTGCAAGATCATAAGTTAATCTACGCAGAAGAGAAGGCACTGCAAATTCGAAATGCCGGTTTATTGATACCGGTGTAGCCGCCAGAATGTTGAATATAAGCATGTTAACGTTTATGCATTGTTTTGTACAGATGTCAGTTTGTGGGGCCGGCCGAAGTGGACGAGCCGTTCTAGGCGTTACAGTCTGGAACCGCGCGACCGCTACGGTCGCAGGTTGGAATCCTACCTCGGTCATTGATGTGTGTGATGTCCTTAGGTTAGTTAGGTTTAAGTAGATGTAAGTTCTATGGGACTGATGACATTAGCAGTTAAGTCCCATAGTGCTCAGAGCCATTTGAACCATCAGTTTGTGGGATGGAGTTCCATGTGAGTTTCACTAGGTCGGTCAGTACAAGGGCGGTTAATGCTGGCTGTGGACGGCGCTGGAGATATCGGCCGATGGTGTCCCATATGTACCCGACTGCAGAAAGAGCCGGTGACGAAGTAGACCAAGGCAAAATGTCGGCACTCTGTAGAGCATGTTGGGCTACAGCAGCGGTCTGTGGGTGTGCATTATCCTGTTGAAAAACGCCCCCTGGAATGAATGGCAGCACAGCAGGTCGAATCACCATATTGTCGTACAAGTCTACACTCAGGGTGTGTGGGATAACCACGAGAGTGCTCCTGCTGTCAGTCGGAATCGCGACCAAAGCCGGAGCGTGTCTAACGCCCAGACAAGTTGGTTACAGGACCTCAACTAGCCTCCTTCTAACCAACACACGATCATCAGTGGCAACAGGCAGAATTGCCTTTCATCAGAAAAAAAACAATAGACTCTCAACCTGCTCTCCAATACGCTCTTGCTTGAAATCACTGAAGCCACAAATGGCGTTAGTTTGGAGTCAGTGGAATGCACGCTACAGGGCTTCTTGCTCGCAGCTGTCCTTGAAGTAACCGATTTCTTACAGTTCGTCGTATCACTGTGGTGCCGAATGCTGCTCAAACTGCCATGTACCGAACACCATGGCCTTCCCTCTCGGTAGTGCCACATGGCTGTCCTTAGCCCAGATTTCTTGCAACCGTACATTCTCACCAGCAATCATGTACAGTGGCTGTGCTCCTGCCAAGTTTTTCTACGATATCGCAGAGGGAACATCCAACTTCTCGTAGCCCTACACTACACGACCTCGATCAAACTCAGTGAGTTTATGTCACAGAACTCCTTGGTTTTGCGATTTTTTCCGATCAGTGTATGTATTGTTATCGTAAGAGAAAGGAGGACGGAGATGTGGGGTAATGAGAATTAGGACTGAAAATTGGGTCACAATACTGAAAGGTTGTAAAACGCTTTTTTATGTGGAAGTAGGAATACACGAGTACTTGGTACTGGTGAACGACTTCCATTTGCTCGGCAAGTGGTTTGTACCGGTCAGGTAAGGCAGCAGGCGCCGGCGCTAGCCTTGTGCATCCCTGAAAGAATTCGCGGCAAACGACCACTGAGGGATGTGCCGGAAGCGAGCCGCTGCTCGCCGCGCCGCCGCAGGTGCGTCACAAAAGCGGCCGGCGTTTGCCGCTAGCTCCCCGTATCGCAGCACGGGATCTGGCCCGTCTCGAACAATACCGCCAGCCGCGCGCAGTTTTGTCGCGGCGACCAGTGCAGCGGACGCAGCTCGTAAATATCCTTCAGTTCGCCCCAAACAGACCGCTTCCGAGAAAGCTGTCCGCGGGTGGCCGCGCCGTCAAACCGACCGCTCGCTCTCGGCCTTTCCGCCCTCGGGATAATAGCGCGTCGGCATCGCCTTGGTGAGTGTTAAACGGGGCCACATGTCACCTTTCCTTGGGGCAGCGTGACGGACGTGTTTACAGTTGCTCGTCTATTCAGCTAGTAGAAAGGTATTCCCTGTCCCGTTTGATTCGCAACATTAGCGAGGACACCTCTCCTTAAAGGGGGAGCACGCCATTAGGCGGCGACAACATCACAAAGGGTGGAGGTTCAGCTAGCTTGCAGTTTAACGACGTACGGCACAACTTCCTTTGAGTAGAAATTGCCGTTCACCAAATGGCCTACATAGTTCTATTTCTGGGAGAAGGATGGCATCTCCATTGTGTTCGTGTGTTGCCCAATATCGCAACGAAAGCGACAACTTGAACCGTGAAATGATTTTGTGTATTAGTTTTTCACGGTTTCCTGCCTCAGTCGGTAAAAACGGATCTCTTATAGATCTCTTTGTCCTCCGTCTGTATTTCCGTCTGTTAACACACCTTTCACTCAGAAACGATTAGAGATAACAGGTAGAAAATTATGGGAATTAAGCTCACTGCACAAACAATTAGTCACCTCAGTTCACATGCACACATGACTTGAACCCCTTAGCTTTCATAAATAACACAACAATCAAGTCACGTGCTCAACTTTATGCGCACTGCCTCTACCTGAGCAGAAGGCAGTAGCGGTGATAGAGTGGCAAAAACAGCTATCCTATTTGGCCATACCTATGACCATAAGGCATGTGAAGTTGCGGCGGACTGTTCTACATGTCTAGAAGTAGTGGTGTAATACACGTGGCCACGAAGCAAGAGGGCAGACTTGTGATCGGAAGAGGATGCTGACTGAGAGGAACCGAAGACGAGTTTCACGGCTTGTAAATCAAAATCACTTCCAAATCC
This sequence comes from Schistocerca piceifrons, assembly GCF_021461385.2. NCBI lineage: Eukaryota > Metazoa > Arthropoda > Insecta > Orthoptera > Acrididae > Schistocerca > Schistocerca piceifrons. The sequence continues at coordinate 409,451,863 of NC_060143.1, read as the reverse complement.
GACAGAAATTGCTGCAGGTAATGAATGAAGGTCCTTCCCACCCGTTAGCCAGATAACACTGCGACGGAAACTGCATAGAATGAACTTTTAGAGTCGCTCACCTCCAAAGAGGCCATTGTTACCTATAATTCAAAACGGCAACAGCAGAGTTCACTGGAGTGGAAGAATATGTGACAGGTTTTCTGAATACTCCCCCACCCTATTACATCTCGACTGTCCTGCAGAATCACCTGACTTGAACCCCATAGAAAATCAGTGGGACATGTTGGAACAGCGGATAAAACGCTGATTTCAGCATCCCCGCAATCTGGTGTAACTGCAAGATCAAATCCTCAGCGAGTGGCTTAACCTGGATGCGACGGATTACTAAGCGAAGGGGTACGGGTTCGATCTGCTAACTTTCTAAACTCGTAAGTGAGGGATGGAATCTACTCACTGGCAAAACATTGGACATTGTGTGTTAAACTAAAAACAGAATACATGGAAAAATAAGTTCATTTTAAAATATAGAAGTAAAAGCTTCAAAAAGCCAAGGTTGCTAAGTACCAGTTTATTTTGATGACCTGTTTCGGACGTCTAGGTTGCCATCATCTGTAATGCATACAGATCGAAATTATAAGCATAATGGGATACAAATAATAGGGTGTGATACGTATAACATGGACACCTTCAACATGCCTTATCCAAATACACCTAAATGTAACTCCATTATATGTAGAATATACCGTGTCACGTTTTAAAAAGTCATTCCAGGAACTTGAAGAACGTGTACATCGGTATATCACGTTTAACACAAGGTATACATAAAATGTCATGCAAGTTGCACAGACTACACACGCTCATGTTCGTGCAACAGATGAATGAAGACTAAGATTCATAAATCGACAAAAAAGATGTTACAGTCTACCATTAGATGGCACTGTAGTAGTGAACAGGTAGAAATAAATCGTAACATAGAAAGTACAAGGAACAAGTTACATCCAGGGAATATAAAAAACAATGAAAGATACACATGTTTTATCTACATATATCTAGAGGAAGCAATCCAAGCCAGAGCCTAATGGAATAACAACATCCTTTTTTTTTAAAAAAAACACGTTTATAATTTTTTTAAATTGAAACCCCAAAAATATGAAAAAGTGGTCTTGTGTCAATGGTACTAACTTACTGCATATACATAGTCTAGCCAGTTACACGGCACTTACATGTAGAAAATATTTCGCCAGAATACACTTACAAAACATAATTTGAACCTGAGATGATAAAAAAAGATAGAATGAAGAAAGTACAAGTCATAACGTATGTAGGCAACAAAGAGAACAAATAATTGTTGCACTCGTTGCAATTTACTTTGATCTCAAAAACATTCTTTCATTGCCAGACCGAGAATTTGTCATAGTGCACTTCAGGGATTTCTTAGTTTTCAAAAGCTTTCGTAATTATTCATTCCTTAAGTAGTTTCAGAATTTCGCAATACATCATTTCTGGGAGAATATTACCCGTGCAATCTAGGCTTTCACTGCCGGTGCTTACTTCAGTTAAAACTTATGCGCTCAGAGGTCACAGTCGATAGAGACTGATCAGACGCAACATTGTGACCACTGACCTACTATCAATATAAACTCGTCCAGGGGATAGCGGCCTCACTGGTGAGGATGACTGCCAGTCAGACACACCCAAGGTGCATGTAGTACCAGTGAGCATGATGTTCCTGTGTAGAATGGGGAAGGCGCGAGATCTATCTGAGTTTGACCGAGCGCAGACTGTGATGGCCCGGAGGTGTGCCCTGCGTGCATTTGCAGACTCAGGACAGTAAAAATGCCAAAGAAGCAACATTAACGACTGTCCACTGCAGTGAACAACTACACCAATAGCTTGGATGAAAAATTAGCGACCGTTGATTCGGAAGTACAATTAAAAGAAATTATGCTCCGACAAAATTAAGATTAGTAACGTTATTGGTAAACTTCGAAAGGCGTTCCAGTGCACTTCTTTATCAGTAGATTTCCATTGATGAGAGTCTGTTATAGTTGGAAAGCATCTGTCTTTTAAATTTCTTTCGGACGAAGAAGTGGTGTATGTCGATTACTAGTATTCAGGTCCAGGCCCGTTTCTCCCTCTACACGACCAAGGAACAGCCCCGTGCGGTACTGTCTGTAGGAACTGTAGGAACGGAAAAGGAGGAAACATGTCAGTTTGTGTTAACTGAAGTCCTACTTTACAGTCAAGTTAGTCATCACAAGAGAAATGGGAATGGTAACTGCCTGCAGCACCATAGATATGCTTGAGACGGAAAAGACGATGAGGAGATTGGTGAAAACAGCAGTTTCTTTGCTGAAACTGGAGTATGGGACAGATGACCTTTTTTAATATGCTACTGTGCGCAGTCGCATCCGTGCGTAGGTTTGGGAAGTGACAAGAAAGTTTCTTTCCTTCACACTGCGAATCTATGTGTTTGTCTTTCTCTCATCCTCTTCAGAGTGGTAACAAGGCGAAATAAGTTATGTTGATAGTTGAGTGGTAACTGTCTCTGGTAGGAGACAGCCGGTACAGAAAAACACTCTGATGAAGCGAACCCTCTTCTATTTAGTGGGACGCGTTTTTAAACGTTTTCATACAGAAACAGTTCAATAAAAGTGTGGTGATCCATGGGTGCAAAGCTCCTTCAAAGCAGAAAGTATGCCAAGAAAATAGATATGATTGCAGAACGTGCAAACCACGTTTCTATTTTGTTGTCTGTTTTATGACTTATCACACAAAGAAATGTTCGTAATGCTCTTTCCCTGTGCAGGGAATACGACATAAAGACACTTTACAATATGTTATTAAAAAAATAAGAGTATAAATATAATCAAATAAGAACTTGCCTTCAGGTTCGCCTATACCGGTTTACAGCGCCCTGCCAAAATAAATAAGTAAATAAAATATAAAATAAAATAAAAACGTAAAAATATGTGATAAATTTGTCTAGTGCTAGTAAACTGTATTCGAACATTTGAAGATTCTGGTTTTTGTGCCTTCTCCCCATATGTATTATTGCACCAACAAACGAAGAATAAGTTGGTTTCAGGTGAAAAGAAAAGCAGTTTATGAATATCAAAACATCAAGAACAATGTAATACTTCCTACTTCAATTCCCTGTATCATGACGAATGCACGGATTAGTGACCGCAAAGCAGTTGCTGCTAGACTGAATACCTTAACACCCACAACAACAACAACAACAACAAAAACAAAAACGCAAAGTACATCTATTTAAAAAATCTGATAAAAATGCTGTTAACGCCTTTCTAAGAGACAGTCTCCACTCCTTCCGATCTGATCACGTAAGCGTAGAAAAGATGTGGAATGATTTTAAAGAGATAGAATCGACGAAAATTGAGAGACATATACCACATAAATTAGTAAGTGATGGTACTGATCCCCCATGGTACACAAAACAGGTCAGAACGTTGTTGCAGAAACAAAGAAAAAAAGCATACCAAATTTAAAATAATGCAAAATCCTGAAGGTTGGCAAAGTTTTGCAGAAGTTCGAAATATAGCGCATACTCCAATGCGTGATGCTTTTAATAATTTCCACAACGAAACTCTGTCTCAGAATCTGGCAGAAAACCAAAACAGATTTTGGTCATACATAAAGCACACCAGCTGCAAGATGCAATCGATACATTCACTGCGCGATAACTGCGGTTGAAGTCACTGATGACAGTGCCACTAAAGCAGAGTTGTTAAACACGGTTTTCCGAAACACCTTCACCAAAGAAGACGAAGTAAATATTCCTGAAGTCCAATCAAGAACAACTACTAAGATGAGAAACACAGAAGTAGATATCCTCGGTGTGGCGAAGCAGTTTAAATCACCTAATAAAGGCAAGGCCTGCGATTCAGATTGTGTACCAGTCAGGTTCCTTTCAGAGTATGCTGGTGCAATAGCTCTATATTTAGCAATTATATACAACCGCTAGCTCACAGAAAGTTCCGTACCTAAAGACTGAAAAATTGCTAAGTCACACCAATACCCAAAAAGGGAAATAGGAGTAATCCGCTGAATTATAGGCCCATATCACTAACGTTGATTTGCAGTGGTGTTTTGCAACATATACTGTTTTCGAACATTATGAATGACATCGAAGAAAACGATTTATTGACACATAGTCAGCATGGATTCAGGAAACATCATTCTTGTGAAACACAACTAGCTCTTTTTATACTCATGTAGTAATGAGTGCTATCGACAGGGGATGTCAAATTGATTCCATATTTTTAGATTTCCAGAAGGCTTACGACGCCGTTCCTCACAAGCGTCTTCTAACCAAACTGCGTGCCTATGGAATATCCCCTCAGTTGTGCGACTTGATTCGTGATTTTCTGTCAGAAAGGTCATAGTTCGTAGTAATAGGCGGAAAGTCATCGAGTAAAACAGAAGTAATATCCGGCGTTCCCCAAGGAAATATTATACGCCCTCTACTGTTCCTGATCTATATTAACGACATAGGAGACAATCTGAGTAGCTGTCTTAGATTTTTACAGATGATGCTGTCATTTAGCGTCTTGTAAAGTCATCAGATGACCAAAACGAATTGCAAAATGATTTAGATAAGATATCTGTCTGGGGCGAAAAGTGGCAGTTGACCCTGAATGAAGAAAATTGTGAAGTTATCCTCATGAGCACTAAAAGAAATCCGCTAAATTTCGATTACCCGATAAGTCAGACAAGTCTTAAGGCTGACGAACGCTTCTTCCAGGTCAACAAATCCTATGAATGTGTGTCTATTTTTCTTCAGTCTTGCTTACAATATCAGTTGCTACGTCAGAACTGCCTCTCTGTGCTTTTACCTTTCCTAAAGCCAAACTGATCGTTCTCTAATAGATCCTTAATTTTCTTTTCCATTCTGCTGCATATTATCTTTGTCAGCAACTTGTATGCATGAACTGTTAGCTGATTATGCGATAATTCTCGCACTTGTCGGTGTTTCTTCTTCTATACGAGAAGACTAAGAAACAGGAGCCTTTACCTTAAATCTTATTAATTACTTTCCGAAAGTGTGTAACGATGTACGGAAGAGAAACGCCGACGATAAGCAATTAAAACAAGAAAACAATAAAAAGTCTGACATGTCGCGCAACGTAAGAATGCTGAAGATTAAATCGATACATCGAATTTATAATGAACAGGTATTAAATCTAATTGGGAAAATGGAATTTAAGACACGACCTAGTTAAAAGAAGGCGTTGTTTATAGGACACATCCTGAGGAATCAAGAAAACGTCTGTTTGGTAATGGAAGGAAGCTTAACGGGGAAAAAGTCAAGAAGAAGACCAAGACTAGACGGAAGATCCGACCTTTAGCTTTACAGGTCACACCAGTAGCCAAGAAAGGAAATATGGGTAATCCGCTGAATTACTAACCAATGCGGCTAACGTCGATTTGCGGTAGGTTTTTGGAGCGTATAGTGTGTTCAAATATTATGAATTACCTCGAAGAAAAAGACGTATTGACAAACAGCCAACACGGATTCAGAAAATATCGTTCCTCTGGATCACAACTAGTTCCTTATTCCCACGAAGTAATGAATGCTGTCGACAGGGGATGTTACATTTATCAGTAGTTAGTGCCTTCAGTAGTTAGAATCTTTTGTTTAGCTGGCAGTATTGGCACTCGCTGTATTGCGGTAGTTCGAGTAACGAAGATTTTTGTGAGGTAAGTGATTCATGAAAGGTATAGGTTATTGTCAGTCAGGGCCATTCTTTTGTTGGGATTATTGAAAGTCAGACTGCGTTACGCTAAAAATATTGTGTGTCAGTTTAGTGATGATCAGAATAAGTAAAGAGAGAAATGTCTGAATACGTTCAGTTTTACTCAGCTGTTTCAAAATCAAATAACGTAAGAGGTTTTGCAGCACTGACATTTTTAATTTTTTCTAAGAAGACGTTTTACATTGATTCCATAATTTTAGATTTCCAGAAGGCGTTTGAGACCGTTCCTCACAAGGGACTTGTAATCAGATGGCGTACCTACGGAAAGAGGTTTCACTTGTGCGAGTGGATTCGTGATTTCCTGTCACAAAGAAAATAGGAGTAGGAATTCGTAATAAGTAACGGAAGGTCATCTAGTGAAACAGAACCAATATCTGGCCTTCCCCAAGCAAGTGTTATAGATCATTTGCTGTTCCTGCTGTACATGAACACTTTAGGAAAGAATCTTAGCAGCCCTCTTAAGATTGTTTTCAGGTGATTCTGTCGTTTGTCGTCTTGTAAAATCATCAGATGATCAAAACCAAGAGCAAAATGATTTAGGCAAGACATCTGTATGTTGTGTAAAGTCGCAACTGACCCTAAATAACGAAAAGTGTGAAGTCATCCACATGACTACTAAAAGGTGTCTGTTTGATTTCGGTTACACGATGATTACACAAATCTAAAAGCTGCCAATTCAACTAAATACTTAGGATAACATTTACGAATAACTTAAACTGGAACGATCACATAGAAAACGATGTGGGGAAAGCAAAATTGAGATTGCGATTTATTGGCAGAACACTTAGAATATGCAACGGGTTTACTGAAGAGACCGCCTGCATTACGTTTGTCCGTTCTCTTCTGGAGTACTGTTGTGGGATCCGCATCAGATAGGAGTGATCAAGGATGTCGGAAAAGGTCAAAGAAGGGCAGCTCGTTTCATACATTGCGAAACTGGGGAGAGAGTGCCGCGGATGTGATACACGAATTGGGGTGGCAATCACCGAAACGAAGGCGTTTTTCGGTGCAGGAGGATCATCTCATGAAATTTCAATCACTAAATTTCTCCTCCTAATGCGAAAATATTTTGTTCGTGCCCACCTACATAGGAATAAATAATAATCGTGATAAAAGGAAGAGAAACCATAGATTTCAAGTAAAAATTTAAGTGTTCGTTTTTCCAGGGAGCTGTTAGAGAGTGGAACAGTAGAGAAACACTTTTGAAGGTGGTATGATAAACCGTCTGCCAGGCACTTAATTGTGAACTGCGGAGTTATCATGTAGAGGTAGATGTCAGCATGCTGGTTCAAAAGTATGTAAGTTGCTGTAGCTATGCGCAGACAAAGACAATTACGCACTAAAGAATCGCGTGGAGAGCTGCGTAAGGTTAGTCTTCGGACTGAAGACCTCAACAACAACGTTTGTTTTGTGCGATAAACACGTAAAAAGAAGCAATTTATTGCACTGATGCGTACGACATGTATTTGAGTATTACAAAATTGTTGAGGATTTCTTGGCCACATTTTGCCACATTGCCTTGTGGCTGCAATCTCGGGTTCCTCGGCTAAGTGTGAAACAGACGTCGGTCTAAGGATCCAGGACGGAAGACAATACATATTTGTGTGTTTTTCTGGGACACAGATGATTTAGTTTTGAATTTTGTCGGTGGGCACATTTTTGTGCTAGTAGACGAATAGAAAATATTGGACATTTCGAATTCCTTTTCATTTATTTTAAGAATCACGTAAAAGTACAACGAATTAATCATCGCAGGCAACGCTCCAGGAATAATCAGCTCAGCGGGATTCAGCCCGCCCATGTAACGAATTAATAGATTGCTGTTTATCTTTGGTTCACTAGAAACACGCTGCACTTGTTTATTAGCTCCGATAAGCTGTGAGAGTTGTTCCATTGTCAAATTGTGTAGGTAGTGCACTTATTACAGATAATAAGTATCTCCTTCTGCTGTGATGAAGCGCTCAGTATGCTATAGTAACAGAACAAACCACACACGAATCTGTCATAAATGTTCCATGCAACAAATATCAAGTGAAAGAGTTACGACGGTGGATCACAGCGGATTTCGATGTGATAGGGAGATGTCACTAATGGTCTGTGTATTTCGGACATCGTACGAAATAGTAGGAAACTTCGCATTCCAAAAACAATCAAAAGCCAGTCTCAATATGTATGGTCCACGTCCCTCGTAGGCAACGCAGCAAACGGTATAATTTTCACCCCAGCAAACAATAACCTACGACGACTGTCCCAAAACGATTTCGTGCACCTACAGCGTCTCCGAAAAAGCAGTTTACACTGTTTGAACTGAGGAAATACTAATGATAACCTGATTATGCGATCATATTATGGCCTCACAACTAGTGTGTGTAGTCACTCATTTGTTTTTCTTTTCTTTGTTTGCAGGGCCTGTAACTACAAATAAATATCAAGATTGTGGTAACTTGTCCCTGGAGCAAAGAAAGTGGATTATAAAGTAGTATTGGAAATGTCGAAACGCGAGAGAATAACAGAGATGATGACGGGCAGAGTTTACTACGGCGCCACCGTCACGTGTAACAATATCGAAATTACGCGGCAGATCTGAGAGGGAAGGAATGTGCATGGTCAACTAAGAATACCAAGTGTTCACCACCTTTTAAAGTAAGCAAAGTGGGAACTCTATATTCCCAGGTTTCTTCAGGCGATGAAAGGGAAAGATTCGGATAGGCACCTCAGTTTTCTTAATGGATTTGCGATAACGAACAATTGAGTGATGTCAGTACGTGGTCTGATGAGGCGACGTTTAAGCTGAGTTACAACCATCAATCGGCATAACTGTGTGTACTGGGAGAAAATAGCCGCACGTTACGGAAGAATGAGCTGTTGTTATCTGTGTGGTGTGGCATGTCTGACAGCCATTCTTTTTTGAAGGAAAAGAGACAGGTGTATTTTTTCAAACAAGGCCAACATTACCAATGCGACGTGTTGCAGTTTCTGGATGAAATAGTTATCGAAAGGTGAACAGGCCGACGATGAAGTGCAGACAGGCAATCTTTGGTATTAATAAGCCGCTTCAGCTGTATTTAGTCGTTTATTATTATCACCACCGGTTTCGTGGCACTAAAAGCCACATCTTCAGTTGAACATATAACTGAAACATTGGAGTTGAAAAGCTTGGAACTTTGTGCTCAACATGTTCATCTGAAGTTGTGGCTTTTAATGTCACGAAACCGATAGTGATGCAATAATAAAGGACTAGGTAAACCTGAAGTGGTTTATTAGTACCCAAGATGACGAATAAGTGTTGAGTTTCCACCCAGATCTCCCGATCTAATTCCGCTAGACTTCCAACTTTGGGGAACTCTGAGGGACACAGTCTATGCCACAAATCCGTGCTTGATGGATGATATAAGACACGCGATTTTCACTGCCTGTAAATACCTTCCAATAGCAACCATAACACATGTGTGTCATTGTGTTCGGCAGCGTTGCAGACGCTGTACTGCTGCCGATGGAGAATGTTTTAAACATTTTCAACAGTAAAATATCGCCAGTAATGTCGTGACCATCTATGTAAAAATTCATAGTCTTTGTAATTTTTTGTTCATGTTATTGACGTGTAAACAGTGTAAGCTCCTTTGAGGGACACCCTGTATTAAGAAATTAATTCTTTCCTAGACTTAGTAAAGCGAGGATAACGCGGGATTGCAAATTTTATGCTTAGATAGCGAGTAGGAAACAGTTCTAAAGTCACATAAGTTGGAAACGACACGTCACTTTAGATACAGCCTACTAAGATTGTGTACCTCTTGCAGAAACAGCCAATAACGCGCAATACTTACTGAAAAGTGCAGTTTTAATACCTCTGTGATTTTGCACTACTTTGACCAGTTTGTGGAGAAGGGTCGATATCTGACATCTACGAGATGAGTAACTTTTAAAGTTACTGTATTTAGCTCGTTTTGACGATGACAAAGCTCGAACGAGAAGAGCGGCAGTAGCGTTCCAGAAGAAAAAGGTGTTCTGGAAGTACGATACACCAGCCTGTCAGTCGCTACCTGCTACGTACTTCTGGCATAAGTCACTTCCAAGAACCCCGTCCGCACTACGGTCTGTTGACAGACGGCTAGGGTGCTTGCTTTCCTCCAGACTGCAGTACTGAACTTCATCTCTGATTGGCAAGTAGTGTTCCGTGTGCTAAGTGTTGTGAGGAGACCACCTAAGGGAAACCTTTATTGATTTACAACTGAAACCTGCCTATAAAGGACTGTACCACCAAAATTGCAAAAAGTAGTAAATTAAGAAGATGGGACCTGGATAAGTTGAAAGAACCAGAGGCTGTTGAGAGTTTCAGAGGGAGCAATAAGCAACAGATGACTAGGGCAAGGGAAAGGAAACAGCAGAAGATCAATGGGTAGTTTTAAGAGACGAAATAGCGAAGGCAGCAGAGGATCAAATAGGTAAAAAGACAAGGCCTAGTAGAAATCCTTGTATAACACAAGAGATATTGAATTTAATTGCTGAAAAGAGAAAATTTTAAAATGCAGAAAATGAAGCAGGCTAAAGGGAATGCAAACATTTAATAAATGAGATTAATAGGAAGTGCAAAATCGCTAAACAGAAATGGTTAAAGGACAAATTTAAGGATTTAGAGGCATATATCACTACTGAAATGATAGAGGAAAATTAAAGAGGCCTTTGGGAAAAGGAGAAACAGCTGTATGAATATGAAGAGCTCAGATGGAAAACCAGTCTTAAAGGGAAAGCTGAAAAGTGGAAGGGGTGTATAGAGGATCTATACAAGGAAGATGAATTTGAAGGCAAAATTATAGAAATGGAAGCGAACCTAGATGCAAATGAGGTGAAAAATATGATAAGATATGATACTGCTAGAAGAATTTGACAGAACTCTGAAAGATCTAAGTCGAAACAAGGCCCCAGGGGCAGCTGATATTCCGTCAAAATTACTGATAGCGTTGGGACATCTAGCCATGACAAAACTCTCCCGTATGATACGCAAAATGTACGAGGCATGTGAAATACATTCAAACTTCAAGAAGAATTTAGTAATTCCAGTTCCAAATAGATCAGTTACTGACAGGTGTGAAAACTGCCGAACTATGAGTTTAATAACTCATGACTGCAAAATACTAACACGAATTCTTTACAGAAGAACGGAAAAACTGGTAGAAGTCGATCTCGGGTAATATCAGTTTGGATTCCACAAAATGTAGGAACACGCGAGGCAACACAGACCCTACGTCCTATCTTAAAAGACAGGTTAGGTAAAGACACACCTACGTTAAATCATTTGTAGACTTAGAGAAAGCTATTGACAATGGTGATTGGAATACTATCTTTGAAATTCTGGAGGTAGAAGGAGTAAAATATAAGAAGCGAAGGGCTATTTACAACTTGTACAGAAACCAGACGGCAGTTATAAAAGTCGGGGGGCATGGAAGAGAAGCAGTAGAAGAGAAGGGAGTGAGACAGGGTTGTAGCCTGCCCTATGTTATTCAATCTGTGCACTGAACAAGCAATAAAGGAAACTAAAGAAAAATTCTGAGCAGGAATCAAAGTTGAGGGAGGAGAAATAAAAACTTTGTGGTTTGTTGAAGACATTGTAATTCTGTGAGACAGCAAATGACTTAGAAGCCCAGCTGAGCGGAGTGGACAGGATTTTGAAAGAATATAAGATGATCGTCAACAGAAGCAAAACAAGGGTAATGCAATGTAGTCGAATTAAATTAGGTGATCTTAAGAGAATTAGATTAGGAAACGAGATACCTGAAATAGTAGATGAGTTTTGCTATTTCGACAGCAAAATAGCTGATCATTGTCGAAGTAGAGAGAATATAAAACGTAGACTATAAATGGCAAGAAAAGCATTTCTGATGAAGAGAAATTTGTTAACATAGAATTTAGACTTAAGGGTTAGGAAGTCTTTTCCGAAGATATTTGTCTGGAGTGTAGCCATGGAAGGAAGTGAAATATGGACTCTAAACAATTTCGACAAGAAGAGAATGGAAGCTTTAGAAACGTGGTGCTACAGAAGAATGTTGAAGATGAGATGGGTAGATCACCCAACTAATGAGGAGGAACTGAACAGAATTGTGGAGACAGGAAATTTGTGGCAAAACTTGACCAAAAGAAGGGATCGGTTGACATAACACATTATGAGACACTAACAAATCACCAATTTAGTATTGGAGGGAAGTGTGGGGGTAAAAATCGAAGATGGAGACCAAGAGGTGAATACAGTAAGCAGATTGAGATGGATGTAGGTTTCAGTAGTTATTGGGAGACGAAGAGATTTGCACAGGATACTGTAGCATCAAACCATGCTTCGCACTGAAGATCACAACAACACCAAAGAAGGTTTAAAGTACTGGTGAAGGTAGCCATGTTTGCATTTCAGGTGAAGCAACTAATGAAGTGTGAAAAAATTTTGTAATTGGCAAAAAAGCGTGCGAAAATAACAGACGCTACAATTTTATCAATTTACGTTGAAGAAATAGGACTTCAATCGATTCTACGACCTAGTAACACTGTTAGCATCACATAGGAGTTCGAAACAGTAACTGCATCGCATTAGGAGAAAATACGAGGGATCCATGCAAGATCCGACCTATTCTGTAGGTATAATCTTTCAAGAAAATAAGCTACTGATGAATGACGGCAGCGGATTTTATTTGCAAATGACATCAGAGGACCGAATGAGAAAATATTGGTGAAAAGGGAAGATCAAGTTTATCAAGCTGTGGACCGTTATTTGTGAATGGAACATTCAAAAGGGTAAGCAAATAGTTTGGGGAGGTTTTTATACTTCACTCCTATCTTACAAATTCTTGGGGAGAAACAGCTGTCTACGGTTTTTTAGCAAACAAAAAGCGTAAAACATGTGAACTTTTTATTTAATAACTAAAACCAACGTCCTCGGCTGAAACCCTGCTCCCCTTACGATGAACTTCGAAATTGCTGTTGTATAATGAGCTAGAATTTTGTTTCCTGAAACCACGATTATGGGCTGCAGTTTTCATTTTAATGAATGTTTGTGGAAAGAAGTTCAGAGTTTCGCCCTTGTTCCTTCCTGTAAGGAAAACGAGGAAAGACACTACTACCGAAGAATACGTTCAGCTCTAGCATATCTTCCCGTGGAAATGTTACATGGTGGTTGACTCTATACTCAGAAGGTCGATAATGGGCATGTGGCAGGAGATATGAGGAGAAATTGCAGTGAAACACGCCTTTGCTCTGACAACGCCTCCGAAGGATGAAGCCGAAGAATAAGTGCCCCAAATATCAAAAGTTCATCGCAATATTTACTCATCAGCAAAAAATCTTCGAGAGGACGAAGAGTGTCACGACCACCACTTTGAGCGATTAATTTTAAATTTCGATACGGAAAGAATAAAGAAGTCAGAAATTAAGACCGACGAGACTGCTGCATAGACTTTAAAAAAGACTCCAAACTGATGCAGCTTAAAATCATTTCTGACTATGAAACGTCCCCTTAGAAAAATTATAAATGACTGTGCTTAAACTGACACACAATATTTTTAGCGCAACGCAATCTGACTTTCAATAATCCCTACAAAAGAAAGGCCCTGACTAACAATAACCTACACCTTTCATGAATCACTTACCTCACAAAAATCTTCGTCACTCAAACTACTGCAATACAGCGTGCGCCAATATTGCCAGCTGAATAAAAGATTCTAACTACTGAAGGCACTAACTACTGATAGGCATAGTTAGCAAATGAAAGATTTTTATAGATAACAAACAATGTATTTGCCTTAATAGTGTTCAAAAGTCATAATATATGTTCATGACATCCAATCTTACAAATTTACTCTTTCTGGCGGACACACGTCCAGATCGCCCGCTATTAAAACTCCACCATCTCACTCCCCACATCCACCACTGCTGGCGGCTCACCTCCAACTGCGCAACACTACGCGCTGTTCACATCCAATTGCCAACTACAATAGAGAATTTTTCAACAATGCCAACCAGCCACAGACTGCACACAGCTAGAGATGAGTCGAACTCTTTCATTCCCGTGAACTACTTCATTCATTTCACTCTTTGCCGTGAAGCATTCAAATGAAGTAGTTCATTCATGAAGTACGGAAGCCTGGCGAAGTTGCCCAGTTCGCCGCTCAGCCGCGGCTACGCTCGCTTCGCCTCGCTCGTACAATAAAGCTTCGTAATACTTCATAATTTTACCAACAGATGGCCGAACTATGCAGTAACGTACACGCAACGTTTTGCGTCGTACAGCGTCTGACGTGAGTTAACTTAAATAGAGCATGGTCGAAGGGGACAAAGGAAAGATAAACAGAGAAGCATGTCACATATAAAGAAGGTATTACGTTTAATCTTGCTCGACATTTTCTCATGAAGCGCCAAAATAAGTCTTCATCTGCCAAGTGAAACCTTATTTGTTTTATTCATGGACTGAAAACTAGGGCTACCAACGAAATGCAGTCCAATTTTATGTTCCTTTTAAAATTTAATCCAAAATGGAATGAGTATGTTTACCATTGTCACAAAGTCTATATACCTACGTTACGTAATTATTCAGAAGTTTTCCTGTATATTTTAATTTTGTTGAGAATAATAACCCTCTAAATTCAAAACGTAAACTGTCACCTGTAGTCATTGGTACGATTTCAGGTAAAATCCCTCATTATTTTATTCGTAAAGCAGTTTTTCTTTCTGTTCACGCTTATACAATGGCTAGCAACTCACGATCGCCTAAAAGTAGTGAAATTTGGGGTTTCTTCGCCGGTTTAGGTGATGGGAAAGCAAAGTGCAACTGTTGCTCTAAGTGTATTTCACCGCGCGATTCGTCGACAGGCAGTAGAGGGAGGACTGAAGTGAAGGGAGAATGAGTGACGTAGCGCCGATGTAGTGGAAAAGGGAGAGTGGAAGAGAGTGAGTGAACTAGACAAAAGTGTGGAGTGTGCTATCTGTGAAGAGTTTGAAGTGCCAGTTCATTGAAATTGAGTGGTTAGTTCACACTTCACTGGAGTGAAGCGTTCATTTGAACGACTCATTCACGAGCTCCCCATCACTACACACAGCCAGTGATTTTCATACAGAGCGCTACGTGGTGTTACCAATATAAAAACCTAAAGAACCTACTTACAACTAGTGTGACCTGCGCACAGAAATTACAGTGCTGAAGAAAACATCACAAGAATTTGAAATTATGTAAAAATTGAAAAGTAGTAAAATACAAATCATGCTCACTGGCAATTTTGTAATTAAGTTTAATGACGGACAAAATGACTCTATCTCCTCGTGGCTTTCCTTGGAAAAGACAGGAGCCGGCTAAATGTATCTTGCAATTTGTAAAATATCCAACAACAGATACCGAGAAGAATACCTCAAAGGCCGTACCTCATCTAGGGAATCATTGCAGCATTACCTCTGAGAGATTGTACGAATATAAATCTGTATGGTAGGACAGCGTACACAAAATATTTGCAGCGGAAGTGGAGGTAAAATACGTGCAACTACATCGATTCATTCTCCTTCCGTCTGAAGACGTGTCGTTGACTGCAGCTCGCTGTGCTGCACTGCTAGACTTCTTAGGGTACCTGCACCTGGGAAAATCCGCTTATCCCAGCAGGGAACTCAGGCTCCATGGAAGTGTCACTCCGTACAAATGTTCCAACCCCCTGACCTATTCAGCACAGGGAGAGGCTGGCCGCTCGGGTAAATAATTCAGCACCTGGTAGCGGGACTCAGCACAGGTAGAAGGATTATATACTACAGCTCAACTCTCAAGACGGCTTACAGCAAACATGTCTACAGAAGCCGTTAAACCACCTGACCCAAAGGAGGTATGACGATTCAGACTGCATGGCGCCGTCAGCTGCCTTTTCCACACGCCACAGCACAACCACGTGGAGCAGTTTTCAGTGTTGCCTCAGCGTAAGTCAAATAGGTGGACATAGATGCCAGCGGTATGGTTATGACTGTAAAGCTGCCCTGAGAAGAAGTAATATGAGTAGAAAACCATATGTTGGCTCCAGGCATGGATGACTTGTCAAATTAAACGCAAGTATCAAATACATTCATGAAAACAATGGTTCGTTATAACAAATTATCAGTTTCCGGATTTTATGCAAGTTAATAGAACTCGAACTTCACTTATTCTTTGTGTCACGAGCGCCCACTAATATGTAACTTCGGCTGTCATGTCCCAACGCTGAGCTTCGTTTTCAAATATTCCTTTACAACGGAAAACCAAGGACTCATGTACGCATTTAATTCCCACACCTCTAGAAAGAAGAATGATGAAAATATTAAGATAGGTGGTGTTAAGAAACAATTGAAATTACTGAAATAGAACAAAGATACAGAGCCTGAAGGAATCCCTGTTAGATTCCATACTGAATTCGCTCCTCTTTCACCATAACATACTATAGACCTCCCGAACAAAAAGCCATGT
Organism: Schistocerca piceifrons; assembly: GCF_021461385.2. Taxonomy (NCBI): domain Eukaryota; kingdom Metazoa; phylum Arthropoda; class Insecta; order Orthoptera; family Acrididae; genus Schistocerca; species Schistocerca piceifrons. The sequence continues at coordinate 409,435,654 of NC_060143.1, read as the reverse complement.
CCATTTGTTGGAAGAAAACACAAGTCACACCCATCTACAAGAAGGGCAACAGGTGCACCACGAAACTTCCGTTTGATATCCTTAACAGACATCTTCTGTAGAATATTAGAACATGTCCTGATCTCAAACATAATGATGTATATCGAACTGTATGACCTTCTCCCTGTCAACTAACATCGATTCAGAGAACTTCGACCATGTGAACCCAAACTCGCACTTTTGTCACATGACATTCTGAAAGTCATGGATCAAGGCAGTCAAATAGATGCAGTATTTCTTCAGTTCGGAAAAGCATTTGACTCAGTATCACACATAGGCTTGTAAACGAAAATACGTATATATAGGTTCTTAAGTGAAATTTGTTATTGAATTCATAATTTCTTGGTAAGGAGGATGCAAAATTTTATTTTGGATGGGCAATCATCGACGCAACTAGAAGTAACATCAGGTGTGCCCCCAGGAAGTGTGTTGTGGCCCTTGCTGTTCATGTTATATATTGATGACATTGCAGACAATGTTAATACCAACATGATACAGTTTGCAGATGATGCAGTAACTATAATCAAATACTGTCTGAAAAATGCTGTAGCTAAAGTATTAATGAGTAGCAATTAGAATAAGGCAACACATACAAATACCTGGGAATAACGGCTTTTATAGATATGGAATGGAACGATCACATAGGTTTAGTCTTAAGTAAAGCAGGTGCTGAACTTCATTTCATTGGTAGAAGAGTACGGAAATGCAGTCAGTCTACAAAGGAGACTGGTTACTAAACACTTGTGCTGCCCGTCCTAGAACATTGCTCACGTGTGTACGACTCTTACTAAACAGGACTGAAAGGGGATAATAAACGTTTACACTTACATAGAAGGACAGCAAGGATCGTCACAAGTTTTTTTTTGACATATGAGAGAGTCTCATAGAGATACAGAAGAAAATGAACTGGCAGATAACTGAGGATAGACGCATATTATCCTGAGAAAACCGACTTAAAAATTTCAGAAAGCAGCTTGAAGTGACAAATCTAGGCATATGCTACAACCCCCTACGTATCGCTTCCTAAAGAATTGCAAGAACGAGTCTAGACTAAGTACAGCATGCAAAAAGGAGTTTAAGCAATCATTCATCCCGCATGAGTATCATGAACAGAAGAGAAAAAGCCCTAACAATTCATACATGGAAAGTACTCTGAGTAACGCCATACAAAGTGGTTTGCAGGGTACGGATGTAGACGTAGCCAGACCCAGTTTACTGAGCCTTTAATCCCTTGAGATTCAAATATTCAGCTCTTTTAAGTGTGTTAATAACCAGATTATATTTCCATTACCAGAATCTGAATAATCCACCTGTCGTGAATGATATGTTTGTTCTCTGTTGTTTATCAGTGAGTTACACTCCTCTGCTTACAATGTGATTTACATCCAAACAAACTTACCCACAGATCAGATGGTATGTATTTTGTACACATTAGTAGAGGGGTTGACTGCAATGTGATCAATGGCCTCATTGTTTTCCTTATGTAAACAGTGATGTCACTAGGCCTTGGCCCTTATGTAAACAAACCATGCACAGCTGCTCTACCTAATGTAAACAGTGACATCACTGTTATTTTTATGAAAGTGTAATTTATAGCCCTAATGTAACGGAACTGTCTCTTTCGAGTTTTCGCCTCTCTACTTCACTCCTTCCCTCACACTCCCCCTCCTCCCCCTTGCCCCCTCCGCTCCACCAGATCAATTGAGTGACCAAATTGTACTATGAAATTAAAAAGGGGGAATTATTATGTAAGCTGGGGCATAGTGGCGTACGTAATCTAGAATTTGTTATGTAATTACATAATTTTGTCACCTACATCTTAATTACTATAAATTATGCTATTCCAGTTATCAACATAATATACACTCGAAGAGAGAGGAAAAAAATGACACATCACGTAGGAATTACCAGAATGGGACGGACACAGGTAGACGTGGTGTACGGATAAACACAGCAAACATCATTGTTAGGATGAAAGTTAAAAATAAATTTTCTCATTGCCTAATCTAGAAAACATCCAGTTTTCTTTATAAAATCACAACCTAGCAATACATCAATCAACATACCCGTCTTAAATAATTATCATCAAATTTCCTTACTGTCATCTTTTTCCCAACTATTCGAAGCAGTAGTGTACTCAGGAGGAGTTTCCCATTTACGTGGAAACGATTTACTTATCATATCACAGTTTGGATTCTAGAAGGGCTGCTTGACTGAGGATGCTATTCATACATTCAATCATCAAATATTACAAGCTTTAAATAATAAAATATCGCCAGTTGTTTCAAAGGTGTTTGATTGTGTGTATCATGTTACACTTCTAGAAAAATTCAAATTTCATGCAATTGACGGCTTTACATACAACTGGCTTGAATTGTACAGAATGCAAAGAATTGTGCTGAACAGTACAAACAATGTTGGAATTGTACAAAATATAGTGACTAGTGAGAAATCAGAAAGGGAGTCCCACAGTCCCACAGTGTTCAGTTTTGGTCCAATACTCTTCTTTACATGTGTAAATGACCTTCCACTTACGCTCAACAAGCTGAATGTGTACTGTTTGCAGAGGGCATTAGTGGTGGGGTAACAAAGATATCACCCTACTCTCTTAGTGCAGGTTGCATATATTCATGGGTGAGCATACATTCAGGGGAAAATTTGATTGATTTATGAACTTAACCTATTGTTTGGCTATGTGTTTTATGACACCCTGAGAGTTAATTTATGACCCCTAGGGATAGTTCCTCCTTCTAAGGAATCCCGCACCCCTCACCCTCCTCCTTCACCACTCTGACTCCTCTGGGAACTACCCTCACTGATACAAGCACATCTTTGATGTCGAATTAATTCACTAATTACTGCATAGATAAATTAATTACACCTCCCCCTCCTGGGAAAACCACCAGCGCTTGCATACTGCTCCCCTAATCCCTCCCCCCTCACCATCTGTAAATTAGTGGGAAAAGAACCAGTCTGTGATGGAGAGGAAGGATCTCACAACAGAAAATTCAATTACATAGCAAAGGATATACTGTTTATTTATAAAACTCAATTTTCAAGAGTTGAATCTCTTTATTTGGAGGGAAAAGCTCACATCCATCAACTACATGTCCTAATTACGTAATTACACTATAAATTGGAGGCGATGTCTTGTTGTAAAACTTTTGTGTGTGTGCGCACCTTGACACAGAAGGATTGACTAAGCTAGGGCACAGTGCCACCACAAGGGGACGTCCAATTCATCACGCCTCGCCTCCTCCCTCCCCACCCCTCCCATAAAAAACTTCTGGGAGAAAGGCTCACTCTGTAATGGAGAGAAACGATCTCACGACATGAAATTCAAATCATCGTCAATAATATACTAAAGTATACTCCTTATTTAATCGGTTTGCAGGCGACAGGCCCCCACTTTGATGGAGTTCACGTCTGTCTACACCCCCCCCCCCCCGGTTCCCTTCCCGTAGCGTAGTAACTGTAAACACCAAGAAATGGAACGAAGTGCGATATCGTAGCCACCACTTGGGGTCTTCCACATGTGTGTCTAACATCCTGACGCCACCACGAAGGTCAAAAACCACCTAATGCCCCAATTACAGGTTGTAATATTGAATACCACCGACCATGAACCGAATAACGGGCTCCTTTGATCTTGGAGCCCTCAAACAAAGCATCAAGTGGTGGCATTCGGGAAATTCCAGACTCGCTTCCTATCTCTGTCTCTCTCAAGAGACCATTTCATATTCGTCTAATTGACCAACTTCTCCAAACATGCATACGGAGTTTTTCATCTCTCCTCAAAATTCTGTGTTCATAGCGGCTAATGCTGGGGGTAAAGGGAGATCTGAAACAATAAAGATATCATAAATAGCAGTAAGTAGTCCATTTGCACTACCCTATCAAATTAATTGTTTAACATTTTACAGAAGTCAAAGAGATCGCTTAAAACCCTCACCCCCACCTTATGATGATCCGTCTTCATAGTAAAACATATTTTCAACGTTTGATTATCACACACAAACAATACGCAAATCAAGTAACGAAATTTCCGCCACAAATAGATCATAGTGCTAATATATCTGAGGTCTCGTATGCACTGACGTTTGAGAACACAGGCACCCTGCTCCACTAAACGTATCAGGTGAAAAAAATCCAACCAGTGACATAAAGTCGTGAACGCAACGAGCTTGCCATCTGCCGACTGCTGGGCTCTGCAATCATACCATCTCCAGCGGTAGGGACATCACAGCATCTCGCGAGCACCAGTGAGAAGAGACCCACACACATATCGGCCATCCAGCAGCTGCACGCCCATTCCCCGGCATCCACGCATCCGCCATACCAAACGCTCAGAGATCGGAGAGAGACTGTCACCAAGAAGTCAACCAATCAATTTACATGGTTGGAATAATCGTCCAGCGCAAACACAATTTCGAATCATCTCATGCAAGACACACGTCCGATTCTATCGTTGCTCACTCAGCACACTGATCCCTTTGCTAGACCCCACTGCCATGGGCAAAAGTACACAGGTTAGTGCATTCTTTGTACCTAGCGCCCTCACAGGCTGAGCTAATGCTTTACTTCCAGCTGCTGACTTCTTGTGATCACTCATGCAATGGCACACTGTGAGTCAAACAGCAGTGGCTTGGATGTATATGGTAGTTCTAACCAATGAACCAATGCCACCCTGACATAGACCTCCCAGTTAAAAAAATCCACTTTACCCAGTGCAAAGTTGTTGACCGTACACCTTGATTTTCTCACACAAAATGTAGCTTTCTCCCTTTTATACAACATTTAATTTCGAAGACAAAAGAAACCAGGACCTACATACGTTTTCACTTCGCTAAAGTATCGACACTTGTTGTGAAAACCCTGTAGCAGTAAGGCAAAGGCTATATTTCCTCTAAGCATCATCAGGTACAAAATAAATCTGTTCTAATCAGCTTAATATCTGTTACATCCTGCGTCACAGGAATAGAATATTAAACTCATTTTTGGCTCGTAACGGAGTGCTAAGATCTACCTCAATCGCAGGATGCTTCTTCACTTTCGAACTCCCTTAAACTAAGCAAATGCTCCGTCATATACGAAGTCTCCCAAGGTAACAGCGCAGATAAGTTGTAAACATCAAGTTTATACTATGCATAACTTTATAAATTCGGTAATACATATGATTTTATTATGATGGTCGTCTCTGCGTGTGTTGGTAGAAGATCGAAATTTCATTAAAGATATCGCCACAACAAGAAAACACCTGATTCCTCCTCCATCTCCTGAGTCATATCTCTGGTACCCTGGCCATCACTTACACCCACCAGATGGTACGTCATTGACATCAAGTTCATAAATGATTGAACTGATCATGGGAGACACTTTACATGGCGAGAATTTTTTTTCAGCAATTGGTTTACACTCGCCAGTTAGCTCATATTGGAAACCCTGGAGGGAAGACGATGTTCTTTTCAAGCAGCACTGTTGAGAACCGAGCATTGAAGCTGTCCAGAGAAGGGGTCTACTCCCAGCAACATACATATCTCATAAGGTTCGCACTATTGAAAACACATCACAATGACTATACAAAATTGTTAAGGTTTTCATGGCCACTTGTTGACAAACTGTCTGTTATCTTCTGTCTCAGGTTCTTTGGCCGACGTTCATCTGATGATTTTTGTGTTGTCTCACCACCAAAAGTCACTGACATTGTCAAAGTTTTACCCTCCATTGCCTGTGGTAGACTGGAACTGAGCTCGCAGCCCCAGATTATGTGTACCTGGCCCCAACAGCCAATGCCTTCCCCACGGTCATTTCCAGTGCAGTTCACTTGCTACGTGCTACAGTCGTTCACTGCAGCATTGGAAGCCAGGGTCCGCTACAACAAGAAAGAAGAAAGCTTCCAGGTAAACGGATCGTGGCTCCCTGTGCTTCAGCGAACGACCATCGCAGGCAGCGAGAGAACTGCACCGGAAATGACTGCAGAGAAACACTTGGATTTGGCATGTTAGATACATAGGGTCTGCAGGCGCGAGCTCAGCTCCAATCCACCACCACTAATGGAGGTTGAATCTTTGACAATGCCAGCCACTTGTGCTGGCGAAATGTCAGAAAAATCATCAGATGAACATCAGCTGAAGAACCCGAGACAGAAGTCAATAGGCAGTTTCTCCACAATGACTATGTTACTGTCACCCTGCATAAAAAGTGGTCTTTGTTCTAAAGGCAGCACTGATGATATTCAAGTTAAAACTGTACATGCTTTATAAATCAAGGTATGGTATTGCTTCAAATGAAGTGGTCTTCCACACAAATACCGCAACATTGAATATAGATGGTGATCCTTGCGGTGTGTATTAACAGACCAAAAGTGGAGGCACACGTCGCCAGGTGTATAAGCAAACAGCATTTGTAATTCGTTCTATCTCAATACCATGTAGACAGTGTAACAGAGGTTCTGCAATACATCCACAGGGTTATCATTCGATGGTCAATTGAGAATGATCGCATATGGTAGACGGAGTGCTATGTGAGGAATCACTTAAGAAATGCAACACTAGATAGAAGTCGTAAGAAATGTACAAAATCGTGTGACCAGTACACAGGCTTTTCAGATCTAGGGTGTTACACTTCTGGTAGAAATTCTGTCTGCGATGTCTTTTAATAATTAAGGTCACTGGAGAATCATATGCATGAGACTTTCATATCTCAAAGAGTCACCTCTTTCGAACATACCTTATAAGGATCGAATACAGCAAACCTCCAGCAAGGTGTCACTGTCTCTCTCTATCTTATAACTGTTCCTCAGTCTCTCTCCCACAGTCCCTGAAGCTTTGACCGTGTGATCATTCAAATTTAAGCTGGAACTGAGTGGAAGTCTGCATCCTGTGGAGAAACAGGGTGAGCTGAGTTAATGCGACAATACTGTGTTTTGACAACTCGAGGGAAATGGGAACATGTTGCTGTAGCTCCACCAACTATGTACAATGTATAAGGCTGCACCAAACGAAGCTTTCATCTGCAACACGAGGTAGTACATAAGACAGGACAAGTACATATGGTGATGTTTCTTATCTAAAAAATTAGGAAGACTTCGCATCACACAGGAACTGCAAGAAGGATGAAGGTTTTGCTACTGAATTGCAGCGTGTTTCCAAACTACATACAGATCCTGCAGTCTGAAGGAGATCTGTCTCTCTCAGGGTGAATTTATGTCTGACACCCAAAAATTCTCTCCCTCTTCGTTATTTTGTACCACATCCAACAGAGGAAAACTACCAACTATAAAAACTTCATAAATGTTATGCAATAGAAAACACCACAAAATATTACCACGTCTCTATCCACTGATATATAGAAAACAAATACCGTCATCATGCTGACATCGATCATATGTGGCAATCCTATTAAATATACTGGTATTGGCTGACTGGAGCATGTGGTCAGTGTTCAAAGTCACTTGACAGACCAGTGTAAAGTCTCATCGCCTGTACTGCAGGAGGTCTATATCCCACAGACTGTCAGTCACAAGAGAGTGTTCCTGTGTTGTTCTTTCATAAGCAGTTTCATGCCTTGTTTCTCCACTGCAAGGCATCCAAGAAGTGCATGATTACAGCTATGTACACCGCTAGATATGTATCTTTTTTTTTCCAACTTCAAGGTCTGTGCCTTGTACTAAACTGACATTAAAACGTCTCAATCCATTGGCTCACAAACATAGTTGATCACTGCATGGTATAAACTATACTGCTCTTACAACACACAGGATGGTTGAAATAAAAGTTAGAGGCTGTGTTTGTTATTGGCAAAAATGTGGGGGATATTGCGACATATGGAAACTGGGAGAGTTTGTGGCATTGTCGAGCATTTCCAAACAACTATCCAAAGGTAATTGATGACCTCTACATTGAAACTCGTGTTCTGCAGTTACATGTTAGCAGGTGCCTCGGCATTCTATTTTCGAAGAGAACCTGAGCTTGATTCGCCACATTGCAACTATGCACGCGATCACTGTTTCAGTGCTGGCCATCCCCAGAGGGTGTTACTACCACAAAGACTCTTTGCATCTCAAAAAGTGATGTCAGTCAGTCATTATGTGATAATCAACAATGTACCAGTGGATGAATGGGATGGAAAAGACACTGCCGATATGAGACAATGTACTACAAGAAGCCCCACACCAATGATAGGAACTGTTGTGCACTGCGACCACAGATTGTATGGAAGAAGAGGCACACAGCATCAGTCACAATCTCATTAGTTTTTATTATGCCTGAAAATCTAGATTTCGACTAAAAATAGGTATCCTCACTGCATTTTCATTATAATTCAAAAGACTTGTTTCAGTGCATGTCACCATATGTTGTTACAGGGGTACAGGCAGAAGAACTTACTGCCCATACACCTGTAAAAACATATGGTGACAGGAACTGTTGCAAGTCTGTTGAATTGTAACGAAAATGCTTTGACGATGGATATTTGTAGCTGAAATCTACATTTGCAAGCACAATAAAAACTAATGGGATTACGACTGATTACAGTGTGCCTCTCCTTTCATAAGAAGCACAGCTGATAGTGCGATCAGTGTTAGCAATTTTACCAGCTTTTCAATAATTTCAACGCCAACCAATGACATGGCAGCATGGTTCCAAATTTCTGTTTCATCACTAAATCACTCCAGATTTTGCGAGTATCATAGACCGGATTGCAATTGTAGATAGATAACTGTACAGTATGTCCGTTCATGGTTAATTCTTAGAAACATACATCAAAAGCATACCAGACAGTGCCCTATACCGATAAAGTTAGGTTATTTACACATTTCTAGCACTTTGATCATAGCGCAGAATTTTTGTTATGATTGGCAATCGTTCCCTTTCTGTATGGAAATCACAGAGTATTCTCACATTCTTAGAATAAAGTTGGAGATTTGAAGATCTCCCTGCATTGTCTTTGACTAACTCTCTCTGCGATGCTGTAGCCAATTTAATTTGCAACTGACCAGAAGTAGGAGCTGAGACTGTAACTGCTGTTCAGCAAAGACTGTTCTATACAAGTCTTATTCACAACAACTATCCAAGTGTACAAGATCTTTCTAAATCCGTCCATACCGAGGAGGTTAGCATCCCTTATCGGTGTATAGTAGATGTGAGAGTGTTGTGTTGATATAACAGATGCTTAAATATAAATGTACGATTTATGCACGATTGAGCTCCAGAAGGACGGAATGTGAAACATTTTATGTACATCACTTGTGCTAACAATTCTGAAATATTGTTCCATTGTCTGGTGTCCACACCAAGATGATATTGGAAAGAGAGTAAATAATCGTGGAACATAAACACATTCCAAGGGCTACACAGTTCTGCACTTAAATATGCTGCAGCGCTGGAACTGTGTTTTTTCTGACCTATTTGTCATGTGGAACGCAATGCTTTTAACACACTAACGTAGGGAATATATTTGCAACACAGGACCTACATTCTCCCTGCAAGTTTTTCTCCAATAAACTGTGATGACAAACTGTAAGGTGATACAACAACTACCTTGCACACCAAAGAAAACATCGATTCTTTGTAACACGAACACTACATAGGTTTCCACAGGTGTATGATGTCTGCTGTTTATGATGTTCAAGCCCAATTACTATTCAGAAATTATGATTTGTTCACAACGATCATCAGTAGCTGAAAACGCATACGAAGAAACAGTGACATCTTACAAGAAAATAAACACAATGCTCAGTAGCCAGAGGAGACGTAACAGTCTTATCACAGTTTACCACCGCCACTGGTAACCCTCCTCTTGCACACAGATGTCATGTTCCAATGTTTGGTTGTATTGCTCACGTGTGGGATAATATTGCCATTTCGCCTTGACGCCATGTCTATAGAATGCCTCCTCTTTCCACTATTAAGGTGTGCGTATGTAGCATCAATCCAGAACACTCAGCTTTATCGATTTTGGTCAGTACTCATTTCATGGTATTTTTTCTCTAATTTTACATGTTATCAGGAAATTTCTTTAATTTTGCTAGGTTTTTGCGATTTTACACATTTCATCACATTTCTTCAATTTTATGTGTCTCACACCAATTCTTCGTGATTATACCAGGTTTTCCTTGAATTTTACCGATTTCATGTCATTTTTCATATTTTTTCGACAGTTTTCCATATGTATGTAGTCATATTGCTTGTATTTTTATTACCGCAGTAATAGGTTATTCTTTAGTTGACAGTGTGTCGACTGCAGGTGGCATCCCTTCTCTCTCTCTCTCTCTCTCTGTGTGTGTGTGTGTGTCCACCTGCAGAGTGCATCACCCCAGCAGCGTCAATTACTGATGACTAGTTAGCAAGCTATGTGTCTGAGCCGCAACCATCCACCACTGACAGCTCTACACACATACACATAGAGACTCTGTACATATATTACCAATCGCAAAATTTCGATATCAACCACTTGTACAGTACTTTCGACAGTGCTACAGCTATGAAAATAGCAAAATAATGTTTACAAAACGGTTCTCTAGTCATATCAGCCATCCAAGGTGTCCCACTGTGTCTATCACACACCCTTTCATTAAAGTCCCACGATAACAGTGTGTGACCACCCCAGTCCCGCAATTTTGTGTACTGGATGTCTGTTGGATGGAGGGAAACAGTCCTTTGTGTCATTCTTATGTACAAGACAGAACAGCACATTAATTCGACAGTATAGTGTAGCACTGCACTCGAATGCATCCAGTCACTTTCAACCATACATTCTACAGTTGCAATATATTTGCTCTATTTTCTGAATCTCTGTGTTCTGTGCTTGTGTCATGTATGGCTCCCATAAACCTGACCCAGTCCACCCACTGGTGGATCCACCTTCGGGCATAGAACACATCTCTGGATGTAATGCATGATGGATCCACCTTTGAGCCCTATGCCAGACAAAACACGTTGTGGACCCAACTCTAGACACCATTCCGAGTATACTCCATGGCTGATCCACCTTTGAACCCTATTCTGGATGTACCATGATGTGGACCTGCCTCCAAGCATCGTGCTGGAGACAACACATAGTGGACCCATACTTGAACTCTAACTTGGTCACCTTGCGTTGCAGGGAAAGCTTCATTTGCTGCTAGCATTACACACTGTACATAGTTGGCAAAGATACAGCACATGTGTTAACGTTTCCACAGAGCCATAAAATACGGTCCTGTCGGATTAACTCAGCTCACCTTGTTTCTCAGTGGCATGCAGAAGCTGGTACATATAGCACTATCGAACTTCCATTCGGTTTAGACTTAAATTGGAACGACCACGTGGACAGAGCTGCAGTGACTGTGGTACAGAGACTGAAGAACAGTTACAAGGTGGAGAGAGACTGTCTAAAACCGTGCTGGAACTTTCTCGTATGCGTTCCTTAACGGATAGGTTCGGAAAAGGTGACTCGTTTCGAGATATGGGAGTGCCATGAATATGATGTACCAGTGGCTGTAATCATTGAAAGAATCTCTATAGGATCCAACGCAAGTATGTGGTTGAATGGAGAGACTTGATTCGAAATCATTAGACAGAATTTCTACCAGACGTGTAACATTACAGATCTGAAAACCAGTGTATTGGTCATAGGATGTGTTTCATTTCTTTCGACTTCTATCTAATTTTACATTTCTTAAGTGATTCTTCACATACCACACCCTCTACTGTATTTGATCATTCTCAATCAACCATTATCCTTCCTCGCCTATAATCCCACGGATATATTGCAGGGCCTCTGTTACACTGTCTGTGTCAGTGGTTACCAGCTTGGGGTAGTTACCCCCTCAGGGGTAAAATGAAATTTTCTATAAAAGCTGAACCATTCTATTCTGTTTCAGTAACTAAACTAAATTATTTTCAAAAAATCGTTATATTATCACCATTATCAAAGGCTCTAATATTGATTTGATGAGTTATGAATAATTACTTTTTTTCAGTTAGTAGCGTTAATGGGATGGAGGTCACAGTCCACCACTAAACATGTCTGTTGTGCTCTGTCCTGTACAATGCTGCGTGAATGATAGAAGTGAAACATATACAAAACAAATGCTAAAAATCTCAAGAAAATATCTTTTGTAAGTTCCAGATAGTACCCGGAGTAGTCCAGATATCGCTTTATTTCTCGCTTCAGAACAGATAAATGAATTAATTTACAGCAGGACACAGCAGTAACTACATAGCGGCTACTATAATCCTGTACGCATTATTTATTATTATTATTATTATTATTGCTATTAGTGGCTGTGGTTAGACGCAAAGCAATAAAAGCCTGTATTCGGCCAGTTTCTGCCAGTTCAGAAGTAAGGAGCGCAGCACTCGGGTGATTTACAAACAATAAGTATAGTGCACAAATTTTAACTTGGTTGATTTTAAATGGGGTTTCAGTGTACAAGTCAAGCAAATGCCACAGTGGAGAGGAGTAATGTGAGGGAAGTACGTTTTGTAAAAAGTAGTTAGCTTTCTTATCTCAGAAGGGGTTCTGAATAGCACTTGTGATCTCCATGAACTCCTTTGCAATTCATTCTAATGCACACACATACCCACACACACACACACACACACACACACACACACACACACGTGCGCATACACTCACAAATAAAGTATCGTTCATCTTTCATCGGTTTAAAAATAAACATGTTCCTGGAAAAGTTCTTCCTTCTAGAGTTTAGTTGGTGCTAAGGTTGGTGGTAATTTGGAGGAGGGGGAGGGGGGAGCAACAGATGGTGAGGGCGGAGAGGAAGGGCGGCCGTTTTAGTTAATGTCCAATTGCACTCAGGGCTAATGATCTAAGAAAGGTTGGGAATCATGGGGCTACATTGTATTGAGATAGAATGCATTACAAATACTGTCTGTTAGCTTAAGAAACATCTAGTAGCATCATGAGGGGGTTGCAACTATTGGCTTAATACCACGTTCCTTCATGGCGGCGTCCAGACGATAGACGCACACGCAGGAGATCCCAAACGATGGCTACTATATTGCACTTCATTCCATTCCTCTGTGCTTACTCTTATTACATCATGGGAAACGGGGATGGGAGTGCAGACGTGAGCTCTAACCAAGTGGAGGACCCCTGTCTTCCACAAACTGATTAAATAAAGAAGATGCATCAGTATATTATTGACACTAATGTGAATTTCAAGTCGTGAGGTTCTTTCTCTCCAGCAAAGAGTGAGCCTTTTTCCTGCCAATTTTTCTGATGGGTTGGAGAGGGGAGGGAGTGGGATGGACGATGGGACTTCCTCTCGTGGTGTCACTGTGCACTAGCTCAGTCGATCCGTGTATGTCAAGGTGAGCATACAGAAGAAAATTTTCGAATAACACACCTCCAATATGCAGTGTAATTACGTAATTAGGACATGCAGTTGCTCGATGTTTGCTTTTCCCGGCAAATAAAGAGATTCAACCCTTGAAAACTGAATTTTATAAATAAACAGTATGTCCTTTGTTATGCAATAGGATTTCCTGTCGTGAGGAACTTTCTCTAGAGCTCAGACTGAGTCCTTTTGCCAGCAGTTTCCACTCTGAGGGGAGGGGGAGGGGGCAGAGGTGTGGGATGGGAGGCTGTTGGATTTCCTAGGAGGAGGAGGGGGGTAGCTAATTTGTTTATGATGTTTCTCAAAGAATTATTAAGCAGTTCTCTGAAAATGTACTCTTCCTAAAATTTGAAAAAAAAGTGTTGTATTCAGTTCTGTGCAACAAATAAAATCTAAGCAACAATACATGTACCACATGAACAGGAGTCAGCAAACAGGGCAGAATGTTCCAAATATTTGGGTGTACAATACTGATGACAACTTGAACTGAAGGAAGGATGTTACTGATCTTCTCGAACAATTTAGTTCACATACTTTTGCTCTTCTTGTAACTTCTTGTAATTCCTGGTCTTGGAAATAGATGAATCAACGTCTTAACATATTTTGAGTATTTTCACTCAATAAATTCTTATGGAGTAAGCATCCAAAGTAACTTATTACTTCGAAAGAAAGTACTGATTCCACAAAAGCGAGCAGTAAGAACAATTTGTGGAGCTCACCCAGAGTCGTAATGTAGGTACCTCTTCAAGTCTTATATATATATACGAATTTTACTTAAAAGCTATTAGCCTATACCAAAAATTTTTTAAAATGTAGATGTATGTGTAGACTAAAAAACAATCTTTTAATTAATGCTAACACTGATCATGAATATATATCCTGCAAACCGACTCGTTCCACATACTTTTGACAAAATAATCGTTTAAATGTCTGTGAAACGTGTAACTAACTAACTACAATAAATTTTACGCGCCCTAGCAACCCGATAATCCGTAAATTATCACAGATTTCGCCTATGTTATCCGACCACTCATCATTGTCTGTACGACATTGCATAGTTACCATCCACGCCCTGAGTGGAGTGCATAAGTTCTAATAAATGTTCACAAACCTGCAGTCGTCTATAGTTGTTGTCCCCTTGCAGAAAACAACACATAGGTCGTGAATCCGTAATCTTGAGGCTGTAAGAAATTCTTAGCGAGGAACTATTATTTCAGAAATAATAAATTTCAATCAGTTCGTTTTTACGGGATGCCACTCGCTTTTATTGGCAGAATACGAGAAATTCCAGTTTAGAGTCATAAATAATTTATGTTCTTCAACAAATTAGCCAACTGCGTATTTCTGCCATTACAATCACACTTATCAACTACACGTCCATATAGCCATACATTGCTAATAAAGTCTTAACCTTACACCGACCATGGCAGACAACATGTCTGTCCTCCGAGGCTTCCCATCTAGGTCTCACATTTACAAACTAGACATTGCAAATTAAGTCTTAACTGATACCGCGGCGGACCTCATGTTCGTCCTCCAAAACTGCTGAACCAGCTCTGCTCTTACAGACGAACCACTTTGCCAGCCATCTAGTTTGGACGCTATCCGAATATCGCTGAGGTGCTTCATCTGCCTTTTCGTTTTGCAGTTGTTTGTTGTTCTGGTGGTTATTAATATTTGTGAAATAATGGGATGATAGCACACCATTGAGAGATGCTTTCATTAGTAATTCAAGTAAATATGCCGCTTAATTTTTCAAATATTAATAATAAAAGATTACCATTTTGAATCAACTTCCAGCGCCCTCACACCCTCCAGCATATATCCCTCACTGCCCGCTCTGTTTTCCACTTAAACACCTACGCCACCTACTCCAACAACCAGGCCTACTTTACCTTCACCCACCGCGACACCCTCGTTTAAGCTCCTCTCTCCTCGCCCCACTTCTCCCCTCCCACCTCCTGCCACGTCACTGGTATCTTCTCCTCTACCTCAACATTCGGTCCCGCCCTGCCAACCAATACCTCTTCATGTATACCCTATCCCAGCTCAAGGTTGATCTCTTCATCCTTAATGAAACCTTCCTCCAACCTCACCATGTTGCCTGCACCTCTCTCTATCGCCTTCACAGCACCGACAATCTCCTCCCCCTCACCTGAGATGGGGTCACTATTGGCCACTTCAAGCATCTCCCTATCCGACCACAACACCTCCTCAATGACCCAACCGAACACCTTCTCCTCAGCATTTATTCCCCCTCCCTTACCATCACCTGTGCCACTATCTAGATCCGTCCCAGATCTCCTCTCCCCTATGACTTTGTTTTCCATGTTGACCATACCATCTCCACCTATGATTCCCACTGACCTCAAAATCCACAGCCGAGGTCCTGCCACTCTTCAGCCATATGGGCAGGAGATGGCTGGCTGTGGCACAGTACACAGCTCTTCAGCCAAATGGCTTTAACAAAAATACTAGGGCACTCTTATATAAAAAACGGGGGTAAACATGAGACATACAAATACAGTAAATGGAGATGAAATTACAATAAAGAAAAAAAACTTGCACTCTCCCGATTTGAGGGTTGGGTACCCTCAGTTCCATGTGAGGACATACACTGCATGGGCTACATTCAGGTTGTACTTACAATTTCGAAAGAGCCCCCTGGAACTGTTGCCTATCTGTCTGCAAGCCAATGTCCTCCTTTCGTCGGTTTGCACGACGTTGCTGCTGCCCTGTCGCTACCAATGCATCCCAGTGTTCGACGCTGCCCCACTGCCCGGTGCTCGCTGCCGCTGCCTCCGCCACTGCCGCCGCCTTGTGCTCCCCGCCACTGCCACCGCTGCTGCCCGTATTAGTTCCTTTCACACTTCAGCAACTCCTGTCGCCAGTTGACGCCACCATCTATAATGGTCATCCCATTACCACCCATTATCTAAATCTTCCCTTCACCTGCCCCCACTGTAACCTCACAGAGTGCTTCCTCTGGGCTTCACCCATCTTATCCACCTCCCCTACGCACAGTCTCCTCTTCTTCTGTCTTCTCCTCATCCCTGTTTCCCCACCTGTTTGTTGCTCCTCCCCCTACACCTTCCCCTGCTCCAGCCACTGCTCCTGCCATCCTACCACTGTTGTCGCCCACTGAGCAACATTCCCCCTTCCCCATCTGCCCCACTACAACTATTCCTGCTTTCCCAGCCCAAGTAGCTGCTCACTGTGCCACAGTTGCCGCCACAGAGCACCTCATCCCCAAACCCAGTGCCACCGCCTCACAAGAGGGGCCTGCCTCCCACCACCCTCCATCCATCCAGTCCCTCATCCCTACTCCCAGGCCACACCCATCAAAAAACCTTCTAACCCCCCCAAATGGCGAACTCAACTCCATCCCCTCCTCCAAAAAAACAATACCTGCCCCACTTCCCTCGAATCCCACCATAGATACCACCCCTCCTCCCAACTCCCTAGCCTCCAAACTGCGTACCTTTGTCCTTGCCAATGGTGATCCAACATTCCTAGGTGCCCACCCCTTCATCTTTGAAATCTGGAAATACATCCCCAGTGCACTCATTACCCAATTTATACCGTACAGAGGCTTTGTTCTCATCAAGTCCTCCTCTCCCTCTTTCCATACTGATCTCCTCCAGCACCTTCCCCGCATCAACTTTGGTCACCATGCATCCCTCACCCCTTTCCTTACTTCCTCCTTTCCTCATCAGCTCCAACCCTGTCATCACCCACCAACCCTCACCATTGAGATCACAGATCTCAGCTCTGTGGTCACGGAGGCAAAGGTGTTGGTAGAACTGAATGCCTATCCTGTCCTGGAAGTCCACTTGGCCTGCTGTATTTACAACTCCTCTGGCCTTACCTTCCTCATGCATATATTTACAGAGTCCACCTCCTCCATTTATCACCTCTTCATACAGAAAGCCCTGATTTGCAACTGCCACCACCCTGTTAACCCATCCCATTCCCCTACTCAATCCTACCACTGCCAGCACTGTCTCCTGTACAATGACCACCTCACCCAAAACTGGAAGAACACCTCCCTGCCACATTATAAAGCCTCCATTAAACAGTGTCCTAACCATGCTTTTCCCCCTTCCTGCAACACCTACTTCTCTAAATGCAAAGCAAAACCCCCTCCCACTAAACCTGAGCTCACTGTCCCCATTCGCCCCATAGACACGCGCATCCACTCAAACAATTCCCACCACGCTCCCCCTACAGCAGAAATCATCCATTTCCTAACCATCATCCTGCAGAACATCCACCCCTTCCAGCACCCCCACACCCTCCAGCAGATTTCCCTCACCGCCAGCTCTGTTTTCCACTTAAAATACCTATGCCACCTACTCCCACAACCAGCCCCACTTTTTCACCCGCCTTGACACCCCCATTTAAGTCCCTCTCTCCTCGCCCCACTTCCTTCCCCCCCTCCCACATCCTGCCACATCACAGGTATCATCTCCTCTACCTCAACATTCACTCCCTCCCTGCCAACAAATAAATCTTCATGCATATCCTATCCCAGCGTCAGTTTGACTGCTTCATCCTTAATGAAATCTTGCTCCAATCTCACCATGTGGTCTGCACCTCACCCTATCTCCTTCAATGCACTGACAATCCCCTTCCCCTCGCCCGAGGTGGGGTCGCTATTGGCCACCTCAAGCATCTCCCTGTCTGGTCATGACCCCTCCTCAATGACCAAACTGAACACCTTCCCCTTAGCATCTTTTTTCCCTCTCTCACCATCACCTGTGCCAGTATCTATACCCATCCCAGATTTCCTCTCCCCTATGACTTCATTTCCCATGTTGACTGTACCCCTCCACCTATGTGATTACCACTGACCTCAACATCCACAGCTGTGAACATGCCACACTTTGGCAGTGGCATCAGTTCCTTGCCACCCTCCACAGTGACCTCGTTCCTCTCCCACAACACACCTGTCCTGAAAGTAACTCCACCCATGATGTTATCCTCCCTTCCCCCAACCTTCTTCATCACATCACCCTGGACTTACTCGATCCTGTTGGTAGTGACCACCTGCCCGTCATTCTCACCATCTCCTTTGAATTTGGCCCCCCTGCAGCCCCCTACCCAGCTGCTTCTTCAAAGCCCATCCATGACTACTGCCGTGCTGACTGAGATGCCTACCAGGAATCGGTCACCTCACAGTTCGAAAGCCACCCCCTCACCTTTCACCATCCTGCTGACATCATCCATGCCTCTTACTTCCTTCAGAAGGCCATCAATGATGCTGTGGAGGCCCGTGTACCTACCATAATCATCCAGCCTCACCACCCTACACTTCCTCCACAGGCTGTACTTCTACACAAATCCCACAGGCTCTACTGCTCCTTCCTCCACACCCGTAACATGGATACACTAATTCACCACTGGCAATTACAGCGACACATCTGGAGCCTCCTTACAGCCAAGAAACACCAGGACTGGCACCAAACATGCACATGGCCTCCCCCATCCCCCCCCCCCCCGACTGTCATTGACCACACTGATGCCTCTGTCTCACCACTCGCCCCTAGCTTCCAGTACTTGGAGCAGTTACCACCTCAGACTTCAACACTCCCATCACCGCACACGACATCACACTCATCCTCCACTCGAAACACAAGAACACCCCTGGTCATAATGGTGTCACATACAGCCACAAGGAATGCCCCCATACTTCCTGGCTGTCCTTCCTGCCCTGTACAATGTCCTCATCTCCAACGTCTTTTACCCCAACCTGTGGAAGACTTCCTGTGTCCTGCTGTTCCCAAAACCCACCAAACCCCCTTCTGATACCTCCTCCTATCATCCCATCTGCCTCAACTTTGTGTTCAGTAAGGTCTTCAAGACCATCTCCTTCCACCGTATTCACTGCCATCTTAACCAGCACCACCTCCTTCCCCTTACCCAGTGTGGCTTCTGGCCTTCCTTCTCAGTCAACAACCAGCTCTTTAACCTTTCCAATCTTCTTTCCCTCCATCTTAACTACTGTCATTCTGCTATCTTTGTTTCCCTTGACCTCCAGAATGCCTACAATCGTGTCTGGCATCCCAGGCTCCTCTTCAAACCTGAGTGGTTTTCCCTCCCCTACACCCCCTCCCTCTCCTGTGCTCCCCTTCAGTGTCTCTGCAGTCCCTCCTGCCTGGTCTTCCCTCTTCATCTCCCACCCTGCCCATCTCTTGCCTATTGGTGCACCCCCTGTCCCCCTTTTCCTCTTCCTCCCACTCCCCATCCCCATTCCCCTCTTTTCTCTTTCTCTCCAACCTCCAGTTCTTCAGCAGGTCCATACCAGTGGTTTTTATTATTTGTGAGTGTTCCATTGTTTCCAGTGTTTTTGTTTCTTCAGTGTCTCACTCTGTGTGATTTTTATACCATCGCCAACTTTTAACTTGTGTTTGACTCCAGTGATTTTAAGTAGACATTGAATTGTCAGCTGTGTTTTTTTTAACTTTATGTCGACTTTTTAATTGTCCTCCAATGTCCCCATATTAGTGTATATTTTAACTCCCATCATCTCCATTTACTGTATTTTTATGTCCCCCATTTTACCCCTATTTTTTATGTAAGAGTTCCCCTTGTATTTTTGCTAAAGCTATTTGGCTGAAGAACGGTGGACTGTGCCACTGCCAGCCCTCCTCTGCCCATATGGTGCAGGGGAATGAAATTACAATAAGGGGGAAAAAATTTGCAGTCTCCTTCCTATCATCCATGATCCTCACCTCTCCCTCCCTCCCTCTGTTCTATTCCCAGGGCCCCTCTCCCCCCTCCATCCTGTTTTTTTCCCCACCCACCCTATCTTTGACACCATTCCCTCCCTCCAAGTCCTTTTGCTTCCCACTCTGCTGTCTTCCACACTCCTTTCTTGCATCTGCCCTGCTTGCCCTTTTTTCTGTGCCCTCTCCCTCCATCGGTTCCCCCCTTTTTTGCATTTCCTCTGCTCCCCCCTTTTCTCCCCTAATGTGTCAGGTCTCCCCCCCCCCCCCCATGCCTATATGCCTTCGTACTCTATAGTGCAGTGTTTTCCATGAGCATTGAGTGCTGTGCATCCTCTTTTGAAAGTGTTGCAAACAGAAACCAGACTGTAGCCATGTTTTTTATTTGTGCCTGTCTATTTTGTAATCAGCATCACAGACCTTTTTATTTGTTTTATCCACACCTTTCGCCATGTACCAGTTATAAACAGTCACTGTTTTATCACCTGTTTTTCATTGTTATATCACGTCATTATGTTTGTAACTTTGCTGTGGGCTGCAGAGCAGCATACTATGCTGCTGCTAGCCCAGCCCCCCTCAGCGGAGGAGTGGGGGAGTCGAAATCCAATAAAGGAAAAAAACTTGCAGTCTCTACCCCGACCTGTGGAAGGCCTCCCACATTCTATTGTTCCTTAAACCCCTCAAATCCCCTTCTGACACCTCCTCCTATCGCCCCATATGCCTCACCTTCGTGTTCAGTAAGGTCTTCAAGTCCATCCTCTCCCATCGTATCCATCACCACCTATCTCAATGCCACTTCTTCCTCCTATCCAGTGTGGTTTGCTGCTAATGACCATTTCCTTAACCTTACCCATATCCTCTCCCTCCAACTTAGCTCCTGTATCTCTGCTAATTTTGCTTCCCTTGACCTCCAGAACACCTATGACCGTGTATGGCATTCTGGGCTCCTTTTCAAGCTCCAGCTCTACACCTTTCCTATCAACTTCATCCATCTATTTGCTTCCTTCCTCTCCCACTGTTCTTCCTATGCCACTGTTCGTAGTACCAATCCCCATATATTCTACCCTACTGCAGATGTGCCCCAGGGCACCATGCTTTCTCATCTCCTATATGTCCTGTGCATCGCTGATATGCCCAAACCACCCTCACCTTTCCATCTCCTTCAATATGCTGATGATACTGTCTTCCTTGTCCTCTGTCCTATCCTTCAACATTCCCAACCTTCCGTCCAAACTCACCTAGACCAGTTTACTGCTTTGTGCAACCAGTGGCTCCTTCGAATAAATTATTCCAAAACCCAGGCAATCATTATAGGATGTACACCCCATCCTTCTGGCTCCATGATTTCTACCTCACCATCTATGACCATACTATCCAACTTCCTTGGCCTCATCCTTGACTGTTACCTGACTTGGACTCCCTGTCTCCTTACCATCCAATGCAAGGCCGACAGTAGACTCCATCTACATCTACATCCATACTCAGAAAGCCACCTGACGGTGTGTGGCGGAGGGTACCCTGAGTACCTCTATCGGTTCTCCCTTCTATTCCAGTCTCGTATTGTTCGTGGAAAGAAGGATTGTCGGTATGCTTCTGTGTGGGCTCTAATCTCTCTGATTTTATCCTCATGGTCTCTTCGCGAGATATACGTAGGAGGGAGCAACATACTGCTTGACTCTTCGGTGAAGGTATGTTCTCGAAACTTTAACAAAAGCCCGTACCAAGCTACTGAGCGTCTCTCCTGCAGAGTCTTCCACTGGAGTTTATCTATCATCTCCGTAACGCTTTCGCGTTTACTAAATAATCCTGTAATTAAGCGCGCTGCTCTCCGTTGGATCTTCTCTATCTCTTCTATCAACCCAATCTGGTACGGATCCCACACTGCTGAGCAGTATTCAAGCAATGGGCGAACAACCGTACTGTAACCTACTTCCTTTGTTTTCGGATTGCATTTCCTTAGGATTCTTCCAATGAATCTCATTCTGGCATCTGCTTATATGATCATTTCATTTTAAATCACTCCTAATGCGTACTCCCAGATAATTTATGGAATTAACTGCTTCCAGTTGCTGACCTGCTATTTTGTAGCTAAATGATAAGGGATCTATCTTTCTATGTATTCGCAGCACATTACACTTGTCTACATTGAGATTCAATTGGCATTCCCTGCACCATGCGTCAGTTCGCTGCATATCCTCCTGCATTTCAGCACAATTTTCCATTGTTACAACCTCTCGATACACAGCATCATCTGCAAAAAGCCTCAGTGAACTTCCGATGTCATCCACAAGGTCATTTATGTATATTGTGAATAGCAACGGTCCTATGACACTCCCCTGCGGCACACCTGAAATCACTCTTACTTCGGAAGACTTCTCTCCATTGAGAATGACATGCTGCGTTCTGTTATCTAGGAACTCTTCAATTCACTCACACAATTGGTCTGATACACCATATGCTCTTACTTTGTTCATTAAACGACTGTGGGGAACTGTATCGAACGCCTTGCGGAAGTCAAGAAACACGGCATCTACCTGTGAACCCGTGTCTATGGCCCTCTGAGTCTCGTGGACGAATAGCGCGAGCTGGGTTTCACACGACCGTCTTTTTCGAAACTCATGCTGATTCCTACAGAGTAGATTTCTAGTCTCCAGATAAGTCATTATACTCGAACATAATACGTGTTCCAAAATTCTACAACTGATCGACGTTAGAGATATAGGTCTATAGTTCTGCACATCTGTTCGACGTCCCTTCTTGAAAACGGGGATGACCTGTGCCCTTTTCCAATCCTTTGGAACGCTACGCTCTTCTAGAGACCTACGGTACACCGCTGCAAGAAGGGGGGCACGTTCCTTCGCGTACTCTGTGTAAAATGGAACTGGTATCCCATCAGGTCCAGGGGCCTTTCCTCTTTTGAGCGATTTTAATTGTTTCTCTATCCCTCTGTCGTCTATTTCGATATCTACCATTTTGTCATCTGTACGACAATCTAGAGAAGGAACTACAGTGCAGTCTTCCTCTGTGAAACAGCTTTGGAAAAAGACATTTAGTATTTCGGCCTTTAGTCTGTCATCCTCTGTTTCAGTACCATTTTGGTCACAGAGTGTCTGGACATTTTGTTTTGATCCACCTACCGCTTTGACATAAGACCAAAATTTCTTAGGATTTTCTGCCAAGTCAGTACATAGAACTTTACTTTCGAATTCATTGAACGCCTCTCGCATAGCCCTCCTCACACTACATTTCACTTCGCGCAATTTTTGTTTGTCTGCAAGGCTTTGGCGATGTTTATATGTGCTGTGAAGTTCCCTTTGCTTCCGCAGCAGTTTTCTAACTTGGTTGTTGTACCACGGTGGCTCTTTTCCATCTCTTACGATCTTGCTTGGCACATACTCATCTATCGCATATTGTACGATGGTTTTGAACTTTGTCCACTGATCCTCAACACTATCTGTACTTGAGACAAAACTTTTGTGTTCAGCTGTCAGGTACTCTGTAATCTGCTTTTTGTCACTTTTGCTAAACAGAAAAATCTTCCTACCTTTTTTAATATTTCTATTTACGGCTGAAATCATCGCTGATTCCCTGTTCTGCGTTAACTGTTTCAAATAGTTCGGGTTGTCTGTCACCAGAAGGTCTAATATGTTATCACCACGAGTCGGTTCTCTGTTTAACTGCTCCAGGTAGTTTTCAGATAAAGCATTTAAAAAAATTTCACTGGATTCTTTGTCCCTGCCACCCGTTATGAACGTTTGAGTCTCCCAGTCTATATCCGGAAAATTAAAATCTCCACCTAGAACTATAACATGGTGGGGAAATCTACTCGAAATATTTTCCAAATTATCCTTCAGCTCCTCAGCCACAACAGCTGCTGAGCCAGGGGGCCTATAGAGACATCCAATTACCATGTCTGAGCCTGCTTTAACCGTGACCTTCACCCAAATCACTTCACATTTCGGATCTCCGTCAATTTCCTTCGATACTATTGCACTTCTTATCGCTATAAACACGCCTCCCCCTTCGCTGTCCAGCCTGTCTCTGCGGTATACATTCCAATCTGAGTTTAGGATTTCATTACTGTTTACGTCTGGTTTCAGCCAACTTTCTGTCCCTAGTACTATATGGGCGTTGTGGCCTTTTATTAATGAGAGCAGTTCTGGGACCTTTCTATAGACGCTCCTGCAGTTTACTATTAGCACATTAATATTGTTATTCCCTGTTGCATTTAGCCTACTCCTACCTTGCCGCGTCTCAGGAGGCGTCTTGTCGGGCCTAGGGAGGGAATTCTCTAACCTAAAAAACCCCCATGTGCACTCCAAACGTACTCCGCTACCCTTGTAGCCGCTTCCGGCGTGTAGTGCACGCCTGACCTATTCAGGGGGACCCTACATTTCTCCACCCGCTAGCGGAGGTCGAGAAATTTGCACCCCAGATCTCCGCAGAATCGTCTGAGCCTCTGGTTTAAGCCTTCCACTCGGCTCCAAACCAGAGGACCGCGATCGGTTCTGGGAACGATACTACAAATATTTAGCTCTGATTCCACCCCGCGAGCGAGGCTTTCCGCCTGTTCGAACTGAGGATGACCTCTGAACCCAGACGGCAGGAGTCATTGGTGCCGACATGAGCAACAATTTGCAGTCGGGTGCACCCAGTGCTCTCTATCGCCGCCGGCAGGGCCTCCTCCACATCTCGGATGAGACCCCCCGGCAAGCAGACAGAGTGAACAGTGGCCTTCTTCCCCGACCTTTCCGCTATTTTCCTAAGGGGCTCCATCACCCGCCTAACGTTGGAGCTCCCAATAACTAATAAACCCCTCCCCCCGTGTGCCTGCTCGGACCTTGCTGAAGGAGCGGCCACATGTCCACTCACAGGCAGAGCGGGCGATGCCACACGGCCAGCCTCCACATTTACCCTCCGGCTCGTGCGCTGCGAACGCCGCTGAACCCGCCACTCCCCTTGGGGAGAGGGTGGCCCAACCGCACCCGGTACCCGCGAAGATGTCTCGACAGCAGGGGCAGTGAGTGAAGCATGTAAACCCTGGGGTGTACCAAGCGACGCACCAGACTCCCCACTGCCGCTACACTCCGAGGCAGCAGCCTGAAGACGGCTGACGGTGGCCATCAACACGCTCAGCTGTTCGCGAACAGTGGCCAGCTCCTCCTGCGTCCGTACACAGCAGTCACACATCCTATCCATCCTAAGGAATCAATTTACTGTAGAGAGTTAATCAACGTTTAACTAGACTGCTAATTCACTAAAGGCGGCTGATTGTTGACTAAACTGTGATTGCTAGCCACTTCTTGTAGAAAACAATGAAAATAGCACTACCTGTCTGTGGACTGTATTGAAAACAAACACTAGTACTACTGGTACTATGGCTGACTAAGAGGACTCTCTCTGACTGTTCAAAACAAACACGAAATCAATGGAACACTATTACTAGCACTCGACAATTAAAGCTTCCTAAAAGCAAAAACACACGGTAGAAGAAGTGACAAGTAAGAAAAATACACTTAATACTTAAATTAAGGTAGCTCGCTGCACAGCAGACGTGAAGCAGACGGCAGTTACGACGACACTGACACTACTGGCACTATGGCTAATTAAAGGGACTCTCTCTGACTGTATTCAAAACAAACACGAAATCTACGGAACACTATTACTAGCACTCGACAATTAAAGCTTCCTAAAAGCAAAAACACACGGAAGAAGAAGTGACAAGTAAGAAAAATACACTTAATACTTAAATTAAGGTAGCTCGCTGCACAGCAGACGTGAAGCAGACGGCAGTTACGACGACACTGACACTACTGGCACTATGCTGACTAAAGGGACTCTCTCTGACTGTATTCAAAACAAACACGAAATCTATGGAACACTATTACTAGCACTCGACAGTTAAAGCTTCCTAAAAGCAAAAACACACGGAAGAAGAAGTGACAAGTAAGAAAAATACAGTTAATACTTAAATTAAGGTAGCTCGCTGCACAGCAGACGTGAAGCAGACGGCAGTTACGACGACACTGACACTACTCCTGAAACTCCTGTCTGACTGGACAAGGGGATTGCGTCCTTCCACATCCTTCATACCTACAAATCTTTGATCCATCTCATAATTTGTTACACCATTGTTGCCTGGATCTCCACCACCTCTTGAATTGCATAAAGCCCTCCAAATCCTTGAATGTACTCTGCCTAACTTTCCATATCTGTCTCCCATCCTCCATGAGGAGCCTCTACAACTTCATCCCCTTCCCACACCCCCATCATTTCCTTCACTGCATCTGTATCCTCTACACCAACTGCTGCCTTGATCCCACTCACTCCCTAGTATCTCTTTTCCTTTCCACTCACCACCTGCTGGTGCACCTTTAATGATGTGTCCCATCTTGTCTCAATCTCCACGTCCTCCAACTTCTCTCCGAAAGGAACTTCCAACTTTCCCCATCCTTGATGAGTGCTTCACCCAATATTTATCCTTCCTCCCAACACTGACCCTCCTCTTCTTCTCCCCATCTCCCCAGGGCTCTTTCTCCTCCCTCTCCCCCTCTACTGTTTCCTCTACCCCTATGTTTCTCACATCTTCTTTGCCAGTCCTTGCACTGTGTCCTTGGCTGCTCCCTCCCCAACCTCACTATCTCCTGCTACCGGATGGCCTCTCTACCCCTTCCTGCCCCCACTCCTCCTCCAATCTCCCTTCCTTCTATCTTCTTCCCTCCTCTCTGACGTCCTCTCCCATGGCAGGTTCTTCCAGTTTTAATCTAGTTACTTTGTCGTGTTTTGGTGCTCGTCGTGTATGTAACGTAAGTTCAGTGTGTGTTCAGTGTCGTCATCCCATGTGGCTCTCGTTACTGCGACCACCGTTTTCAGTTGTGGTCTTCGTGCCGCCAGTGTTTATGTACTGCGTCCTTCATCGAGTATCATTTTAATTATATGTGAATTTTATGTAAAGTGCCTCGTGAAATTACCCCTTTTTTTCTTTGCAGATTTTAACTCCCATTTTTTCCTCTTTTCATGTATAAACTCCATCTTCTATGTATGTAACGTTTTATTTTATACGGTCCATTGGCTGAAGAGCGGCGATCTATGCCGCTGCCAGCCCGCCTCTGCCCACATGTATCAGGGGTATGAATGAAAATAATGCAAAAAAAACTTGCAATCTACAGTGGCGGACACTTACCTGAAGATGGCTGGACGGTTTCCAGCTGAAACATTGTGGCAAGAAGTCAACATGATCCGGCTGCAATTCCGAAACCTCACAGAATATTCAGTACGTCGGGTAAACTTCAAGATATTTCTAATTGTTGTGAGTTACTCGTGTTTGTCCGGTTTTAAGGTGACGACCCCATAGTAAAAGAAGAATTGTTGATTTTGCGGGAGCTGGAAAAGATATCAAAAGCTATGGACGGCACTAAAATAATATGTGCAATGTTTTGAGAAACATAACTTTATTTGGGAAAATAATGCCTTAATAATGCAATGCAATTCGCTATAAATGAGGTAAATTTTATGAAAAGCAGCGGTTGAAATACACATGTTCTTTAAAAAACTGTGCACTGATATGGACTCCGCCCATGTTACCCTTCTCTCTCACACAGAAGTTTAAAATGAATTTCTATTACTTCCGCCAATGATCACAAAAATTTCAGTCCTTAGACTACCAGTTTCAGTGAGCAATGACCATCTTCAGATGTGCAGCTAAACTTGGGGAAACGCAATACAACTAGTGAGCAGATTATGCTGTGAACAATAAAATATGTCACAATGAAAAATTATTACTTTCATGGACATGAAAACATGCGCTTGAAATATGATGAGGCATATTTATAACTTCTCCTAAACCAATAAAGCCATAAAGGCATCGTCACAAAATGCACACAAAATCAGCATAACATCGTCGCATATATTTAAAATGTGATGTAAATTAGGCCACAGTTCTAGCAAAGTCATACTTTCACTATCGCCGCTGGTCATAACAAAGTGCAAAACAGTATCCACAACATATGTTTGTGCCGTAAACTCGTTACATGTCACTACTTTAAGTCTACACATATTCGTCAGTTATAAAATTGTACAGTATGCAATAAATGTAGAGTACAATGTGTAAAATCTATAGTGTGCTTGCCAAATGTGTAAGTTATTGCAGTGATAAAGTATAATAATTAAAAACATCAATCAAATTAAATTTTAAAAATTGTTGAAAGGAAAGTTTAAGTGATAATATATGAATTTGGCAAGCTCTCGTGATCATTTCATATAAAAATAATAACTTACACAAGAACAAGCTTGCCAAGGAAAGAAGTGAAAAAGGATGAAAACAAAAGGCTACAGTAAATATTCAGCGAGATCTGTTGGCATAGCCGCCAGAATACACCATAGGCGAGAAGTACGCGGAACTTACAAGTCAGAGCCCTCACGTACCCTGCGACACCCATTCCAAGAAAAGTAATATAAAAATTTTTTAACAGTCACTTAATAGGATTATCTCATTAATAAAATGTAGTACATAAACAGGAAGGGAGAATCAATCGTGAGATTTAAACGAAAAGCGTAAGAAAATGGAACAAATACATGTTGCACTCTATACTATGTAACGACAGGGCAAGATACACATATGAGAGGCATTAAATCATTTTTTTTATTATAATCGTCTTGGAACGGGCTGTCGCAGGGTACATGAGGTCCTCTGACGTTAAAGTTCCTCCGACTTCTTGCCTATGCCTCATTCTGGCTGCTTTGTCATCAGATCTTTCTGAGTACTCACTTTAGTCTTTTGTTTTCATCCTTTTTCGTTTCTTTCCTTAGTGATTCTATCAACTTTATGGTGTTTAATTAGTATCATAAGATTACTCTTTTGTATGTTATTATTTTTATCTAAGATGACCGTAAGAGCATCTCAAATTCATATATTATCACTTAATCATTTCCTTTCAACAATTTTAAATTTAACTTTATTCGTGTTTTTCATTATTAGACTTCATCACTATAATAACCTATACATTTGGAAAGCCCACTATAGATTTTACGTATTGTACTCTTCACTTATTACATACCGTAAAACTTTTATAATTGACGAAGAGGTGTAGACTTACAGTAGTGACTTAACGAACTTAAGGCACAAACATATGTTGTGGATACTGTATTGCAGTTTGTTATGACCAGTAATGAGAGAGAAAGTATGACTGCACAATGGTGGCCTAGATTACATCACATTTTAAGTATTTGTGATGATGTCCTCCTCATTTTGTGTGTATTTTGTGACGATGCCACAATGAGTTTATCATTTTAGGGCAGGTATACCTCGTCACACTTGAAGCACATGTTTTCAAGTCAATGAAAGTAATGATTTTCGTTATGGCATATTTTATTGTTCTACGATGTAATCTGTTCACTAGTTGTATTGCACTTCCCATGTTTTGCTGAAGATTTGAAGATGGTTATTGCTGACTGAAATCGGTAGTCTAAGGACCGAAAGTGTTGTGATCATTGGCGGAAATAAAAGGAATTCATTCCACACTACCTCGATCACTGGTTTAATCCGCGAACACGTCGCAACTTGTGACACAGAAGTTTGTTGGCTGGGTAAGGTGCTGGAAAGATTGTAAGAACTCAGAGGAAGGATTAAGTTGTGTCTAGGTGACAAAGAAAATGAAAGTCTTACTAGAGCAGTTTTCTGATCTGACATTGAAATGCATTTAGCTTATCTTGTGGATATTTTCACACACTTGAATAAGTCGAACTTGCAATTGCAACGTTCTGTAAACAGACTTTCGGAGACATTGCAAATATATATTTACCTTTGAAGATAAACTTCGTGTCGTTATTTGTAAACTTCAGTTACATATAGGTAAAATAGGCGAAAACAATTATTCTATGTTCGCGACATTGAAAGTATTCGATGATGACAAAAAGTATGACACGATTAGAAAACAAGAACTATCTGCAAATGTGGCTGATGAATTCAGTCATTACTTAACAGGACACAATAAAACAGAAGCGAACAAAGTCTTATTCGCAAGCCTCTTAGCACAGAAATAAAATCTAGGAAGAGCTCATTGAATTCCAAAACGATAGAAAGAGCAAGGACGCAGTTGAATCCGATTCTCTTGAGAATGTTCAAATGTGTGTGAAATCTTATGGGACTTAACTGCCAAGGTCATCAGTCCCTAAGTTTACACGCTACTTAACCTAAATTATCCTAAGGACAAACACATACACCCATGCCCGAGGGAGGACTCGAACCTCCGCCGGGACCAGCTGCACAGTCCATGAATGCAGCGCCTTTAGACCGCTCGGCTAATCCTGCGCGGCTCTCTTGAGGAATTTTGGTGTAAAGAGGCAAAGTCATACATTAAAATTCGAGAAATCGCCTTGCGGTATCGTGTGTTTTCTACGCAACTTATTTGTAGGAACAGGGGCTTTTCTGTTTTTCCCGTAATTAAAAGCAAGTCGAGGAATCGATTTAACATAAGTGATAACAAGCGTGTAGATTTGAGCTCTAATATTAGCTCCAAGGATTACTGAATGTGTACCCTAGACGCAATCTTAAGAAACGTACTGACGAAAAGCAAATTTAATTTTCTGCTAAAAATATTATGTTTTATATTATAATAGCAGTGTTAATGCTTGTCACTTTGAGTTTAACGAATATGTTAAAAGTTTTGATTAAAGTTTACTTTTAGATTTAGTTTATTTTTCTTGAACCTTGAGGTCCCTAGTAACAACAAAGAAATCAAAGTGGTCCTTTGTGAAAAAAAGGTTGAGAACCATTGCTATAGGTGGTACGCAGTTGTCCAAGTTTTCATAAAAGACTGATCAGTGAGCCTTTTTGAAATTGCGTAGAGTCCTAGGAAAGGACTAGGTGATTCTAGTTACGTGAAAAATTGTTTAGGATCTTCCACGATATTTGGACACGTCAGTTGATGGAAAATATACGTCAGGATTTTGATGTTACCGAGGCGCCCGTTCGGAATATATTCGAGACCTTGACTTCAAACACAGGCTGGACGTTATGGTCTTTCATTGTGTCGATATTTCCAAAGAGCCTAGTGGCTATTGAATTCTGCTAGTTACATTGTCGGGTGTGTATAGGATATTATTGTCAGTGGTTGACTGTCATTGACAACTATACTTTCAACAACTCTGACAAGAATTCTGTGACAAGAATTCTGTGTGTGCGTTTTCTATATTACAGCGACTGTGTGTTGCCACCACACAAACCTAGCCGTATGTGGCACCCAGTAGGCTGAATCTAGATGTTATATCTTCCGGAATTTTCCATAAAGTTTACTAGAACGCAACTTAGTTGATGTTGATGTTGTCATTCATTCTTGTGGATCTTGACGTCCTGCAGGATATTAAGAATGTCTCCTATTTCATATTGTTCAATTTTAATTTGAGAACCAGTTTGCATAACTTGATGCTACTTAGTGGAAGTGTTTCAGACATCCTTTAAAAGCATGGAGTGGGCAGTTCTCGACAGTATGTTTTTTAGTCTGTTTCTCCGCATGACTATATAATGCATCACTTTCATAATAGCCCCAGATCTTGAAGGTGTTGCCACATCTCCGTTGTACCATTCGGATATGGTTCAGTCCGGACCAGTTGCGACGGGGAAGGTCGAACCTGACAACGTTCGTCTTCGGGTTTTGAATTAGGTAGCATTTATGAGAGTCGAAGATCGACGAAACAAAGCTTGCGATACTTCATGCATTAAGCTTTGGAAAGCACTATTTACAACTAAATTCTTGTAGGAAGCATCTGCTTAAGCATTTGTATCTTTGGCAGCTTTTTCTTTCCTTCTGAGATCCGGAGGAGCAATATTGACTTCAACAGATAACATCTGAATGCCAGTGGATCTGCCTGTGCTGTTAATGGCTCTCAGACGCATATCTTTGTTGTATGAAGACTGGTTTACCATGCAGGGGCACGATATTCAGCGGCTGAATACACAACTGAAACTGCAGAA
The DNA here is from genome assembly GCF_021461385.2 of Schistocerca piceifrons. Taxonomy (NCBI): domain Eukaryota; kingdom Metazoa; phylum Arthropoda; class Insecta; order Orthoptera; family Acrididae; genus Schistocerca; species Schistocerca piceifrons. Next base: position 409,403,571 of record NC_060143.1, on the reverse strand, counting down.
TCGTGTAGCGTATATGTATTTGCTCCCCAGTTGTTTCAGGCTATGTTGTGGAGTAGATTTGCTATTCAGTCGAGCTTTTTTGAAGGGCTCGTGCAGTTGCAGTGTCCGATCGAAGGTGGCACTTCTAGTAATGCCTTCTGTATTCATCCGACTTATATTCAGACCGACCGCAGACTTCTGCTTGTTTGGTCCGTAGAATACGTCCCTTCGTTTATTCATTGTCTTTAGAATCTCGATGTGTCAACTCAGGCTTCTCCAGGCCGCGGTTCGGCGAGCACGAGCGCTCGCGCCCGCTCACGATTCGGGTAGTGAGCGCTCGCCGTAAAATGAGGCGAGCAGGGTTCATTGCTTAGAGCAAGAGAAGTGCAAATTGTGGGGAGGAATTAACATGTTTAAGGTTCCCCGTAGCCTCAGATACAAGCGTATGTAATAAAGGCGCAGTGTTTACAGTGGAGAGTAACTTAGTATAAATCGATGAAAAGTACCATGATGGCCAGGTTAAAACAAAGGTCAGGCACTTCAAGATCAATTTACGTCAGCGCAGGATGCAGCTGCATTTACAACTTATAGATCTACAACGTGACAGCAGTTGTTTGATACATACCATAATACACTACTGGCCATTAAAATTGCTACACCACGAAGATGACGTGCTACAGGCTCGAAATTTAACCGACAGGAAGAAGATGCTGTGATATGCAAATGATTATCTTTTCAGAGCATTCACACAAGGTTGGCGCCGGTGGCGACACCTACAACGTGCTGACATGAGGAAAGTTTCCAACTGATTTCTCATACACAAACAGCAGTTGACCGGCGTTGCCTGGTGAAAGGCTGTTGTGATGCCTCGTGTAAGGAGGATAAATGCGTACCATAACGTTTCCGACTTTGATAAAGGTCGGATTGTAGCCTATCGCGATTGCGGTTTATCGTACCGCGACATTGCTGCTCGCGTCGGTCGAGAACCAATGACTGTTAGCAGAACGTGGTATCGGTGGGTTCAGTAGGGTAATACGGAACACCGTGGAGGATCCCAGCGGCCTCGTATCACTAGCAGTCGAAATGACAGGCATCATATCCGCATGGCTGTAACGCATGCTGCAGCCACGTCTCGATCCCTGAGTCAACAGATGGGGACGTTTGCAAGACAACAACCATCTGCACGAACAGTTCGACGAAGTTTGCAGCAGCCTAGACTGTCAGCTCGGAGACCATAGCTGCGGTTGCCCTTGACGCTGCATCACAGACAGGAGCCCCTGCGATGGTGTACTCAACGACGAACCTGGGTGCACGAATGGCAAAACGTCATTTTTTTGGATGAATCAAGGTTCTGTTTACAGCATCATGATTGTCGCATCCGTGTTTGGCGACATTGCGGTGAACGCACATTGGAAGTGCGTATTCGTCATCGCCATACTGGCGTATCACCCGGCGTGATGGTATGGGGTGCCACTGGTTACACGTCTCGGTCACCTCTTGTTCGCATTGACGGCACTTGAACAGTGGACGTTACATTTCAGATGTGTTACGACCCGTGGCTCTACCCTTCATTTGATCCCCGCGAAACCATACACTTCACCAGGATAATGTAGGACCGCATGTTGCAGGTCCTGTGCAAGCCTTCCTGGATACAGAAAATGTTCGACTGCTGCCCTGGCCAGCACATTCTCCAGATCTCTCACCAACTGAAAACGTCTGGTCAATGGTGACCGAGCAACTGGCTCGTCACAATACGCCAGTCACTACTCTTCATGAACTGTGGTATCGTGTTGAAGCTGCATGGGCAGCTGTACCTGTACGCGGCATCCAAGCTCCGTTTGACTGAATGCCCAGGCGTATCAAGGCCGTTATTACGGCCAGAGTTGGTTGTTCTGGGTACAGATTTCTCAGGATCTATGCACCCAAATTGCGTGAAAATGTAATCACATATCAGTTGTAGTATGATATATTTGTCCAATGAATACCCATTTATCATCTGCATTTCTTCTTGGTGTAGCAATTTTAATGGCCAGTAGTGTAAAATAAGTTTCACGCACTCGTATAAAATTTTTTGTTGGCATAAAGTCCATGACGGCAGAAGTTGGTAGCTACTACGATTATGTCGATTTTTGGGCCTACATACTTGTACGACAACTTTTTATCGCAATGAAGAAAAGGTCACTGACAGATTTCAGCTTAAAAGCTTATCTTCGAATAAGCAGTGCTCAGAAAACAAAATAAGTAGTATTCATTAACATCTAATGTTTTTATATTAAACTTCTGAATGAAATAGTCACGAGTTCCCGCGACGTCGCCCGGTTGCAGTCCTGTAAGTTATTTGAACGTCGTATACGCCGGGAGCAACACACGTCTCTCGCAGACAACCGTCTTTCGTGCCGAGCTACGTTATCCCGATTCCTCCCTCCGCTCCCTTCCGTCCACCTTGCCACACCACTACGTGCTGCCAGCCGGACCGTTGCTCACTGCTGTGGCTTGAGCGCGAGCCATCTCGCAGGAGTAGGTCGGTAAGTCGGTAAACAGGACTGTGTTAGGTGACAGATCAAAGAATACTGTGCCACCGGTAGTTACGTCACTCGGTTAGCACAACTCTGGGGATAACGTCTACGGTACTCAATGAACGTAGTTGCAAGGGCAACAGTCTGGATGATTGACTGATCTGGCCTTGTAACAATAACCAAAACGGCCTTGCTGTGCTGGTACTGCGAACGGCTGAAAGCAAGGGGAAACTACAGCCGTAATTTTTCCCGAGGGCATGTAGCTTTACTGTATGATTACATGATGATGGCGTCCTCTTGGGTAAAATATTCCGGAGGTAAAATAGTCCCCCATTCGGATCTCCGGGCGGGGACTACTCAAGAGGATGTCGTTATCAGGAGAAAGAAAACTGGCGTTCTACGGATCGGAGAGTGGAATGTCAGATCCCTTAATCGGGCAGGTAGGTTAGAAAATTTAAAAAGGGAAATGGATAGGTTGAAGTTAGATATAGTGGGAATTAGTGAAGTTCGGTGGCAGGAGGAACAAGACTTCTGGTCAGGTGACTACAGGGTTATAAACACAAAATCAAATAGGGGTAATGCAGGAGTAGGTTTAATAATGAATAGGAAAATAGGAATGCGGGTAAGCTACTACAAACAGCATAGTGAACGCATTATTGTGGCCAAGATAGATACGAAGCCCACGCCTACTACAGTAGTACAAGTTTATATGCCAACTAGCTAAGCAGATGACGAAGAAATTGAAGAAATGTATGATGAAATAAAAGAAATTATTCAGATTGTGAAGGGAGACGAAAATTTAATAGTCATGGGTGACTGGAATTCGAGTGTAGGAAAAGGGAGAGAAGGAAACATAGTAGGTGAATATGGATTGGGGGACAGAAATGAAAGAGGAAGCCGCCTGGTCGAATTTTGCACAGAGCACAACATAATCATAACTAACACTTGGTTTAAGAATCATGAAAGAAGGTTGTATACATGGAAGAACCCTGGAGATACTAAAAGGTATCAGATAGATTATATAATGGTAAGACAGAGATTTAGGAACCAGGTTTTAAATTGTAAGACATTTCCAGGGGCAGATGTGGACTCTGACCACAATCTATTGGTTATGACCTGTAGATTAAAACTGAAGAAACTGCAAAAAGGTGGGAATTTAAGGAGATGGGACCTGGATAAACTAAAAGAACCAGAGGTTGTACAGAGATTCAGGGAGAGCATAAGGGAGCAATTGACAGGAATGGGGGAAATAAATACAGTAGAAGAAGAATGGGTAGCTTTGAGGGATGAAGTAGTGAAGGCAGCAGAGGATCAAGTAGGTAAAAAGACGAGGGCTAGTAGAAATCCTTGGGTAACAGAAGAAATATTGAATTTAATTGATGAAAGGAGAAAATATAAAAATGCAGTAAGTGAAACAGGCAAAAAGGAATACAAACGTCTCAAAAATGAGATCGTCAGGAAGTGCAAAATGGCTAAGCAGGGATGGCTAGAGGACAAATGTAAGGATGTAGAGGCCTATCTCACTAGGGGTAAGATAGATACCGCCTACAGGAAAATTAAAGAGACCTTTGGAGATAAGAGAACGACTTGTATGAATATCAAGAGTTCAGATGGAAACCCAGTTCTAAGCAAAGAAGGGAAAGCAGAAAGGTGGAAGGAGTATACAGAGGGTCTATACAAGGGCGATGTACTTGACCACAATATTATGGAAATGGAAGAGGATGTAGATGAAGATGAAATGGGAGATATGATACTGCGTGAAGAGTTTGACAGAGCACTGAAAGACCTGAGTCGAAACAAGGCCCCCGGAGTAGACAATATTCCATTGGAACTACTGACGGCCGTGGGAGAGCCAGTCCTGACAAAACTCTACCATCTGGTGAGCAAGATGTATGAAACAGGCGAAATACCCTCAGACTTCAAGAAGAATATAATAATTCCAATCCCAAAGAAAGCAGGTGTTGACAGATGTGAAAATTACCGAACTATCAGCTTAATAAGTCACAGCTGCAAAATACTAACACGAATTCTTTACAGACGAATGGAAAAACTAGTAGAAGCCAACCTCGGGGAAGATCAGTTTGGATTCCGTAGAAACACTGGAACACGTGAGGCAATACTGACCTTACGACTTATTTTAGAAGAAAGATTAAGGAAAGGAAAACCTACGTTTCTAGCATTTGTAGACTTAGAGAAAGCTTTTGACAATGTTGACTGGAATACTCTCTTTCAAATTCTAAAGGTGGCAGGGGTAAAATACAGGAAGCGAAAAGCTATTTACAATTTGTACAGAAACCAGATGGCAGTTATAAGAGTCGAGGGACATGAAAGGGAAGCAGTGGTTGGGAAGGGAGTAAGACAGGGTTGTAGCCTCTCCCCGATGTTGTTCAATCTGTATATTGAGCAAGCAGTAAAGGAAACAAAAGAAATATTCGGAGTAGGTATTAAAATTCATGGAGAAGAAATAAAAACTTTGAGATTCGCCGATGACATTGTAATTCTGTCAGAGACAGCAAAGGACTTGGAAGAGCAGTTGAATGGAATGGACAGTGTCTTGAAAGGAGGATATAAGATGAACATCAACAAAAGCAAAACAAGGATAATGGAATGTAGTCTAATTAAGTCGGGTGATGCTGAGGGAATTAGATTAGGAAATGAGGCACTTAAAGTAGTAAAGGAGTTTTGCTATTTGGGGAGCAAAATAACTGATGATGGTCGAAGTAGAGGGGATATAATATGTAGGCTGGCAATGGCAAGGAAAGCGTTTCTGAAGAAGAGAAATTTGTTAACATCCAGTATTGATTTAAGTGTCAGGAAGTCATTTCTGAAAGTATTCGTATGGAGTGTAGCCATGTATGGAAGTGAAACATGGACGATAAATAGTTTGGACAAGAAGAGAATAGAAGCTTTCGAAATGTGGTGCTACAGAAGAATGCTGAAGATTAGATGGGTAGATCACATAACTAATGAGGAAGTATTGAATAGGATTGGGGAGAAGAGAAGTTTGTGGCACAACTTGACCAGAAGAAGGGATCGGTTGGTAGGACATGTTCTGAGGCATCAAGGGATCACCAATTTAGTACTGGAGGGCAGCGTGGAGGGTAAAAATCGTAGAGGGAGGCCAAGAGATGAATACACTAAGCAGATTCTGAAGGATGTAGGTTGCAGTAGGTACTGGGAGATGAAAAAGCTTGCACAGGATAGAGTAGCATGGAGAGCTGCATCAAACCAGTCTCAGGACTGAAGACCACAACAACAACAACTCAATGAACGTATTACCATCCCACAAACGGGCAGAAAATGTTCCTAGTTGCGCTTAAGTGTCTCTCCTTTTTAGAAGGCACATTTTTTTAAAAAAAAGGAAGAGTATGCTGAGATAGCTGTGACGCACGTGTGCAAGTGTTAGAAGAAAGAGCAGGGGAAGCGGTCCCCTGATGGCCGGCCGCGTGTCCATTAAGCCTGCGTGCGGTCGGGGGCAGGGGCGGCTACCTGTGGGCCTCGTGTGTGGCCCTCGGCGTGCTGGGCCCGTCAAAGAGCGTCGCGTGCGTCCACGGCCGCCGGCCGCCGACCGCCCCCGCAGTGCATTCCTCCCGGGCCGCACTAAATTCCCTCCGCGGGCGGCAGATGCTATCTGCACAGGGCCGGCGCGGCCACCGCCTGTCGTTTAGGGATACTTTAATCCGAGCTGGAAAAATATATAGCGAGTGATCTACTCGGAATTCCACAGACAAATTAACGCGGCGCATTAACACATTTCCTTATGTGTCTATCTGTTCTCATTTTCTTCTCTCCACTTTCCCGAATGGCCATTTGTTTCACAATCGTTTCCTCCTTGCGTAGGGGATGCCTATCTCGTTTAAAGTTTTCCGTAGCTTTGGACGACTTAATAAACCTCAAAAGAAATGTAGATATACCACTGCATTTGAAGCATCGGAGTACGAAATTCTGCGTACACTTTTCATAACTTCTTGAACTGCAATATAATGGCGAATGCCGGGTGAGGCTTTGAATAATTAAATAACTTGTTGCCTGTAACCTAGATAGTTATTAAATTGCAAATAAGATCGAACATCGGCATCTTGCTTTCAAAAAGAACTTGGATTAAGAGAAACGGAGAACGGAATACGAGAAACAGTCATTATCCACGGTGCCGTCACATTAACGCGACCACCGCCTACTTTCGACGTAAATGTACAATAAGCACTCACAGACGGCAGGTGGTAGCACTGCCTGTAGAGGGTATATAAAGAGTGTTGGGAGGGCACTGAAAACAGTGCATTTGTTGTCGTAATTCAGAAACCTGACTTCCAAAAGGGCATGTCATTGGCTTTCAGGACAAGGGTGGAAGCATTTCCGAAACGCCTAAGTTGTAAACTGTCTGCGTGCCGTCCTGGGTAACAAATATTGTGTATGGCAAATTCCAAATGCGACGCCATGGCATCTTTGGTGCACCACGGGCCATAGGTGAAAGGTTCAAAATGGTTCAAATTGCTCTGAGCACTATGGGACGTAACATCTCAGGTCATCAGTCCCCTAGAACTTAGAACTACTTAAACCTAACTAACCTAAGGACATCACATACATCCATGCTCGAGGCAGGATTCGAACCTGTGACCGTAGCGGTCGCGCGGTTCCAGGCTGTAGTGCCTAGAACCGCTCGGACACCCTGGCCGCCGTAGGAGGAGGGTTGAACGATGTCTGCAGAGATGTGTGTGGGCGAGCAGAAATGCAACTGTTGAGCAGCTGACAGTCGAGATGAACCAAGGGTCTACCGACGGCTGTTCAGCGAACGTTGCTGCGTATGGGCCTCCACAACAAGCGGCTGGTTCATGCATCCATGCTGGTTGCTGTTCATTGGCGGCGAAGGCTGGGATTTGCTCACCATTAGCGCAACTGGACGTTCACTGAATGGTGACGGGTCGTATTTCAGACGAATCATATTTCATGAGCCATCAGATAGGCAGCCGTTGACGTGTACGGCGTGAAACGGTGATACTAAACACCCTGCAACAATTGTTGGCGTTACTTTCATCCCATGCCGGGGGAGGGAGCGTCATGATCTGGGAAATGTCTTCATGACATTCTCTTGGTGATCTCGTCATTCCGAAATATACAATTGTTGGCGTTACTTCAATCCCATGCCAGAGGAGGGAGCGTCATGGTTTGGGGAATATGTTCGTGGCATTCTCTTGGTGGTCTCGTCATTCTGAAATATACAGTGGAGCAACACAAGTATGCATATATCCTTAGGGACCATGTGGACTCCCTACATTCAGTTGGTTTTTCCTTAGCACGATGGCATCTACCAGCCGGGCAATGCAGTGTTTCACACAGCTCGCAGTGTACGTGCGTGTTTCGAAGAGCACCAGGATGAATTTACCTTACCTCTCTGGCCACCAAACAAACGAGAGTTAAATCCATTCGAGGATCTTTGGGTCAACCACGACTGGAATGTCCGCGCCATGGATGCTCAACCGAGAAACCTAGCCACAGCACTAGAGGCGGCACGGCTCGACACCCCTCTCAGTACCTTCTAGAACCTCACTTACGCGCTTCCTGCACATCTCACGGCGGTCTGTGCTGGCAGTTATTGAGCTATATGAAATAAAATCGTCGTAACTTCTGAACGTTTTGCCTTAGGCCGCCTGCACTGACAATTATTGAACTATATTAAATAAAATCGTCGTAACTTCTGAAAGATTTGCCTTAGGACGTTCAAACTGCACGGTTGGCCGCGGGGCATGATGGAAATTAGTATGCGCATGTATTGTTTGGTTTAGCGAAGACGCCCACTTTCATTTGTATGGGTTCATCAACAAGCGAAGTTGGAGTATTTGTGGGACTGACAATCCGTATTTCGAGATCGAGAAGTCTCTTCACCCTCAACGGGACATTGTCTGGTGTGCAATGTCCAGTCACGGAATAATGGGTGCGATATTCCTTGATGGCACGGTGACAACCGAACGATACGTCAAGTTTTAGAAGATGGTTTCATTATCCAAAGTGACACTAATGTCGACAAGATGTGGTTGAAGCAAGACGGAACTCGACCCCATGAAGCAGGAGAGTGTTTGATGTCGTGGAGGAACACTCTGGGAACTGCATCCTAGCTGTGTGGTATCCAGAGGCCATTGACAACGGCCTCGATTGGCCGTCATATTCTCCGGATCTGATCACATGCGACTCCTTTCCATGGGGCTATATTATAGACAAGATGTACAGAAATAAATTCAAAACCTTTTCTGAGCTGAAAGCAGCCGTTCAGGAGGTTATCAACAGCATAGATACTCCGACATTTCAGCGGATCGTGCAGAATTTCGCTAATCGTCTGCACCACGTCATCGCCAATGATGGCAGGCATACCGAACATCACATAACCTAAATCCGAATAGCTGAAGGGACGTATACATGTTGAATAAAGTGTGTGCACCGTGTAGTTTGTAACTAATTTAATTTTATATATATAATGGTGCAGTATCTGCAGAAATAAACTGACTGAAACAAAAGACAACATGCGACACTACATTTCATAACGCACGTGAGGTAGCTCATGGTCGTTTTTGTACTACAGGATTTCAGCGATATGGAAATGAAAGATAGAGCCACTGATCGCGAAAACGTAAGCGAGCAAGTAAATTATTATTTATTGTGTTTTCAGGGGATATCTTATGTAGTAAGAGATATTTACAGATCAAATAAAAACAGTAGATGGGCCCTATAGGTAATATACAAAGATTTTTTAGTTAAATTCGCTTTTTAATTAGTAACCTCTCTGTTTTGCTATTCTTAATGAAAAATTTCGAAAAGGATTGCTAATAGGTCAGTCTTGCGATTATATTCGTTACGCAACAAAGCAAGAAATCTGTTTTCTAAAGAGTAATTGCAGATCGTTTTTGACACCTCCACAGTGTACGAAAATTGATTACTGGTAATAGACTTTGTTGGTGTTAAATATTTCCGACGAAAAAATTTCGACCGAAAAATTCGACTGAAAATTGTATCACTACCTGTAAAAACCATTGAATACTGTTCTTCAAAATGCGCCACACTTGACCCTCCGATAAAGTTCATAGAGTTATTTTGCAGCACTGATACAGCATTCAGTCAGTAGTTACAGGAACAACCATTTCTCTAAATGTTGAACCTAGCAACCGCGTTAACATATTTACGTTTTTAGATTTTGATGATCTTCAAAAAATGTTTCGAATGGGTCTGAGCACTATGGGACTTAACTTCTGAGGTCATCACTCCCCTAGAATTAAGAACCACTTAAACCTAACTAACCTAAGGACATCAGACACATCCGTGCCCGAGGCAAGATTCGAAGCTGCGACCGTAGCGGTTGCGCGGTTCCAGACTGCAGCGCCTAGAACCGCTCGGGCGCTTCGGTCGGCTTTGATTATGAATCAACAGCTTCGTTTGTTGTCTTCTTCGTGTGCGTCGACTTACATATCTTTGCGAAAAGATCATTTTTATCGTTTTCTTCTCCAATATTTATATTGTTACGTCGTAATCAGAACCAAATACTAATTCGAAAGCAGAGTCGTCAGTGAAGTACAGCATTTGACAATGAAAAACACGTTTGTTATCAACATCAGCAAACAGCAACTACAGAACTCCTGATAACGTAGACCACATGGGGTTCAAATCCAAAGAAACATTATCGACACCTATTGAGAGATGTATACCAAACGAATTAATAAGAGATGGTACTCTTGCCCCATTGTACATAAAACAAGTCAGACCACTGTTGCAGAAGCAACGAAAAAAGCATGCCAAATTTAGAAGGACGCAGATTCCCTAAGATTAGCGAATTTTTGCAGAAGTTCGAAATTTAGCACGAACTTCAGTGCGCTGTGCTATTAATAGTTTCAACAACGAAACTCTGTCTCGAAATTTGGAAGAGAATGCAAAGAGACTCTGGTCGTATGAGAAGTGCACCAGCGGGAAGACACAGTCAATACCTTTACTGTGCGATATCAAAGGTAATATCACCGATGACAATACCAATAAATCAGAGTTACTAAACACGTTTTTACGAAATTCCTTCATCAACGAAGACGAAATAAACATTCCTGAATTCGAATCAAGAAGAACTACCAAGATGACTCACGCAGACGTAGACATCAGCAGTGTAGTGAAGCCACTTAATAAAGGCAACGTCTCCGGTCCCGAATGTATAATAATCAGGTTCTTTTCTAATACAATTGCTCGATGTTTATCAGTCATGTACAACCGCTGGTTCGTCGAAAGATGTCAACTTGAAGACTGGAAATTTGAGCAGGTCACACCAGCACACAAGAGAGGAAGTAGGAGCAATCCAATGAAGCACAGACCCATATCGAGGACGTAGATTTGCGGTACGATTTTGGAACACATACTGTCTTCAAACATTATGAATTATCTCGAAGAAAACGATTTATTTGCAAATACCCAGTATTTTATTCGTCAAATTTACAATAGCTCTGATGTTATTCGTGGCTTGGACTCGACTAAAGTCTGAAGTAGAGCTGAGCCGTTGTGGTGCATGTCATTCCTATCTTTGAAATATCACGCTACTTTTAACACTGCCACCCAGTTGGATACCTTACGGCTTTTCATCGACACGAAAGAATCGAATTACACTACTGGCCATTAAAATTTCTACACCACGAAGATGACGCGCTACAGACGCGAAATTTAACCGACAGGAAGAAGATGCTGTGTTATGCAAATGATTAGCTTTTCAGAGCATTCACACAAGATTGGCACCGGTGGCAACACCTACAACGTGCTGACATGAGGAAAGTTTCCAACCGATTTCTCATACACAAACAGCAGTTGACCGGCGTTGCTTGGTGAAACGTTGTTGTGATGCCTCGTGTAAGGAAGAGAAATGCGTACCATCACGTTTCCGACTTTGATAAAGGTCGGATTGTAGCCTATCGCGGTTGCGGTTTATACTATCGTGACATTGCTGCTCGCGTCGGTCGAGAGCCAATAACTGTTAGCAGAATATGGAATCGGTGGGTTCAGGAGGGTAATACGGAACGCCGTGGAGGATCCCAGCGGCCTCGTATCACTAGCAGTCGAGATGACAGGCATCTTAACCGCATGGCTATAACGGTTCGTGCAGCCACGTCTCGATCCCCGAGTCAACAGATGGAGACCTTTGCAAGACAACAACCATCTGCACGAACATTTTGACGACGTTTGCAGCAGCATGGACTATCAGCTCGGAGACCATGGCTGCGGTTACCCTTGACGCTGCATCACAGACAGGAGCGCCTGTGGTGGTGTACTCAACGACGAACCTGGGTACACGAAGGGCAAAACGTCATTTTTTCGGATGAATCCAGGCTCTGTTTACAGCATCATGATTGTCGCATCCGTGTTTGGCGACATCGCGGTGAACGCACATTGGAAGCGTGTATTCGTCATCGCCATACTGGCGTATGACCGGGCGTGATGGTATGGGGTGCCATTGGTTACATGACTCGGTCACCTCTCGTTCGCATTGACGGCACTTGAACAGTGGACGTTACATTTCAGATGTGTTACGACCCGTGGCTCTACCCTTCATTCGATCCCTGCGAAACCCTACATTTCAGCAGGATAGTGCACGACCGCATGTTGCGGGTCTTGTACGGGCCTTTCTGGATACAGAAAATGTTCGACTGATGCCCTGGCCAGCACATTTTCCAGATCTCTCACCAATTAAAAACGTCTGGTCAAAGGTGGCCGAGCAACTGGCTCGTCACAATACGCCGTCACAATATGCCAGTCACTAGTCTTGATTAACGGTGGTATCGTTTTGAAGCTGCATGGCCAGCTTTATCTGTACACGCCATCCAAGCTCTGTTTGACTGAATGCCCAGGCGTATCAAGGCCGTTATTACGCCAGAGGTGGTTGTTCTGGGTATTGATTTCTCAGTGTCTATGTACCCAAATTGCGTGAAAATGTAATCACATATCAGTTCTAGTATAATATATTTGTCCAATGAATACCCGTTTATCATCTGCATTTCTTCTTGGTGTAGCAATTTTAATGGCCAGTAGTGTACAAAGAACTTAGTTCGCCGTCGTATAGTCTCAGCGAGATTCTAAATGTAAGTGAATGTGTTAGTAGCAGATGTGACTTTTCATACTGAAGGTCATATTTAATTTTCTCTGGTTCCGAATCATATTTACGTAGCAATATATCTTTAAAAAATACAATGAAGAGCCAAAGAAACTGGTACACCTGCCTAATATCGTGTATGGTCCCCTTCGAGCTCGCAGAAGTGCCACAGCACAACATGTCATGGCCTAAACTAATGTCTGAAGTAGTGCTGGAGGGAACTGAAGCCATGAATCCTTTAGGGCTGTACATAAATCCGTAAGAGTACGAGAGGTTTGAGATCTCTTGTGAACAGCACATTGCAACGCTTCCCAGGTATGCTCAATAGCCATGTCTGAGGAGTTTGGTGGCCAGCCGAAGTGTATAAACTCAGAAGAGTTTTCCTGGAGCCACTTTGTCTGACTTCTGGACGTGTGGAATTGCCCAAGTTCATCGGAATGCACAACGGGCATGAATGGATACAGGTGATCAGACAAGATGCTTACGTACGTGTCACCTATCAGTCATATCTAGTCATATCAGAGGTCCCACATCTCCAACTGCACATGCTCCACTCATGGATTCATGAGGTTGTCTCCAAGAGACTCGTGCGACAGGGCAACGTGTTTCCTGTCGTCAACTGTCCATGTCGGTATTGAGGGTCCAGGTGAGGCGTAAAGCTATGTGTCATACTGTCATAAAGGGTACACGAATGGGCCTTCGTTTCCGAAAGCCCCTACCGATGATGTTTCGACCAATGGTTTGCATGCTGACACTTGTTGATGGCCCTTCACTGAAATCTGCAGCAATTTGCGGAAGATTTGCACTTCTGTTACATTGAACTATTCTCTTCAGTCGTCGTTGGTCATGTTCTTAGAGAATCTTTTCCTGGCTGCACTGATGTTGGAGATTTAATGTTTTACCGGATTTGTGATATTCGCGGTACACTCGTAAAATGGTCATACGGGAAAACCCCCACGTTACTGCTACCTCGAAGATGCTGTGTCCCATAGCTCGTGCGCCGACTATAGCACCACGTTGAAACTCACTCAAATCTTGAGAACCTGCTACTGTAGCAGCAGTAACCGATCTAAGAACTGCGCCAGACACTTGTTGCCTTATATAGGCGTTGCCAACCGCAGCGCCGTATTCTGCCTGTTTACATATCTCTGTATCGGAATACACATTCCTATAGCAGTTTCTTTGGCGCTTCAGTGTACGTTATGAGTAAAAGTCAATACTTACTCACAACATTTTTAAAATTTTTTTGTCAGGGTCATTAAGTACCAAAGGGGAGTTAATATTACTGAAAATGCGTTGGTATTGCTAAGAGTGTGTTCGAAAAGATATTTTCAGGTTCTGGGCCCTATTTATACATCACTACCTCTGTAAGAACTATTTTCTTATTAGTCATCAATAATTAGCGAATTTTTTTTATTTTTTTTTAAGGGTGGGCCAAAAGCATCCCCCCCCCCTCCACCTTGGTAATACACATTAGTGAAAGTGCATTGGTGTTTCTAGTGTTAATCAACCTTTTCCTATATTCTCGCCATTAACAAATGTTCCATTAAAACTGCAGTGTCCATTGATTTAATTCATCACACCAGCTGATTAAATAACAATATTGAGAAGGCTATTACCGTCTAATTGTGTTGGAGAGTATGTGATAGACATTGTGCATCTTGTTATTCCACAGATCTTAAGAAAAGAAGAGCACCATGAACTGTACTGCTCTTACAAATACTCATATTCTCGCGGCACTAAGAAAAAACGTGACGGAATGAATTGAATGGACTTAACATATCCCCATTAAAAATTACTTCTAGATTCTTGCAACAAGGGAATGAGATACACGGTACCTTACCTTAAATCAGTATCAAGGACATTCCAATTGCACAACACATGGGAAAAATCGGTAATATCATTATTAAGCCCTTCATCTGTAAACATCTCCTTGTTCTGTGTGTAATATTGTTAAGCGATGCAGACCACAAAGTATTCAGTTCACTTTTCGTCTCATGTACACCTCAGATCACTGTAGATGGTTTAGGGTGCTTGGTACAGATTTTAGAGGTTTTCTGTTGTGTACGTATGTTAAGAGTGAAATACTGATTGTTGTACACGGTTCAATATCTCTTATCTTATTCCTATGGTCTCTATGCAAGATGTACGATGGGATGGAGGGGGGGGGGGGGGGAGTAGAATTAGTCCAAAGCCTACCTCGAACACACGTTGCCCAAAATCGCATAACTGAGTTACGCGAGAACTATGTCGTCGTTCTCCCGTGGAACCATATTTACTTCGTAGCTGAAAAGAAGAGTTGACAGTTTTTTTTTTTTTTTTTTATACAAGAGGTGGAGCCCCTCCACGCCCACACCGGCATGATGGCCAACACAAAAGGTCTACTGCCATCTCTGCATAAGGGTTAGTATTCACTAAAGTGAGGTGTCGCAAGATGTGGGTGCTGCGATGTTTGCGTACGTCTGGTTAGGATTAACCATTAATACGCGCTCATCTGGAGATAGATTGGTCGAAATCTGACGAAGGGTAGCGGTTTGAAGGGCAGAGGAAAAAAAGTGCCAAGGCAAGAGCCAAGGGAAAAAAACCTCTGCGAAAGTTAGGTCGGGCGGCAAGAGCAGTAGCAGTTGTCTTGCTGCCTGCGATAGGTTGTGCAAGGATAGGCTTTGTTAGTAGTGGGTATCATGCATGTCGATACCGTGACGTTGTGCGTTTGTACTGCTCGGCGGCTGGCGCTGGGTGCTGGTACAGAGTCCTCGTTCAGCGTCCTGCTACCTGCAACAGTTATGTTTGTTATCGGTCTTGTGTCCGATAGGTCATATACCGGAGGCACAGTGTGAGGGAGTGTTGGGAGATTGTTCGTGCGTCTGTGGGCGAGCTCGTCGGTGTCCCTGCTGTGGCCTGTTGGTCGGCTCTAATAGCAGCTGGTAGTTGCCAGTCAGTATTGCTGATATGCAGGGGCTTACCGACGTTTGTCGCTGTTTGCGTATGTTAGTTTACCATAGGTGGTTATGCCCTAGCTAGCAGTGTCTTTGGTCGCTTGTGTTTCCACCTGTGGTTGTGATCGTAGTTTCCCAGAGTGAGGATGAAAGGATTGTTCGAGTGTCTCGAGTTCCTGTATAGTCGTGTGGCGTGTTTCTTGAATACTTCCTTGAGGGTATCAAGGCGGTATTCATGGTGAAGATCCACGGTGCGTGTGTAGCGTGGAGCATTGATAATGATTCGTAGCACTTTGTTCTGTATGATCTGCAGGCGGCGCAGTCGTGTGGGAGCTGCATATCCCCAGACGGGAGCTGCGTACGTCATCAGAGGTCTAATCAGTGTCGTGTATAAGGACTTCGACACCCTCCTATTTAGTGTGCTTTCCCTGTTGAGCATTGGGTAGAGCTGTTTGAGCCTCGCGTGCGCTCGGTTGGCAACGTATTCGATGTGGTCCCCCCATGTAAGTTTCCGGTCCAGCCAGACACCAAGGTATCTGACTTTCTCTCGGAAACGTATTGGGCGTGTATGTAGTGTTATCGGTCTACAGTGTTGGTGTTTGCGCAGTAGTTTCGGTCTGCGTGTGAACAGAACTGCTTCGCACTTGTCGACGTTTACTTTAATACGCCATCGCTCCAGCCAAGGCTCAGCTGTTCTGAGTGCTGTCTGTATTCGTGAGTTGATGTTCGACGGTTTCCAGTCTTGCGCGAGGATGGCTGTGTCATCCGCGTAGACGGCTAACGTCGTGTTTCGTGTCGCTGGGTAGTCATTAATGTACAGGTTAAACAAGATGGGCCCCAGAATGCTTCCTTGGGGTACTCCAGCTTGGATACCGTGTTGTGTTGATTGTTTATCCTGCACGTTAGTGTTGAAACATCTGTTCGTGAGATATGAGTGTATGAGACGTACGAGTCCGTCTGGGAAACCAGCTTCACTTAGTTTGCGTATGAGTCCGTTGTGCCAGAGACGATTGAAAGCCTTTTCGATGTCTAGGAACACGGCCCCTGTGGCTTTGTTCATGTTGTAGCCGTGTGTTATATGTTCGACTACGCGGAGGAGTTGTTGTGTTGTCGAGTGGTGATTCCTAAAGCCGAATTGCTTCGGTCTTAGGGTGTCGTTGGCGACGCAATGCCTAGTGATACGTTTTAGTATTACCTTCTCAACAATCTTGCTGAGCGAGCACAGCAGACTGATGGGTCGGTAATTTTGTGGGAGGGAGTGGTCTTTCCCTGGCTTCCTGAACATCAGGACCTTGGCCGCCTTCCAAAAGTCAGGGAAGTGTTGGTGTGTCAGGATGGCATTCGTTAGGTGTGTGAGGTATTCTACGGCTTTATCCGTGAACTCCTGGAGGACACGGTTTTGAATGCCATCAGGCCCAGGGGCTTTTCTAGCGTTGGTGTGCTTGATAGCCCATGTGACTTCATTTGTGCTAGCACGTCTGATTTCGTCGCGCGAGGGCTGGGCTACAAGTCGTGTAACCTCCTGGTCCGTCTCAAGTGTGAATGCTGGGTCTGAAGGAACCAGATTCGGCATGAAGGACGCTGCAAGTGTAGTGGCCATAAGCTCTGCTTTCTCCGTCGCGGAGTAGGCTGGGCCGTCTGGTCCTTGTAACGTGGGAATGTAATGTTTCTCCCTGGTGAAGTGTCTGGCCAGCTGCCACACGCCAGGACGTGTGGTATCCAGCCGAGCGAGTTTCTGTCCCCATTGTTCGTTTCTGAATGTTTGGATTTTATTCCGTATTATGCCCTGGAGTCTGTTGACGTGCAGTTTATAGAACGGGCGCCTGGTACGCTGCCAGTATCTCCTGAGGCGGTTCCTCATTGAGATAAGGCCCAGGATTTCCTGGGGCAGGGCCGTCGAGTGTAGTCTTGGTGTTGTAAATGGAATGGCGTCAGTCATTGCGCCTTGGACGGCAGTTGTGAGAGCCTCCACAGCCTCATCGATTTGCTGTGTGTTGTTAATTTCGTGGGTGTCAGGAATGCGACTATCAAGCGTTTCCTTGAACAGTGTCCAGTTCGCACGCTTGTAGTTAAGCATCCTGCGTGGTTCGATGTCCTGCAGTGAGTTGACAGTGTCGTCATTAGAGATAGTGAGAAGCCAGCCGAGCGATTTCGTATGCATATCTCTGAACAATTATCAGGGTAATCTTTTGTAGGATATCAACTGAGCATTTAGTGTACCACTGAAATACTATAAGGTCGGAACCTGGTGACCTATACAGTGAACTGTTGATTCCCTATGATATCTTGTTAAATGAAGAAGTGAAGTCGTACGACGGATAACCAACTGACTATCTGAATTAAACGGGGGTGGCCCAATTGAACATGAGATATGGGTACCATAGCTCACATAGAAATACAGTAATACTGATAAGGGTTCCCATAAGCTACTAAATGAAACTAAACGTCACTATTGCAATCCGACTTACTTCCAGATGCAGTTATATGATCTCAGTCACTAAATGAACAATGCAGATAAGTGTAGAAGGAGATACGGATGCAAAGACATGTAAGAAAGATCTTAGCATAGGTGGGTGGGATTGAAATAGAATGACATAAAAACTGAGTCCATCAATATTGCCGATGATTGCTGAATACGTTGAAAACTTAAAGCAAAGACCCAGAAAAGTAAAGTACTAAAAAGCACAATTTCTCTCACTTAATCGCATGTTGTGTACGACTCACTGGCTATGAATTAGTTTGATTTGAAACAAATAATTTCGTGGTCCCCTCCTCATGGCGTACACAAATACGATTCATATTTACCGCTCTGCTAATGCCAATGCAGAAGATGGCTGCAATAGTGGCTGAGAGTTCTAAGTTCAGTTCCAGTAGTTGTCATCAGTTCTAAATTGAGGACATCTCTGGCTTCTCCCAGTGACGAAGAGGTCTACTCTTTCAAGCCCTAAGACCAGTCCTTTCTCTCCTCCTCCACAAAAACAAGCTGGTCGTGCCAGCGCCAGATTCTTGGTAGCCAATTGCAGAATATATTTTGCGTTCCGACCAATGGCTTCACGTGAGTACTCAGAGTCCTCGACTCGACCAACTGTGGGCTACCCTATAAAATTCAAACATGTACACCTGTGACCTCCTTCAGACCCCAACGGCCCTATTCCACGCTGAGTGCATCCTGTTTTTCTCCTGAGATTGCAGACGTTATCTTTTCTAAAGGGCGGGCATTCTCTGATGCTCAACTGGGCGCGCCTATATATAAAGCCCGCCAACCACAAATAATATAGTCATGTACCATTCCGTTGTTGTTTCACTATTGTGAGCCCATAACTATTCCTTCATTATGGCTTCAGCTAACAAGTGATAAGCTGTGTTGTTATATGTCCAAGTGAGCAGCTGTAATGAAGGAGCTATGTGACAAAAAATCTACGAACTCTGCAAGAAAATGACTCATATTACGACCTAGCAGCACAATCGCATAATGAAGCAGTTATCTACAGGAAATTAGTGGTTTACTAATCATTTGGTTAGGATCTTATGAAACAGCGTTGTTTAATGCTTTCGGTGGGTCATTACTGTGAGATAATACTTGCAGGTGGCAACAGAATGATGTAGTGAAAGTTTATTATTGTTTAATTACACAATCCTTTAGCTCATATGAATAAGTTTATTATATAGTTGTTGAATTAAACTGAGATTAAACTGTGATTTTGCTCATACATGTTTACCTTCGTAACATGAAGACAGTTATTCTTCCATGTGTACAAAGAATTCCGAGCGGCTGCTTGTGTTATGGAATGTGGTGAGCCTGCTCGAGGGTTAATCTGCTCACTTTCTGAAAGTTTACAATGTGCTGGGCACTCTTTCTTGAGCTGTCTTCTGTCGGCGACCACTTGTTGTTTTTGCGTGTGAAAAAAAAAGGCATTACCTGCCTGTCTCCTGGCTTTCAGCAGAAACATTTTTAATCTCCCCTTCAGCAATTTTGTCCATTCTCATCGCCATCTGGTCATCTCAAACTACAGGAAAGCATTTCAATGACCCATCACAGTATGGAGTTGAAGGAAAGATTACTACTTATATCAGAATTCATTAGTATTAGATTTAATTGTGTGCATACTTCTGTGCAGCATTACACTTTCGGGTATCCTCATCTGAATGACGATTTATTAATAAGGTTATTGGAGCAGTATTGGAAAAACTCTCCCATCAGGTTGTGAAACAGTTTTGACTGGGAGACACAGCTAACATTAACGTCTAGTAGCAAGTGCAAGGATACTTGTGACCGCCTTTTTTTTTATAATCTCTCTTCTTATTGATTTGATGCGGCCCACCACAAACTCCTCTCCTGCACTAACCTCTGCATCTCCAAGTAGCACTTGCAGCCTAAGTCCTCAATTATTGGATAGATTTATTCTGTTCTCCGTCTTTCCCTAAAATTTTTACACTCTACAGCTCACTCTAGTACCATGGAGCTTATTCCCTAATGTCATAACACTTGTAGTATCATCCTGTCCTCTCTTCTTGTTAGTGTTTTTCCCATGTTTCTTTCTTTGCCGATTCTTTGGAGTACTTCCTGATTACTTATCAGTACATCTAATTTTAAACATTATTCTGTAGTACCACATTAAACACCATTCTGTTCTCCCGAGTCTCAGGTTTCCCACTGTCTGTGATTCACTACCAAACAGTGCTGTACTCCAAACGTACAATCTCTGAAATTTCTTCATCAAATGAAGGTCTGTGTTTGACACCTGTAAGCTTCTCTTAGACAAGAATGTCTTCTTTTCCTGTGCTAGTTTGCTTTTTATGCCCTCCTTGCCTCGTCCATCGTGAATTATTTTACTCCAAAAGTAGCAGGATCCCTTAAATTCTTCTGATTTCTGATCACCTTAATCTTCTAGCTATTCTTATTTCTGCTACTTATCATTACCTTTATCTTTCTGCAGTTTATTCTCAAACTATACTCTGTACTCATTAGACTGTTCATTCTATTCAAAATATTTTGTAATTTTTCTTCACTTTCAGTCAGGATTGCAATGTCATCAGCGAATGTTATCGTTGATATCCTTTCATCCTGACTTTTAATCATATTGTTGAACTTTTCTTTTATTTCCGTCAAAATATTGTTCGATGGACAGATTAAACAGCAGTAGTTAAAAATTGCATCCCTGCCTTATACTCTTTACAAACTCAGCACTTCATTCTTGGTCGTCCAGTCGTATTGTGGCTTCTTGGTTCCTGTTCATATTGTATATTACCGATCTTTGCCTACAGATTCTTAGAATTTCGAACATCCGGTACCATTTTACATTGTCGAATGCTTTTTCTAGGTCAAAACATCCAATGGATATGCCCTTAATCTTCTTCGGTCTTGCTTCCATTATCATCCACAACATCATAACTGCCTTTAGGTGCCTTTACCTTCCCTAATGCCAACCTTATCGTCAGCTAACAGATCCTCAGTTTGATTTTCTTTTCTTCTGTGTATTATCCTCGTCAGCGGCTGGGATGCATGAGTTGTTAAGTTGATTGGGCGAATTTTCTCATTTATCAGTCCTTGCTATCGTCGCAATTATGCATATGATATTTTTCCGAAAGTTTGATAGAACATTGCCACTCTTAGATTCCATGCACCAACTTGAACAGTCGTTTGTTTGCCACTTCCATAATAATTTTAGAAATTACGATGGGATGTTGTCTATCCCATCCGCCACATCTGATCTCAATTCTTCCAGAGTGTTAAATTCTGACTCTAACATTGGATCCTCTTCCATATCAACTCCAGGATCCTCTTCCATATCAACTCCAATCACTTCTTCTATCACGTTATTGGACAACTTCTCCCTCTAATATAGGCCTTCAGTGTACTCTTTCCACTTATCCTTTCTCTCCACACTTTTAACAATGGAATTTCCGTTGTATTTTTAATGTTATCCCCTCGCCTCGTTTTTAATTTCCCAGGAGGTTGTTTGACTTTTCTGTATGCTGAGTCGGTCCTCACGACAATCATTTCCTTTTCATTTTCTTCACATCTTTTCTGCAGCCATTTCGTTTTGGTTGCTATGTACTTTCCATTTATTTCATTCCTAAGGGATCTATACTGTAGTATTACTGTCTTTTCCTGAACATTTTTGTACTTCCTTCTTTCGTCCATCAACTGAAATATTTCTTCTGTTACCTAAGGTTTCTTCGCAGTTACCTTCCTTGTACCTAAGTTTGACTGTCCGCAATCTGCGATTACCCTTTTTGGAAATGCTCAATCGTCTTCAGCTGAACTGCCTACTCTGGTATTCTTTATCGCAGCATCTACAGCTGCTTCAAACGCTTCTCATCATTACTCAGCACTTCAGTATCCCACTTCCTTCCACACTGTTTCTTCTGGACAATTCTCATAAACTTCTTCTTCATCATCACTAAATATCTGAGTCTGCCTTACAATACAGTGTCTGATTTCGATATCTCAGTCTGACCAAGATGTATTCCATCTGGAAACTTCCCGCGTTTCCAGGTCTTTTGCAAGTATACCTCCCCCTCTTGTGATTGTCGAACAGAGTATTCGCTATTATCATCTGAAATTAATTGCAGAATTCAATTAGTCATTTTCCTCTCTCATTCTTACTACGAAGCCCTTACTTCCTTCCTATCACTTCGTCTGCTGTTTGTGATGTTGGCATGTACACCTGCGTTCATTGTTGGTGTCGTTTTGCTATCGAATCAATTAGCGATGAATTAACGTATGCATAACTTAGATCACACAGCACACGATCAAGCAGCTAACGATTACAAGTTTTTGCTTGCACAGTGTGCCTGTGACGGTCAAACAGACTCTACTCTGGTCGAAATTCGACAACATGTGTATACTATGTGAAGCACAGTATAATTAAAGTTGCAGCAAGAAGGTTTATTTGATCATTGCTCTTGAGAAATATTAATCTGCCTTCCCCTATATTCTCGCCATTAAATAACTATCTTTGGCATCTTAGAGAGACTAGAATGCATACGGAGGTATAGAGACAATCCATTCTTCCTCGTTCAGTACGGGTGTGCAATAGAAAAGAAGATCGATAATACTAATACTGTGTAGCCCCCTCCCCCTTCCGTTATACAGGGTGGTCCATTGATCGTGGCCGGGCCAAATATCTCACGAAATAAGCGTCAAACGAAAAAACTACAAAGACGGAAACCTGCCTAGCTTGAAGGGGGAAACCAGATGCCACTATGGTTGGCCCCCTAGAGGGCGCTGATATAGGTTAAAAGGATATCAACTGTGTTTTTTGAAATAGGAATCCCCATTTTTATTACATATTCGTGTAGTACGTAAAGAAATATGAATGTTTTAGTTGGGCCACTTTTTTCGCTTTGTCATAGATTGCGCTGTAATAGTCACAAACATATGGCTCACAATTTAGACGAACAGTTGGTAACAAGTAGGCTTTGTAAATTAAAATACAGAACGTAGGTGCGTTTGAACATATTATTTCGGTTGTTCCAATGTGATACAGGTACCTTTGTGAACCTGTCATTTCTGAGAACGCATGCTGTTACAGCGTGATTACCTGTAAATACCACATTAATGCAATAAATGCTCAAAATGAAGTCCGTCAGCTTCAATGTATTTGGAAATACGTGTAACGACATTCCTCTCAACAGCGAGTAGTTCGCCTTCCGTAATGTTCGCACATTCATTGACAATACGCTGACGCATGTTGTGAGGCGTTGTCGGTGGATCACAATAGCAAATATCCTTCAACTTTCCCCACAGAAAGAAATCCGGGAACGTCAGATCCGGTGAACGTGCGGGCCATGGTATGGTGCTTCGACGACCAATCCAACTGACATGAAATATGCTATTCAATACCGCTTCAACCGCACGCGAGCTATGTGCCGGACATCCATCATGTTGGAAGTACATCGCCATTCTGTCATGCAGTGAAACATCCTGTAGTAACATCGGTAGAATATTACGTAGGAAATCAGCATACATTGTACCATTTAGATTGCCATGCCATCGATAAAATGGTGGCCAATTATCCTCCCTCCCATAACGCCGCACCATACATTAACCCGCCAAGGTCGCTGATTTCCGTTGCCCAATAGTGCATATTATGCCGGTTTACGTTACCGCTGTTGGTGAATGACGCTTCGTCGCTAAATAGAAAGCGTGCAAAAAATCTGTCATCGTGCCGTAATTTCTCTTTTGCCCAGTGGCAGAACTGTACACGACGTTCAAAGTCGTCGCCATGCAATTCCGGGTGCAATCGATGTTGATGTAGCATTCTCAACACCGACGTTTTTGAGATTCCCGATTCTCACGCAGTTTGTCTGCTACTGATATGCGGATTAGCCACGACAGCAGCTAAAACTACTTCTGCATCATCATTTGTTGCAGGTCGTGGTTGAGGTTTCACATGTGACCGAACATTTCCTGTCTCTTTAAATAAGGTAATTATCCGGCAAACGGTCCGGACACTTAGATGATGTCGTCCAGGATACCGAGCCGCATACATAGCACACGCCCGTTGTGCATTTTGATCACTATAGCCATACATGAACACGATATCGACCTTTTCCGCAATTCTTTTTTTTTTTCCTTTATTGAGTTTCGATTCCCCCTAAAGGGGGCGAGCTGGCAGCAGCTTCTTACGCCGCTCTTCAGCCTACAGAATTTGTTTTAAAAAGATGAAGAAAAAATAATAACAGTTGGCGATAAAATCGGTGACTTAAAGGTAAAATGGCAGAAAATGCTGGAGCTTAATACATAAAACACAGGGTTGATGATGCTAATAAAATACACAGGAAGCAGAAAAGTAATAGACAGACAATTAAAAAACACGGCGACAGTCTGGGTTCTGTTCGCAAGAGATATAAAATGCACACCCAGCGACAGCATGATTTCTGTTCGCAACTCTGTGGAAAGACGCACAACACTGAACACTCACTTAAACACTGCACTAAAAAGTTGGCACAAATATGACATACCACACCCGAGAGCAGGTGGGGGAAACTAGTCAGATGACGGGAAAAAAGGGGGGGAAGGAGAGGAAAAGTGAAGTGGGAGGGGGGAAAGGAGGCAATGGAAGAGTAGGATCCATAAGAGGGGTGGGGGGGTTCCGCAATTGGTAAACGATCCATTTTAACACGGGTAATGTATCACGAAGCAAATACCGTCCGCACTGGCGGAAAGTTACGTGATACCACTTACTTATACGTTTGTGACTATTACTGCGCCGTCTATCACAAAGCGAAAAAAGTGGTTCAACTAAAACATTCATATTTCTTTACGTACTATACGAATATGTAATAAAAAATGGGGGTTCCTATTTTTAAAAAACGCAGTTGTTATCCGTTTGACCTATGGCAGCGCCATCTATTGGGCCAGCCATAGTGCCATCTGGTTTCCCCCTTCAAGCTAGACGAGTATCGTTCTTTGTAGTTTTTTCTTTTGATGCTTATTTCTTGAGATATTTGGCCCGATCACTATCAATGGACCACCGTGTATACTCGTCACACGTGTGACAGCGACTTTCCATACACACATGCACGAGTTGTCCTCGAACTACTGCAGGGCTACGATGTCCACATAAAAGTACTCATTTTCCAAACACATCGTATCCTCCCGCGTATTGTACTCTGGCGGATCGGTGGAGTTCTTTCAGCCATTTCGTTGCGTTTTCACCAGCGTCCCCAGAAACGCTGACGGATGTGTGACGTGCAACTTGACCTATCGCGGTTTTGAAACTGATAGATCTCCTGAATACCGACAATGGGACACTGGGAACGATGTACTTCTTATAGTACGGTTCTTGCCCGTGTAGGCGATAGCTTTTACATTATTGGAGGTACGTTGATGTAGGTATTTTTAAGTATCCGGCGTCTCCACAAAACAGTGCCACATTCTAACCAGAACCAAGTCCAAATCCGAAAGCAGAGTCGTCAGTGGAGTACAATGCTTATCACTGAAAGCACTTTTATCACGAACACCAGCTTATACAGTAGCAAGAATAGAACTGAACGCCTGGAAGGAGAGTGCAGCTGCTTCAGGATATACTAGCATTAAAACCATAAGAAATCTCGAGAACCTTCCAGAACTGGCAAATACTAAATAATGAATAATTACTGGCGGTCTGGCATAAAATCGCGACCCCAGCATGCGACACAAACAGCTATGCCACACTGCGTGAAACAATGTTCGCTTCAATATGATACTGGCACTATTATGGTAACACAAGCAAGATTAAAAAATAAAACACAAACTGTGGCGGTTATGCTTTGTTACAGTCCTTTAAAAAATTAGAGTATGATGGACAGTTACGTAGGACTCTTTCATTGTCTGCAGTAGGAGACTAAGAATTTTTCAAATGCTCAAAGCTTTTAATACTAGAAAGAATCGTATGTTTTTTACTTTCCTCCCACAATAATAAATTAACGAATCCAATTAAAGGTTCATATCATTCTTTGGCCATCAAAGACAGCTTCTTTAATCATCACGATATCTCATTACTACAAAGTTTAATCTGTGTGAAACGCAGCACTTTCGTTATATAATGGTATTATTTTTCTTGCTGAGGATTCTGAATAAATCATTAGCAGACTGTGTTTTTCTGTATTTACGCTCGATGGTGGTCGTTTAAAGTGAACATACAACTTTTTTATCAAATTATATACTGACGAAATAGTGTTATTATCAAATACGAAAATAATGGTGTGAAGTCTGTTTAACACCCACATGTTTTAGTTCCGTTATATAGGCTTGTTTCGGCTCTGCAGAATTCGTAGTTTCTTCATAGTTTTTGCATGCTCCTTGTCGGCTCCAGTGGACGATAAAACTAAATGTGGTCAAGAATTTAGTGCATCACTAACGATATATGTATGCTAAAGATGAAACTACGTGGAATAAATTCACTGTAAGGTAATAGTAAAACAAATTTTCGTAGAACGCACGTGTGATTCACCAACGACAGTGAAGAGTGCCAAATACAATCTGTAAAACATGACGACTGAGCTTTCGTTCTGAAATACAGAGAAGTTCAATAAAAACCCGAAATACAGTTGAATGACGTCTGCTAATAAAACATACGCTTATTGTGGTTTCATCTACATCTGAATCAGAGCTCCAGTACATCAAGGTGTTCAGCGTTGGCGAATGTTAACGGTATTCGACTTGGTGCGAGGTCACGTTGCTCTCTGTCTCCCCGTATAAGGAGAGTAGCGAAAGAAAAACAGTACTGCCCAGAACAGCTGTTCGCGGACGAAGTTGAAGAGTGGCGACGTGAGCAGCATCGACGTAGTGTGTCTGGTTCTCCAGAGTGAGTCACCAGCTGGTTTACACTGTCCGTACAGAGAGCGTGCTTCGTATTCCTCTTGCCTCTTTCACGTCAATAGTTCAAAGCCTCACCTTGCCAGACTCACAGCACAGCTGGTGTATTGGACCAGGTAGTTCCCTATTGAATGAATTCTTGTATGTTTCACCTAATCACTTCAAACTGGTTGCACAACTGTGACAGTACTACTTCCATAACAAGGTTCGAAATATCTTGTTCAGCTTCAGCAAAATCACAACTTTTTATGTTACTGGGCATTCGTTTTCCCCTCCGTTCTGTGTATCCTTCCCGGCCTTGCAATCGTTACAAACGTTTGTGTGAGTAAATGCATTTGAGAAATTGAGAAAACTGCCTTCATATTGATTCAGAGTTATCCCTTGCGAACTGAATTTCTACATGACTCTATTCACATCAGTAAAAGGTATCCGGAAAAAAAAAGACAGTTATTCCGGTGCGCAGGCGCAGGTGAAGCGTTTTGGCCTTACAGATGGAACAGCGATCGAGTCATACGTCCAGTGCGTGCACACTGCCTCTATGAGAGCACAGTGAGTAGCGATCGGTGAGACTTCAATATTACAAGCTGACATTGCACCTAAACATAGGTGTGAATGTTGACTACCTCCCTTGCCATACTCATTTTCAACCTCCAACGTGTGTTGGTATCCCATGGATAAATCCTGTCCTCCAGCTAAACCCACAGCCAGAAATCACATGTGTTCAAACCTGATGATCCTGATGGTCACGCAGTTTGGAATAATCTGCCAAAGATTCGGTTTTCTCCAGATGTGTTACGAAATAACCGAGCGACTTAACGGGCAATGTAAGGAGGAGCTTCGTCGTGTATCAAACCAGTTGAGGTCAAAGCGCCTCTCTCTCGTAAAGTAGGGATTATATGTTGGCGACACAGACCACAGTAACGTATGCCGTTTACTCTTCATGATCTTCGTTCTTGGGGTCCGAGTTGCTACCTACGTCGTCATACGTGTACGGGCGTCCGATGGCAAGTTACGACGCCAACACTAATATCAACACGAATTCTGCAGAGCACGCTCTGAACATAAGAACATATTACAAAAGTGTATCTATGTTCTTCATATACTCCTAAACCGCTGAATCGATTTCAACTTAATTTGGTACATATATCTTTCCCTGTACAACAAGAACTACTAAGGAGGTATGAACCATCTACTTCTCAAACGGTGGAGAAGGGAGCCGGGAAGGGGGGGGGGGGCGTGAAAAAGTATCCAGTATTTAAGAATGAGAACTATAAGTGAATTACAAGTAACTTTGTATATAATTTCTAGCATTTTCTCGCTGACTCCCCCCAACAAAATGATGAAAGGAGTAAAGTTTATCACTTACTACATTTTAGCTGTTCGCGCAGTAAAACTGCCTTAACAGGCATGACCTTTTAATTTATTACTTTCTTACTAATAAATCTATATTCAAAAGATTTTGCTGACAGTACTCACATATGCCACTGAATGTATTCTAAAAATATTATCCATACACTATGAATGAAAAGTATCCGGATACCCCCAAAAAAACATACGTCTTTCATATTAGGTGCATTGTGCTGCCACCTACTGCCAGATACTCCATATCAGCGACCTCAGTAGTCATTAGACATCGTGAGAGAGCAGAATGGGGCGCTCCGCGGAACTCACGGACTTCGAACACGGTGAAATGATTGGGTGTCACTTGTGTCATATGCCTGTACGTGAGATTTTCACACTCCTAAACATCCCTAGTTCCACTGTTTACGATGTGATAGTGAAGTGAAAACGCGAAGGGACACGTACAGCACAAAAGCGTACAGGCCGACCTCGTCTGTTGCCTGACAGAGACCGACGATAGTTGAAGAGGATCGTAATCTGTAATAGGCAGATATCTATCCAGACCATCACACAGAAATTCCAAACTGCATCAGGATTCACTGCAAGTACTATGACAGTTGGGTGGGAGGTGAGAAAATATGTTTTTCATGATCGAGCGGCTGCTCATAAGCCACACATCGCGCCGGTAAATGCCAAATGACGCATCGCTTGGTGTAAGGAGCGTAAACACTGGACGATTGAACAGTGGAAAAGCGTTTTGTGGAGTGACTAATCACGATACACAATGTGGCGATCCTATGGCAGTGTATGGGTATGGCGAATGCACGGTGAACGTCACCTGACAGCGTGTATAGTGCCAACAGTAAAATTCGGAGGCGGTGGTGTTATGGTGTGGTCGTGTTTTTCATGCAGGGGACTTGCACACCTTGTTGTTTTGTGTGGCGCTATTACAGTACAGGTCTACACTGATGTGTTAAGTAACTCTTGCTTTCTACTGTTGAAGAGCAATTCGGGGTTGGCGATTGCATCTTTCAACACGATCGAGCACCTGTTCGTAATGCACGGCCTGAGGCGGAGTGGTTGCACGACAATAACATCCCTGTAATGGACTAGCCTTCACAGAATTCTGACCTCAATTTTACAGAAAACCTTTGGGATGTTTTGGAACTCCGACTTCGTGCCAGGCCTCAACGACCGACATCGATATCTCTCCTCAGTGCATCACTCCGTGAAGAATGGGCTGCCATTCCTCAAGAAACCTTCCTGCGTCTGACGGAACGTTTGCCTGCGGGAGTGGTAGCTATCATCAACGCAAAGATGGGCCAAGACCATACTGAATTCTATCATTACCGATGGAGGGCGTTACGGACTTGTAAGTCATTTTCAGCCAGGTGTCCGGATACTTTTGATAACATAGTGTAGTTCAGGATATGCGACGACTTAAACTTTGAGATGCATGAAAAACCGTCACATTATGCATGTCGTTTTAATTTATTATTTCTTTACTACTGCCGGCCGCCGTGGCCGACGGGCTCTAGGCGCTTCAGTCTGGAACCACGCTGCTGCTACGGTCGCAGGTTCGAATCCTGCCTCGGGCATGGATGTGTGTGATGTCCTTAGGTTAGTTAGGTTTAAGTAGTTCTAAGTTCTAGGGGACTGATGACCTGAGATGTTAAGTCCCATCGTGCTTGGAGCCATTTCGAACTTCTTTACTACTAACTCTATTCATAACACGTTTAGCAATCGATATCCACATATACCACTGGAAGTATCATACTACGAAACATAGTTCAGGATATATAACGTCATAAACAATGAGCAAAGTGCATAGCTACAACATTAGAAGAATGGATGGTCTTCATTATTTTGGGTTAAATCTGAGTTTAGCACAGAAAGGGGAGAATTATGTTGCCATAGAAAACCAGCATTTAAAAACAAATTAAAGAGTTTCTGAATGACAATTCCTTCTACTCAATAGATTAATTATTAGATATGAAGTAGTAATTGTAAAAAAGAAAAAAGAAAAAATTATGTAGTGTAAAGAAATATTATGTTAAACTGACACGTTCCACGTCATTACGAAATGTCAGATTCATGATCTATGGAACAGGTATTAATTAATGTAATATGTAATGTAATGAGCCGCGTGAAAAGGAAACTGCAGGGCGAAACTCGCTAGAGGTAAATGTGAAATATGTGTAGAAATACGTGTGAAAAATGGTAAATATTTGACGTGTGTTAGTGGGCAACGCCGCGGGTAAAAAGCCCCACCTAAGCCCTGGATCGATTTCAAGAAAACCTGCTACGCATCTTATGTACTATCTGGAAAGAAAAATAATATGTGGGAGTAAAAGTTAGCGACCTCTTAGTGGACTGGAGGTGATAGCGTGGAGAGAGAAGCGATGAGGAGGAAATTGACAGATAGAGAACGGAAGGAGCAGATGGACACAGCTAGGGAAGGAGAAGGAGATGGACAGAGAAAAGGGAGGGGAAACAGAATGAAAGATAAGAGGAGGAGATGGAAAAAGGGAAGGAGATGAAGGAGCTGGACTTAGAGGGGACAGGGCGTATGGAGAGGGGGAGGAGGAGAAGGACAGAGAGATGAGGGAGGAGCAGATGGATAGAGAAAAGGGAGGGGGAACAAAATGAAGGATAAAAGGAGGAGATGGAAAAAGAGAGGGAGTTGGAGGAGATGAACTTAGAGGGGAAGGAACATATGGACAGAGGGGGAGGAGGAGAAGGACAGAGATGGAGGACGAGCAGAGGGACAGAAAGGGGAAGGAGCAGATGGTGATAGATGGGGCCAGGAGGAGGTGGACAGAGACTGCGGGGTGGAGGAGGTGAACAGAGAGAGAGGGGAGAAGGAGATAAACAGTGGGAGGTGAGGAGGATATTGTTAGAAAGGGGGAACGAGGAGAAGGACTAACAGAAGGTTGGAGTAAAAAAAAAAAAAAAAAAAAAAAAAAAAAAAAACTGGATAACGCCGAGTTCCCAGCTAGTCATTCTGTAAGGTTGATGCATTAAGTTGTTCTGAAAGTTGTGGTGATATTCAAGACAACTAAAGCGGGCTTAAAAGCTGTGAGCTATCTGTGGAAGTTAACCTTGCATTACTGAGCAGCTGTTTCACCAGGTATCCAGTCTAGCTTACCAAATTCCCAACCAGACTAACATTAATTATAATCTTTTAATTGTCATCTTATGACAACCGGTGATTGATATATATATATATATATATATATATATATATATATATATATATATATATATAAAAGAGAATTTAAATAAAAAGAAATAAATCAGTTTATATTTGGACATTTATTTTAACATTGATCATTGTTCCGTTAAAATTTCAGCACATTAAACATGATTCACAACTAAACTGGTGCCTTATTTAGGATTGTGAAAATGTGAGTTTGTAATCTTATGGAACACATCAAATATGGAGCCAAGATTGGGAGACTGCACACAACTCTGCATTCATAAAATAACACACTAAGAACGTTGAAACATATGCAAGAGGAAATTAACCACAACCAACCGATTCAATTTTCACCCAAAGAAGTTACGTTCGTAGCGCAATGCTGTCCGTCATGAAATTACCACACACTGGTAGACTAAATTCATACTAACTCTCTGTGAAATCTTCCTGAAAAGAATAGCTGAGGGCTGCTTAGATGATTACACCTCATGCTTCACGTGGTCAACTTGGTTTACACAAAGAGCGTAACTCCACAATAATTTTGATAATTAAAATAAATTACATCGAAACTCAATTTACAAAAGAAAACCTCGAACTGGTTACTATCGTCTTACTATTAACCTGATGGGTCAAACAATTGTATAAGCACGTGGTACTGGTCGCACAAAGTACACCCCACCTGGGTTGAACATAAAGAAAAGTTACTATATTGAAAAATATTGTGAAGATGAGACGTTATAATCTCAGCACATTCACATTTAAGATTGATGAGCTTAGTTAGAGTTAAGGATCATCAACACGTGGTTCCACTTTACTCACAAAGTAGTGACAAAGCAACTACTGAACTTCACACTCGAATTACACTGCGTTGCAATTTAAGATAACATTAGATATTTTATATCTAAACCTGAAATAAAGGTGATTAAATTTTCAGTTAGGCTGAACTTAAGAAATCCATTGTCCTACGGACTTAGCAGAGATGCACTTAGCTGGAGATCTTACCACATTCAGACGCTCGCCGTGGACAGACTGGCCTGGGCCCCTACTGAGGGTACCTCACAGATACAAACGGAAGTGACTAGAGAGGCAGCTTCCTATACCAACAAGACAAGGGATGGACAGGACGATACCAAGAATAGAAATCTCTTTGCTTTTAGAAAGCATAACTACCTGTTCCGACGTTGGTCCTACTGTTCTCCAGCAGACAGGCTTTTCTGCTACCATCAAGCATGGAACTAGAAACGCATTTGCTCATTCATCCTTTCACACAGAAGGGAAGGGGGATGACAGTATCTTATCATATACAGTATACAAAAGAAAGCGGATGTAGGTTCCGTGTGAGACTGTGTGACATGAATTACATATAAACTGTGTTTTAAAGTGTAGTAGTGTGACAGATCGTTCTTGTTTATGTGTAAAAGCAACGCGTTCCACTGCTCAGTCTCCTCCCCAATAGAGTCAGAAACACCACAGTAAATTTAGAAGAGGAATTTATGCCGTAAATGACAACAGATTTAACAAATTAACATGAAAGGAATCCAACAGAGACCTTTCAATTCCTACAAATAGGCAACAGACATTTAGTGAGATGTACCAAAGTCTCTGTTATAGGCTCCACAAATCTGAAATGTCCGATACACAATAATCTCTCGACTGTTAAAAGTCTCAAGGCCATCTGTAGTGTCTACTTTAGTACCACGTACTATAGCGTCTGTGTTCGTTAGCGGGATATTCAATACGCATACGCAAAAGACTGAACGGCCATGCAGAATCACTTGGTCACCTACTCCTTTCTTCTTACTAATCGCAACATTATCGATAGCCATATATACTGTAAAGCGCGAACGCCTCCTACTCCTATAATAATGTGGCATCACTTGTGTTAACGTACCTCTGCAATGCCTGTGTACAAGGCTTTGAAATCCATAGACATTGACCTCGGTGGGCAGTTCAATAAGCAGCAGTTTATTGGACGTCCAAATGTGTTTCGAGGACGAGACTGCAGTTTACATGTCGAGTTTATGGTGTTTGGAGGTATACATGGTTGACTCTTGCCGTTGTTTGGGGTAACCATGCAGACTATGGTGGCCTTGAAGCTTTCCCTGATGCTATGGCTTAAAGGAGCTCTTAACTGTAACAAGATTAAAGGTGACGTGACACATTATTATAGAAATTGAAATAAAGTGCTTATCCTTTTCTTATCTCCCCTGAGATTTTTTAAGCAAAAAAGAGTACACATTGATCTTACCAAAAGCCGAGTTTTTCGTCTACACTGGCTCAAGTAGCGAAAGTTTAATTACAATCACTCTGCACTTCACAACGCGTGGCGCTTGCTACTTGAAGTAGATGGAGTAGTTCTCAGCCTTAATAATTATGCTGCAGATGTAGAATCGGTACTTTCCTTTTGGTTTATCCTATGAGGCACCGAAGTGTATACGAAACTGAACTGTATCTTGTCTTAACAACGTCAGTTTCAGGCGAGGACTGTTAGTTTTTGTTAAAGGCACAAAACGCTGTGTGCAGCGATTTGTTAGAAAAACGTATGAGCATTGCTCTGAAAGAGGTCATACCAGTAATAAGTGCGATGACTGCGTACATTCGTGTGTGTTAGTGTGGCTCGTAATCCCCGTGTAAACTAGTTGACGATTTTTTTTTCAGCTATAACTTTGTTAGGATACAACACATCCGAAAAGAGAACAGAGTATAGGAGATAAGCGGCCATCGTCCAAGCGCTTTCAGTACGTGAAGAACACGGGTGACACCATTCCGGGAGAAACGGGAGGGCCGTAACTGGCAGTGAGGAGCGGGCGGGGGTCGAAGCCCTCCCGCTGACGGCGGCCCCACCTGGCCGCTGGCTGCCGGCTGCCGGCCAGCGGTGGACCGCTCTCGGGTCGTAAAAGCCCCGCCTGGCCCAGTCCGGCACCACACTCGTAAATTCCCACACGCGCTCTCATAAAAACCGTTCCCAAGCGGGTCCGCGACCCTGTCGCGACTTTTGAAACGCGTTTTACACTCTTGGAACTAGTTTGCGTTGACTCAAGAAAGTTTTAAAACCTCTGTAAAAAAAAGGAAATACTGGACGCCAGTATTAAGTAATGGGATACAAAAAAATTATGTCGTAATTGAGAAGTTGCTCACAGAGGAGTTAACTCAGAGACACAATAGTACAATAGTGCCAAAAAGCTTGCTAAAATCCCTGTTGTCACTACGTCGCTTGTAATAAGTATGTGACTTGCCTTGACGGTCCTATTGCGGCTGCCGACATTCCGATTGCGAGCGACGACGCTTCGATTGCTCTCGCTCTCTCTCTCTCTCTCTTACTATAAGCCTTACTTGCAGGCTCATTTTAGTGAAGAATTTTGTCTTGACGGCATTTGCTTCTGTCTTTTGGGGGGGTCCTGTGGGATCCTGTGGTTTGCGAGAGAAGTGTTTTAATTTCCTGGTTTATCTAGGATTAGGTAGGGGGTTTGTGAATTACGTAATTAGTGATTTGGGGGTTTTTATTCTGAATTCTCTTGGGTTGTGGTTATCAAGGGAATTCATCAGCACATTTGGGGATCACCTAGCCCCGTCTATATTGACGGTTGCGTGCAAGTCTGCAGTGGGGAAACGGGAGTCTACATGTATGGCTCTTTTCTAGGCTCTGTTCTGTACTGCAATCTTTTGATGTGCGTTTTCGCAGCATAACCCCATACGGGGCAGACGTATTCGAGGATTGGGCGCACAAGTCTGCAGTACACCCTAACTGGTACACTGGCTGCTAGGCTACAATTTCTGTTTAGAATGCGGTATAGTAAGTGGATCCTTTGTCTAGCTTTTATTCTCAGGACTTCCATGTGTCTACGTCATGTGCGGCGTTGGTCCATGGTCACCCCAAGGCATTTTACATCGGGATGCCACTCGATGTCGCGCCTGTGGAGACGGTGTGTGGGGTGTGGGCGGCGCGCTTAGACGGTGTGTGGGGTGTGGGCGGCGCGCTTCGATTACGGCCGCTGACAATCGGTTTGCGGGCGCCGACCCAGGTCCGCGCCGTCCACGGCTTGGAGGAAGATGCAGAATCCCGTGGAGTGTCCCAGGAGGCCGTCGTGGAAGGATCTTGTGTCCCCTTGAGGCGTGACTCCTTGATGGAGCTAAGTAATGGTTTCCGTGCCTTGCTGAGTTGAAAACCTGTGTCTCGGTTTATGAGATTGTCCGTTACGCGAATTTCAATGGCCTCCTTGAAGATGCTGTCCCAATAGAAGCTGGTAGTGGCCAGAATCTTGGTCTCTTCGTATTTCGCGTTGTATCCACTTACCAAGCAGTGTTCTGCCAGTGCCGATTTGTTGGGCTGGCCTAGGCGCGTGTGGCGTTGGTGTTCTTTGCAGGGGTCTTCGACTGTTCGGATTGTTTGACCGATGTAGGATTTGGAGCAACCACATGGAGTATTATATACGCCCGCTTTCTTGAGGCCAAATCCGTCTTTCACTGTCCCCAGTAAGGCATGTATCTTGGACGGTGGTCAGAAGACCGTGTTAATTTTGTGTTGTTTTAGCAGTCTTCGAATTTTTGACGTCACGTTGCCTGCATACGGTAGAAAGGTAAGGCCTGCTTCCTCATCTATAGACTGCTCTTCATCTGGATTTCTGCTGTGTTTGTGTCGTCTGAGGGCTGTCTGGATCTGTCGATTTCTGTACCCGTTCTTGCGGAACACATTTTCTAGGTGTTTGAGTTCTTTGTGCAGATTTTGTTCGTCCGATATCGAGTATGCCGTGTGAACCAGTGTGTTGAGCACCCCGTTGAGTCGTTCAGGATGGTGGCAACTCGAGGCATCTAAATATAAGTTCGATGTGTAGGCTTGCGGTGGAAGCTATGACCCAGTCTGCCATTTGATCTCCGCTCTACAAGTACATCAAGAAAGGGTAATTGCCCTTCCTTCTCAATTTCCATGGTGAACCGTATGTTGTCGTGGACGGAATTTAGATGTTCTAAAAACGTCTGTAGCTCATCAGGCCCATGGAGCCAGATGACAGGCATATCGTCCACGTATCTGAAAAAACACACAGGTAACCGTTCGGCCACTTGTAGAGCCTCCTCTTCGAAAAAGTTAGCTACCACTGGTGAGAGAGAGCTCCCCATAGCCACGCCGTCGGTCTGCTCGTAGCACTGGTCTTTGAAGACGGAGTAGGTGGATGCAAGTACGTGCCTGAAAAGTTGTGTCAACTCGGGACTAAATTTCTTGCTGATAAGGAGGATCGAATCTTGTAGCGGGACCTGTGTGAAAAGAGACACGACATCAAAGCTGACCATGATGTCTGTTTCTCGTAGAGTCAGCTCCTTAAGACGACGAATGAAGTCCGTTGAGTTCCGAATCTGGTGTTCGCACTTTCCCACATACGGTCTGAGCAGGCCTGCCAGATGTTGTGCGAGAGGGTACGTGGGCGCCCCTGTGTTGCTGACAATGGGACGCATCCCTTCTTTATATGTCTTAGGGATGCCGATGGTCTAGGGCTGCCGGCACGGTAGCTCAGCGTGTTCGGTCAGAGGGTTAAGTGCCCTCAGTAATAAAAAAACTGAGTTAATCGATCAACAACGAACCTAAACGGATGTCTTACGACGTCCGCCCCGAGCAGATGCAACGAACAAAATGAGTTTTTTTTTTTTAAAAAAAAAAAAAAGGGGGTAGCGTCTTTTATTCATAATCAAAACGTCTTAGGTCCCGGGTTCGATCCCCGCCACTACCTAAATTTTGATAAATAATCAGCATTGGCGGCCGAAGACTTCCGGCATAAGAAGTCAGCCTCATTCTGCCAACGGCCTTGTCAAAGAGGACGGAGGAGCGGATAGAGGTTCAGGGCACTCTCTTGTCCTAGGGGTGGGAAATTGTCCCTAAAGGCGGAAGAATCAGCAATGATCAACGACATGAGGATGCAGAAGGCAATGGAAACCACTGCATTAAAGACACGTAACGTGTATCCACAGGACATGTGGCCTGTAATTGAAGAAGTGTCATGATGACCTCTCCATCGGCAAAATATTCCGGAATAG
Organism: Schistocerca piceifrons; assembly: GCF_021461385.2. Lineage (NCBI taxonomy): Eukaryota > Metazoa > Arthropoda > Insecta > Orthoptera > Acrididae > Schistocerca > Schistocerca piceifrons. The sequence goes on along the minus strand of NC_060143.1, from coordinate 409,366,169 downwards.
TCCCCCATTCGGATCTCCGGGAGGGGACTGCCAAGGGGGAGGTTACCATGAGAAAAGGATTGAATAATCAACGAAAGGATAACGTTCTACGAGTCCGGGCGTGGAATGTCAGAAGCTTGAACGTGGTAGGGAAACTAGAACATCTGAAAAGGGAAATGCAAAGGCCCAATCTAGATATAGTAGGGGTCAGTGAAGTGAAGTGGAAGGACGACAAGGATTTCTGGTCAGATGAGTATCGGGTAATATCAACAGCAGCAGAAAATGGTATAACAGGTGTAGGATTCGTTATGAATAGGAAGGTAGGGTAGAGGGTGTGTTACCGTGAACAGTTCAGTGACCGGGTTGTTCTAATCAGAATCGACAGCAGACCAACACCGACAACGATAGTTCAGGTATACATGCCGACGTCGCAAGCTGAAGATGAACAGATAGAGAAAGCGTATGAGGATATTGAAAGGGTAATGCAGCATGTAAAGGGGGACGAAAATCTAATAGTCATGGGCGACTGGAATGCAGTTGTAGGGGAAGGAGTAGAAGAAAAGGTTACAGGAGAATATGGGCTTGGGACAAGGAATGAAAGAGGAGAAAGACTAATTGAGTTCTGTAACAAGTTTCAGCTAGTAATAGCGCATACCCTGTTCAAGAATCACAAGAGGAGGAGGTATACTTGGAAAAGGTCGAGAGATACGGGAAGATTTCAATTAGATTACATCATGGTCAGACAGAGATTCCGAAATCAGATACTGGATTGTAAGGCGTACCCAGGAGCAGATATAGACTCAGATCACAATATAGTATTGATGAAGAGTAGGCTGAAGTTCAAGACATTAGTCAGGAAGAATCAATACGCAAAGAAGTGGGATACGGAAGTACTAAGGAATGACGAGATACGTTTGAAGTTCTCTAACGCTATAGATACAGCAATAAGAAATAGCGCAGTAGGCAGTACAGTTGAAGAGGAATGGACATCTCTAAAAAGGGCCATCACAGAAGTTGGGAAGGAAAACATAGGTACAAAGAAGGTAGCTGCGAAGAAACCATGGGTAACAGAAGAGATACTTCAGTTGATTGATGAAAGGAGGAAGTACAAACATGTTCCGGGAAAATCAGGAATACAGAAATACAAGTCGCTGAGGAATGAAATAAATAGGAAGTGCAGGGAAGCTAAGACGAAATGGCTGCAGGAAAAATGTGAAGACATCGAAAAAGATATGTTTGTCGGAAGGACAGACTCAGCACACAGGAAAGTCAAAACAACCTTTGGTGACATTAAAAGCAACGGTGGTAACATTAAAAGTGCAACGGGAATTCCACTGTTACATGCAGAGGAGAGAGCAGATAGGTGGAAAGAATACATTAAAAGTCTCTATGAGGGTGAAGATTGGTCTGATGTGATAGAAGAAGAAACAGGAGTCGATTTAGAAGAGATGGGGGATCCAGTATTAGAATCGGAATTTAAAAGAGCTTTGGAGGGCTTACGGTCAAATAAGGCAGAAGGGATAGATAACATTCCATCAGAATTTCTAAAATCATTAGGGGAAGTGGCAACAAAACGACTATTCACGTTGGTGTGTAGAATATATGAGTCTGGCGATATACCATCTGACTTTCGGAAAAGCATCATCCACACAATTCCGAAGACGGCAAGAGCTGACAAGTGCGAGAATTATCGCACAATCAGCTTAACAGCTCATGCATCGAAGCTGCTTACAAGAATAATATACAGAAGAATGCAAAAGAAAATTGAGAATGCGCTAGGTGACGATCAGTTTCGCTTTAGGAAAAGTAAAGGGACGAGAGAGGCAATTCTAACGTTACGGCTAATAATGGAAGCAAGGCTAAAGAAAAATCAAGACACTTTCATAGGATTTGTCGACCTGGAAAAAGCGTTCGACAATATAAAATGGTGCAAGCTGTTCAAGATTCTGAAAAAAGTAGGGGTAAGCTATTGGGAGAGACGGGTCATATACAATATGTACAACAACCAAGAGGGAATAATAAGAGTGGACGATCAAGAACGAAGTGCTCGTATTAAGAAGGGTGTAAGACAAGGCTGTAGCCTTTCGCCCCTACTCTTCAATCTGTACATCGAGGAAGCAATGATGGAAATAACAGAAAGGTTCAGGAGTGGAATTAAAATACAAGGTGAAAGGATATCAACGATACGATTCGCCGATGACATTGCTATCCTGAGTGAAAGTGAAGAAGAATTAAATGATCTGCTGAACGGAATGAACAGTCTAATGAGTACACAGTATGGTTTGAGAGTAAATCGGAGAAAGACGAAGGTAATGAGAAGTAGTAGAAATGAGAACAGCGAGAAATTTAACATCAGGATTTATGGTCACGAAGTCAATGAAGTTAAGGAATTCTGCTACCTAGGCAGTAAAATAACCAATGACGGACGGAGCAAGGAGGACATCAAAAGCAGACTCGCTATGGCAAAAAAGGCATTTCTGGCCAAGAGAAGTCTACTAATATCAAATACCGGACTTAATTTGAGGAAGAAATTTCTGAGGATGTAGGTGTGGAGTACAGCATTGTATGGTAGTGAAACATGGACTGTGGGAAAACCGGAACAGAAGAGAATCGAAGCATTTGAGATGTGGTGCTATAGACGAATGTTGAAAATTAGGTGGACTGATAAGGTAAGGAATGAGGAGGTTCTACGCAGAATCGGAGAGGAAAGGAATATGTGGAAAACACTGATAAGGAGAAGGGACAGGATGATAGGACATCTGCTAAGACATGAGGGAATGACTTCCATGGTACTAGAGGGAGCTGTGGAGGGCAAAAACTGTAGAGGAAGACAGAGATTGGAATACGTCAAGCAAATAATTGAGGACGTAGGTTGCAAGTGCTACTCTGAGATGAAGAGGTTAGCACAGGAAAGGAATTCGTGGCGGGCCGCATCAAACCAGTCAGTAGGCTGATGACAAAAAAAAAAAAAAAAAAAATGTTCTCGGAGCTACTGCGGAGCGCTGTCGAAGTCTCTTGATATCCTTCTCCTCAATTGCGCCATTTTTCTGTAGGGTGGCAGTGCTTAGTTGTATTCTGTTGGTCGGGTCCGTCTTGATCTTCCGGTATGCCGCGTCGTCAAATAGTTGGAGCATCTTCTGTTCATAGTCCTGTCTGTTGAGAACGACTGTGGTGTTTCCTTTGTCGGCGGGCAGGACGACGGTCTCTTTTTCTTCTCTGAGGGCCCGAAGTGCCGCTCTTTCTTCCCGCTAGATGTTGCTTTATTCCCTCAGCACTACAGGCCGATTAGCCTCTTGCCAACTCTCAGCAAGATCTATGAGCGCCTAATAGCGATACGAGATCATATCACCAATGATCGACTTCTGCCGGATTTCCAATTCGTATTCCGACGGAAGAACTCTGCCCCAGAACAGATCATGAGACAGGTGGTAGCAGCCACAGAGGGTTTCAACTAGAGAGACGGGATAGTGCTACTTGATGTAGCCAAAACCTTCGACTCAGTGAGGCATAAAGGGCTGTTATACAAATTATACAGACAGGGGTTCAAAATGGTTCAAATGGCTCTGAGCACTATGGGACTTAACTTCTGAGTTCATCAATCCCCTAGAACTTAGAACTACTTAAGCCTAACTAACATAAGGACATCACACACATCCATGCCCGAGGCAGGAGTCGAACCCTGACTGTAGCGGTCGCGCGGTTCCAGACTGTAGTGCCTAGAACCACGCGGCCACCCCGGCCGGCTACACGCAGGGGTTCCCCGGGAGCGTAGTCAGGTTAATCCAAAGCTATCTCACGAACAGAAATTTCTCTGTCAAGGGTAGAAACAGCCACCTCCACCAAAAGGCGTATTCGTGCTGGGACCCGTTTTGTACAGTCTGTACACTGCGGACACACCCACAGCCCCCTGGTTAACACCGCACAGTATGCTGACGACACAACCTTTTACGCGCAATGCGAATAAGGACCTGATCATTCATAGGCTACAAACCGTTTTAGATGGCACAGTAACCTGGGCCTGTCGCTTGGGCATCACCATCGACCCTGAAAAGACACAGGCTCGGGAGACACCCGGACCCCCTCAACGCCCCCCCCCCCCTTTTCACACACACCTACATGGATCTCGACTCCCCAGGCGCAAATCCGCCTAGTATCTTGGCGTAGCCCTGGACTCGAGACTAACGTGGAAGGCCCACACAGAAGAGGTCCACAGGAAAGTCTGTGCCAGAATGTCCATCCTACACCCAGTCCTCAACACAACGGGTTCCCTTCCCTGCTCTGTAGGAGTAAACGTATATCAGACCCTTATACGGCCAGTAATGGAGTATGCATGCCCTGTCTGGGGATAAGCGGCGAAGCAGCATCTGGAAAAACTCCAGAGGCTGCAGAACCGCGCCCTCAGGAGGGCACTGTATTTACACATGGGATTCCCCACCGACGATTTGCATGCTGCTGCCAAAATCCCCCTTGTCAAAGAAAGATTGCAAGATCTGGCAAGGGCTTTCTACGAGCGCTCTTCCAGATCAGGAAATAACCTCATCCTCTCCTTGGGTCGGTATGACATGTCCCGTGATAAGCACTAACGCCATATGACGATCATCGAGTAAGTCGAAGAGAAAAATCACCAAATCTCCAAGTTCGAATACCAATCCTTAATCCTTAAAATACCCAACATCTCGCCATCCTCAGGCATGTATAAGACACAACCAGAACACCATCAGAATACACAGACAGCCAAAACTATCCAAGATAATCACACACACACACACAACATACAATGTGGAGAAAAAGCCAACAGGCCACAAACTCCTCCATATACTTCCCCAACGATGGGAAAGTAATTGGTGAGAGAGATTAGAGGACATAAATAACACCGACAATGAGCAGACAGACCATTCCATCATAACCACCTGATGATGGCGGAAAGGCTATTCGCCGAAATATCGTGGGACTTCAACGATCGCATCCGGCTGGACACCCGAGAGCCCTTGAAACAACACACGCCGAGAAAGCCTCCGATCACATAGGAACTGATATACTGGCTTGTCTCTCAGTTGAGCATTTCGTTGAGTCAGAACAGAATATTTAGCTGTGTGAAAGCCTCGGGGACAAGCAGCACCGTCGTCGCCACCTTAAGTTCGGTATCGCAGGGAGTAGCCCACATTTTAACGGAAATGCTTACACCAGGACCAATATTGTTGTTGATATATATCAATGACCTTCACACTAGTGTTAGTTGTAGGGAAAAACTCTCTTTACTGGTGACAGCAATATTATAGTCACTGATGAAACAAGAGAACTCCTTGTAGAGGACACAGTTCAAGCCCCAATTAGCAATAAAGTGACTTTGAACATAAAGAAAACAATTGTCTTGAAGTACAGTTTGAAAACAGAAAATGGTACTACTAAATTAAGTATAAATTGTGCTATACTGGACGAAGTGGCACTCGTCGGTACAGTGGTGGCTTCGTAGCTTTACTTTTGGAGGGGCCGAGGTGTTACTACAACATATCAAATATCCGCTAACTTTATTACAACTTGATCAAAATGAAATTCTTAACTTTGTAACAATCCACGTCCACAGGAATATCATGGGTATTTGTTATTGTAACTGATCATCAATGCATCACTTGAGGCTGAACAAGGTACTAGTCACTCCTCACAGAGTAGAAGTGACAACAGACAATCATGCAGAGTTCCGTCTAATACGATTCTGGCACTGCTGGCTCGGCAGAAGAGAGACGACATTGTCGCCTTCGGCGATGTTTACCGACTGAGCTGAGCGGCTCTACACTCTGACGTAAGTAAGCGAGCAGATCCTCTGAACATATCTAGGTCACCGTTTCTCGTTCGTCGCTGCTTCTGGCAGCGACTGTCCCACCGCGTCGCGAGGTACCAACCTTCCCTTGGCACCTCTCTCTTTGGACGACACCACAGATGGCACCTATAAAGGCAGTGTAACAAATTCAAAATCTCTGGACATGAATATTGATTCTCAGTTGATGTGATGTGAACACACAAAGATGCTTGCAAACAGAATGTCATCAGCATGTTACGCCTATCATGTCCTGTCGTCATGTCTTTTAGTTACATACTATTCATGTGTACACTCAGTCCTTAGCTATGGCATTCTTTTCTGGCGATCAAATGCACAAAATATGAACACAGTTTTGACATTACAGGAAAGGGTCACAAGAACAAGAAGCAAAAATTGTAGTCGAGCTCTTTATAAAAATCTGTTCAAAACACTGGGAATTTAACTGCACCGTGTGAATGCATTTACCCAACAAATGGTTCAAATGGCTCTGAGCACTATGGGACTCAACTGCTGAGGTCATTAGTCCCCTAGAACTTAGAACTAGTTAAACCTAACTAACCTAAGGACATCACAAACATCCATGCCCGAGGCAGGATTCGAACCTGCGACCGTAGCGTCTTGCGGTACCAGACTGCAGCGACTTTAACCGCACGGCCACTTCGGCCGGCTATTTACCCAACAGTAGTACACACCAATGACAACATTGGTAATTATTGCACAAACAGCTCTGCCCGTGATCATGGAACAAGAACTAGAGTAAACTTACATTTACCAATAAGGAATAAACATAAAGGTCGAAACAGCATTTTCTACTGAGGAATGAAACTCTACAACAAATTCCAAAGAAGAGTAACGAAATTGCTACAACAAAGTTATTTTAAAAAACCAGTTAAGAAGTACCTGGCAACTCATATATTCTGTACTTTGAAGGATTATTTAGATAACACAGAGTAGGGGTTCGGCAGTAAACGTGACACAAATAATTATAATGATAATAAAACATCAAATATTCCGTATAACACTTTCACGCCATACTTTTCCCATTTTTCCTTCTCTAGAAAACTCTCTCCCTAAGCTACGCAGTGTATCATATTAACACCTTATCGCCTTTCTGAGCTCAACATCTCACTCGTTATAGAGGGATGGCGACTCAGGCTAGCAAACGGCAAACTACGGCACATACGCTTGTCCTGACATCAGCTGATAGCCTGTGCAGAGTGTGTAGTTTTATGAAATGCTGAGCCACAAATAAGTGCAGCCATGGATTTGCGGAATTCTTGTGAATTTCGTGCAGCTATAGCTGGGACGTAGTAGTCACATCGGATGGCAGGCGCGGGCAGTGTTGATATTTAGCAAACGATTCTGCGAGGCAGGTTTACGACACCGCTCACAGACGAGAAGGCGCAGCCCGGCAGGCACTGTAAACAAGTATGAAGTAATCAGGGAAGCATAATGCAGTGATGTGTTGTGAAGAGCCACTACGTTGCAGTTACAACAGCGCCAAGTGACCTGTGTGCAGGAGCCGAAGCCGGCTGAGGAAAGCTGACGTTGTAATTATTAAAGAGGGCTGCGCTTGCCCCCTCTATAGGAAGAACATAAGAGTTAAATAAGCGAATCTGGAAGCTCAAATGGAGGCAGTCGTGTCGCCATTCTGTTTGTCTACAACGAGAGAGAATGATGATTGTTTAACTTGCGGGCCAGTCACGATGACTGATGGTCAAAGGGCCCGCTGAAACCACCACCAACCTCTGCTGCACAGAAGCGCCGTAACTGTGGCAGGGCTTGTCCCCCCCCCCCCCCCCCCCCTGGAGATGCACTGGCGCGAGAAGCGAGGCGGCTGTTAGCCTCCGCTCTCTGGGGACATCGTCCGGTGGACTGCCTGCAAGCTGCCGTCCGCAGGTGCGGTCACACGTATCGAACTCGCGGCCTCCTGCAGTCTCTGACCGAGCCACCCTGGGCTCACTACAACTACGGGGGTCGGCTGATTCCCTCCGGCCCTCTACGTGGGATCCACGAGCTGCGCTTGAGGGAGCAGCCAGCTGTGTCCCAGGCTACTGGCGCAGCCAGCACGCGCGGCGGCCAGTTAGTCATACCGTGAATAGGAGCGCTACGCCTGCGTGGCTGGGCAGCCAGACATTGATGCAGCGGATTCCGGCATTAGCATTGGCGCTGACCCACATTCACACGCCGCATGGCGCCATCACGATGATCAGCGGAAGGCCCGCTGTGTGCCTTCGATGCAATAAAGTCAATGACACACTTGTCTCTGCTCGCTTCGGCGTGAGTCACCCCTCTCTCCCAAACCATACCTCTCGGTCGTTCTAACAGCCGCTAAGCGTGGAGGATTGCAACAATTTGGCGTCGGGAAGCGGTCGTTTCGCTTTCCAACTCAGTACATTCTGTCAGAAAGAGTTCAACATCCAACACTACATTTTGGTGGGAGAGATGGTTTTGCGGAGTGGTGAGCGGCGCAGTGACACTTGGTATGAGTTCAGTGGTACCAGCTCAGCACGGTGCAGTGAGTCTAAGTTTTATTTATATTACTTTTGGTGTTTGCTATCGTTGTCAGAGTTAGTTGTGTGAGATAGGGTACACGATGTTCAGCGTTACTTTGGACTTATTTTTGCTTAGAGGTAATGGTGGATGCGACAATTTAGTGTCGATGAGATGTCCACTTTGCAATTTGTGCACGAGCTGATATATACCAGCTGTAGGAGCTGTTTCTTCTGTATGTAGGAGTACTGGTCATCTGTCCGTTGGTTGTACCGATGACTCGCCAGAGGAATTAGTTTGTGATTATATTTTTGTGTAGGGTTGAATGGGAGTTTGTGTTTCGTCTTTTTAAGAAAGAAATCAGTTGAATTAAGGTGAAAGTAGAGTACACCAAATGGTGGAAACACGTGCTGCTGCCTCAGATGCAGTTTCTGCTTTAACTCGGCAAGTTCAAGCATTAACAGATCAGTTTGAGAGCATGAAAGATAGAAATTTCGAACTTAATCGTGAGTTGGAGGCCCGAAAAGGAAGTCATGATCAGTCGCTATCAGAGGCACGGGAAAGTTAACCTGGATTGACAGTGCCTTCTGTTCCGTATGATGCAGGAGTAGTCGCAACGATTAATCCCTTCCCGTGCAAGGCAACGCACAGAGTGACAATTTTCGTTATGGATGTTAGGGACGCTGTGGAAGCGCGTGGGTGGTCAGATGACGTAACCCTGTATGTTGGTAATTGCGGTGGCCGGGGGACGCCACAATATATGTTGTCTACCACGAGACATTAAGTAAAGCACATACGTTGCAGGAGTGGAGTACTGGATTGTGCTAGTGGTACCAAAAGCAGAACAGTGGACGATTTTTTCAGGAGAAATAAAGTACGTTGTCGAAGCAGCACTACGAGTCTGTCGAAGCATTCTCGGATAGGATCCGTAAGCCAAACGCAAAGAAGTATGTACAGACCCAAAGTGCAGAAGCTAATAGGGCGCTGTTACAAGAGACAGAAAATAGATCAGTCAATGCTTGTTTTGTGGTATACCCACTGAAATGTCATGGACAGTAAAGATGGAGAAACCGGAGGACTTTCAGTCGACTCTTAGGATCGTTAACACTTCTAGAGGAGCTAGATATTGCCACAAAGCGGAGATTGGACCACCGCGTGTTCACTTCTGAAGTCAAGTGATATTGATGTGATCGGAAGGGGCATATATGGAAGCAATGTAAGCGACCAGAGTGCTATGTACGTGGCGTAGTGGGCCGCTGGGCATTTGAGTGTAGAGTTAGTAAGACTGAAAAGCAATGGCAAGGGAAGCAGCCATTAAACGCAAATGAGATTGCTTCATCCGTCGAAAGGTATTCCCGATGGACCGTAACACAGCGCAAGTTAGTGCACAGACGGAATGCAGGTTAGTGGGCTTAGTGGGTGGGACGAAACAGGGATTTTTGTTGGACACAGGTGCGAATGTGTCCGTTATCAGTCCGGAACTCTTGGGAAAGAGGACACTGGGGCAACCACAGTAGAGGTTACATGAGGTTGGCGGTAATAGGGTAACATCATTGGGTACGGCAGTACTGGAGTTTCCGGTCGGCAAAAATAAGTTCAGCGAAGTCACGGAGGTGTTGCCATGCGTAGGTGAAGGTTATTTACTGATTCTCGGGGTAGACTTTCTCGACAAACATTACTCTGAGATTGCGTCTTTTGCAACGCACACGCCGGCCGGGGTGGCCGAGCGGTTCTAGGCGCTACAGCCTGGAACCGTGCGACCGCTACGGTCGCAGGTTTGAATCCTGCCTCGGGCATGGATATGTGTTATGTCCTTAGGTTAGTTAGGTTTAAGTAGTTCTAAGTTCTAGGGGACTGATGACCTCAGAAGTTAAGTCCCATAGTGCTCAGAGCCATTTGAACCATTTTGCATCGCACAGGTGAACTCAGTGAGGCTTTGTTTCAACTAGGGGAAACAGCTGCAACTGAGACAATGGCACAATGGTCATCTGTCATGGGGGTGAGACCAACAAAAATGCACACTTTTTCAGTAAAGATGGGTCAGCAGGATACAATACCAGCAGGTGTGGGAAAGATAATGTGGGATTCAGTAGACACCGATTTGCCGAGGGAAACTTTATAAGTGGTTTGAACCACTCTGAAGTAATGAAGAGTTGGATAGTTTGCATTGTTTTACCCACAGGAACTTGGCACATGCGAATGACATTAATGGGGAACGCATGATTTCAGTTAGTAAGGATAATTTTGGCGAAGGGGGGTGCCTCTGTCAAAGGGTGCAATTATAGTCATTCTGGAAGTCTTGGAAGATGAGAACTTCGAAAGGTCGAGCCTAGAGGAAAGCTGCAAGCAAACTGTTCCTGCCGATGAGTTACGAGAGAAAGTAGATCATTTGAAGGGCAGAGATCGAATGTCTATGGAGAACTTGTTTTTGAGGTTTAGTGATTTTTTTGTGTGAGCGGGAACTTACCAGCAACCCCGCTGACGCAACATCACATACTGAAAGAGGATAGCCGTCCATTTTATAGTAAGCCATATAGTATCCAGGCGATGTAGCCGCGCGGTCTAGGCGCCTTGCACGGTTCGCGCGGCTTTCCCTGTCGGACGTTCAAGTCCTCCGTCGGGCACGGGTGTGTGTGTTGTCCTTAGAGTAAGTTAGTTTAAGTTAGATTAAGTAGTGTGTAAGGCTAGGGTCCAATGACCTCAGCAGTTTGGTCCCATAGGAACTTACCAGCACCACCACCATACAGTACAGCAGAGAAGCTGCAACCATTGGTAGGAGATTTTGTTGAACAACAACTACGGTATAGGGACATAGAACCAGATGATAGTCCCTGGAACAAAAATATTGTTATCGTGCTGAAGAAATCGGCGGACAGGACACGGAAATATCCATTTTGCTATGACTACAGATATCTAAACACGCGAACCATTTTGGATACTTATCCAATTCGGTCAGTGTCAGTTCTGTACAAGTAGGGACTTCTTGAGCGGATGCCATCATTTGGAAATGGCGTCTGAATATAGGCCGAAAACAGTGTTTACCGTGCGAGTAGGACATTTTCGTTACAAATGTATGCCATTTGGACTAAAGAACATACTGGCAACTTTTCAGCAGTTATTAGAAGGGATACGAGAGGATTAAAGCCAAAAACTTGTTTGGTCTGCCTCGAGGACATAATCTTCTGTTCAAAGGATCAAAGGAGCATGTGAGACATTTGGAGGATGCCTTCTAGCAGACTACGTTCGGCACGTGGACAAGTGCCATTCTGCGCACACTCGTGTAAATTATCTGAGGCGTATGAGTAGTGAGCGTGCCGTACAGACCGAGCCTCATCTCACAGACGCAGTTCAAAATTATCAAAGACACAAACAACTGACCAGCTACAGTCGTTCATTGCCATCTGTACTTATTATAGACGGTTCGTGAAGGACTTTGCGAAAATAGCTGGGCCTTTGAACAAGCTACTGAAGAAGGTACAGATCCAGTATTGGTTTTTCTGGATTTCGAGAAATAGTTTACCCTTTCATGTGATGCTTCAAATGAGGCAGACGGTGTGTTTTGGGACAGATAGTAGGTGGGCAGGAACATTCGCTAGCTTACGCTTCAAGACAGTTAAACAAGGTGGTGCGTAACTACTCAGCAATGGAGAAAGAGATGTTGGCAATTATATATGGTATTACATATTTTCGATGTTATCTGTATGGTAGGAAAGTTAAGGTCGTGACAGACCATGCATCATTGAAGCGGTTTTTAGGTGCGTTGAAGAGTAGCAGTGGGCTCAGGCAAGGGATAAGGTGTGTCAGGTATTTAAGTCACAGCCATATTTCGTTATGCCCGAGGGTTCGATCTGCAAACGATGAAGTGTGGACCACGTGTGGTGGTGCCGGAGGGTTTTCAGATGGAAGTTTGGTGGCAGGCTCACCGCCGTATGTTGTCAGGTTACGGTGGGCGATGTGCGACGGAAAAACGTGTAACAGAGCAGTTCTGGTGGAGGAACAGGAAGCGTGATGGGGAGCAGTATGTTAAAGATTGTGTGCCATATGTGCAGAGAGCCGATATTTCACATCAGAAAGTGCCACTGCGAAGGTTAACAGAGGCGTCCAGTCCATTTTCGGTGTTAGGGTTGGACGTCCACATGCCATTTAATAAAACACCTGCAGGTAATATGTACGTTCTTACGATAATCAATAATTTTTCTCGATTTTTGGCAATTTTACCGATGCTAGTACTGTAGCGCAGGCGTTAGGAACCAATCGGATATTAAAGCTTGGGGTGACTGAGACCATAATTATGGACCATGGTACGAATTTTATCTCGAATTTAATTAAATAACTATGCCGCATGTTGCGTATACGGAAGTTACGGATGAGTCCGTTTCATCTGCAGGCCAATGGAAGAAGCGAACACGTGCTCAAGACAATTGCAAAGATGTTGAGCTACTACATAGCTTCCAGCCACGATGACTGGAACGGCAATTTGCCTTACGTGCAGTGTGCCTATAATTTGAACGTTCATATTGCAAGGGGTTTGTCACCATTGGAGGTGGTGTACAGTAGGAAAATGCCATCTCCCTTTCATATTCTGATTCCTAAATTAAATTGTTAGCAACGTAAGGTTCATGATGTGGCATACAGGTTAAGTATATCAAGGAGTATTTTATTTTTATTGTCGTAGGGCTTATTTTATTTATTTATTCATTTTGTGGAATTGTGTTTATCGTGTAGTTATTATTGATTTCTTTTGTGCATTCTCGGAAGGAGAGAGGGGGTGATAGAGTAACAGGTGACGAATACGTAAGGACATCCTGGGGTACGAGGACGGCCCTGCTGTTGCTGTAGATCTGCAAGGGCGATGCAGGGTAGGTAACGGTTGTTCAGCTTCTAGAATCGGATGTGATGATCTTCAGACAACCGGATGTGTGCCTTACTAGTCGTGAATGGACGATAAAAACAACAGTGGAGATCTGGGAGATTAGGAATGAGATGCGTAGGTTGGAGGATGCCTTTTCGAAATTATATAAGGAGGTACAGGGGAACAATTTATTTAGGGAGATAAAGGGAGAGTACAAAGAGTTGCAGTTTTCTTACAGTAAATTAAGGGCACAGTTGTCACAGTTTGTGGATCGTGTTCGTCGGCGGAAGAAGGGTGTGTAGTTTGTGTAGTGTAGTTAGAAATGAATGAACATTGTATTCATCATTATTAAAGAACTTTTGTGTAAAACTGTATTGTAATCGGGGAGAGTGAAGTCCATGACTAACATCCGAAGGTCAGCGGATAACTAAAATTACTATTATTACTACTATTACTATTATTACTACTCCTAGTACTAGTTCGTTTATACTTTGTTGCAAGGCAAAAAGTTTGATTGCATCAACACATTAACACCAATGATGTATAGCGTAACATCTCTCCAAATGAACTGGGACACCGAAACGCAGGATTTTCAAAGATGTGTCAACTTTACTCCTCTTCAACTCTTGAATTCCCTGTTTCTCTTTTCTGGAGTTCTGTTTGCAGACAATCAGGGAATTGTTTACTATTTCACATTGTTATCGTGCTATGTCCAGCGCCTATGGAAAATTAAGTTAATTTTTCTACATTTATCGTAGATATTTATCGCACTCATTTCTGATTATTGTCGACTATTCACGAGAGCAGGTACTTCTAACAAATATTAGAATGTTCTCTCCCTCCTTGCTAGCGCCTTCCCACCTTATGCCGTCCACTGGTATCGTTAATTGACAGCCTTATTTTATTTTACATTTGTAGTCCGAAGCCTCTACTGTCGCCACAATGTGCCCTTCATTGGAACGAGAAATTCCCTTACTTTTGCCCAACATTTTAATAGAGCGTGGAATACAATATTATAGAATTCGATTAATTGTGTTCACAACTGTCTTTTACCACTACACACGGGCAAATATGGCACAAGATTATGAATTAAATGAAAAAAAGAATAGAAAATGGTGAGAGCATCAGCAGTTGGACCGTTTAAAACTGTTTCAAATCACCTTTACGAAAGTTATATCCTACCCACATTTCATCCACACTATGAAACAGACTTACAATCATGTAAAGCTATAGCAGTAGGTACGTAAAAAAACATTTCCAATTAACAGCAACAGAAGTCTTAGAGATGGTCTTGTTATGACAGGAAAAATAATTTTAATGTCTCAGCGGGTACTGGAAGAAATAACGAGAGTGAAAATGTTTCTCTTTTACTTTCAGGACACACTGCCTCCACAAAAAATTTAAAGAAACAGTTTTGCATATATTTTTCATCTTGTAATGATAGAAATGTATCCAGTTTCCCCCTAATCAATGGGCTTATATCATGTTACATTAAGTAAGTATAATGACAAATATAAGTAGAGAAAATATAAACGCAGGAATTTTCTAATAAACCTAATACTACACCCATTACTTTTAACAAGAGCTGAACTTTGTGACAGCTGATGAGGATGTGTTTCAAAAGAATATTTTTGATCTTAACGTGAAATCTAAAATCAGGTAAGAAAGTTCAGTCTCAAACAAAGCAGCACGCGGCAGCAGGCTACAGAGCGTCGTGAAACAGTTTGGTCTACATATTTTCATGTTGTTATATAATTATGTTTTGTTCTAGCACCTGTTGTTAGCCTGAGAAAATCCATTAATTTGTATCTTTGCAATCGAGAGTAAGGTACGCTGAATATTTCGAGCAAGTCATCGATTTTGCTCTGCATTCACATAAAGAAATACACTTTCACACACGCTGGACTATAACATTTTTTGTGTAGGACACATTGTCCCAGAATTAAGTTAAAAATAATCATCCCTTGCTCTTACCAAAGTTTTGTAGAGGTTTTCCGTGGTTGGAAGGCAAATATCGGAGTTGGAAATCCCTCTCAGATATTCCCAATTTTTACTCCTTCAGCCCCACTACGGCATTTGGTCGAAAAGTTCTTGACTCTACCATGGGTCATTGCAGCCTGCTCTACCTAAAATGAATAGAAAAAAAAGGAGTGTATGGTCTTAGTAAAAAAAATCAGGTCTAATCCCGAAAACATTTAGCTTCAGTATAATGTGTCACATTTGTATCTTAATTTCTACTGGATGTGGTAACACTATTTCCAAAATAAAGTCTTTTATAACTTACAACAGAAGTTTCGTGAGTGAGAGATTATGATGTAAGAACACTAAGCTACTGAGTCATCAGCGCCCTAGGAGATATCCGACGTAACTGCTGACATGTACTGAAAAAGTAGATTTGAGAATGTGGTAACAGGTGAGAGATGACCGGGTTTTCCAAATGATTTGTGTATCAGCGTTGGGCATCGTTAGGGGAAATGATAACTTTGTCAAAATATGACCTTATTTTACGATTTGACTGTTACTTAGGAAAATATTATTTATTTATATTATTCGTGAAGAAATAATATTTTGTTATAATTTATAATGTCGATTTCGTCTTTAAGTTTTTGACTTGCTAAATTACGTATTCTCACCATATTGAAGGTTGGAACACCGACCGACACATTCAGAAAAAGTATATTTATTATTCTGTAGTCCAAATTTTTTTATTTGCTCGTTTTAACTGTACTAGTACTCAGAAATGTATCACTATATTTTGTTTACAATTGCTCCATATTTGATTGCGCAGATTAAAGGGCCTTGCAAAACGATATTGGTTTCGAGGATGTGATGGAAATTTGATTACCCGATGTATAATTCGAACGCTATTTTTTTCTCTGTAGATTACTGCGTTATTGTCTGTTTTTTATGTACCTTAGAGCCTTAATACCGCTATAGGCGATATTTCGGAATTCTCTCCCCATTACCAAGACTGTAAATACTATAGTGAGGCTTTCCGGAGCTTTCTCAAATCGTTCGCTAGTTGCCTCTAACCAGTTTCTTACTGACATCAGCATTCCTGGAAATTGCGCCTCCAGTAGCATAGCGGTGTCTTTATAATCCAGGTCCTTGTTTTCTCAGTTCAGATTCAACAACTGGAATCTAAAAAAGACGAAATGGATATTAGCAGGTAGCTCCGAGAAATCGGAATGCAGAGCTTCTGTAATAGCACCTCTCTCGGAAATACCGGGATTTCAACGCAACACATCGTTCAATGACTGGCTGTTGAATCAGTTACCCGAGTCAAACAGTTATTAGCATCGTCGTGTGTGGAACTCAGTTGGTCGAGTATGTGAAAATTAATTTCGAGGAAAAAAGTCACGGTCCTGAATGGAGGGAGGATCCTGGAAATAAATAGTATAATTTTATCTCTCATTTGTTTTTATTTCAGTGTATAAGGAGCAGAATTAAGAAAATGAAAGGAAGTAAGAACTTCTCGAGTCCTGAAATAGAAAAAGGAATTGTAATTGGATACAAATTTGAGCTCGAAGTCATCACATGTAGACATACACGATTTTGAAAAATGTCTTTTCGTTTTTCAAACGAATCGTCATACGTTCATGCATTGGACTTTTGTTGGTACTGAGCACAAGATATTTACAGTCAAATTGATGCTAACCTCCAACTAGAGCAAGAAACATAGCCAGTGATAAATCATGGATGAATTCGATCGCGTATAATTTAGTCTTCGATGTTGGAATCATGTTGTAAGAAGACTAAACGTAACTGCTATAAAACGTAACATAAAACGTACGTAGGATAGTATTGCTGAAGGTCAATTTTATCTGAAATTCCCGTCTGGCGCATAATTACGAGGCATAATGAAACGAAATTGCCAGTAACGCATGGCTTTTGCGCAAAGTGCGTAAAAATATACGATGGCGTTACTGTTTATGTCAATGATTCCCAACTTACCATAAAAAGAAAATAAACACCCTTACAAAAAATAACTAAACAAATAATACCATCTAAGAACAAAAAGAAAGGAAAGAGAAAGGAATTATCTGAATGGGACGAATATCGGTAAAGTCTAGACAAATGCAGAGATATAGGCAAACAAATGGTTATAATTTCAGAAAAACTGTATGATTTAGTCAAGAGAAAGAGATTCGCAAATTGAGTAAGTCACTAATGCGTTGGTCCACATCTACCCTTTAAGCAAGCAGTTATTCGGATTTGCGTTGGTTGATAGAGTTGTTGGATATCCTGTTGCGAGATGTCTTGCCGAATTTTATCCAACTGACGTGTTAAACAATCAAAATCCCAAGCTAGTTGGAGGACGCTGCCCGTAATGCTCCAAACGTTCTCAGGTGGGTAGAGATCCGGAGATCTGCATGGCCAGGTTAGGGTGTGGCAAGCATGAAGACAAGCAGTAGAAAGTCTACCGAAGACAATTCTACTCCAGTTAAGAGAGTCCAGGCCGAATGTGTCCGACGGCTCTGCAAATGGGCTTACCGGTGTACAGAGGTCAATGGTAGTCAGCGCAACGGACGCTCTAACTCAGCCCCCTTCCTGTGAGCCGCCTGTTAATGGTCCCTGTGGTCATTGAAGCACCGGTTGCACGTCGGGTCGCTGATAATCATGAATCCGAGGCTCTGAGTGCCTCTTTTACGACTGCTCGTTCCTCACATTTGTCACCTCTCTAGCTCGACTACGTCCTCCTGGACACTGTGTTCGGCCATGGTTCACCCATTCCAGCCAACATCGTCAAATAGTGGCATCGTTCCTATTCAAATGTCGAGCGATTCGCCGATTTCTCCAACTGACTCCTTTTAGCCCAGCTACACGTCCTCTCTCAAATGATAACATCTGGGCGCATAATATTCAAACGCCTGCGAGGCATAGACATTGTCCAAATGAGTGCACAGAATGAAATTCTCAAAGATCTTATGCCCTAGTATCGACACGTCTCCTGTTCACTGTCTTGGCCAACTGCACGTCGAAATCGCTCTGTACCGTCACACGTTCACCCATCGGCCACCGAAGTTTACAGTCCGGCATTTTCGACCGACACTTGTATGAATATCACCCTCTCCCATCCCAAACCCTCCCCCCCCCCCCCCCAAAACACATGATGGTCACCAGAGTACCCCAATTACTATTCCACCCATTGTTTTCTCTTCAACACACACCTCACTCCAACCTCATTGCTAACCTCTACACTTAACTCAAGCAACGGTCAGTGAAGCTGTAGCCAGCTGTAAGATGGCCATTGTCGGGCTGGGATAACGCAAGGTGTCTCTTCGTCGGTGTTCACGAGACAACAGCAGTTCACAGTCAGTGAGGAGAGACGGTTGGGAAGTTGATTACACAAGCCAATGCACAGGACAAAGTAACGTGTGTTCTGGCGGGCCGTATTTCTATCGGCAAACAGTAATAGTCACCAGAGTTTGGCCGACTTCATTGCAGTGCGGCTGTGTGAGCCATGACAGGTGAAGTCGGTTTGATTCAGTTTGTTGCTGCATGAAAATACGACGAGGCCATGAGAAATTTGATTGTACCAAAGCTATTCTCAAGCGTTTTGCTCGGCGTGGTCATAGTGGCATAAAGTGTAACAAATTGATTGTGAAATTGTGAATATAGCGAGCCTTTGTTCGATGACAGTGCATTAGCAACACGCTCTTGTGTCTTTTGCCTTCCTGCAATTTCTGTTAATGTGTCTTTGCTTGTCTGCGTCTATCGCTCGATATAGCAGTTGTATTTCTGTGAGGTTTTGTTGTATTTAGCGGCCAGTTTTGGCGGTAGTAGATTGTAGATAATTATAGGTTAGTCAGTTGCTGGGTCTTGTTTTATTTTAGTGCAGTGCGCCCTTTTTAAGTTACTAATGGTCTGCAGCTAGTTTGTCATTCAGGACCGAATCAAGAGTATTTATTTATATAATGTACGGATGCATTTTAGCATACGTTCTGTTGTATATTATTGTTGCTCATTGTGAGATAACCTGGTGATATTTTTGTTGGGGACGAAATTAGTTTCTTCCTTTGTAACTTTAGAGTCCTGGAATTATTGTTCTTGAAACTGAAATTGAGTGCAAAAACTTAATATTTGTATGGGCTCTGGTGTTTAACGCATTATTTGATAAAGGAAGATTAACAACTCCTAGCCAAACTCCTTTCCACCCGAATCCTGCACCATAGTATGAAATACTTTTCCAGTTAGTACAAATGTATTTTAAATGCAAACTTTTCTATTAGCTCCCCATCTATTGGGTACCTGAATTAATTTTCGCTGTTTATTGGACAGGTTCAAAAATGGCTCTGAGCACTATGGGACTTAACATCTGAGGTCATCAGTCCCCTAGAACTTAGAACTACTTAAACCTAACTAACCTAAGGACATCACACACATTCATGCCCGAGGCAGGATTCGAACCTGCGACCGTAGCGGTCGCGCGGTTCCAGACTGTAGCGCCTGTAACCGCTCGGCCACTCCGGCCGGCTGTTGGACAGGAAGCACATGTTTATTTTAATAGCATAGTGTAAGATAATTTACTGAAAGTAGTGTAGAAGCACTTAATGACTGGAGAAACAGATGTTTAGGCATGGGAGTTCCTGTGGAGGATCAAATCTTGTACACATTTCTCTTCGCTGATGACCTGCAAATCGTAGCATGAGACCACGACGATGCTGGGTAGATGCTTTGGAAGTTAAAAAAGTAGAATGAAAGATGGGGCCTGGCAATAAGCATGACTAAAACTGAATATATGAATGTTCGCGAGAGTACCATAGAGGATGTCCATGTTGGAGCCAATAAGATCATCAGATGTATGTTTTTTAAGTATTTGGGTGTTATGATGTCATCAGACGGAAAAAGAAAATGACATTAATAAAAAATAGGATAAGGCAGGCGGGCTATATGACAACTGAACTCAATCCTTTGGAATAACAAAACAACAAAGTGGACCAAACAGCTGATATATCTTTCAGTGGATAACATCATCGCTACCTACGGAGCAGAAACGCGGGTGATTAACAATTGTCAGAGAAACGAATTGTCGCAACAAAGATTGATTTATGGAGACAAAGTTGTGGCATCCGTAAGAGAAGCTGTAGGTCTCGATACATCAATAGTCGACACCATAGAAGTGAAACGTCTGATATGGTATGGTAGTCTCGAAAGGATGGACGGTAGCCGATGACTACAGAACTTGTGGCTGTGGACCCCAGCGGCAAGAAGAAAGGGTGGACGATCTAGAAACAGCTGCACTTGAGTGGTCTGGGACAAGGTGGCTGCCAGAGAACCGCAAGGAGAAGGCTGGCAGGATCGGAAGAAGTAGGAAACAGAAAACGAGAAGCGGCACCAGCTGTAGAATACTCGCAAGATAATGAGATGAATGTCCTTCGGCAGCTGCAGTCTGTTCCCACTTTTCGTGTAGCAAATGGATTCCACTATTGGAGCCAGATTTCGAGATCGGTGAAAGATGTGAAATTTTGTTCGTGAAGGCCATGTTGAATGAGGCGATCGGAAGGGGCGATGTCTGGTAAATACATCGGGTGGAGGAAGACATCCCTTCAAGGCTTCCTGTACTCGTTTTGCATCTTGTGGTTTGACACTGACATGAAGCAGAATCGCTTAGTAATATCTATGAGGATATTGCGGGCGTTTGTCTTAAAAACTATGATTCGAACTGATTAACTGTGGCTCGTAGGGTTTAGCATTCACCATCTGACATGGTCGCAGCAGGTCATTGGGGAAGTTATATGGAAATGGTTTCTCACCCTATTGTAATTCTGAAACGTAACGAGTTTCCTTATGCTTTGTTATATTTCTGATTTCCTTCCGCTGTGTTATTTGCTAGAGATTGTGGGCACGATCATTGAGAGCAAACACTGATACATATTTTCCAACTTTTACAGAAGATTGACTCTGGAACGTGTGCATGCAATTAATTTTTGAATCTCATTTGTGTTTTTAAATTGTTTTTATTAAGTGATTTGCCGGCCTGGGTGGCCGAGCGGTTCTAGGCGCTACAGTCTGGAACTGCTCGACCGCTACGGTCACAAGTTCTAATCCTTCCTGGGGCATGGGTGTGTGTGATGTCCTTAGGTTAGTTAGGTTTAAGTAGTTCTAAGTTCTAGGGGACTGATGACCTGATGGTTAGTATCTTTGAGACATGTTACCTGATTTTGTATTTTAATTAACTGTGGTAATTTCTGCATTTTGCCTTGGCTGAGAGGACATTCGTCTATTACTGAATATTTATTGTTATTCAGTAACATGTTATTGCATGTTATTGGATTGTAACCATTGCTCTTAGATTTTTTCGATGTTGACTGTAATATAAAGTATCTGCCATGTTCTTGAATAAAAGATTTGAAACTTCGACCACTCACTGTTCAATCCAGACCTCGAATATCATACACAGATCTGAAAGCGCAATGTTTCTCTTGTTAAATAGGTCTCGTGTCGTAGCTCGATATACTACAATATCACTATATGCCACTGTTTGTCAACAGCGAAATGGAATTCAAGAATTAGGCTAACATTTCTTCCGTGGTCTGTGGTTAGGATACACTATGTAATCAAAAGTATCCGGACACTTGGTTGAAAATGAGTTACAAGTTCGTGGTGCCCTCCTTCGTTAATGCTGGAATTCAGTATGGTGTTGGCCCACCCTTAGAAAAGATGACAGCTTCCACTGTCGCACTCATACGTTCAATCAGAAACTGGAAGGTTTCTTGGGGAATAGCAGCCCATTCTCCACGGAGTGATGCACTGGGGAGAGACGTCGATGTCGGTCGCTGAGGCCTGGCACGAAGTCGGAGTTTCAAAACATCCCAAAGGTTTTTTATAAAATTCAGCTCAGGACTCTGTGCAGGCTAGTCCATTACAGGGACGTTATTGCCTTGTAACTACTCCGTCACAGGCCGTGCATTATGAACAGGGGCTCGATCGTGTTGAAAGATGCACTCGCCATCCCCGAATTGCTCTTTAACAGTGGGAAGCAAGAAGGTGCTTACAACATCAGTGCATGCCTGTGCTATGACAGTGCCACGCAAAACAACAAGGGGTACAAGCCCCTCCTTGAAAAACACGTCCACACCATAACACCACCGCCTCCGAATTTTACTGTTGGCACTACACACGCTGGCAGATGACGTTCACCGGGCATTCGCCATACCCACACCCTGCCATCGGATCGCCACATTGTGTACTGTGATTTTTCCCTCCACACAACTTTTTTCCACTGTTCAACCGTCCAATGTTTACACTTCTTACAGTAAGCGAGGCGTCATTTGGCATTTACCGACGTGATGTGTGGCTTATGAGCAACCGCTCGACCATGAAATCCAAGTTTTCTCGCCTCCCTCATAATTGTCATAGTACTTGCAGTGGATCCTGATGCAGTTTGGAATTCTTGTATGATGTTGTGGATAGATGTCTGCCTGTTACACATTTCGACCCTCTTCAACTGTCGGCGGTCTCTGTCAGTCTGTACGTGTCCCTTCACGTTTCCACATCACTATCACATCGCAGACAGTGGACCTAGGGATGTTTAGGAGTGTGGAAATCTCGCGTACAGACATATGACACAAATGACACCCAATCATCTGACCACGTTAGAAGTCCGTGAGTTCTGCGGAGCGCCCCATTCTGCTCTCTCGCGATATCTAATGACTACTGAGGTCGCTGATATTGAGTACCTGACAGTAGGTGGCAGCACATTGCACCTAACATAAACAACGTATCTTTATGGAGGTGTCCGGATACTTTTGATCACGTAGAGTGTGTGGTAGTCGCATGACGGAGCACCGGTAAATTTGCTGCTGGCGTAACTTGTTGCAGAGACGAGTGTCCCAACACAGATATCATAAGCTTAACTGACAACGAGGAACAATAATGTGCAATAAAACTTATGCTAAAAGACATCCGTGTATTATATAAGCAAAATTACATTGAAACGAGAGGACGGCATGAGAAACACCTCCTTTATCAAATAAAAGAGTACAGTAAGCTGCAAAATATGGCGTTATGGAGCACGATTGAATTTATGGTTAAGGTAAGCGAAGAATGAAATTTGAGATCAAGTTGATGGAAATATAATCGAAAATTTAACTTTTCAAATACGTTTCTTCTTACTAGGACAATATTTTATACTGAAGTCAATCGCGACAAGTCACACACGTCGCCTGCAACTGGTGTCGCACGAGCACCTCTCTGACACTTTTCGCGCTTACTCGACGTAGCTCTGACGAAACGTGTTGATCTTCTTTGGAGCTTCTGTGTTCCCTCTATTAGACCTACGTGGTTAGCGTTGTAGACCGAGGAGCTACTTTCAAGCATTGGTCGTGTCCTAAGTTACACTTTAGCATAAGAAAGAAATGATAGAATTTGTAATCTTGGACGACATCTGTATTTGTCATATGGCGTTAAAGTTGGCATATCTTTACAACAAAGTCTGCTGCTTTCTGCCATTTCCCCAGCTTTTTATCTGTGTCAAAATGTTGTCTTCATAGACAGCGGTTCATATGAGCAGAGATAAAAATCAGAGGGAGCCAAATCTGGGCTCTATGGAGGGTGATCAAACACTTCCCATTGAAATCGTTGTATGAGCATCCTCATTATACCTGCAGTATGCGACGGATAATTCACATTAAGGAAGTGCAGGACAGTAACGTTTTGTGGGCTGCATGTAGTCAGGCGAAATCTCTCACAGGCACTCATACTTGGTGAGAGAGAACATTTTCCGGGCATCTTTAAGTGCTCCCTGTGCACTCAGAACTGAAATAGCGATGTGTAGCGATCGACGGGGGTACTCCAGCTACATCTACATCTACATTTATACTCCGCAAGCCACCCAAGTGGCGGAGGGCACTTTACATGCTACTGTCATTACCTCCCTTTCCTGTTCCAGTCGCGTACGGTTCGCGGGAAAAACGACTGCCGGAAAGTCTCCGTGCGCGCTCGAATCTCTCTGATTTTACATTCGTGATCTCCTCGGGAGGTATAAGTAGGGAGAAGCAATATATTCGATACCTCATCCACAAACGCACCCTCTCGAAACCTGGACATCAAGCTACACCGTGATGCAGAGTGCCTCTCTTGCAGAGACGGCCACTTGAGTTTCCTAAACATCTGCGTAACGTTATCACGCATACGAAATAATGCTGTGACGAAACGCGCCGCTCTTCCTTGGATCTTCTCTATCTCCTCTGTAAACCCGACCTGGTGCGGGTCCCACACTGATGAGCAATACTCAAGTATAGGTCGAACGAGTGTTTTGTAAGCCACCTCCTTTGTTGATGGACTACATTTTCTAAGGACTCTCCCAATGAATCTCAACCTGGCACCCACCTCACCAACAATTAATTTTATATGATCATTCCACTTCAAATCGTTCCGTATGCATACTCCCAGATATTTTACAGAAGTAACTGCTACCAGTGTTTGTTCCGCTATCATATAATCATACAATAAAGGAGCCTTCTTTCTATGTATTCGCAGTACATTACATTTGTCTATGTTAAGAGTCGGTTGCCACTCCCTGCACCAAGTGCCTATCCGCTGCAGATCTTCCTGCATTTCGCTGCAATTTTCTAATGCTGCAACTTCTCTGTATACTACAGCATCATGCACGAAAGGGCGCATGGAACTTCCGACACTATCTACTAGGTGATTTATATATATTGTGAAAAGCAATGGTCCCATAACACTCCCCTGTGGCACGCCAGAGGTTACTTTAACGTCTAGAGACGTCTCTCCATTGAGAACAACATGCGTTCTGTTTGCTAAAAACTCTTCAATCCAGCCACACAGCTGGTCTGATATTTCGTAGGCTCTTACTTTGTTTATCAGGCGACAGTGCGGAACTGTATCGAACGCCTTCCGGAAGTCAAGGAAAATAGCATCTACCTGGGAGCCTGTATCTAATATTTTCTGGGTCTCATGAACACATAAAGCGACCTGGGTCTCACACGATCGCTGTTTTCGGAATCCATGTTGATTCCTACAGAGTAGAGTCTGGGTTTCCAGAAATAACATGATACGCGAGCAAAAAACATGTTCTAAAATTCTAAAACAGATCGATGTCAGAGATATAGGCCTATAGTTTTGCGCATCTGCTCGACGACCCTTCTTGAAAACTGGGACTACCTGTGCTCTTTTCCAATCATTTGGAACCTTCCGTTCCTCTAGAGACTTGCGGTACACGGCTGTTAGAAGGGGGGAAAGTTCTTTTGCGTACTTTGTGTAAAATCGAATTGCTATCCCGTCAGATCCAGTGGACTTTCCTCTGTTGAGTGATTTCAGTTGCTTTTCTGTTCCTTGGTCACTTGTTTCGATGTCAGCCATTTTTTCGTTCATGCGGTGATTTAGAGAAGGAACTGCAGTGCGATTTTCCTCTGTGAAACAGCTTTGGAAAAGGATGTTTAGTATTTCAGCTTTAAGCGTGTCATCCTCTGTTTCAATGCCATCATCATCCCAGAGTGTCTGGATATGCTGTTTCGATCCACTTACTGATTTAACGTAAGACCAGAACTTCCTAGGATTTTCTGTCGAGTCGGTACAAAGAATTTTACTTTCGAATTTAATGAACGCTTCACGCATAGCCCTCCTTACGCTAACTTTGACATCGTTTAGCTTCCGTTTATCTGAGGGGTTTTGGCTGCGTTTAAACTTGCAGTGAAGCTCTCTTTGCTTTCGCAGTAGTTTCCTAACTTTGTTGTTGAACCACGGTGGATTTTTCCCGTCCCTCACAGTTTTACTCGGCACGTACCTGTCTAAAACGCATTTTACGATTGCCTTGAACTTTTCCCATAAACACTCAACATTGACAGTGTCGGAACAGAAATTTTCGTTTTGATCTTTTAGGTAGTCTGAAATCCGCCTCCTATTACTCTTGGTAAACAGATAAACCAGTGACACTGTCCAACACATCTCTGCAAAGCTTCATCGAATTTTTACTGTACTTTCCATTTCGCGACCAATCGTATCTTACTTTCTGAATAACCCACGTATAACACTGCTGGAAAAAAAAATTAGTACACTTGGAAAGACGTCGTCGATTTTGATCCGACGACAGCATATGCCACCTGTGGGACAGTAGACGTACTGATAATAGTTTCAATATCTTCCGCCAACAGACAGCAGGGGCACAGCTATCAGAGCGCCACCTGTGACTACCGCTAAAGAAGGAATGCTCACAGCACATTGTCGTGCAGACGTGTAAGCAAGCAGGAAACCACACCAAGGAGACGCAGTTTTGCTTCCTACAGCCAACTGAATCCGTTTGAAAGTGTTATTGTGGATTTACAAGTGGTGAGATGGTCCTTTCGGAGAATTGCGACGTAAGTTGGGCATGTTGCGTCAGATGTGCGACGATGCTGATATCAGTGGTTACATGAACATTCTCGCATCAGTACACGATGTTCTGGATGTTCACACAGCACAGACAAGCGTCAGGATCGTGGTATTACTAAGAGCAGCAATGGTAGATTGTGCAGCTACCTCAGCACAGATAGGAGGCTTTGTGTGCCTAGACGTGTCAGCACCAACTACTGCGAATCATGGGATTATGGGCAGGCACACCTCTAGCCCATCTTCGAGTCACACCACAGCATCGACATGAACGGCTCGAATGGTGCCGTCAGAGGATCACTTTGAAGTTGGAATCGGTCGCCCTTGTCTTCAGCAATGAAAGCAGACACTGTCTGCACGCAAATGATGATCGTTTGCGTGTACGACGCAGACTAGGCGAGCGCTATCTCGCAGAGTACATTCGTCCAAGACACACTGGCCTCACTCCACGCCTTATGGGGTGGGGTGCGAGAAGCTACAACTCTCGTTCACCTTTGGTGTTTCTGGAGGGGATGCTAACCAGCGGTCAGTGCATACAGAACGTTGTTAGACTCGTTCTTTTGCCGTTCTTGCAAGAAGAAGGTGGTATGTTGGGACAGGAATGCTCGCCCACATATTGGCCGTGAAATCCAATGTGTTCTCCAAGACGTGCAACTACTTCCCTGGCCAGAACGATCTGCCGACTTGTCTCCCATCGAGCCCGTGTGGGATATGACGGGATGAGAAAGTGACTTGTGTGACTTGTCTCCCAACAACTCTTACAGAACTACGTGAACAGGTCGAGAGGACGTGAAATAACGTATCCCAGGAAGGACAGCATTAGCCATCTGTACGATCGACTGGATGCCAGAGTCACCGCCTGCATAGTCGGCCATGAAGGCTACGTCACCTAAAAGTGTGGGTGTTTCAGCATGTATCGGTACCCGGTACCACAGAACCGGTTGGGTTATTGAACTGTTCAGAAAATGGCTCTGAGCACTATGGGACTTAACATCTAAGGTCATCAGTCCCCTAGAACTTAGAACTACGTAAACCTAACTAACCTAAGGACAACACACAACACCCAGTCATCACGAGGCAGAGAAAATCCCTGACCCCGCCGGGAATCGAACCCGGGATATTGAACTGTAAATGTAATCATTTCGTGTACTACATAAGCACTGTTGCAACAATAAATCTTGAATAAATTGGAGACCTCTAAAAAGGTTTTTTAGTAACCACCAGCGGCTTTCTCTCATATCTCGTTTATTTGATTGCAGTTGGAAACACTGCATAGCAACCATTATTCATTTAAATATAAACCTAGGCTTCCGCGGCCATCGTCACATAATAAGATTTTTCTGGGCTTGTGACCACATTGTCAATGTATAAAATTACCGACGTTTCGGTCCCTGTTGCAAGTGACCCTGAAGAAGGCCACTGGCAACAGGGGCGGAACGTCGATAATTTTATATACTGGCAATGCGGTCGCAAACCCGGAAAAAGTTTTATTGAACATCATTCACTTTTTCATGCTGTTGCCGTTACAGTGCCTGTGTGCTATTATAGAGTGTGAGTTCCCATTGTCTTGAGATGTCAAAAGGGCACCGTTAAGTGCTGTTTCAGTGACGGATACACAGAAAGATGGCCTTTCGTAAAAGAGGAAACTCAGGTGGGGAAGCGTTTCACGACTTTTGTTCCTGATATTTTTCATGTGAACATGATGGGAAATCTGATGCAAGTCACTACATTGATACCCAAAAGCATAAAAGAAGTACTCCAGAAGAGGCAGCCATTTCGAAACACGCTACTCTTTTTGTAGAACCGGACACAGAAGAGGAAACGCTCATTGCTATCGCTGAACTCACAACAGCGTATAGAACTGAAAGACATTACTTTTGACTTAGGTCGCCTGATTCCACGACGAAATTGTTTTAG
The DNA here is from genome assembly GCF_021461385.2 of Schistocerca piceifrons. Classification (NCBI taxonomy): domain Eukaryota; kingdom Metazoa; phylum Arthropoda; class Insecta; order Orthoptera; family Acrididae; genus Schistocerca; species Schistocerca piceifrons. Next base: position 409,337,775 of record NC_060143.1, on the reverse strand, counting down.
TTACGTATGCCGATTTTGTCATTGCTAGAAACCAAAGTGTCGTAAAAGCAAAAGCCACAGCAATAGTGAAACATATTCTTGCTCCTCATTCTGTATCCATTTGCACTCTGGATTTGAAAGAAACTCTATTTTAAGGACTAACAACTGATGGCGGCAACCACAAAACATTGAAATTATTTCCTATAGTTGTTCAGCATTTTGTTGCAGATAAAGGGACAGAAACTAAACTAATTAAGCTGTATCCGGTACAAAACGAAACTTCGGAGACTATATCCAGCTTATGCATTTCAGTGATCACAGATGTTAAAATTAATTTTAAGAAACTGTAGCATTTGGTGTGGCGTGAATTACAACACCAACTAAGGAGCATGGAAACGTGCGGGTAAAAAGAAAATATTAAGATTTAAAACGAAACTTGGGAAGAACTTGGAAGGTGTGGGCTGTCCAGCTCAAATTTTAAATTTTGCACTGTTTCAACTGCTGCAGACATTGCGTCTGTAGACATCATGTTAACTTAGTGAAACTTCTTAACTACTGCACTTTTTCATGTGTACAGTCAGAACCGCAAAACTTTCTGACTTTTGAGAATTTGTTAATACCTGCTATAAAGACCTTTAGTCACATTCTAATATCAGATGGCTGTGTTTAATACCTCCAGTCGAGAAAATCTTAAGAGCTGTTATCGAGAAATCACCAAAGAGCCTGGTAAAATTTTGCTCTGTTCCTTTAAGCGAAACTTTTGGTTTATTCAGCATCAGCTGAGTTTATTTGACACCCAAATAAAGAGAATTAAGAGTACTAACATATCTGTGATGGAAGTGAAGGTCATTCATTATTGCTAATGCAGTTAATTTCGCTAGAAGAGAAAGAAAACTGTTGTTATTTGGGTATGAAAACTAAAGAACTTTTTAAAATACGGAAAAAGTCATTCTCTGAACTAACCATCGAAAAAATTCACAGTGACATTAAGCAGTTTCAGGAAATTGTTATTACTTACCTTACAAAATAGCCTCATCAAGAATTAGGTTTTGACATTTTTGAGTTGTTGTCTTTTACTAAGTTAGTAGAATGGGAAGACATTGGTTTATTTAAAAGTAAAGGAAGTAGATATTTGTGAGTGAGCAGTGTTTGATCAATATATGCATTTGAAGAATTTTCTGGCTAAAAAAGTTTCAGAGCGTAAGTGGAAGTCAGTGTTACCCGCCCAGAACAAAGGACTAAATTTTTCAGAAATGCAGGCTTTAGCGCTCAGAAATCAGAATTGCTAAAGATACCGGTATGCCAATATATGTTTTCAATTATAGCACATAATTCTAATGTTGAGAGAATGTTTTTATTAACGGGAGCTCAGTGGACGGAGAACCGGAATATTTTTGGAAATACCAATATCGGGAGGATCTTAAAATATAGGCTACTTGTTACTTTCAGATGAACTGTGCAGAGTTTTATAATTAGGCAAGTAAATAATCTGGTCTTAAAGCTGTCAAATCATATGAGGAGTATGGCTGGTTCATAAAATATTATAATTATGCAAGTAAATAATCTGGTCGTAAAGCTGTCAAATCATCTGAGGAGTATGGCTGGTTCATAAAATAATCTGTGTAAAAATTGTGTATGTAAGTAAGTTATGACGCGCGGGGTAGCCGCGCGGTCTTGGGCGCCTTGTCACGTTCCATGCGGGTCCCCCCGTCTGAGATTCGAGCCCTCCTTCGGTTATGGGTGTGTGTGTTGTCCATGTTGTCCACAGCGTAAGTTAGCTTAAGTTAGATTAAGTAGTGTGTAGGCTGAGGGACCGATGACCTCAGCAGTTTGGTCCCATAAGACCTTACCACAAAGTTCCAAAAAGTAAGTTACTTTATAGTTTGTTCTTGTATTATGCTAAGTAATGACGTAATGCTTAATTTTTCCGGGTCTTTGAAGTCCCTCCTCAACCTCATCTTATGCTTGGATTTCTGTGGATTTTGTCCCGATTTTAGTACCAACATTTATGGCAACTCTGTCCGTGACAGATCTTCTCCGACTCATATGCTGGATTTGAATATTACCAAGACATTGTGATCTGTATCGGAAAATAGTTAAGGACCCTCGTGCAGCCTCTCGAGGAAGATTAGGTTTGACGTCCCGTCGACATCGAGGTCATTAGAGACGGTGCACAAGCTCGGATTATGTCTTGGATGGGGAAGGAAATCCTTTCAAAGGGGCCATCTCGTCATTTTCCTGGAGTGACATAGCGAAATGACGGAAATTCTAAATCTGGACGCCAGGACGCGGCCGGCCGAAGCGGCCGTGCGGTTCTAGGCGCTATAGTCTGGAACCGAGCGACCGCTACGGTCGCAGGTTCGAATCCTGCCTCGGATATGGATGTGTGTGACGTCCTTAGGTTAGTTAGGTCTAAATAGTTCTAAGTTCTAGGCGACTGATGACCTCAGATGTTAAGTCGCATAGTACTCAGAGCCATTTGAACCAAGCAAGGACGCGGGGTAAAACCGTCGTCCTCCGGAGTGTGCTAAACACTGCGGCACTTCGCTCGATGATGCCGCGCGGGATTAGCCGAGCGGTCACAGGCGGTGCAGTCATGGACTGTGCGGCTTGTCCCGGCGGAGGTTCGAGTCCTCCCTCGGTCATAGGTGTGTGTGTTTGTACTTAGGATAATTTAGGTTAAGTAGTGTGTAAGCTTAGGGACTGATGACCTTAACAGTTAAGTCCCATAAGATTTCACACACACACAAACTTCGCTGGATGCCTCTCGAAATGTGTTCGAAGAGACCGTGTTTACGGATACTTATAGATGTTAGTCCTTAGGAGGATTCATACTATGTTGGTTGCCAAAGTTAGCGCTACGCCTTATTAGGTCGGAGTTTTAGTGCTGCTTGCCACAGTGCGCGTTGAGAGACGGGCAGCATTTACGGTCACGCTTTGTTCAGAATCTGGCGGGCGGAAATAATAGCAAAATAGAGACGAGAGTAGGATGATAACCTTTTCCTTTTATAATTCCGTTTGTGTTTGGGGTGCGGCGTGACGTACTTTTTTCCGTCCCTCCTTCCCTCACTCGTCTGTCGAGCTTTTTTTTTCCCCTCCCTATTTCCTCCTCCTCCACCTCCTCGCCACACTGCTTCATCCCTTTCTTCGGACGAGTGCCAGGTAAATACGTAGTTTCTAGAAGTTATTATATTGCGCCGCGTTGAAATCTGTTAGCCCGAAGTAATGGCTTGTTTGTGAGCGGCGGCCCGGCTCGGCGTGGCGCGGCACGTCTAAAACAAACAGCGGCCAGCCGGCCGGCCAGGTGGCCGCGATGGGTAGTGGGAGGGGGGACAGCGGCCGGTCCAGCCAGGAATGCCGCCCGGGATGAGCGAGGCGGCGGCAGCGGCAGCGGCAGGGGCGGCGATGAGCGTCAGGTGTGGGGGCCGCCGCTGCCGCCGCAGCGCGACCAGGTGCGGTGCACCCGCCAGCAGGCGGTACCGTGCGTACGCCAATTACCAGACAGCCAGCGGCAGCCGTCGAGGGCGACGTCCGCTCCCAGTGTCGTGGCGGCAGGCGTCGTTTTGAACAGAGTTAGGGCGATGCTAGAGTACATTCGTACACCGGCGGAAAAAAGAGAATCAATTATGGATCAAAGAAGAAGTTGTGCCCGTTAAATGAAAGTTGGTAGGCGTTTTTTACACCTGAAACACAGCGTTTAATCAAACTTCACGCCAGTCGCACAAGAGTGGTGCTAGTAGTGCCACTATGAGTGTACAAATCAGCGCTGGTTTAAATACGCGCTGTAACGGTCGATAGCGGTAGTTACGTTTGAATTGGACTTAGTGAGTTGATGTTACTCAAGATGACGAAGACTGCTTTATCATCACCTCACTGTGTTTCGATGAGATCGTGTAATAGCACTACTAGAAGCTGGATATTCCTTCCGCAATAATGCAGAAGGGATTCGCAAGGCTGGGATTACTGTGCATAATTGTTGGCAGCGATGGTTACGGGAATGTACGGCAGCAAGAAGATCGGGCTACGGTTGGCCACGTGGCATTACCGAGAGGGAAGACCATCGTGTTCGGCGTATGGATCTGGCGCATCACACTGCATTTACAGCAGCAGTCTGAGCGGCAGTTAGCACTACGGTGACACAAGGAACTGTTACAAATCAGTTACGTCAAGGACAGCTACGAGCCAGGCGCCCTGTAGAATGCATTCCACTCACCTCAAACCACCGCCGTTTGCTACTTCATTGGTGTCAATTGAGAGTTCATTAGTTTTTTTTCTGAAATTGTAATTATTAGTTCGTCCGTAAATGCACATCACATCTACCGACTTTCATCCCATTCGTATAATTCCTCCGTGCTGCGTGCTTTCTTTTCGTCTTAGAGTGTAGTGAGAATGCCTTCCGTTAGCGTGGATACATGCATCAATTTCGTGATGAATCTCTACAGCCGATGTCCGCTGGTTGCGGAAATGTGCAATTTTATCACGTTGGAACGAATCTTTACCCCTGAACAGTATATTTACACTAAAGTGAGTGTTCACTCATAATTAAATGAACCATTCGCAGAAGTGTACCACTGCAGGAAAATTAGCTGCTGATAATGCCTGCACACGCTGTACACTGCGAAGATACAGCACGTTCTCATGTTACATTCTCCAGACAGTCACGTGGTCAACAGTACTTGTTGCATTTAATTGTCTTACTCTGACACTGTGGTTGTCATCTAATGTATGAAGGGGCGTTCGTCTCTCAGTCGCGAGTTAAACATCTCACGATCCCCAAGACGACGATCAGTCGCTTTTAATATCCTTCTGTAGGACACCGTCGTTGTGGAAATCACTCCCGATACAAACGTTGAGCGCCACGGCCATTACCTTCTGCAAATGGGCATCTGCCAACTCCGCTTCTGAGTACACTTCCTTTGCACTGTACTGGAAACCAAGTCCGGGGCGGTCACTAAAAGGTCGATCTACGTGTTGATACTAGTAGAGCAGTGAAGGTTGACACTTTTCAACATGAGCATTAAGTGTCACATGTCAAAATTTCCTTCGTTCCATTGCAACAACAATCACTGGCAGTGAACCGAAGAACTACAACTTACTGTGCATTCGAATCAAACGTAATCAAGAGGATATCCTGAACATTTCATGTAACAAGACGTTTCATGAGACGCTGGTACATTCTGTTTCTTTGCTTTTTCTGTGATTAATGTGATTATGAAGAAAAGTAGAAAATGAGCTCTTAGATGAAAATAAAACATTTCCAGTCTCATGCCCAAAAACACATTGTGTTTGTCGCTGTGTGGCGAATGCTTCCTGAAAGTTTGGGAATACCTTTTTGTTACACCCTGTACGGAAACCTCTCAATCTATGATCAAGTGTAGTGTCACGAAAAATTAGAGAAAGAATTGTCTGTCATGTCAGAGAAAGAAATGTGTGTGGTGCATTAATTTCATTTCTGTGAGTTACAATGTCAAGGCAGAAACATCATTTCTCCTACATGGGATTTATAGTGATAGCAAGAAGAATACTGGTAAAATAGACAAGGGAGCATCTAAAAATGCAATGACCACACGGTATAAAGCGGAGCTGGATGACTTTAAAATGGGTGTTATGATGGAACAGCTATTTGGAATACAGCATATACTTCATCTTCTTAGAATTTCAAACATCTATTCGCAATCCCGGCGGCAATCCTACCCTCCTGACAGCTGGATTTTCTGCAGGGTCCTCACACCACTGCATGACTGAGACTGGAAAATGCTCAATAGTGATCAACTGTTCTATGAAAATGCGATAAGCTGTACCAGAAAACCTATCTGTTTGTCCTTTCGTTTCATTACCATAAACATATCGTGATTTGGGTATTACTCATCAAAATAGTTATAGGTCTTTTCAACATCGGAAACAAGTTGAAGTCTGGTGGACTCCTGTCCACGCCGTAGGGAGGATGCGGCAACACGTCCCATCTGTATTCGCGGAGTTTTTGGGCTACAACATTGCCGATGTCTTCGCGGAGTTTTGGGGCTAGAACATTGCCGATATGGAGGCGAGAATTGTCGTGGAGAATGAGCGGCCCAGCCTAGAGCAATTGGGGTCGAGTTTTGTGTATTTTTCTGCGCAGGTTTTAAATTAAGTTACGGCAATACACATAGTACATCTACACTTGTTCCACATGAGACTTTTTGTCATGATGATTGCCTGGTGACTGTAAAAAAAATCATCATTTGCTTGATATTCAGTTGAGGGCGTCGAAATTTTTTGGACAGGGAGATGCTGAAGCTCTCCCCTTGTTGGTTTGTAATTTCAACTCCGGCTCAAACTCTCTAATCTAGGTTACAACGATAGCGACAATTGGACACAAGAATTCTTGACCTTCACAGTCGAATCGTTGTTTGAGCAAGATTGCAATGACCATGCGTTTCTGCTTCCCTTCATCATCCAACAGTGTGGGACCTATCTCGCAGAAATTATTCTCTTCTTAGAATCGCTTGTCAAAATGCGGAATACCGATGTTGGAGAAATTCCGGTGGCTTCAGAGTGTTTAACGTCCCGTCGACTGCGAGGTCATTAGAGATAGAGCACAAGCTCAGATTAGGCAAAGATGGGAAAGGAAATCAGCCGTGCCCTTTCAAAGAAACCATCCTTGCATGTGCCTCAGGCGATTTAGGGAAATCGTGGAAAACCGGAATCTGGATGGCTGGACGCGGGTTTTCCAGTGCGCCAACCACCGCGCTACCTCGCTCGGTGGCTGCAGAGAGTTCCTCACAAGACGCATTGTAGTCTTCTTCAAGAGCGTCTGCCACAAGCTTCACACTTCGTTCATCTGTTGACGTTTTTGGCCTTCCGGGTCTTGGATTGTCGTCTACGCTCATACATCTACATCTACTACATCTGCATCTACATCAATACTCCGCACTCCACCTTACGGTGCAAGGCGGAGAGTACCCTGTATCATTACTAGTCATTTTCTTTTCTGTTCCACTCTCAAACAGAACGAGAGAAAAACGACTAGATGTTTGCCTCCGTATGAGCCCTAATTTCTCGTTTCTTATCTTCGTGGCCCTTACACGCAATGTATGTTTTAGGCAACAGAATCGTTCTGTAGTCAGCTTCAAATGCCAGTTCTCTAAAGTTTCTCAATACTGTTCCTCGGAAAGAACGTCGCTCTGACTCTAGGGACTCTCATTTGAGTTCCCTAAGCATCTGCAAAACACTTTCGTATTGTTCGAACCTGCCGGTATCAAATCTTGCTGCCCGCCGCTGAATTGCTTCGATGTCTTCCTTTAATCCAACATAGTACGTGTCCCACGACTACCATGAAAACGACTAACACAACGTGAAACTAAACTACAGCCCACTGTAAAGTCACCACATATTTCTCTTAACGCACTGTGGATTTCTGTCAGGATTTTGCGACGTAAAGTTTCGATCCTGAAGTACGATCTGTTCTCTTCGACGGTCACAGTACCTGAGACCTGTGCAGGATCCATTTCTACTTCTCGCCAATTTTATGTTAGAGTACACAGAGAAATAAAAAACTCGTTCTTCTTCCTCAGCTCCCAACTACATCTGACGTAATTTTCATTGTCGTTGCACCAAACAATCTACAGTAATATCAACCCGCGAATTATTTATAAAATGTCCCTCGCACAGAAGTCTTCGACGAAGCAGCATGCCGACCATTACTAATACAGATTTACAGATGTAGGAAATGAAGGTCTTCATGTTCAGCTATGCACAGCCAACCATTTTTCGAAGTCACACAAACATTGTAGTGTTTCTATGTCGGGGTATTAACTTTATCTTCCTGTACAAAACATTTGTCATATTCTGCTGATAGTGCTAAAGTACCAGTCACACAGTGATGGCTGTGTGGCACTTTGCCACTCCTTCAACTGACACTTTACTATAAAGTTTAAACAAATTGCTCTGTACATTACCACATTACAGTACGACTGTAGCAAATTATACAAATAATACCAAAACTGTAGCAAAGTAAACCTGTCACAGTGAAATCCTACTTTCTTGATAGTAACACGTGTCACATACTCTTCCTAACACTGCAGGAAAGTGGTGGAAAGATGTTCGATAGTGGTCAAATGTTGTATGAAATTATGTATATCTAGGTCTTGAACCTTTCGTTTCATGACCATACTGATCTTTAACACTGTAGAACACATATGGAACTTACAGGTTAAAGTGTCTCATCAATAACAGACTTTTGCTTTCACACAGGGGAAATTAAGTAACATTTTAATTAAATAACACGCTGAACACTAGTAGTAAACGTACGTATATGTGAGAAAGAGACCTGCAATACTTACAGCTTTCCACATTAAATTACTCAAAGTCATCCAAACACTGTAGTGTTTCCATGACACGTGTTAACTTCATCTCGCAGTACAAAACGTTTCTCACATAACTTAATTAGTCACAAAGGAATACTAAAAGATGCTTAACCCTCCCATTCATCGACATATTACAGTACTGTGAAATTGTAACAAATTGGTCCGTACATTGCTGCATGCTTTCTGCAGTTCCTGTCGTACTGTTTTCATTGACACTTTCCTCTGGACTAGTTTTAAGTGTTGCCGACAGCTTAACAACATAGATCTGTCACACTCTTCTTTGACACTGTCCTGTGAGGTTTCTCAATGAATCATGTATGTTGCCATAACACCTGATGCACTAACAACGTATGCCTTTGTTAAATTTATGCCGATTCCTCCTATTTGCCCTCCTCCGAAGTCTGTTAGAGAATGTCGAATGAAAACACCTTTCAGCCGTATAAATTTCCAACTGTTATTTTATGGAGCAACTAGTTTTGGCGATAATATAATGCCATCTTCAGGCCCCTTCACCGATATGTAGGAAGATTCCCATCTCTGCCCAGTCAAAAAAATAAATAAATAAATAAATAAATAAAAATAAAAATAAAAAAGTAAAGGTTAGCGTTCAACGACTGGTATCCTAAGATTTCTACATACAGCGATCACTTCCATCGTCTCTTGCCGACAAGGTGGTGTAACATATCTCTGAAACTGGCTGCTCAATAAGGTGCTGCTGAAAGCTGTTTTGATTCGACCGGCTGTACTGAAGAGCCGAGGTCCTGCAACCATCTGTATAGAGATGTACATACAACGTCTGTTAGGTCAAGTATTATGGATTATTATCACTATTATAATGGTAGAAGACATAATAGTAGCCGCGGGCCTAAATCTTTGCCTCACATGTTACCGGAGATTAAGCTCCAGAGAAGAGGTCGACTATGATGGATCGACTGGATGAAACTGCAGGAAACTTTAGCAGAAAATCTGTTAAGATTCTAGTAGCTCATCTCTGAATAAGATGCCTGTTATCATATCTTTTTGATGTTACCTCAGTCACTGAGCAGTACTCCAGAACTGAATGTATTATCATCTTGTATGCATTTTATGTTAAATGTTTTAAATAGGATGGTTTTGAAATCTCTCAAACACCTTCAATATACTATACACAAAAGAAAAATTGCATTTGGGTGTTTCAGACCACATCGTAAGATTTTCTTCAGCCTTAGGTTTATTTGTTGGAGTTCCCATTCTAGTGACGTGTATGATTAACATTCTTAGTATTAATACTGGATACAATTCGGAACGTGAAAGAAGGTAATGGAATGTTTGTGCAGTGTAAATTGCATTAGAGAGAAGCGTCAACTTGGTGGTGCATATGGCTGAAAACAGTTCTCAGAACTCTTTTACTGCTTTCCTTCAAGCGCAGTAGACTGCTACCAGTTCTACAATTGGAGTCTTGATAAGTATGAAAGTGTAAAAGCATGTAGCTTTAAAAACATGTCTGTGATGTGGCAGGAAGAGTTGACTTAGATCTAAAAATAGAGCACCAGAATGAGTATCACTTTCTGTTGATTAGGCATGGCTATGTGTTCCATCTGATATGCTGTAGCCAGAGGTCCCTTCAGTGACAGAGTAATCTCTCCTGTACTGTCGTGTGGTCGGCAGGAGATAACTAACAGCCAATTTGAACACACTTTATTATAATTAAAGAAAAACGCCTTCTCGGCATACACTAAGTTCCGATTGGTGGAACACTGTCACATGTTTTCTGGCGAAGTAGTTCCGTGTTTATTTGGGAAGCTTGTTATTGTTTCTGTCCACTGGCGAAGTTCCTCTCCACAGTCGTGAAACGGGCTTAGCAACCCATCTTGCGTGTCGGTTCTGCAGGCCCTCTAACAGTAAGGGGCTGCTACAACATTTCTCCCCCTGGGGAAAAAAATGCACAACACCACGAAAGTCCATAAGAGTAGGGGTGTCCTGGTCAACGTCCATGGGTTCGTGGCTGGCAGGGGCGTGAGGTGGCAACGCACGGGCAGCTGGCTGTGGAGACAGCAGCTGAGTCAGAGATGGAAGCGAAGGTTCCACCACAGGGCAGTCGGCGATAGGCACTGGCAGCTCTGCCGAGGCATACCTCAGTCTGGTCTTTTAAGCTGAATGGTTTCAATCTTTATAGTGTAATATACACTCCTGGAAATGGAAAAAAGAACACATTGACACCGGTGTGTCAGACCCACCATACTTGCTCCGGACACTGCGAGAGGGCTGTACAAGCAATGATCACACGCACGGCACAGCGGACACACCAGGAACCGCGGTGTTGGCCGTCGAATGGCGCTAGCTGCGCAGCATTTGTGCACCGCCGCCGTCAGTGTCAGCCAGTTTGCCGTGGCATACGGAGCTCCATCGCAGTCTTTAACACTGGTAGCATGCCGCGACAGCGTGGACGTGAACCGTATGTGCAGTTGACGGACTTTGAGCGAGGGCGTATAGTGGGCATGCGGGAGGCCGGGTGGACGTACCGCCGAATTGCTCAACACGTGGGGCGTGAGGTCTCCACAGTACATCGATGTTGTCGCCAGTGGTCGGCGGAAGGTGCACGTGCCCGTCGACCTGGGACCGGACCGCAGCGACGCACGGATGCACGCCAAGACCGTAGGATCCTACGCAGTGCCGTAGGGGACCGCACCGCCACTTCCCAGCAAATTAGGGACACTGTTGCTCCTGGGGTATCGGCGAGGACCATTCGCAACCGTCTCCATGAAGCTGGGCTACGGTCCCGCACACCGCTAGGCCGTCTTCCGCTCACGCCCCAACATCGTGCAGCCCGCCTCCAGTGGTGTCGCGACAGGCGTGAATGGAGGGACGAATGGAGACGTGTCGTCTTCAGCGATGAGAGTCGCTTCTGCCTTGGTGCCAATGATGGTCGTATGGGTGTTTGGCGCCGTGCAGGTGAGCGCCACAATCAGGACTGCATACGACCGAGGCACACAGGGCCAACACCCGGCATCATGGTGTGGGGAGCGATCTCCTACACTGGCCGTACACCACTGGTGATCGTCGAGGGGACACTGAATAGTGCACGGTACATTCAAACCGTCATCGAACCCATCGTTCTACCATTCCTAGACCGGCAAGGGAACTTGCTGTTTCAACAGGACAATGCACGTCCGCATGTATCCCGTGCCACCCAACGTGCTCTAGAAGGTGTAAGTCAACTACCCTGGCCAGCAAGATCTCCGGATCTGTCCCCCATTGAGCATGTTTGGGACTGGATGAAGCGTCGTCTCACGCGGTCTGCACGTCCAGCACGAACGCTGGTCCAACTGAGGCGCCAGGTGGAAATGGCATGGCAAGCCGTTCCACAGGACTACATCCAGCATCTCTACGATCGTCTCCATGGGAGAATAGCAGCCTGCATTGCTGCGAAAAGTGGATATACACTGTACTAGTGCCGACATTGTGCATGCTCTGTTGCCTGTGTCTATGTGCCTGTGGTTCTGTCAGTGTGATCATGTGATGTATCTGACCCCAGGAATGTGTCAATAAAGTTTCCCCTTCCTGGGACAATGAATTCACGGTGTTCTTATTTCAATTTCCAGGAGTGTAGTTATATATTTTTACTTCACTTCCATATTTTCTTCAGAAGTAGTCACAGACACTTATTTGGTGCATTATTTTCTGGAGGAATTTTTATATGAGCTAGTGTAATTAAGTGTGTGCAAACATATAGATATTTTGTGTTTTCTAATTTTGTTATGGTCAAAACTAGATCACAGTTTAAAATGGATAAAGAGAAAATGTTAGATGTTCAGGAAAGTGGTGAAAATACGACTGTAGAGAAGATAGTAGCTTCGTTTCAACAGGAGACAAAATCCTATGGCTCAAATCTTAGAACAACTAAGACTTTTGTCAGTATCAGTAACGACTATGTCAGGTGTGGTACAAGCAGTATCACAAAAGCAGGAAGACATATCACAGAAGCAAACTGATATGTCACTTTTGTTACAAACAGTATCACAAAAGCAAGCAGACTTGTGTCAAAAGCAAACAGACATGTCAGCTGCAATTCAGGCATTAGTTAGTCAACAACAACAAATCTCAAATCAGATAACCGAGTTGCGAGATGCACAAAAGCAGTTTCCTTCGGAAATCAAAAAGTTTACCGAAGAAATGCAAAACACTAAATCGAAGCAGGAGAGAGTAGAAACTTTCATAGTGGAATTATCAGAAACTGTGACTACCATAGCTTCTGGATGTGATCAATTGATACGAGAGAATTTCAGTAAACATCAACAGGATTTCTCAAATAAATTAGATGAATGGGCATCCGCTAAGGAAAACCAGGCGATGTTATGTGCAGATGCAAGTATAAAAGAAGAGGTAAGCAAATTGCCTATTGACAGCGTACCATCTGCAGAAAACATTAAAGAGGTAAAAGAACAATTATGGGCGAATTTTTAACAATGGAAGGACGAAATAGTCTATTCTGTTAAAAATATGGAACAGATGCGAGGGGCAGTAAAGGACAAAATAAACGAGCTGCGTGAAGTAGAACGAACGCAGGGCTCAAGCCATGAATCATGCTATGGTAATGGAGATGCTTCGCCGGAGGGAAATATAAATTATAAGGGAATGCACGTAGCTCCACAAAATAATAATGTGTACACTGCAATGCTAGTGGAGAAATGATTGTTGAAACACAGGCAGTTTCAGACGTTCTCACCTGACCGAAAATCTATAAACCCAGTGGTATTTGTATGAGGATTTCGTGGAGTACTACCAAGAGCATGGACTGAAGCGCAAAAGATCAGTTACGCTTCAGGATATATTCAAGGTGATGGTGCGTTATGGGCCAGGGATATGATGGATACATGCGAAATGTACGAGGAATTTGAGAAGGCGTTTCTTGTTAAGTATTGGTCATGGGGTGTGCAAGAACAATTAAGAAAAGAGGTCTTGAACCCGGAGCCGTTCTGTGTAAAAACAGGTAGGCGATACTTTGAGAAGTATTTAAATAAAGCAAGATATTGGGATGAACCTATAATGCACAAGGATATTCTGCGCATTCTGGAGGCGAAACTTCCGGCTGAGACGAGAAAGAAGTTAATACACGCATTGGAGGAGAATTTAGAAGAATTCATGTCAGTCTTGGACTCCATTGATTAGATCCAAGAAGATATTAAGGCAAGACCAGACAGACACAGAGCATACCCGCAGTCGAATAATTCTTACGACAGCCGAGCGAGCAATCAGCTGATTCAGGAGATAAATGCAAATTGCTCTCCGCTGCACTGCAATAATTATGACCAACATTGTAATCCACTTAGCGGTAATGGAAACAATTTTAGTTACAGGAAAAACAGACAGAATCTACACGGCAGAAGTTACAATCCAGGTTATAATGTGAACTCAAATTCTACGAATTGGCAAAACAATATTAGGCAGACACAATCTTCTGTGCCGATGGATAATGACTGGAGGCAACGAACGCCAGTTATTACAGAAGTGAGAGAGGGTGCGGTTCACGCAAATGAATTACGCTTGGAAAACTGATTCTGACCAAATCGTGCCCCGGAGGAGCGGTCGAGGAAAGGTATGGAGGCTATGAGCAGAATGTAAATATGATGAGTTACAATGAAGGAATAATAGAAGAGAAGCTTTGTGCTGACACAACTAAACGTATGGAGGAATACTCATCGGAACCCATTTCTGCAATGAAATTTGAAATAGAGGGTATTCCAGTAATGGTAGTTTTGGATACGGGCGCTTCAGTAAACGCTATATAAATGAGTTTATTTCATGAAATAATGAAGAACATTTCCTGATCAACAGTGTAGGATACTAGGAGCGTTTGGCACGTGATCACAACCTGTGAAGACACAGACCATGCTAAAATTGGATCTAGGAAATGCAGCGATAACATGCGCGTTCCTAGTAGTGGATAAATTAATAGTCGACTGTGTTCTGGAATTAGAAACTATCTGGGAGAAGGACGCAAAATTAGATTTCTCTGCCAGGAAAGTAAATTTTTGGATCTATAGACCCCTAGCCCAGGCAGATTTGCTAAGGAAAGAAAGAAAACATGGAAGATACTGCAGAGGGGCAAAGTTGCAATTGATAAAGAAAGAGCGCTGGCAATG